>NC_141667.1:81915431-82515431 GCF_028749965.1 Puma concolor | reverse complement strand
CCTGATGTCTTTTTTCCTAGCCTGCCTTTTGCCCATTAGCACTCCCACAAGCACTGTTCCTAAGATAGTCTGAAGTTTCAAAATTCCAACAAAAAATTCTCTGTATTTAGGTTGTTTTGGATTGTTAATTATTGGTGGCAATGGATGAGTGTTCAGCACCTTGGAACTTTTGCAAAAGAAACTTAATAAGGATACATTTGCTGTAGTTGGAAAAGTATTTGATGAACAGCTGACCTTTCAAATGTTTACATGAGTTGAATCTCTGAACTGCTAATGTTAGGAAGGTCCAAATTCTAATTCAGAGTCAGACACTGAATCCCTTTGTGGGGAAAGCTTTTAAATATCTTCAGTTTTTCATTTGTGTTTTTAAAAAAAGGGCTCAGTTCACCTACTAATTAATTGGTTAATGTTTGTGAATGTTTTGAGAGGATGAAAAGCACTTTTTTAGGGCAGTGCCCTATTGTTCCCTATCATGATTATGGTTTGTCACTCATCTGAAGTAAGCAGGTAAGTCACGTGCCAAGTTTGCATTGTAGAAAGGAAATGATTCTACAGATCCTTAACCATGGGACAGAAAAAGTTGTTTCTTTCAAGTGGAGCTTGTGAATAAAGCTTCCACTGTTCTAAGGAAAAAAATGTAAAAGGAAGCCGAGTTGTCTGGATTAGTTCACTTAGAAATACCTTTAAAAATATTTACATAAATCTCCATTGACTAACCAATTTTCTGAACACATTTCATAAAACTTTCTTCTCAAGTAATTTCTTTTGGAAATTCATATGTTTGGTGTTTTTTTTTCCCATTGTGTCTTGCATGAGGCCTGGTGTTTACAGTGCTCAGTTGACTGAAAAAAGTCAGTCCATGGGGGTACCTGGATGGCTCAGTTGGTTGGAAGTCTGACTCTTGATTTCTGCTCAGGTCATGATCCCAGGGCCTTGGGATTGAGCCGTACTCCAGGCTCTGTGCTGAAGGAGCCAGTTTAAGATTCTTTCTTTCTCTGCCCCTCTCCCCTGCTTACTTACTCTCTCTAAAACAAAAGAAAACAAAACAAAAAACCCCACAAAACTCAATCCACGTATCTCAAAAAAAAAAAAAAAAAAAAAAAAAAAACCAAACTAGGGGAATGGGCTGAGGAAGAAAGTAGGGGTGGAGAAATGGGAAGGGCCTCTTTTGTATTGTGGCTCCCCCCGCCCCCCACGTACTATTTTAGCATAGTTTTTGCTTAGATTCAGTTGCCTTGTTGCTTGAGTTCCTCTTTTAGATGAGTTCCTGCATCCCTCAGCAACTGCCCCTGTCACCAAGGTTGTCTCACCATAAGCAGTTCCTGAACTCTCCCTTTCTGGTTCTGACATCATACAGGTAGCAGCAAGCCAGGGCATGTCCATATCTTCACTGGAAATGCCATTTTGAAATTGTTCCAAAATCACTGATCATTTTGGTTGCACTTCAAGTATGAAGGGAATTCTCAGGGAATCACATGTCTTTGCCATAGATGTCATCTGACTTCCACAAAGGGAAGATATATGCGGTGCTATTGTCATTGAAACAGTAAAAAGAAGTCAAGGCATCTGGTCACCTCTGTTGAGGTTTGGTCATACCTTGAAGGTGTCTGAAATGGAGAACAGAGGTCATTTTTAGTGTTCAAGAACTGAAACAGAAGACAACAGAAGTTTCCAACATAGTGTTAAAAACCAAACAATTAAACAAATCCATCTCAAAACAAAGTTTTCAGCACTTAAAACCCAGAGGTTTTACATACAAATCTGGAATCTCAGCTGTTTAAAACAAATTGGGAGATCTAATGTCTCTGGATTTTGCTTTCAAATTTGTCAAAATTGATTAGATTGGAGTATCAAGCTGTCCCTCTGGAGCATCTGAAGTCTCATATTATCAGCTTGTTCCCTAGAAATATGATCTGCAGGGTTTACATGCTCAGAATAAAGGTCCAAATATATCCTCTTAAATCATTCTTTTCACTCTCTCTTGGTAGTTCCTGTCCTTTGAACAGGAAATAGACATGGGAGACATGATAAAGAGTCATTCTCTTATTATGCTTTCCCATGTCTATTTCCTGTTCAAAAGGCAGGAGCTAGAGGGTGAGAGTGAAAAGGGTGATTTAAGAGGATATATTTGGACCTTTATTCAGCTGTTTATAGTCAATAATTCACAAGGTTATCCACATAACTCAAAATCAAAATATACTGATTCAAATATATATCCTTGGATCTTTCTGAGGGGAAAATGTGTATGTATTATGAATTTCATAGGCTTAAAAAAATTAAATATTTTTCAAAATGATGTATCTGATATTTGGGACTTTTAAGCAAAAACTTTGTTAGTGAGACTACCTAAAAACAAAATAAATTAATCTCCACTGTAGTCTGGTAAATACCAGAATTATGGTTAGCTCTAGAGGGTGGTAAGATAACAATCGGACACCAATACCTCTTTATGGAAAAGTATGGGTGAATTTCTGAGACCACATTTATTCTGAGGTATATTTTGTTTATAATTCTGCCTTTTTCTACTAGACATAAATTGCTTCATACATATTCATCCTTACTTCCTAAAAGCATCCTAATTTCTTTTTGTGGTGTCATCTCTCTCCCATCTATTGCAGTTCCAGGGGTTTGTAGGGTGGTGGTGGTAAATCAAACCTCCTTGAATTCCCATTACAGAAGCCATTGGTTCTTACTCTTACTGCTGAGTATGGGCAAAGAAATGGGCATGTGACTCAAGCCTGGAAATCTGAACTCTCTTGGTTATTTGAATCTTGAGCTGAGTGGTACAAATTGCTCTGATGGTCATGTGGCTCCTTACCTTGTTCCTATCCTGTTCCCAAGTCTGGTTCTCCAGGCTCCCTCTTGATTTCATGGGATTCCCCAATATTCTGTTTAATTTTCTTTTCTTTATTTCATTTTGGTAGAGTGGGATTTTCTTCCGTATATTCAGAGAGCTCTAACAGATATATATAAGCCCTGACTCTGTCTTGACACTTCCCCTTCTACTACTACCTTAGTCCATCCCCACTGTCTCTTTCCTGGAATACTGACATAGTCTTCTTCCCAATAAAAACAGATAGATAAATATATCTGCTAAAACACTTATAAGTCAAATCAGTCACTTCTTTCCTCTAAACCTTCAAGTGGCTTCTCAGTTCACTTTGAGGGAAGACCACAATCTTTATGATTTTTAGGAAGGTTCACCATGATCTGGTGCCCTATTGCCTTTGTGACCTCATCTCCTACCACTCTTTCCCTCCTTGCTACACTGGCCTCATTGCTGTTCCTCTAATGTCAGGCATAAACCAGCCCCAAGCATACTTTATTTCTTCTTTGTCTACCTTGATTATTTTTTCTCCAGATAGCTGCTTTGGCTCATTCTCTCACCTTGGGATTTTGCTCAAATATCACCTACATGGTGAGACCTTCCCTGACCGCTATATTTAAAATGTAAAGACTTTCCCATTATTGGCATTTTCTGCCCATTTCTCTGCTTTTTTTAAACTTAATTTTTACACTTTAATTCCAGTATATTTAACAATGTTATATTAGTTTCAGGTGTACAATATAGTGATTCAATAATTCTATCCATTACTCAGTACTTATCATGATAAGTGTTCTCTTAATCTCCTTCACTTATTTCACCCATCTCCCCACCTGCCTCCTATCTGGTAATCATCAAGTTGTTCTCTATACTTACAATTCTGTGCTTTTGTCTCTTTTTTTCTTTGTTTTGTTTCTTATATTCCACACAGGAGTGAAATCATATGGTATTTATCTTTCTCTGACTTATTTCACTTAGCGTTATACTCTCTAGATCGATCCATGTTGCTGCAAATGGCAAGATTTCATTCTTTTTTTTTTATGTGATATATATATCACATCTTCTTTATCTATCTTCATCTTTCAAAGGGACACTTACATTCCTTCCATGTCTTGGTTATTGTAAATAATGCTGCAATAAACATAGGAATGCATGTATGTTTTTAAATTAGGGTTTTAATTTTCTTTGAGTAAATACCCACTAGTGGAATTCCTGGATCATATGCTAATTCTGTCTCTAAGTTTTTGGGGAACCTCCATACTGTTTTCCACAGTGGCTACACTAATTACATTCCCACCAACAATGCATGAGGGCTCCTTTTTCTCCACATCCTTGATAACACTTATTATTTCTTGGATTTTTGATTCTAGCTACTCTGACAGGTATAAGGTGATATCTCTGTATGGTTCTGATTTGCATTTCCCTGATAATAAGTGATGTTGAGCATCTTTTCCAATGTCTGTTTGCCATCTATATGTCTTCTATGGAAAGATGTCAATTCACTTCAGGTCTTCTGCCTATTTTTAATAGGATTATTTAGGTTTTTTTTTTTTTTTTTTGGTGTTGAGTTATATAAGTTCTTTATATGTTTTGGATATTAACCTGTTATCAGATCTATCATTTGCAAATTTCTTCTCTCATTCAAAAGGTTGGCTTGCCATTTTGTTGATGATTTCTTTCATTGAACACAAGCGTTTTAAATTAGTGTAGACCCAATAGTTTATTTTTGCTTTTGTTTCCCTTGCCTTAGGAGACATAAAATGTGGCCACAGCTGATGACAGAGAAATTACTGCCTGTGAAAAATCTCTTCTAGGATTTTTATGGTTTTAGGTATCACATTCAGGTCTGTAATCCATTTTGAGTTTATTTTTGTGTATGATGTAATGAAGTGATCCAGTTTTATTCTTTTGCATATAGCTGTCAAGTTTTCCCAACACTGTTTTTCCCATTGCGTATCCTTGCTTCCTTAGTCAAAGATTAATTGACCATTTAATCATGGGCTTATTTCTGAGCTCTGTATTCTGTTCTTTTGAAAACTGTGTCTGTTTTTGTGCCAGTACCATACTGTTTTGGTTGCTATAGCTTTGTAGTATATCTTGAAATCTGGGATCGTGATACCACCAGTTTTATTCTTCTTTCTCAAGATTGCTTTGACTATTGTGTGTGTGTGTGTGTGTGTGTGTGTGTGTGTGTGTGTGCGTGTGTGTGTGTGTGTGTGTGTGTCTCCACACAAATTTTAGGATTATTTATTCTAGTTCTGTGAAAAATGCTGTTGGTATTTTAATAGGGATTGTATTAAATGTGTAGATTGCTTTGGGTAGTATGGACATTTTAACAATATTGGTTCTCCCAGTCCAGGAGCATAGTACGTCTTTCCACTTATTTGTGTCATCTTGAACTTCTTTCAGCAATGTTTTATAGTTTTCAGAGTATAGGTCTTTTACCTTCTTGGTTAAATTCATTCCTAGGTATTTCATTATTTTTGGTGTAATTGTAAATGGGACTGTTTTCATAATTTCTCTTTCTGCAACTTCATTATTAGTGTATAGAAATGCAGTGGATTTCTAGATATTGATTTTGCATCTTGTGACCTTACTGAATTCATTTATCAATTCTAATAGTTTTTTGGTGGAGTTTTTAGGGTTTTCTATATATTGTATTATGTCACCTGCAAATATCAAAAGTTTTACTTCTCTCTTACCAATTTGTATGCCTTTATTTCTTTTTGTTGTCTGATTGTTATGGCTAGGACTTCCACTACTATGTTGAATAAAAGTAGTGAGAGTGGACATCCTTCTCTTGTTCCTGACCTAGGGAAAGCTCTCAATTTTACCAATTGAGTATGATGTTTGCTGTGGGTTTTTCATATAAGGCCTTATTATGTTGAGGTATGTTCCCTGTAACTCTACTTTGTTGAGGGTTTTTATCATGAGTGGATGTTGCACTTTGTCAATGTTTTTTCTGTATTTATTGAAAGGATCATATGGTTTTTATCATTACTCTTATTGATGTGATGCATCACATTGATTGATTTGTGAATATTAAACCACCCTTTCAACCCAGGAATAAATCCCATGTGATCATGGTGAATGATTTTTAAAAAATGTATTGTTGGATTCATTTTGCTGAATTTTGTGTAGGATTTTTACATCTTTGTTGATGAGAGATATTGCCCTGTAGTTCTCTTTTCTTATATTTGTCTGGTTTTGGTATTGGGGTAACATAGAATGAATTTGGAAGCTTTCTTTCCTATTCTGTTTTTTTGGAATAGTTTGAGAAGAATAAGTATTAACTGTTATTTAAGTGTTTGGTAGAGTTCACCTCTGAGTCCTGCTGGTGCTGGACTTTTGTTTGTTGGGAGATTTTTGATTACTGATTCGATTATATTGCTGGTAATTGGTCTGTTCAAATTTTCTTTTTCTTCCTGTTTCAGTTTTGGTAGGTTATATGTTTCTAGGTATTTATCCATATCTTCTAGGTTGTCCAATTAGCTGGCATATAATTTTTCACAATATTCTCTTTTAATCCTTTCTATCTCTGTGGTGTCAGTTGTTATTCCTTCTTGTTCATTTTTTATTTTGTTTGAGTCTTCTTTGTCTCTCACTCTCTCTCTCTCTCTTTCTCTTTTGATGAGTCTGGCCAAAGGTTTATCCATTTTGTTGATATTTACAAAGAGCCAGCTCCTAGTTTCATTGATTTATTCTATTGGTTTTTGTTGTTCTGCTGTTGTTGTTTTGTTTTGTTTTTTAATTTTCTATTTTGTTTATTTCTGCTCTAATCTTCATTATTTCCTTCCTTCTACTGGCTTTTATATTTGCTTGTTCTTTTTCTAGCTCATTTAGGTATAAGGTGATGTTATTTATTTGGGAGTTTTCTTGTTTCTTGAGGTAGGCCTATATTTCTATAAACTTCCCTTTTAAAATAGCTTTTGCTACACCCCAAAGATTTTGGACTGTTTTCATTTTCAGTTGTCTCCATGTATTTTTTTATTTCCTCTTTGATTTCTTCATTGACCCATTCATTGTATAGTAGCATGTCATTTAACCTCCATGTATTTGCATTCTTTCCAGATTTTTTCTTGTGGTAAATTTCTAGTTTCATACTGTTGTGCTCAGAAAAGATGCACGTTATGACTTTAATCTTTCTGAATTTGTTGAGACTCGTTTGTGGCCTAACATGTGATCTATTCAGGAGAATGTTCCATATGCACTTTATTTTTTTTATTTTTATTTTTTCAATGTTTATTTATTTTTGGGACAGAGAGAGACAGAGCATGAACGGGGGAGGGGCAGAGAGAGAGGGAGACACAGAATCGGAAACAGGCTCCAGGCTCTGAGTCATCAGCCCAGAGCCCGACGCGGGGCTCGAACTCACGGACCGCGAGATCATGACCTGGCTGAAGTCGGACGCTTAACCGACTGCGCCACCCAGGCGCCCCTCCATGTGCACTTTAACAGAAAGTGTATTTCATTCTTTCTCATTGCCATGTAGTACTCCATTGTGTATATAAACCACAATTTCTTTATCCATTCATCAGTTGATTGACATTTAGACTCTTTCCATAATTTGGCTATTGAAATATGGCCCTTTGTAGCAACGTGGATGGAACTGGAGAATGTTATGCTGAGTGAAATAAGCCATACAGAGAAAGACAGATACCATATGGTTTCACTCTTATGTGGATCCTGAGAAACTTAACAGGAATCCATGGGGGAGGGGAAGGAAAAAAAAAAGAGAGAGGTTAGAGTGGGAGAGAGCCAAAGCATAAGAGACTCTTAAAAAATAGAACAAACTGAGGGCTGATGGGAGGTGAGAGGGAGGGGAGGGTGGGTGATGGGTATTGAAGAGGGCATCTTTTGGGATGAGCACTGGGTGTTGTATGGAAAACAATTTGACAATAAATTTCATATATTTAAAAAAAAAGAAAGTGTATTCTTCTGTTTTAGGATGGAATGTCCTAAATATATCTGTTCAATCCATCTGATCCAATGTGCGATTCAAAATCATTGTTTCCTTATAGATATTCTGTTTGAATGATCTATCCATTGATATACGTGAGGTGTTAAAATCCCCTACTATTATTTTATTTCTATCAATTACTTCCTTTATGTTTGTTATTAGTTGCTTTATATGTTTTGGTGCTATCATGGTGGGTGCATAAATAATTATAATTGTTATATCTTCTTGTTAGATTATGTCCTTTGTGATCATATAGTGTCCTTTTTTCTTGTTACAGTCTTTTTTTTTTTAATGTTTATTTATTCTTAAGAGAGAGAGAGAGAGAGAGAGAACAAGTGCCCAGGGTAGGGGCAGAAAGAGAGGGAGACAGAATCCTAAGCAGGCTTGGCACTGTCAGTGCAGAGCCAGATGCAGGGCTCAGTCTCACTATTGTGAGATCATGACCTGAGCTGAAATCAAAAGTTGAACACTTAACCAACTGAGCCACCCAAGCACTCCTACAGTCTATGTTTTAAAGTCCATTTTGTCTGGTATAAAAATTGCTGTCCAAGCTTTCTTTTTTACTTCCATTTACAGGATAAATGCTTTTACATCTTTTGACTTTTAATCTGCATGTGTCTTCAGGTCTAAATTAGTCTTTTCTAAGCAGCATATAGATGAGTCTTGTCTTTTTAACCATTTCATCACCCTATGGAATTTGATTGGTATGTTTAGTACATTTACATTCAAAGTAATTATTTATAAGGGCACCTAGGTAGTTCACTTAGTTAAGTGTCTGACTCTTGATTTCAGCTTAAGTCATGATCTCACAGTTCATCAGTTCAAGCCTTGTGTTGGGCTCTGTGCTGAAAATGTGCAGCCTGCTTGGGATTCTCTCTCTTCCTCTCTCTGTCCCTCTCCTGTTTGTGCTCTCTCTCCCTCTCTCAAAAAAAAAAAAAACAAATAAATAAACTGTTTAAAAAAAACAAAAAAAAAACCCAAAGTAATTATTTATAGATATGTACTTATTGCCATTGTGTTACTTGTTTTATGGTTTTCTGTATTTATTCTCTGTTCCTTTCTTCTCTTGCTCTCTTCTGTCACAGTTTGCTGGCTTTCTTTAGGGATATACTCAGATTTCTTGCTGTTTATTTTTTGCATATCTGTTACTGGTTTTTGATTTGTGGTTACCATTAGGTTTGTATACAAAATATTATTCATATTGCAGTCTATATTAAGTTGATGGTTGCTTAAGTTTGAACCCATTCTTTATTCTTCTCCCATGTTTTAGGTACATCTTGTCTTACTTTCACATCCTTTTATTTTTTGAGTCCCTTAACTGATTTTTATAGAGATACTTAATTTGCTGCTTTTGTGCTTCCTACTTTTCATACTTATGGTTTTTCCTTTACAATCAACGAGTTCCTTCTAATATTTATTGTGGGGCTGGTCTAAGTACTCATGAATTCCTTAAACTTTGTCTGGGAAACTCTTGATCTCTCCTATTCTGAATGTTAGCTGTACTGTGTAAAGTAATCTTGGCTCCAAGTTTGTTTTGTTTTGTTTTGTTTTTTGTTTTTCCTGTCGGCACTTTGAATATATCATGCCACTCCCTTGTGGCCTGCAGTTTCTGCTGAGAAATCAGCTGGTAGCCTTATGGGCTTTCTCTGGTATGTAACTTTTCTTTTCTCTTGCTGCTTTTAAAATTCTCTTCTTATCACTTCTTTTTGCCATTTAATTACTATGTATCTTGGTGTGGACCTCCTTGGGTTGATTTTTGGGGGGGCTCTCTATGCCTGTTGGATCTGGATTTCTGTTTTTTGCTCCCATATTTAGAAAGTTTTCAGCTATTATTTCTTCAAATAAATTTTTGGCTCCCCTTTCTCTCTCTTCTCCTTGTGGGATCCCTGTAATGTGGGTGTTATTACACTTTTGATGTTGTTGCTGAGTTTCCTAAGTCTATTTTCATTTTGTATTTTTTTTTTCTCTCTCCTGATCAGCTGGATTGCTTTCCATGACTCTCTCCTCCAGGCTACTGATCTATGCTTCTGCTTCCTTTTGCATACTATTTGTTCCCTTTAGTATATTTTTAATTTCAGTTATTAAGTTTTTCATGTCTTATTGGTTCTTTGTATGTTTTTTTATCTCATTGTTTAGAGTCTCACTGAGGTCCTCCACTCTTTTCTCAAGTCCAGTGAGTATCTTTATGATAAATATTTTAAATTATCTACCAGGCACATTACTTATATCTGTTTTGTTTAGGTCTCTTGTCCTGTTCTTTCATTTAGGACATTTTCCTCTGTCCCCTCATTTTGTCTAACTCTCTGTGTCTGTTTCTATGTATTTGGAAATTCAGCTGTCTCCTATTCATATCCTATCCATCCATAAGTAGTGGTGTCTTATGAAGAAAAGGTCCTGTAGTTCCCTTCAGTGCAAAGTCCCTTGTTTATCAGAACCTTGTGCTTCAGGGGTGTCTCATGTGTGTCATGTGTGCCCTACTGTTGTGGCTGCCTTGATTTTGCCTTAAATTCAGTTTTCTGAAATGGCTCTCTTTGCCTTGTGGGTAGGGTTTGGTTTCTGTGTCATTAGTGGACCAGTCTGGGGCTGCCTTGGTCTTGAGTCAAACCAGGAGTTTGCCAGAGATGTTGCTGGCATCACTGAACTGTAGGGCACTTTCCCTGTGTTTCCCCTGAGAAACTTTCACTGGTGGGCAGGGCCTTTAATCAAACCAGATGTCTGCCCTCAGCTCACTGCTGGGGCGACAATGGGACTGGGGTGTGTGGCTGTCTTACCCTCTCCCTGGTGCAGAATCACTTTGGAACGGGACAGGTCCCTGTTGGCGCTGCTTGCACACTGCCAGGTTGTGGCATCTCTTTGGATGGTTTCCTGCCAAGAGTATATTGGAAGGGGTGTGTCTGCAGGAGAATGCAGGGGTGGGGCATGCTGTTAGCAAGTAGGTAGCAAGTATTGGCACTGCACTGATTCCTGCAGGTTTCTGTGTCTAGGCAGGGGGGATGGGGAAGGGAAGTGGTGCCCACCTGCTCTTTTGTTCTTGGGAAAGTCTCCCAAAGATCCCTACCCTTCCAGCACACACTCTGAGATCAGTAAATAAATCTCCCACCTGTATATCCCAGGCATTTTTCAAACTGTTGCTTCTATGCTGTATCTCCATAGCATTGTTTGTTGTTCTGCCTCTTTAAGGGTGGGGACTCAGTTTCCTATCACACTCCTGGCTGTCCCAGAGCCAAACCTGCTAATTTGTAAAGTTCTGGGTGTTAAGCCCTACAGATTCTTGGCTTGTCTGGCTTCAAAGCCAAATGTTTTGAGGGATTTGCTTTCCTCATGCAGGTTACCTGTGCCTGGGGTTTTAGGGATAAAGGTCTATTTCTTGCCTCTCTTCATGCCTTGGTTTCCTTTCCTCCTGTAGACAGTTCCACAGGTCTCTTTAGCTCCCAGCGATGTCTCTGCCCTCCTTCCCTCTTTGATGTGGTCTCTTCTCTACCTTTAGTCGTGGAGAGTCTATTCTGCCAGTTCTTTGGTTCATTTTCTGGGTTGTTACTGTTGTGGGTTACCTAGTGTATTCATGGGACGAGGTGAGCTTAGGGTATTCCTATTCTGCTATCTTCCCTGGAAGTCCCAGCTTATTTTTAAATTTTATTTTATAGAACTTTCTCACCATCTAAAATGACCATGTCATTTTCTAAAAGTTGCTTTTCTATGTTCCTGGAATGTTAGCTTTAAAAGGCCATATAATGTTCAGTTCTGTATCTTCAACATATAGAATAGTGCTTGGCATGTTAATTCATTGTATAAATGATGTGCCCCTTTGGGGACAGTTATGTTTCATTTGGCTTGTATCCTTAATATCTTGCACAGTGCATGTCACAGGATAGGGATATAATAAATATTAGTTTTTGTTTTTATCCCTAGATGTTATAACTGTTAAATAGGACAGTCATCAGGATCTAATCCTGTCATGGTTTCAGTCTTTTGGATAAGTAGTTTCTAATAATCATAGGGACTAACTCCACCCAGTATTTGAGCTCATATTCATTTTAATGAAATCAAAACCAAAAAATAACAACTTGATCAGGACAGAACTTGCTTAAAGAAAGACTCAGATTAGTTTCAGCAAGCTTACACAGTCAGCATTTTAGAGGTGAAGCTCTGAGGTTGAATCAAGCCAAGAAATACAATTGATCATCCTAGTCTGCAAATTTCATTTGTAAGTTCAATTGAAGTGTAAGTGGAATGGGATCATGTTATTAGTTCTCTTAGAGGCACAGATTTCCAGGATAGGAAAATATGTCTGTGCCTGCCTGGTCAGTCAGCCATGGGCTATCAATGCAGTGTTCCCAGGAACACTCCTTGGAGGGAATTAGAGGACATGAGGAGGGACTAATACTAAGCAAGATGTTTTGATCCCTTCATCCTCTTCCCCACACTCCCCCTTCCCCAACATACACCAGTTAAACCAAATGGTTGTGGTATTGTGACAAAAAGATGAATATAATTCTAATCTAAATTTAGTCTTTTTTTTTTTTTTTCAGTCAGAATATTTCTTTTCTTCCTCTTGCAATTAAGCATTCTAATTTTCCTTTCCTATTGCAAAATTCTGCCTTTTAGATTGGCGGGGATTCAAATGGTATTAATCATTATTTCTAATTATTTAAGCTATTTCAATGATTGAAGAGAATGTCTATGATTATAGGTTACTGTTAAATAATGGAGTCCTTTCAAAATCTCATTGGTCAGTTTCAGTTTAGTTGGGAAAAAAAATCGCAGAGACAAAAATATAAGTTTTGAGAAACTACTCTTTTTAGCTACAAAAACTAGCTTGCATTCTTCTTATCAGAAGTAGAGGAAAGATTTTGCTGCAAACTTGGGAGAATACTGCTTATTAACTTCTTTATAACATGGTGAGAGTTTTTTCATTCCTGAATTTTAGCAATTTTGAAATGCTGAGATGCTCTCATTTTTCCTTTATAACTCAAGTCTGGAACCCAGAATTTCTTGCTTGGATTGTGAATTGCCAAACTCCAAGAGAATTGTGAATTTTTTTATTTTTCATAAAAATAATAAATGGCACTTGAAATATTTGAGTTAGATAAATTCCATTTAAGGTCAAGTCTATCTTGTTTGAGACCTGCAATTCAAATCAAAACCACCTGGGGATGGAGTGGTTCTGTTGCACCCATGTATCTGAGGAAATCTTGCTGGGGATTGAGAGTTGACACCCAGACTTCATGTGCACATATCAGTTGAAGAAATAAGATAATTATCTAAAACCTCCAAGCAACATTTCACTGGAGTTTTTTGGGGGAAGGGGCAGTTGTTTGTTTTTTGTTTTAGTCAATCTTACACATTAATGTAAATGTGATTTTTATGTGGCTTTTTAATGGATACTCAGATGGCAGCATCACTTTTCCATTTTTATTTTATTTTGTGCTTCAATAAATGCTGTTCTTGTACATGTGAAGCCAAATAAAATAACTGTTCAGCTCAGACAGTGTTATCATTTTCATTATTTATAAGACAGTGTGCATTTGTAGTCAGTGGAGTAATTATAAGTTCCAGATGGCAGGGGCCATTCCTATTAAGTTTTCTGTCCCCAGCGCTTAGTGCAATGCCTAGCACATAATAGGTCCTCCATACCTGCTTAATCAGGTAATGCTAATGGGATGGTTTGTTACTGTGATCTAGTTTCTTGACCTATAAAAGTGGCATTAATTATCTCTTTGATATATTCTATTCTTATTATTATGCCATTTAGAAGTTTTTAGGATACATACATTAGGTTTATAATAGTAGTTCCTTGAATTTGAACAACTTTGTGAGAAACACCTATATCCATTATTTTAGCATGTTTTCACTACTTTTCATTAAGTCAGGAGGCATGGAAGCCTGAAGTTTAAGAGATTATCATTCTTTATTCTAACTCCAAGCCAGTTCTCTCTTCTTTGCTAACCGTATGGTAGGCATAATGAACACATTATTAACCTCCAATAAAAGATTTCCTTCCTAAAGACTCATTGGTTGATAGTATTAAAATAATAAAGAATTCAGAAATCAAGCTTCTGACAACTTTATGTTGTTGGCATGGATTTTAGAATTTTATTTTAAGTGGCTATTTTCCAAATAAAGCTCAGCGTGATGGAAAAATCAGCTCTGGGCTATATGCTTGAGGATTGTTTACTTGGTGGGTTAATCACAAAGTTGTTTTTTTCCAAGGTTGGCTTCTCAGTGGGAGATCCCTGAAGGTTGGTATGGGTCCACAGGTCACAAAATAGTTTTAATAGCATATTCAACATAATGGAAGTGTCTTCTGAATTATTGGGCTAATATACCTATTGTTCATCTTCCTGATGGAAAAACTGAGAGATGATTTTGTAAATGCTTGTACATTAGAAGTATTATCGAAGGTTTGCAAACATATTAAAAAAGGGGGCCTGTCTTTTCTTAAAATTGTCTACTTAAAATTTTCCCCCTCTGCTTTGCCTATTTCATGATGTTTTTAATTCTCTTCTCCTTAGAGTCCCAAGGCCTGAGGTTCTATTCCGTTTCCTCTTCTTTCCATAAACAATTTTTCCAATTGGATTTGTCAATAAAGCAGGCAGTATTTATTTGATTTACTGATAATTTTTCAGAATTTTAGATATGAAAAAGTTTTCTCATCGAAATTTAATTATCCTGATCATCAACTTTGTCCTTACTTTTGCTTAGACAAAATTTTCCCCATTTCCTAAATTTTTTTGTAGAGATAGAGCTAATTAATGATGCCAGAAACTTTTAAGGCAGTTCAATTGTACCTTTTGCTTTTCTCTAAATGATCTAATCCCAAAACTTGAAACATTGTTTAATCCTTCCTCCTTTTTAATACTCTCTAATTCTAAGTATCTTCAACTATATGATTGACTCAGGTTTAACTGTAATTAATTATAAATTTCACTTTTTTCATCTAAACGTGTAACTCCTTAAAGCCAAAGACCTCACTTTTTTTTTTTCTGTGTTCCTCTTTTTATTCTTGTCACATATTAAGTGCCTGGTACCTTCAAAAGAGGAATGTTATACATGGTTATTTGCTTAATGAGAAATAGTCATTCATATTTGTATTTATTTTTTAACGTTTATTCATTTTTTTTGAGAGAGAGAGAGACAGAGCATGAATGGGGGAAGGTCAGAGAGAGAGGAAGACACAGAATCTGAACAGGCTCCAGGCTCTGAGCTGTCAGCACAGAGCCCGACGCGCGCCTCAAACTCACGGACCGCGAGATCATGACCTGAGCCGAAGTCGGACGCCCAACCGACTGAGCCACCCTGGCGCCCCATATTTGTATTTGTTAATAGCAACAATAAACACTTTCAACATTGATCCCATTATAAATGTTAGGCAAGTTAGAATAGTAACAGAACAATGCAAATTGTTTTACAGAAATGAGGATTACAGCACCTATTAATGCATAATAATGTGGAATGTGGACTGAAGATACTGGTAAAGTGATCTCAATCTCATTTTATCTTATTTCCTATTGCCTTGTTTACCCTGTCCCTTGGTATTTGAATAGGACATCAGTTGACTTTAATGACTAGTATTGCAGTTATCTTTTTACCCTTGATTAGTTTTTTAAAAGACTATGCCCATTCTTTGAACAAAATGTCGTGATAGGGACATGTGTATCTTAAACTGCCCATATGTTACCAAAGCAGGTTTAGATTCTGTGCAGATTATTCCAAGCCTGTTATTTGACTAGGAGGATTTGCAGACTTTAAGAGCAAAGCAATTATTGGATATGTATGCTCCAGAGTTGATGATAGGTTTTTGCTTAACATTTTACATGATATCTAAAGTGCCCTTAAATTTCAAAAGTGAACTTTTGAGTTCCTAGCCTGGTGATTAAGAAATCTATAAATGTCATATTTCATGAATAGATATGAATAATTATAACTTCTTATTGACACTGACCTCAGTGATTTCCCCCAGTGGTTGGGCAGGCATCTAAAGGTTAGCTCTTTAAAGTTCAAAGCTGATTTAGGTGGTGAGACACTGTATTAGTTGTGTGAGTGCAGTTTTTATGTGGTGTGGGGCACTGGGAGAGAGCTTTGGAGCTAGAGTGCCTGCCTTTGAAGCCTGTCTTTGCCACTCACAAACAATGTGGCAGGGCTACCAAATGATTTTGTATGTTTCCTTATTGGCAAAAAGGGAGAATAATAATAGTACTTCCCTCATAAGATTGTTATGAGCTTGAAATTAGATACTTAAAGTGCTCAGTTACCACTTAATAAAGATCAAACATTATTATTATTCTCTTTCTGTTATCTGTCTCTACTTTTTTTTTTTTTTTTTTTCATCTGCCTGACTTTAGCCAAGAAGTGCTGACCCTGAGGACCATTTCAGAGTCTACTCCAGAGGACTTCCTGTCTCTTCCCCTTGTTACCTTTTCTCCTTTCCAGACTGGCAGTGGTATGGAATGCAATCTTTCTAATTTGTTTCCCCTTTCATTTTCCGAGTTTTGATCATATATCCTAAGAGAAAACAGAATTTAACAAATATGAGAGGTGATAAAGCTTAAATTCTACCAAGTTCTTAGAGTTATGATTTCCAGTGTAATTCTTATCTCCTTTATAAAAATGATTTCCATTCATTCAAGTTATTTAAAGGCAAAAAGTGCCTGATTTCTCCTTCTTCTATGAAAACCCTTTTCCAGGTGGACTAGTGTAGAGGGTGGTGAGCTTGTTTGATGAGATGATGTCTGTCTATTATAGATTTCTGCTTCGTGCAGGAATGGACCCTCTGGGGAATTCTTTGTAAACACAGTACCAAGTCTACTTATAATATTAATTTTTCAAATTCAAAAAAGTGCTCTTGGTTACTAGTATGGGATTTCTGATTTTATTAAAAAACGTGTCACTGCAATTTGGTGTGGTGCCTATATTGAGAAAGTATGTGAAATTTGTCTTTTGTAAGGATATTGTTGAAGATATTTTTCATTGCATTTTTTGCCCTCTTTTAAAAAGATTCTTAGAAAAAAAATTCCTGCTTTGCTTTAGTGTCAATTAAATTAATCAGTTATTGATTTATTTTCTTAAATAATCATTCTGTTTATCTTAGGAATTATACTATATATAACTGATAAAGCTCATCTTTTCTGACATTTTGCCTTTAAAAATTAACCTCATCTTTCTTTTTCTTTTTTGTATTTACATTTTGATTTAGGGACTTTGTATTTTAAATATCTTTATAAGCTACATTAAATATTTCCTGAAACCAAGGTAGTATAATAAAAGGTGATATGTTTTTAGGTATTAAAACTGTGGCATTCTAAACATCCTTTCTTTCCCCACAATAAAATTACAGCTCTCATTTGTTCATCTCTATACGTGCCACAAATTGTGCAAAACACTTTGTAAATCATCTCTTTTGATCCCCTTAGCAGTGCTATATAGAGGGTTTTCCCCCTTTTTACAGGTGAGAAAACTGTTGAGAAGTTAAGATAAAATTAGTTAATTAGGAAATCATGTTTTGAACTCAGTTGGATCTAAAACTTACACCTAGTCTGTATCATTCCTAATTGAAGAAGGTGAGTCGGTCCTCCATGTTTTAAAAACATTTAGGTCTTTTGTATGTCAAAGGAATAAATATGTTGGTTATCCAAATCTTCATTGGCAGTGGCACTTGAACAATGTCCTGGGCTTTTAAAATATGGTGAAATAATTTAGCATTATTATCAAATGTCAAATTACAGATTATGGAGGGCATAGCAGACATTTTTATTTGCAATCATCCCAAGATAATTTTACCTGAGCTGATTAAAAATTTGTAGAGTGGTCAGAGGAGATCATTAGCTACCTTGCTGCAATTATAATTTTTATGAAACTGTGAAATTCAATACTTGCTTGTATGAAGACAGGTACTTTAAGGGGTCAGTTTTTATTGTTCTTGTTGGCTGTAAAAGTGAATGGCAAATTCATCTAAAAATGAGGTAATATACTTGAGTGTTGCCACTTGCTGTACCTGAAAACTAGAATGATTTGTGTTAGCCAGACCTCCAGGTTATACTGAGTAATTTTAAAAGAGAGGAGGGAAGGGCAGCCTGCTTTCTTCTGCCCTTGACTGAAAAGTCCAAATATCTGTTTTCTTTATTTTCAAGTACACTTTATGGACTTCCTACAGAATATTAAGTGACAAGAAGGTTCTTTTTTTCTTTTTGTTCCCATTTCCTTTTATTTATTTATTTATTTTCCTAACACTTTTGGAAAGCATTCTCCTTCCAGGCATTTAAGAGCTTTTTTGGCATCTGATGTTGCCAGTGTTAACACTGGCAATTGGTGCAATTTACAATAGTGCATTAAATATAAATCTCATTTTACATCACTTGCATAAAGTTGATTTGTGGTAAAAGTTTGCTAGTAATGATAGATGTATATCATGAATTACTGCATGTCCAGTCCATGCACTTGAACTATATGGAAGTAAGCAATTATATGTTTACTTAAGAAATGTTAATGTGTCTCTACAACTTAATTTTGTCATGTCTTTGTCAACTTTGTAAAAGGCCATGATGAGTTTCTATGTCCTTGAGTTAGGTCATTTCCTTTCTGGGAAAGAGACTCTGAGCAATTAGAATAAATGTTTTTAAGCCCTTTTTAGAATTTTAAATTAACTTCTGACAATAAACCTTTTTCATCTGGGTAACTTCTCAGCCTTGAGATTTTTGGGGGCATGCCTTATTTCCCTTTGTGTGATTAGAACATTGTTTGTAGAATATGTGAGCATGTAACAGTTTATCTTAGATGTTTCGGGGCCCTTTGAAGAGTACAGAGGAGCATAATATTTTCTAAGTTTTTCTGGTCTCTTTCCTTGAATGGGTGCATTTGTTTTAGTGTCAGCTGTACCATATTTGATTTTAGTCTGACTGGTGTTTCATTGGCTCTGGCCTCTGCACAGTTCTGTTTCCCTTAGAACACTCACCTTCAGTGAGTCTAACTTTTCTCTTTTGAGTCTTTAGTTCTCTAGAGACTGTGGCTTCTCGTTTATTTTTTGTTGTTCTAGGGTCGGTGCCTTTACCAAATTAGGTATTTCCCCCAGTTCAACCTTGCTTTTAAAAATAGAAGGTGAAAGTGATACTGTCTTCCAATCTTTCTTAACTTCAGTTGAGGCTTGTGTGAGAGAAGTAAGCCTTTCTGAAAATGATTTGAGGGCTTGTTTTATCAAGTCTCCCAAGAGTGATACTTAGGTAGTACTTTTGTAGATGCATAAGAGAGAAGTTAATTAATTATATCCAAAGGATGCCTTTGGGCATTAGGGCTTAATTTACTTGTAGGACTCCAGTGGAGAAGGACACTAAGACTTGCTTTGAATATACCAAACAAAGGATGGCAAAGGATGGATGACTGACACTCTTTCAGTGCCTATGTTGCAGAAGGTAATGCATGAAGACTTTTAAATATATTCTCTCACTTAATATGAGGCTTGACTTGAAAAGCTAGGCCACTGGCAATGCTTCTATTAGAACTTTCCTAATCTTTTCTTTTTTTTTTAAAGGCTTATGGGAGACCCAGGCTAGGTTGAGTATGTTTGACTCCTCTTGTAGCTGGAATGATAAAATAAAGCCCCTGGTAACTTTAATACCCCCAGTTATATCAGTGGATAGATTATCTAGACAGAAAATCATTAATGAGACATCAGCCTTAAATGAACATTAGACCAGATGGACTTAATAGACATATATAGAACATTCCATCCAAAAGCAACAGAATACACATTCTTCTCAAGTGCACATGGAACATTCTCCAGGATAGGACATATGTTAGGCCACAAAACAAGTCTCATTACACTTAAGGAGACTGAAATCATATCAAGCATCTTTTCACAGTGGTATAATACAAGAAATCAGTTGCAAAAAGAAAATGAAAAATCACAAATATGTGGGATTAAACAACATGCTACTGAATAACCAGTGGGTGAACAAAGAAATAAAAGACAACTGAAAATGGAAATACAACTTACCAAAATCTATGGGATGCAGCAAAAGCAGTTCTGTGAGGGAAGTTCATAGCAATACAGGCCTAGCTCAAGAAACAAGACCAATCTTAATAATATAAGAGAGGAAATAAATGAGATAGGGATTAAAAGACAATATAAAAAGATCAGTGAAACTAAGAACTGGTTCTTTGAAAAGATAAACAGAATTGGCAAACCTTTAGCTAGTTACACCAAGAAAAAAAGAGAGGGCTCAAATAAATAAAACGAGAAATGAGAGAGAAGTTACAACTGATACCACAGAAATACTAAGGATTATGAGATTATTATGAATAATGATAGGCCAACAAATTATACAACCTAGAAGAAAGGGATATATTTCTAGAAACATACAATCATTAATACATTAATGAAAGAAGTTAAAGAATACACAAATAAATGGAAAGATAGTCGATGCTCATGGACTGGAAGAATTAATGTTGTTAAGATGGTCATACTATTCAATGACTATATTATAAAACTAAGTAATCAAAATAGTCTGTTAATTATTATACCTTTGTAATATAGTGGATATATGGAAATGTACTTTGGTGCAGCCACTATTGAAAGCAGCACAGTATTCTTTTGGATTTTAGGGATTTAGTGCAGTTTCAACATATAATCTAAATTGTCATTGTAGTTCACCACCTTGCATTTTGTTTTAAAGACACAGAGGCTTAAAATGAGGTTCTTTTCTTCTCTCAAAAAAAAAAAAAAAAAGGAAGTTGATGGCAATGTGGAACTATATTTAGAGCAATCTGTTGGTGCTTCAGTGGAATCTATCCTGTTGGTAAAATGTAGAGTAGGCTTAAAATGTTTTCTTTTTAATATTTTAATTTTAATTTTAATTTATAGAAAGAGAAATTGAGCATGTGAGCAGGGAAGATGGGAAGAGGGATAGAGAGAGAGAATCCCAAGCAGGCTCCATCTCTAATATGGAGCCCTATGCAGGGCTTGGTTTCACCACTCTGGGATCATGACCTGAGCTGGAATCAAGAGTCAGACACTCAACCGACTGAGCCACTGAGGTACCCCCATATGTTTGTTTGTTTGTTTTTAAGTTAAATGTCATTCCACTGACTCCACAGTAATAAAAATAAAAATTTTGCTTAATCATAAAACTTCACCTACTAGATTCAACTCACGTATATGATCAACTCTTAATTCCTATAGGGTAAATACTTTGGGAAATGAAAAGTTTCCTTGAACTGGTTGGTATTATACTAGCATATTCCTTCTAACTAAGTACAACTTCCACAAAGTTCTATGGCAGAGAAGTTTGGATGCTGCAGCTTATAGGCACATTATTAAAGAATCTCTGCAAAACAATATAACTTCATAGAGTTCCAAATAAATTTAAGATATTCATAGCACTCTTGCTACCCATCTAGCCATTACTCTTTCTATTTAATTAACACTTACTATTGAGAATCCATGAGATTCAGGGTTATGGAGCAATCCTGATCAGAAAGTGTTTAGGATGAAGGAAAAGACAGTCCATTTGTTTGAGACATGGTAGTTTAGTTTCACTCAGAAATTGAAGAGTATGCCAAAATCTCAAGTGCCACTGTCAATGACACATATATTTTTTGGTATTAACCTGTAATGTCTTGAGTGTTCCCAGTTGAAAAATTGCTTCCGTATTATATCAAGCTCAAAAATCCTCAAAATCTTGGCATCTTACTTGATTAATATTACTTAGCCATAAAAAAAGGATGAGATTGTGCCATTTGTGACAACATGGATGGACCTAGAGGATATTATCCTAGGTGAAGTAAGTCAGGCTGAAAAAGACAAATACCATATGATTTCACTTACATGTGTAATCTAAAAAAAAAAAAAAAAAAAGAGAGAGAATAAACAAACAAAAAGCAGAATGAGAACTAAAAATACAGAGAACAAACTAAGGGCTGCCAGAGGGGAGGGGGAACTGGGCAAAATGGGTGAAGGGGAGTGGGAGACACAAGCTTCCAGTTATAGATGAATAAGTCATGGGAGTAGAAGACACAGCATAAGGAATATTGTTAATGATATTTTAATAGTGTTGCATAGTGACAGAAAGCAGCTGTACTTGTAGTGAGTATAGCGTGGTGTATAAATTTGTCCTATCACTATGTTATACACTTAAAACGAAGGTATCATTTTGTGTCAATTATACCCAAATAAAAACATTGGAAAACAAAACAGAACAAACAAAATTAAACTCATAGATACAGAGAACAGAATGGTGGGTGCGGGGGGGAAGGGGACTTGGAAGGAGAGTGAAATGTGTAAAGGGGGTCAAGAGATACAGATACCCAGCTATAAAGTGAATAAGTCATGGATGTGTAATGTACAGCATAGTGTCTATATCAATAGTATTGTAGTGCATATTTGAAATTACCAAGAGAGTAAATCTTAAAATCTTGTTTCTCATCACAGGAAAAAAAACTTCACTTTTTTGTAATTTTGTGTAGTACAGTATAATACAGATGGTAACTAGACTTATTTTGTGGTGATCATTTCACTGTGTATACAAATATTGAATTATTATGTTGTATACCTGAAAATAACATAATATTACATGTCACTTATACCTCAATTTAAAAAAATGTAAAAAAACAAAAACAAAAAAAAAAAAAACAAAAGCTCAAAGACCCTCAGACCCTTTAGCTGCTTGATAGTAGCATATGTGTCCATTTGTACTGTTATTTTTCCTTAGCACCTAGAGTTCCTGGCCTATTATAAGTGTACAATAAATATTTTTTAGTAAAAGTAAAATGTAATCTAATGATTTTTAATACTCCCTAAGATAGTTTTATATACTTTCATTTGAAATCTGTGGAGATTTTAAATAAGTTATGAGTCTGGCTATGATCTCGCTGACACCTCAGATCTTCATTGACATGAGTAAAGATCCAGAAGATGCTGAATGGAGTGGATATGAGTGGATTTGTTTTGTGAACTTATGGGTGAGAGAGGCAACTATCAACAGGAGCACATATTGTTTGCCATAGGTCTCTTGCAAGAAGCAGGATGTCCTGCTTCTCTGGCCTTTGGCTGATTCTGCAGCAGATGAGTTGAAGCAGAAATTATAACAGGACATGCTTCCTGTTAGGAGCTATCATGAGTCACTGCATTTATTGGGAAGAAATTGTTCACAGTAATTTGAAGACCTTGACATAAGAGTGATCGTCACTGGCACAGGAGGAATGAATGAAATAAAGAACTTGGTACCATTTCTAGTACCATTTGAAAATAATTGGGTTTAGAATGACATCAGAGATGTTTTTCTACATTAAATGTTCTAAGAACAATGTGACTTCAGTGACAGGGACTCCAGTGAAAACCTGAAGTCATTTAGAAAATGTACCATGGCTTTGACAAGCATAAAGACTTATATATAATCAATCCCAAATGTTACACAGCTGTTTCTAAAAAGTATTAAGTGTAATATTATTGTCCTAATTATCTTTTTCCCCCCAAGAATGTGGTATTATATGGCATCCCTTACAATTAACTATGATTAGTTGAAATCAGTATGCCAACCCTGTAACGTTACATACAATGACATTAGTTGTGTTATGAATAAATGTACCAAACAAGGAAACAAACACATATTTTAAAAAAATGAAAGAAAAAAAAAGAGGTTGAAGTGTTGACAGGGGTGAATGGAGGTAGAAGATGAGGACACAGGAGGCAGATACACAGGATAATGGTGAAAATCTAAACCCTTGTGGAAAAAAAAAAAAAGAAATCTTGAGGAGTTCTAGTTCTCCTCATACTATAGAATGGAGGGTTCAAAGGTGTACTACCTAAATCTCAGAAATTAGAGAACCTCCAGCTGATGTCTGGGTAACATTAGTCAGCATCTCAAGTTATATGCTCCCAATGTTGTACCAACTTCTCCCTCAGTCCCCATTGAAATCCTACCATACATCCCAACACGTATACCAAAGCCTAGGACTCATGCTTGACTATGTTTTTCCTCTTACCTTCCATAACCAACCCAAAAGAAATTCTGTATTTGTTTCCAAAATAAACTTTGAAGTCATTTACTTGTCTTCTATATCACTACTATTCCTGATCCTAGAACACCATCATTTCCTTCCTGGGTAACTGCAAGAATTGTAATCTCCATTCTAACCACCCTTTCACCACTCTTGCCATGCTCCTTCCATAGCAGAGTGATCTATGAAAACAGTAAATAAAATCAAGTCTCTGTTTAAAAATCCTCTAGTGAGTTCCCATAAATCTGAGGATGGAATGCAAACTCCTGCAGTGGTGGAGAGTAGCTGGCCCCTCACCCAGTACCACTTGCTCTCAGTAGGCTTCTACCACCCGGCCTGCCTACACCTGAGAGGTGCCAAGATTTCTCCTGCCTTAGGGTTTTTGTTCTTGCTGCTCCTGGACATGTCTTTCTCCTTCTCATTCCATCCCCATCTTCTCATCCTTCCATGTAGGTTCAAATATCCCTCCTTGTGGAGGTCTTCCCTTTCTATTCTATTGAAAATTGTCCCCGTTTACCACATTGCTTTATTTATTTATTTATTTATTTATTTATTTATTTATTTATTTATTGTAGCACTTGTTAAGATTTATAACTTACGTGCTATTTCTCTTCTGATCAGAGATGGGAGCCTGTGGCTTTTTCACAGTTGTATTCCCATTGCCATTTTATAATAAGCACCCCATACATATTGGTTGAGTGAAAAAGATTCTTTATTTGGATGTCCTTTTGTGCCTTTGAAAACCACTGGCTTCCCACTTGTCTCTTCCTATGGCTCAGAGAAATCCACAGGCTTATCCCATATTTTGACTTTCATATAGATCTTTTCTGCTTCCCACACCAAACGAACTTCCTAAAAATTGAGTCATGTAAATAGGCCTCTGATAGGGTGGGGAGCAATTCTTCTTATTGCCATAAGGGTCCAGCCATGGCTGAATCCTAGTAGGCACGCAGATTGGGCTGAAATGGGCTGTTGATGTATTTGTCCTTGAAGTCTGTGCCAGTTAATCATTCTTCACCTCCAAAGTTAAGTGACTTTTCAAAAATATGTCATATAACTTAGAGGGTCCTGAGAAGGAAAAATAAAACTGTATCGTCCTTCCTGAAATCAGTTTTAATCAGAGAGAAGTTAGTAGAACTCTAGACAGTGAAATGCATTTTCTTGTGGATCTGCAATTCTAATAGTTTTTTCTATTTTTTTTATTGAGGTATAATTGAAAAATGAAATAGTAAGATAAAGTGCATATCATGATGATTTTATATGTATAAACTGTGAAAGGACTCCCTCTATCAAGTTTAATCAACAGATCCATTGCCTTGTATATTGGCCTTTTTGTGTGTGTGTGAAGTTCTACTCTTACCACATCCAATTATACAATACAATGTTATCAACTACAGTCATTGAGTTACATATTAGATACTAAGATTTTATTCATCTTATAACTGAAAGTTTGTATTACTTTTCTACCAACAATTCCCTTATTTCCTCCAGCCCCCAGCCCCTGGCAAGTGCTTTTCTATTCTCTGTTCCTATGAGTTTGACTTTTGACTTTTGACTTTCTTTTTTTTTTTGTTTTAGGTTTCATTGTAAGTGATACCATGCAATGTTTATCCTCCTCTCTCTGGCTTATTTCACCTCACACAATGACCTCAAGATCCATCTGAGTTTTCACATGTGGCAGGATTTCCTTCTTTTTAAAGACTGTGTAATATTCCATTGTATGTATAAACTACAATTTCTTTATCCATTCACCCATGGCTGGAAATATAGGCTGTTTCCATGGTTTAGCTATTGTAAATAATACAGTGATGAACATAGCAGGACCGATTATCTCTTTCAGATAATGGTTTCATTACCCTTGGTTATATACTCAGAAGTGGGGTTTCTGGATTGTGTGGTAGTTCTGTTTTTATTTCTTGAGGAACCCCTATACTGTTTTCCGTAGTGTCTATACCAATTTACATTCCTCCCACAAACAGTGTACATAGTTCCCCTTCTCTCCACATCCTCACTAGCATTTGTTATTTCTTGTCTTTTTTATGATAGCCATTCTAACAGGTGTGAGCTGATATGTCTTTGCAGTTTGACTTGCATTTGCCTGATTATTAGTGATGTTGAATAACTTTTCATGTACCTTTTGGCCATCTGTATTTTGTATTTTTTTATTTTTAGCAAAGTATTTGTTCATATTCTTTGTCCATTTTTTAATTGGGTTGTATGTTGTGTTGCTATAAGTTCCTGTTGTATTTCGGATATTAATCCATTATCAGATATGTGGTTTGCAAATACTTTCTCTCATTCCATAGGTAGCCTTTTCATTTTGTTGATGGTTTCTTTTGTTGTGCAGAAACTTTTTAGTTAAATGTAGTCCTGCTTATTTATTTGTGGTTTTGTTCCTTTGCTTATGGTGTCAAATCCCAAACGTCATTGCCAAGACGGATGTCAAGGAGCTTAACCTCTATGTTTTCTTTTGGGTGCTTTATGATTGTAGGTCTTATGTTCAAGTCTTTAATCTACTTTCAGTAGATTTTTGTGTATGGTATAAGATAGAGGTCCAGTTTCATTCTTTTATATATGGCTACCAGTTTTCCCAACACCATTTTTTGAAAAGACTGTCCATTTTCCATTGTATATTCTTGGTTCCTTTGTTACAAATTAATTGATTATATATGCCTGGCCTGTATCTGGGTTCTCTATTTTGCTCTATTGATCTATGTGTCTGTCTGTATGCCAATACCACACTGTTTTGATTACTATAGCTTTGTAATATAGTTCAAAATCTGGAAGTTTAATACCTCAAGCTTTGTTTTTCTTTCTTAAGATTTCTTTGGCTATTTGGTATATTTTATGGTTCCATACTAATTTTAGGATTGTTTTTTCCATTTCTGTGAAAAAATGTCATTGAAATTTTGATAAGGATTGCATTGATTTTGTAGATTGCTTTGGGTAGTAGGGACAATTTAACAATATTAATTCTTCCAATCCATGAGCATGGACTATCTTTCCACTTATTTGTGTCTTCTTTAATTTCTTTCATCAGTGTCTTATGGTTTTCAGTATACAGGTCTTTCTCTTCACAGTTAAATTTATTTCTATGTATTTTATTCTTCTTGATGCAGTTGTAAATTGGAATGTTTAATTTCTCCTTCTGGTAGTTCATTGTTGTTGTATAAAAACACAATGTTTTTTGTATGTTGCTTTTGTGTCCTGCAATGTTACTGAATTTGCTGATTAGTTCTAACAGTTTTTTGGTGGAATCTTCAGGATTTTCTATATATAATACCATCTACAAATAGAAACAGCTTTAATGCTCTCTTTCCTACTTGTATGCCTATTATTTCTTTGTCTTGCCCAAGTCCTCTGCTTGGGACTTCCAGTACTGTGTTGAATAAAAATGGCAATCCCTGTTTTGTTCTTGGTCTTAGAAGAAAACTTTTATCTTTTTATAAGTGGGTATCATATTAGTCCTGGGCTTGTCATATATAACCTTTATTGTGTTGAAGTATGTTCCCTTTATACGCATTTTGTTGAGAGTGATTTATTTTAATCATAAATGGATGTTGATGATGTCAAATGCTTTTTCTTCATCTATTGAGATGATCATATGATTTTTATCCTTCATGTTGTTAATGCACTGCATCATATAATTGATTTGCAGATGTTGAACCATCCTTGCATCCTGGGAACGAATACCACTTGATCATGGTGTATGATCTTTTTAATGTACTGTTGAATTTTTTTCCTAATATTTTGCTGAAAACTTTTTTTATCTGCCTTTTTATCCTCATCTTGTCTCACTCTCTTTTTTTAAATTTAAGTATAATTGACATGTGTTACATTAGTTTCAGTATACAACATAGTAATTTGACAATTCTGTATATTATACTATACTCATCATGGTAAGTGTAGTTACATCTATCACCGTACAATGTTATTAAAATATTATAGACTGTATTCCCTACATGGTACTTTGTATCTCCATGGCTTATTTATTTCATAACTGGAAGTTTGTACCTTTTAATCCCCTTTATCTATTTTGCCCATCCCTTAGTCCTCTCCCCTCTGGCAACCACTAATTTGTTCTCTGTGTTTATGATTCTGTCTCTGTTTGTTTCTCTGTTCATTTGTTTTGTTTTTTAGATTCCACATATAAATGATATCATATGGTGTTTCTCTTTTACTTATTTCACTTACCATAATACCCTCCAGGTTTATTTTTGCTGAGTATTTTTACATCTATATTCATCAGGGATATTGGCCTGTATTTGTTTGTTTGTTTGTTTGTTTTTGTTTTGTTTTCCTCATACATTCTGTGTATGGCTTTGTTATCAGGGTAATGTTGTCCTCATATAATGAGTTCGGAAGTTTTTTCCTCAAATATTGGTATTTGTTCGTTTTTAAAATGTTTCGTAGAATTCACCAGTGAGGATATTGGTACTGGATTTTTCTTTCTTGGGAGTTTTTTGATTACTGATTCAATAGTAATTTGTCTATTCATGTGTTCTCTTTCTTCATGATTCAGTATTGGTAGGTTGCATCATTTTCAGAATATATCCATTTCTCCTAGGTTGTTCAATTCATTGGTGTATAATTGTTTATAGCAGTATCTTATGATTCTTTGTATTTCTGTGATCTTGGCTGTAATGTTTTCACTTTCATCTATAATTTTATTTGAGTCCTCTTTTCTTGCTTAGTCTAGCTAAACGTTTGACTGGTTTGTTTATCATTTAAAAACTTTTTATTCTTTCCATAAATTTTGGTATGTTGTATTTCCATTTCATTTGTTTCAAATATTTTTTTTATCTCTCTTTTGATTTTTTTCTTTGACTCATTGGTTATCAGGAGCATGTTGTTTAATCTCCACATATTTGTGAATTTTCCAGTTTTTTTTTTCATAATTGATTGGTAGTTTCACACCTTTGTGGTTGGAAAAGATGCTTGATATGACTTCAGTCTTAAATGTATTGAAACTTGTTTTGTGGACTAAAATATTATCTATCCTGGAGAATGTCCCATTTGCACTTGAGAAGGATGTGTATTATAATTGAATGGAATTGAATGGAATATTCTGTATATGTCTGTTAGGTCGTCAAGCCTAACATATAATTTATTAAAAAAATTTTTTAATGTTTATTTATTTTTGAGACAGATACAGAGCATGAACAGAGGAGGGACAGAGAGAGGGAGACACAGAATCTGAAGCAGGCTCCAGGCTCCCAGCTGTCAGCACAGAGGCCAACATGGGGCTTGAACTCATGGACTGCAAGATCATGACCTGAGCCGAGGTCAGATGCTTAACTGACTGGGCCACCCAGGTGCCCAGAGCCTAACATATAATTTAAGTTTAATGTTTCCTTATTGACTTTCCACCTGGATTATCTATCCAATGTTGAATGTGGGGTATTAAAGTCTCCTGCTGTTATTGCATTGTTGTTTCTTTCTTCAGATCTTGTAATATTTGCTTTATGTATTTAGCTGCTCCTATTTTTGCATGCATAAATATATACAAATACATCCTCTTAGTGAATTGACTCCTTCATTATTATATAATGACCTTCTTTGTCTCTTGTTACAGTGAATCTATTTTGTTTGGTATCAATATAGCTATCCTTGAATTCTTCTGGTTTCCATTTGCATGGAAGGTCTTTTTCTATACCTTCACTTTTAGTCTGTTTGTTCTTAAAATTGAAGTGATTCTCTTGTACACAGCATATAGTTGGGACTTGTTTTTTATCTGGTTAGCCACTTTGTGTCTTTTGGTTGAAGAATTTAGTTCATTTACATTTGAAGTCATTATTGATAAGAATGGACTTACTATTGCCATTTGCTAATAATTTTCTGGTTGCTTTATAATTCATTGTTCATTTTTTTTTAAATCTCTCTCCCTTTTTTTAATGTTTATTTTGAGAGAGAGACAGAGACAGAGAGAGAGAATCCCAAGCAGGTACCACGCTGTTAGTGCAGAGCCCGATGCAGGACTCAATTCCACATACTGTGAAATCATAACCTGAGCTGAAATCAAGGGTTGGATACTTAACCAACTGAACCCCAGGCATCCCATTTTTTATCTCTTGTTTTCTTCTGTGATTTTCTTTCTTTTCTTCCTCCTCCTCCTCCCCCTTCTCCTCCCTTCTTCTTCTTCTTCTTCTTCTTCTTCTTCTTCTTCTTCTTCTTCTCCTTTTCTCTAGTGCTATGATTTGATTCCTTTCTCTTTTATCTTTTGTGTATGTACTACTGTTTTTTGCTTCATGGTTACCATAAACTTTACACAAAACATCTTATATTTATAACAGTTTATTTTATTTTTTTTAAATTTTTTTTTTCAACGTTTATTTATTTTTGGAACAGAGAGAGACAGAGCATGAACGGGGGAGGGGCAGAGAGAGAGGGAGACACAGAATCGGAAACAGGCTCCAGGCTCTGAGCCATCAGCCCAGAGCCTGATGCGGGGCTCGAACTCCCGGACCGCGAGATCGTGACCTGGCTGAAGTCGGACGCTTAACCGACTGCGCCACCCAGGCGCCCCTATAACAGTCTATTTTAAACTAATAATTTAACTTCAAATACACGCAAAAACTGCATGCTTTTACACTGCCCTCCACACATATTTTATGTTATTGATTTCACAATTTACATTTTTTACAATGTATATTCCTTAGCAATTATTATACTTATTTTTAGTACTCCTATCTTTTGACATTTATGCTAAAATTATAAATGATTTACCAACCACCATTTTACTATTAGAATACTCTAATTTTAACTATATATTTACCTTTACCAGTGACTTTTATTCTTCCATGTTTTCCTGTTACTGGTTAATACCCTTCTAATACATATTTGGGTACGTATTTGTATTTTAATTTTTATAGTATTCTGAAAAAATTCACTTGAGCATATTGTGGATCCCCTGGAAACCCACTTTATCACAGAGTGCTGTAGTGGCCTTTTCATGCCCTCATTTGCATTTGTGTTGGTGATTAATTCACACCAAGTGAAGGCCAAATGATGTTAGTTTCCCTACTATAGAAACAGAGGTTTTGAGGTAGTTTAAATGGAGTTGTATTCCTCACCCTTTGTTTCTAATATGTATTACCTACATTAGTCCTTTGTGATAAGCTGTCCCAGAATGTTGACTTTCTTGGGCTCTCAGTGGCAGTATTTAAGGGTCTCTGGAAAAGCACAGTTGGGGAAGTAGAGGAAGAAGAACTCTACTCTTCCTCACCCTCATTCCCTATATCCCTGCCTTGTCTTCAATAAAGAAGCTCCTCTTTTCTTTTTAAAATGTTTTTTAATGTTTATTTATTTTTGAGAGACAGAGTAAGAGTGGGGGAGGGACAGAGAGAGAGGGAAACACAGAATCTGAAGCAGGGTCCAGGCTCTGGCCTGTCAGCACAGAGCCTGACATGGAGCTCAAACCCATGACCTGTGAGATCATGACCTGAGCCGAAGTTGGATGCCCAACCGACTGACCACTGAGGCACCCCAAGAAGCTCTCCTTTTCTATTTGTACATCAGTCCCCTTTGTAATAAACTTGATGACCAATGGGTTCAGTATCTTAAAACAAGTTTTTAAAACCACTGGCCTGGACCACTGCAGTTCTAGGTATAGAATTTAAAATATTACAAGAATGTATATAAAATCATCTGGCTAAAATTTGACTATACCCTTACGTTTTGAAGCAAAATATAGGAAATTGTCTCAAACTTAGAACCATAGGTATAAGCAAGTTTCCATTTAACATGAAGCAAAACACATTTCAGTTATAATACATGGGGTATTGCAGTAGGATACTTCACCTCTCTCATGTTACAGAGAATGTTAGACTCAAGGGTCCATCAGTGATTCAGAGGCAGAGCCAAGATTAGAACCCAACTTCCTGATTCCTGTTCCAGTAGTCCTCCCATTAATCTGGGTTTTTTTTTTTTTTTTTTTAACATTTATTTTAGTTTTGAGGGAGAGAGACAGAACATGAGTGGGGGAGGGGCAGAGAGAGAGTGAGACACAAAATCTGAAGCAGGCTCCAAACTGTCAGCACAGAGCCCTACGTGGGGCTCAAACCCACAAAACGTGAGATCGTGACCTGAGCTGAAGTTGGTTACTTAACCAACTGAGCCTCCCAGGTGCCCCCTCTGCATCTTCTTCACACCCTTTTCTCTCAAAATTATCTTGCTGTGAGAAACTTCAAGTTTCTGGGGGAAAAATCTATTTTTTTCAGGAGAGTTTTGAGACATCTCTGACAAGAAAAAAAGTGGCTTTTTAATCAGAATATACATTTGCAAATCTACAAATATTAGTTTTTCTTTTATTTGGGTCACAGGTTGTTCTTTTCTACTCTTTCTTCTTTTTGCCGAAACCAATGCCCTGGGTGTAAGTAAGGCTTTCAAGACGTTTTATGTTCCTTTGTGAGATGCTTTGGAGTTAATATATACCCCTTATGTGACAGGCCTGGTTACAAGAGAAATCATTATAATTTTTCTGTGTCTGGGGCCTGACTCTTGCTTGTTGTCTTAATGTTTCCGAAGCTCTAATCTGAAATACACTGATATACTTATTTGGTACGTAGAGTCCTCTGTGCCTTGCTCCTTGTAGTATCTTATCTTTCATCCACTTGTCTAGAAAAGTTACTATGGAGTCCAGTGGGTGTGCTTCAAGCTTTCTCATAAAAACTCACTGTTTGGAGTTTTACTCTGAGGGGGATATCTTTTCCTTCCATTTGCGAGATTAGGGATAACCAGGTTGGCGAGAAAACTGTAGTTTTTATTTCTGTTTGTTCTTTCCACAAAAACTCTAGAAATTCTTCCTTTTTACAGTTTTTCAAATTTAAGAGTAACTGTTTCTCTATTGAACACTTTCATCATTTACTTTTCTTCTAATTGCCTTGTTCTGTCCTTGTCTTCTTTTGTCCCCTTTCCTTCAAAACATGCATTGGCATTGCTTTGTGTCAAACAGTATATGATTTTAAATATAGCCAAATGTTTAATAGTTAGGTTGAATAGCTTCAGATACCATCTTTCATCTGCGTTGCTGAATGAAGCTTTAACAGAGCTGTTTATAAATGTTCTGCTAGCTTTTCTCTTTTCTGGCTTTTTCTTTCTAGAGTTACCCAGTTGGATTTATATATATTTATTATATCTTCCAACTCTTGCTGACTGGACTTCTGGTTTCAGTTGCTACCCATGGTTATTGATGTCATGGTTATTGCTTGAAATTATTGTTTTTGGTTCTCCTGTGTATGTTTTGATACTCATATATACTGGACTTCATTTTATTTTCAAAAATGCTGTTTCTCTGAATTTGTCACAATTTGCATCCTTTGCCCAACTTCTAGAAAATTAACAGTTGCGCACATATGGAGGCAAATGCAGACTTACTGGGTTCATTTCCCTTATGTAGGTCACTGATAAAAATAAATAACTTGGTGCTTTTTCTCTTGATGCAGAAAATAGGTTACTGTGGTCCCATGGAGAATATCTTCTCATTTTACTGTGTTACACTGTTGCTTCTAGAAAGTGATCATGTCAATCCTTTCTGAAGCTCTGACATTAATTTTTTTTTGAATACAGTGCAGCTAAGTCAACATAGGACAATTATGTTTGAAGTTTTATTTTATTTTAATTTTACTATCTGTATGTATGAGGAGTAATAAGAGAATAAGTCTAAAGCAGAACTTCACTGTCCTGTGGTAACTCAGCCAGGTGTGTTGTCTTCCAAAAATATTTAAACATAGAGACACATGTAGAGGGTTTTACTTTCCTACTAGGTATATTATTCTGTAATTTTCTTTTGCCACTTAAAATTACATCATAGCATCTCTCTGGTTAATAGGTATATGTCATATTCTTTAGTAGCTGCATAATAGTATGGATATATTATAGTTTATTTAATCATTATCCTTATCATGGACATTAAATTTGCTTTTAATTTTTTTAACCACTAAAAATACTGTTTTACATTATTGTAATTTTACAGTGAGACCTCTTTTGAATATATCCATTCATTCTGGTGCTTTTAATGCTGTAGGATAGATTCCCCAAAGATAATTGCTGGGTCAAGATGTATATGCATTTCTTATTTGCAATGGATATCACCACGTTACTTTGTGAAAGGTTCTAGCAATCATGCTTCCATCAGCAATATGTCCATTTTCCTACATCTTTCTAAACACTGGATATTTTTACTTAAATTTTTTTTTTAATATTTATTTTTCAGAGAGAGACAGAGAAAGACAGAGGCTGAGGAGGGGAAGGCAGAGAGAGAGGGAGACACAGAATCCAAAGCAGGCTCCAGGCTCGGAGCTATCGGCACAGAGCTGGACGCAGGGCTCGAAGCCGTGAACCGTGAGATCACGACCTGAGTCAAAGTCAGATGCTTAACTGACTGAGCCACCCAGGTACCCCAAGGATGTTTTTACGTTTTTAAATGTAGGCTAAACTGATGTTTAAAAAAGAGGATCATGTTTTAATTTCTATACCTTTTGCCCACTGATGGGGTCAATGCGGTTGGGCTTTTTTTGTTTTCTGTTTTTGTTTTTGTTTTTTTTTTTGTTTTTGTTTTTTTTGGTTGGTTGTTTAAATTTTATAGCCATTTGGATTTTTCTCCTGCTCATAGCCTTTGCTTATTCTTATTTTGAGTTGTTTTCTTCTTTTCAATTTATAGTTCTTTATCTTTTAGAACTAGCAATTTTATATTTGTGTTTTTAAATAAACTTTTAATTTTAGAACAGTTTTAGATTTACAGAATAATTATGAAGATAGTATGGAAAGTTCCCATATGACCCTCATCCTCCCTGCCCCATTTCCCTTGTTATTAACATCTTGCATTAGTATGGTGTATCTGTTACAATTAATGAACCAACATTGATACATTGTTATTAACTAAAGCCCATACTTTAGTCAGATATTCTTAGTTGTTTTTTCTAATGTCCTATTTCTATTACAGTATACCACCCAGGATACCATATTACATTTAATTGTCATGTCTCTTTAGGCTTCTCTGTGCTATGAAAGTTTCTCAGACTTTCCTAGTTTTTGATGACCTGGACAATTTTGAGGGGGCATTCTCATCTTATTCTGGATTTAAGGGAGAAAAAATCCATTATCTTTTCAGTAAGTATGATGTTAGCTGTAGTTATTTCGTAGAGGTTATTTATCAGTTTGAGGAATTTCCCTTCTGTCTCTAGTTTTCTGCTTGTTACAGATTTTGCAGATCTCCCCATTCTATAATTTATATTTATATTTTGTTCTTTTTTCATAAACATCTTACACTTGTTTCCCAATACTTTTTTTGAGAGAGAGGTGGTGGGGGAGACAGAGAGAGAGACAGAGCATGTGAGAGTGGGGAGGGGCAAAGGGAGAAGGAGAGAGAATCTTTTTTTTTTTTTTAATTTTTTTTTCAACGTTTTTTATTTATTTTTGGGACAGAGAGAGACAGAGCATGAACGGGGGAGGGGCAGAGAGAGAGGGAGACACAGAATCGGAAACAGGCTCCAGGCTCCGAGCCATCAGCCCAGAGCCTGACGTGGGGCTGGAACTCCCGGACCGCGAGATCATGACCTGGCTGAAGTCGGACGCTTAACCGACTGCGCCACCCAGGCGCCCCTAGAAGGAGAGAGAATCTTAAGCAGGCTTCACACCCAGCACAGAGCCTGACATGGGGCTTGATCTCATGACTGTAAAATCATGACCTACACTGAAATCAAGACTTGGACACTTAACTGACTGAGCCACCCAGGCGCCCCTCCCAACATTTTCCTACATTATATAATCTAGGAAATCTAGGATTATATATAATCTAGATAAACCTTGAGCTGCTTTGTATCACTCACTTCTTCCATTCTTCATTTATTTTTCTGTCCAATGTGTAAGACTTCCAAGCAGTCAAACATATAGATTTAGGATTTTTCTGGGTTCAATTTCTAGGGATTACTTCTTCCTAGTTTTTTGATCTTGGAAAAGTTCTTTTACCTCTCTGAGCCTCAATTTGCTTCTCTGAAAAAGTTGGTGTATTATTCCTTTCTCAAAGGATCTTTGTGACATATTTATAAGTGCTGAACAAGTGCTTGTTATTTATCTTTTATGGAGAAAGTTACTGTATTTTTTCATTCTGGAAAGCATTAGAATTACACTCTCTAGCTGTGTGACATATTTGGGGAACAGAAGTGACCAGAATATATTTCCATTTATGCAACTTTTTTATTCTGTGAGCAAAGAAATATCTTGGTCATAGCTTTGATCCAACCATGTTATAGCACTGTTATAAATAAGTAATCTCTTTTTAACTATTAGCCTTGACCTGTATAATAAAAGTGGTGTTAAATTTTGTTGCAGGGAAACTTGATGGAGACAAACTTTCACATACATGAATAAAATATTATGGCTATAACTTGGAAAGTTGAGTGCTTAAATGCTTCACAGCAATTATAAGTCAACCCAAGGAATGTTATTAAATTACTAGTATGTAAATTCTTAGTATACTATTATTTCATTATGACATTCAGATGGGATTTGTATGTCCTACACACACAGTTGTCAGAGATCAGAGGTTGATGACTGCTGTCCTTTGTCCCAGTAATTATTTTGTATTTCTCATATTTACATCACAAATTAGGAAGAACTTGGCTAGAAATAGCTAAGGTTCTGCTGAGAAGAAGATTTAACTGGGAATGTGCTCTTGGAATTTCTGAATTTGAAGAAGTATGATTGCTTGAAAGCATACCAAGTGTTTAAAAGGTAATATTTGCCAACCATATAAAACCAGAATTAGTCGTGGGCTAGAAATTGAGCTATTTGTGTGGTGGGAGACCATTGTTTCCCTTGCTTTGAGTTGCTTATCCTTTTTTGATTTCTCCAGATATAAAACAGTAATCATATTTTCCATTGTTTAGCTCATGGAATGTTAGAACGGAATAGGATAATGTGGGCCTAAGATTCTTCACTTGTTTTCCATTACTTGTAGGCTGAAATCCAAATTCCTTAGCAATATCATAGTGGTTGAAAACATAGGTTTTGGAATTAGATACAGGTTGTGAGCCCAGATTCTGACTCTGCCATATACAGCCATGTTCTTGGGCAGTTTACTTGAGCTTTCTAAGTTTCAGTTTCCTCGTCTATGAAATGGAGATAATAATAGTTCCTTCCTCATCGAGGTTGGTATGAGAGTTAACCTAGGTAGTATAAGCACAATACAAGCACAGGGTTTGGTGCATTCTCTGTGTTCAGTAAATGGTAGCTGCTGGTATCCACGTCTCCATGGCATATAAGGCCTTTGCTACCTGGTCTTTTTCACTTCATCTGCCATCATTAACTCCCTAAATTCATCCCATTTATCCTGAATACACTCCTTTATTACAACACACCTTACTTCCTGACTTTTCTCCGCTGTGTCTTTTTGATGTCAGAAATGTTATCTTATTCATAGGTGGATTTTCCTTAGTTAGCACATAGTGGAACTATAGCCAGTTGACTCAAGAAAATTGTGTAGAATTAAACTAATGTTGGGATCGTCATAAATAAATAAGGATTGGTCAAATAAGTATATAGTGAGTACATTAAAAAATAAAGTAAATAAAAATCCCTGTGTATATAAGACACCTGAACCAGTGGTCATTGGCCAAACTAAGTATAGACCTATTTTGTTAAAATAAGTCAGGAAAATTTATAACAAAAGTTTTAATTTCTGGCTTCTCTTGAAAAGTTTGGAGATCTAGCAACTGAACCTCCCTTGCTGCATAGAAATGGTTGGAATTCTTCAATTAGACCCATTCTCCATTCAAATAACATAGATGCATCACAATAGTGTCTCTATGTGTCTACCAGTATAAAGTTCATCTTTTCCTCCAGAAAACATGATTTGATTAATGCAGAATAGGAAGAGTACTGCTCTTTACCCATTCCCAGGTAGGTAGAGTTAGCTGATCTACCTGAAGAAGCAATGGCAGCCACCCACCCCACACTCCAGAAAGCCTAATCAAATGCTCTTAAAAATGTTTGATCTTGTTAAGCTTATATCGCCATAGCTATGTATAGTCTTGCTGATTTTGGTATTGTTGATTTATTCTGTGCCCTCCTGAGAAGCCCTATAGTTTGTGAGGATGAATTCGAGTTATTAATAGAGATAGTGGCTTATAATAGATGAGTTTTGTCTCTTACAGCCCCATGACCCAGGTGCATGTGGTTTTGGCCACATTGAGACAGGGCCAAGGGACTATGTGTAGTCATGTTAGAAGGCTGCATAGGGGAGTATTTGATGTGGGCATCAGGCCAGTTTACATGCTGATGTTTTTTGGGGGGGGGTGTACATTCAACTTTTGACAACTTGAATAACTGTTTGTCACCTCTGTGACTATAGGTACATCCCATACATTCCCATGCTTAGGAGAATACCCATAAATAACAAAGGGAAATGATTTAGCAATGATCTAGTTAATTGGGTAAATGTAAACACCCAATTGGCTATATCATATTATGTTTTGAAACTTGAATTGTGCACTACACTGACTAAATTGAGCATAAAATTGCCAGATCAGTTTACTCCATGTTTTACAGATACAGAATAAAAGCCAGATTAAGCAAAGAGATAGTATTTTCCTTTGAGCAGAGTGTGGGAATTTGAGTTTCTTATCAGACTTTGAAAACTGTGAATGTTAAATTATACTAGGATGGCACTTCCTGTTTTTACTTGTCGTTGAATTTATTTTCTTCTTCTGAAGCCCACAGCGAGCTTTTGACTGTATATCCTTTAATGCACTGATGTGAGCAGAGATGGGGTAGAGTTGCAGCCAGAAAAAGATTTAAAAATTTACTCAAGAAAATTTTGTATCATTCAGCAGCTCAGGTACAGGAATAAACATGACTTCTCTGAGATTTGGCAAGCTCACATTCCTCTTTCAAAATGAAGCACATCCAAAACACCTTCATGAGGTGCATACTAATTGGCTCTTGCTGCTTGCTAGTTATTGTGTTATTACCTAATGCAATCCAATCAGACATTCAAAAGGATATCTATTTCAAATAGTGTGATCTAGTTGGATTAAGTACAGACCCTGACATTTGGCACTCTGGTGCCACTGACTTACTTGTCAGACTCTTTGAAATATCAGTCAACATGACAGTGTCTGAGTTTCCATAAAGGACATTATGTTATCTGCCCCTGTGTCCAAATAAAGGTATTATAATGACTTAAAGGTAAATTGCTCTAAATGAAAATAATACAATTCAGTGAATATGCTAGGAAATCATTGGATGGATATATAGGCAATACATGTAAGAGAATAACAGAGTGACTCCATTTTCATCCTTGTTCTCCCAGGGACTGGTAGAGTGCCAAGCTGCCTATTTCCCTCATGATTGCTGAAGGATGAATTTATCCATCAGCAGTAGTGCTTTGGTAACTACTTGCTCTAACAAGGTTAAGTTACTTCAACTCTGCAGATCTCAGACTTTTCTATCTATAAAATGATTGGGATTAGCTTGTAAAAAACATTTTCTTACAGGTCCAACATTTGACTCTTTGATTTGATGTATTGTAAAACATGGCAAATATAAATATATATATATATATATATACGCATATATATAATGTTATATATATAAATAAATGTTTATATTTAAACATATATAAATAAATGTTTATATTTGTAAATATAAATATTTGTATTTAAATATATATAAATAAATGTTTATTTATATACATATACTTGATAGGATGGTCTTTGAGGATTAGAGTAAGAAAATGAGCAATGACTTAAATAATAAACTTATATAAAATTAAATAATGAAAATAAATTTATAAAAAAGATAAATAGATGTTTTAATGGCTGATAAACAACAACCATGACTGTTAGCATATGACTATTGTCCTAAGTGAAAATCTGTCCCTTTTGTGGTGTGGAGTGTGGAAATTTTAATGTTTGAAAGTTACCATCAAGAATTTTGGTGTATCGGGGTGCCTGGGTAGCTCAGGTGCTTAAGTGTCCAACTCTTGGTTTCGGCTCAGGTCATGATCTCACAGTTTTGTGAGTTCAAGCCCTGCGTCTGGTTCTGCACTGGCAGTGCGAAGCCTGCTTGGAATTCTCTCTCTCTCCCTCTCTCTCTGCCCCTCCCCTGCTCACACTGTCTGTGTCTCTCTCAAAATAAATAAATAAACTAAAAAAAAAAATAATTTTGATGTATTAAAAGTTCCAGGTTGAGAGAGGCTTCTGTACATATAGAACTGATTTCCTCTTAATTCCAGGTGACCCCTTTTATTATGAAATGACTACCAAATCCTTTTTTTTAAAGATGTTAGGGACTGGCCTGGAAGGAGTGTGAGAACTTTCCTTCCTTTAGTTCCTTTTAAGGTGCTGAAAGCCTTGCTCCTCTGCTGAGGTCTGACTTGCCTTGGGAGCTCAAAGCTGCAGGGCCTGTTTAGCTGCTGTGTTTTACATGTGCTGACAAGGTTTATATCCCAATTGCTTATGTATCAGAACGCTGAAGTTGAGAAAGCACCTTTGAAAAATTCAGTGATATCTGTTCCTAGAGGGATTTATATTTGATTCTTTTTCCTATCACTCCTTCCTCTTCACTTTGTTCTCTTTTGTTTCTTCCTTTGCGTGACTCTCATTCATTTATTTATTCATAAACACATATACCAAACATGGTGTTGGATCATGAGAATAGAGAGCTAATATACGTTACTTACTGTCTAGGAGCTTACTGCCCAGCATCATGTTTTTGGGTGCAATTTCTTTGCAAGTTTGGTCCTTTGCTATTTATAGCTTCTGGGAATGTACTTACATTTTGAATGCTTAGTTTTTTGACTCTTAGCCTTATATAATTCATTCCTAAATTCTGTTATGTATCTGTAATAGTCAGCCCGTTGAAGGAAGCTGTTTTTAGCCATCATTTAGTGGATATGAACACTTAATATTAGTTTTCTTTCATTTTGCAAGTATCTCTTTCAATAAAAAATTCAAAACTAGGATTTTTGCAGCTATAAGCTTTCTGGTAACCAGGTTCTAATCTTATTTGATGACTATACTTGGGGGTGAATGTGGAAAGGAAAATTTTTATTTAGGTAGTAAAATCTGACTCCTCCCCCAACTATATTGAGATCCTCTGATGAGGCTATAAACTTACTGATTCTATTTCCTTTTCTTTCTCCTTGATAGTTATGGATATGGGAGGCAAAAGACTCAGATCTCCATTTGAAACTTCTTGGATAGTTAGTAGAGAAATCCTTGCAAGCTTTCAGAGTTGAGGATGGAGAAGCTGCCTATTATTGTAGCTAAACCTAAGGAGAGGGAAATATTAGGAAAACACCATTGTAAGGAGCCAAGGAGTCAGTTTGTCTGAGACAGAAGAATTTTGGTTAATCAGACCTTATTGAAATTTGACTTAGATAGTGCTTTTCAAAAACAATGAAAGTGAATGTTTCGATTCTTTATTGCTTCTTAACTTTCCTCTTCCCCCAAATTTGGTGGCTTTAAACAACAATCATTATATTATATCTCCTCATTCTCTGGATTGATTGGGTTCAGCTGAGTCCTTTTGCTTCACATGAGGTCACTTGGGGATACAGCTATCTTGGAACTCACCTGGGCCAGAGCATGCAAGATGGCCAAGTTGGTAGTGGACAGGTAATATTGGCCATCAGCAGGTAGCTCAGTGGGGGCATTCTGGTGGGGGGGGGGTCTTGATTCTCCTCAAGGCCTTCCACGCTTCTCCTTATGGCTACTTAGGCTTCCCTGTAGCATGGCTGCTGGATTTCACAAGGCAGGAAGTGGAAGCTGCCAGTCCTCTTAAAGGCTAGCCTAAAAGGTGCACGACTTTACTTCCCCTGCATTCTATTGGTCGGGAGCAGTCACAGGCCCCACTTCTATTCAAAGGGGGTGAGGAAAGAAGACTTCACTTCTCAGTGGAGGTAGTGACAAAGATGTTGCAGTTATCTTTAATCTGCTATAGTAAATCTGTTTATAGCTAATCAATATAAAAGCTGACATTTGAAAAAAAGACAGGGGCATAAAAAGGCCTGGGAAGTTCAAAATCTGCCCGAATGCATATTTTATAAAGGGGAAGAATAGCTGCATGTTGATCACATTCAGGTGGACTCAAGGAAAGGTTACCTTAGACCGTTCATTGTTTCTCAAACTTAAGTGTTCACCAGAATTACTAGGAGGGTATGTTAAAATATAGATTGCTGGGCCACACTCCCAGAATTTCTAATTAAACAGGCCTGGGGTGGGGCCAGGGGATTGACATTTCTAAGAAACTCACAGATGATGCTGATGTTAATGGTCTTGGGAACCACACTTTGAGAACCACTGCCTTAGACTGCACAGGGCCAGAAAGAGTGAGGAAAAGAGGAAAAAAGACGGAAATATATTATTTTCCCTCTAATAGTATTTTAAAAAGCCTAGTGTCAATAGTATAAATTTAAGTTTCAGGCCACAATGAACATATTAACATAGGGCCTTTATGTTTGTCAGGGTAATTAATCCTAGTGCTACAACATGAGCCCCTGAAATCTCATTAGCTTAACACAACAAAGGTTTATTCTTACTTATGTCAAGTCCAATATGAGTCAGTAGCGTTCCTCTGTAGGGGCTACAGCATCTGGAACATGTGCCTCTTTGCTGCTGATGCAGGGGAAGAGAGAAGAGAAGAGATAAGCAAGCCACATCAGCTCTTAACTGCCCCAGCCTAGAAGTGACTCAGGTTCCCTTCTCTCAGAGTCCATTGGTCTGAACTAGTTGCATGACCCCCACCTAACTGCAAATTAGGCGGGGAAATGTGGGGTGGGGGGACACAGTTAGCTAGTAAGCCCTAACTATCTCCACTATGGCACCCGACTAACTTTAGTGTCCATGTTCTGTGGTTAGGCAGAGCTGGACGTAGAAAGAATCCCATGAGCCCTCAAACCCATATGTACACCTCTGCTTATAGTTATTCAAACATTATTATTCCTTTAAAAAATATTCATTCTCTTCTATGAGTAATTTTTTGTTTTATTCCTAATTGTCTGTGTGGCATTAAACACAGTGTCTAATGATATCATTATCTCAAAAGAAAAATTTATTGTGAAAACTTCATCTCCTGTTACAAATAATTTGGTAAACCCTCGTTATTAGGCCATTTTAGTTGTTCTATTAAGGACTGATTAAGTAAGATGCCATCTCTTTTTCTTTGCCAATTTTGCCAAGCACATAATTCTTTCGGTAATTATTAAAGCAATCATTTATGGTGCTGGATTCCATTGGCAATAAGTAGTATCAGGACTTTGAAAATCATCTTGTGGGCATTTTTGAAAATAAAGGAATGGAATTTATTTTTATCCCATCTGTACAAATCCCATTGTTAGCTGAGTATTAGGTAATATAGTAAAGAATATTGTCAGTGAGAAACAAAGCACAATTTAGGTTTTATTCTTCGGATTGCCTCTTACTGTTGTTGCCTACCTTTGTCTGGAATTCTTTTTTCGTGGTGCTCCCACAAAAACTGATAGTGGCGAACAGGATTCCCAGCCACACAGAGACTCTTTGGTCATGGGAAAGCAGTTCCTTTTTCCCTCTGCTGATGAGAAGACTTTATTTGGCAGATGAAACCTTTGGAACATGCTACACACCCAGTCTCACTAGCTTTTTGAGGCCAATTTCCATTTCAATTTTGTTCCTTAAATTCTACAGGTTTGATTAACATCTCTGATATGTTGAAACAATATGGCGAAGAGGTGGTTTTTTGCAGGAACGTGCTTGACTGGTAGCAGTCACCTGTCTTTTTTGGTAAACTAAAATTCTATATGTCATGATTATTAGAAAGCATCTGAGGTATGTACTTTGATGGCTTTGTTACATAGTCTCAGTTTATACTTAGAATCTTTATAGGATTTCCCCCTGCACACACACAATTATTTAGTGGCTACAAGACCGGCAGCTCCTTTAAATTAACAAGTGACAGATCAGCATTATTCTTCCCAATGAGCAGATGAAGAAACTGAGACAATTTTGTGACTAGTCCAAAGCGTCCTGGTGAGTCAGAGGCAGAGTTAGGATTAAACTTTAGTTTAAATGCTCAGGCCAAAGCAGCTTGTGTAACTTAGAAGTTAACTTTTTGAAGGTAGAGACACTGTCTTATGTTAATGTTTGCTAGAGCAATAGCATGATGTGCAGTTATAAAAATTGGAGACTATTTAAATTAATTCATCTGATCCATTTCAGAAGTATAGCTGCAATTCCATACCTGGGATAGGTGAAGACGGGCTTACGTATACACAGAAAACAGCATAATGAATTGGAAAAAGCAAGACACTACAGTTGGAAGAAGCAGATTTCACTGAGAGCTGTGTGATCTTGGTCATGTCACATAACCTCTCACGAAGTTTACAAGTGTCTTCACTTGTAAAATGTGAGGCATCGGAACAGATGTTTCCTAAGGTCTCAATTTCTATTGCAGAATTTTGAAACTATTATATTTGTGTGAGGAGGGATCCTCCTTAGATAAATCTTAATATAACCAAAATTAGCATTCTTTTAAAGATTTATTTTTAAATGCAATTGCTATGAGAGACAGTTTCTTTGGTTCTGACTTGGCATCTGGGATCTTTTCTCTGACATCAGCTCTGCTGAAGATCATAGAAGGGGATTATGGAATAAGGCTTGGCTATGAGGAGGCTGAGTGTGCAAAGCAGGAACAAACTTGTAAGGCCAAGCTCTCTCTACAACCCTGCTTCCCATTCTTCCCAGAGCTGGAGGCTGAACTCTAAACCACCTCCTCCTACCCACTACCATACTGATGGATCGAAGAAATGTTTGCGTAGGGAGAGTGTTTGCTAGGCTATTTTGGTAGTAGCCCTCGTGTACACCCTCACCCCCATGTACTTGGTTGGATTCCCATAGAATGAATCTTGAGAAATTTGCTTTTTCAGCTTCTTTGTCTCCTCCTACCCTTTTACTTAGTGACAAGAAGGATGTGGCATCAATCTCAATAAAATACGGTGGTGCCTCCCCATTTCTCCACCTGTCCTTGTGGAAGAGAGCTTGGTAAAAATTCATCACGGGCAGAGTATGGGGGGTTGGAGTCCCGTGGAAGAGTTTTCTCTGCAGAGTTCAGGCTTAATTCTGAATATCACTGACCCAGGGGCCAGTTTCACATCCTGCAAAAAAGCTCTGGAAGAATGTGTCAGCAGAACTGGCATTGCATGTCTAGACAAAGAATTGATATTAGCATCATCAGCCAGCATCCAATCTGTTAACTCTTGTGTAAGCATTTGTTGTCTGTGCCTCAGGCATTTTTTGGCTTAAAATGAAAACTGTTGGTCTAAGATTTAGACTTCGGTCTTTCAGGAGGTTCTTTCAAGGCAGGGAATCACAAGGTAATTTATTTCAAGATCAGATATTTTATTGATTAATATGAAAGTCTCTTCAGTTTTTTTTTAATTTTTCACTAAAGTGGTATCTGCGTCATCACCATTTTTATTTTATTATATATTCACTATTTCAAGAAACATTTATTAAGCACCCGCTGGGAATCTACACAGGGAATTCTCCTAGGCTGCTCTGATAGATACATTGATGAATAAAACAGCTAAGGTCCCTGCCCTTCTGGAGTTCATAGCTTAATGGGGGAGAATGACCACAAACAAGAGTAACAGGATATTTCTGTCTCAGTTTCCGCTGAGGCACCAAAGAACAAAGCAGTAGGTGTCAGGTTCTTTGGCTTTTTAAATTGAAGTGCTAGACTACCTCTCCAGGATTTGAAAAAAGGGTACCTCAGAACTGGTTTTGCCAGCCTGAACCCATCATCCACCTTCAGGGCATTGAAGAGAAGGCTTAGTATGCTGAGAGATTCAAGTGCTGTTTGAATTTCTTTAAGAAGAGTTGTCACTGTGCTGTGTAGTTGTCCTCACTTCAGGAAGGGGCTGACTTCAAACCTAGTTAGGAGGAGGCTTCTAGGGAACCAGTCTGAGAGAGCACTGTTTTGTGTTTCCTGGAGTTTTGGGACTTAAGGACTGATATCTGAGGCATTTCAAAGCAGAAGCCATAGTGGGGGTAGGAATGGGATATTGTAGGGCAGCAGAGAGAAAAAAAAAAAAAATGGCTCTGTTGGGATTGGCCAGTACTTTTAAAGTTGACTGGGTGAGAATTGACTGAGACAAGACCAGACGGGGTCATCTTGAAGGTAACTTGACAAAGAGGACCATAAGGAGGGATGAGGTGACTGGAAAAAGATAGGCCTCTGGAATGGGGCAGCTGAATGGGAATGAGGGGGAAATTCTTATGGGACCAACCAGAAAGAGTCTTGCCTAGCAAGGCAATTGTAGGTAAGACATCTGCTATGATGGGAGCCTCTGAAAACTTCACAAAGAGCAGGATTGGGAAGCTTGGGTGTTTGCCAAGTACAGAGGTATCAACTCCAGATTACAGCCAAATCTGACAAGTTAGATCTGTCTTCCCCTATCCTCCTCCATCCCTTGCCCCAACTTGAAAGGGCCTAGGATGGGAAGAGGTAAAGTGAGAAAGCTGACAAAGGCTGGCTTCCTCGACAAGCTGTCAAGCCTGAAGGAGATATGAGCTGGCAGAGGGGAGAAATTGTAGATTAGCTTAGGTTTAGAGTCTTGATATTAAAGTCACCCAAGAAAACGGACTATTTGTTTATGACTGGGAAATAACTAGGACAGTTATGGGACTGGTGGGATATTTTCATTATCTTCCCAACAGGGAAGAACATAGGAAGTTGAGCAGATTTGAAGGCTAAATCTCCCAGAAGTGGGAGAGGATAAATCACTTTGGGTTCATGACATACTGATCCAGGTTCCTTTAACCTGGATATGCTAGTAAATGAGTAAAATATAAAATATGGGGGGGCACCTAGATGGCTCAATCCATTGAGCATCTGACTCTTGGTTTCCCTTCAGGTCATGATACCAGAGTTGTGGGATTGAGCCCAGCATTGGGCTCCTCACTGAGCGTGGAGCCTACTTGGGATTCTCTCTTTCCCTCTGCCCCTCTCCCCTGCTTGCATGCTCTCTGTCTCTCTCTCAAACATATATATAAACATATATATATATATATATATATATATATATATATATATATATACACACACACACACACATATAAACATATACAAAACATATATATATATATATATATATATATATATATGAAACTATGTTCTTAAAGAATAGTGGGGAGGGGTGGTAGTGGTAGAGAGCCTAGTTAGATAGCTCAACAAGGATGACCTTTCAGGAAATGGTAATGAATCAGAAGGAGTCAGTTGTGCTGTGTTTCATGGGAGTTGGGGGAGGGAGGTGCCTGCAGAGTCCAGGGGAGAGGGAACAGCATGTGTAAAGTTTGTGTGGAATCCTATGATCAGTGTCCAGGAAACATTTGGGTGGATTCAACCAAAGGTATTTTCATTCTTTGTGCAGGGCACTGAGTTTAATGCCACATCTACAAACAGGATAAATACCTCCTTCACTGAGGTTTAAGACTTAATTGATCATTGTTGGGGAAAAAAACACTTTGATAAAAGGTAAGATCTAAAACTGTAAAGAGTGAGGAAGCTCCTGTCCTCTGCCCTCAAGCTCTTGATGGTCCCAGATAACATTCTCCTTTTCTGAGAATTTCCATGACAAGCAGTCTCTTTTAGTGTGCTGGTGACCTTTTATGGAGTGTAGGGACAGCTGGGGAAAGAAACACAGAGCTCCCCTGACAGTCCCTGGAGGGAGGGAAAGCCTTTTAACTTGTTCTAGGGCTTTGTTTATGTGTAAGGCTGAGAAAAGGCTACTTGTAAGCATGCCATCCAAGATAATAGAGGTAAGATGTCAACAATTCTGTCACTAGGGGCAGATATACCTTCTCAGTTTAACACAATGATTGTAAATGTGGTTTGCCTTTGCTGGCAAAAGTTTGTTCACTCAGGAAATAAGAAGAGCAGAAAGATGAATAGGCAGCCTAGAGAAGGCCTGGGGAGAGTCTCTGCAGGAATGTGGACTCAACCATTTAAAGCTGAGATCGCGCAAGCAGACGGTGACCTCAGCGAGTGCCTGTGCTGATGGCACTTTCCCAGCCTTGCTGGCGTTCCAGCTGGCACTCGGTCTCCACCAGGAGATGGAGCATTTTGGGGCAGGGAGTAAGGCACCCAGGCTCGTGGGGACTCCCAGGAAGTGAGGTGTAACCGACAGCCCCTGCTTTCAAGGAACTATCTGATTGGGAGACAGAATCTACATTGCCGACACATCTAGTAGTCATATGTACAGAGTCAACCCAAGGAGGTAAAGAGAGAGGTAAAATATGCTCCCTGTGAAGACCAGGAAAGGACAGTACAATGTAAATTGTCAGAGTTTTCCATGTCTCTAGTTTTTATATCTATTCACCATCCAAGCAACGTGCACTCAGCAGAGAAACTGACAAATTCAGACAGTGTAAGAAATCAGCTATTTTTGTTATTAAAGAATGTTTTGTAAATAGAGAAGTGACTTCTGAATTTCAGAGAAATTTGTGCAGTCTTTCCCCCTTTCCCATTGGTGGGGAGAAATAATTTGCCTCATTAGAATCTGTGCCCCTTAGACAGGAGCCAGTCCCCAAACAGGCTGCCAGGTACACAGAAGGTCCTCGATGAATGTATTTAAAACTCAAAGTTCTATGATTTAGGGATCTAAGATTTTCATTGTTTTTTTTTTTTTTTTGGAAATTTGAGTTAGAGTGCTTTGTAACTAGTCTCTCTTGCCAGTATTCTATATGAATATTAGACCTTAAGATATTCTGTTTTTGATATTCCTTATTTTACCAATACAATGTATTTCAAAAATCAGTTTTCAGGTTGATATTGTGGTCTTTAGGCATATTTTTTCCTTGATGACACATTATAGTAGCAAGAACATGAACATTTGAGTCAGGTAAACATGAATTTGAATACCAGCCTTATAACCCTTATATCTGGAGTTTGAGGTGAGGCCCTAGATTCCCATTTTTGAGGCTTCACTCTGACCCTCTGACAGACACAGCCCTCCTCATAGAGAATTCTGAGTGGCCAAGAACACATGCCGACCTGAAACCACTGTCCCTGTGCTCTCAGAATTCTGGATTCCTTGCCCAGGCTACTGGGAACACACTGGGGCCAGAGATAAGCTGGCAGGATGGTCCAAACTTTCACAGAATGCGGCCTGAAGGGGATGGATGTAGGCTGGGAAGAAAGACAGGGTAGAGCACTGGGCTGGGGAACTATCATTTGTACTCTTATGTTGGGTCCTAAAAACGTCACGGGAGGGTCCTTTATATCTGACTCTCAGTCACATTGCTTGCAAACAACTTGACCTTTCTGAACCTCATTTACCTCCTTCAAAAATATGTGTAAGAATTTCTTCTTACAAAAGGGTCCAATTAGATTATTATATAAACATAATTGTATGAAACATAGTAAACCAAAAATTCCTATCACTGTTATCAATCTTGGCTAGAGTTTCAGGCTAAACTGAAAATGTCTACTAAAGCTGCCATACAACTGAAATGCATTACTAATTACATTATTAGCACTAACAGTATTTCAGGTATATGGTCTCTTATCTGAAACCTTTGGGCCAGATGTTTCCCGAATTAATACCTTTTTTTTGGATTGTAGAAATACGTATATAAACCATATATTGCATTACACTGGGAATATTTGAGGCAGGGCCATGTTATTAAATACATTGGCATTTTCATAGCAAAACCTGTTGATCACTATGTGATAAGTAAAAAGCATACATAGCCTCATGTTAATCCAGGTCAGTTTATTTTTTTTAATACATTTTTATATTTTGGAACAGTTTTAGATTTACAGAAAGTTTGCAAAGATAGTACACAGTTCCCCTATGTTTTAAATATTGTTATCATCTTACTTTACTATGGCATATTTGCCATAATTAATGAGCCAAGACTGATACATCATTATTAACTAAAGTTCATACTTGATTCATGTTTTCTTAATTTTTACCTAATATCCTTTTTCTGTTCCTCGAGTCCATCTAGGCCACTCCATTACATTTTGTTGTTATGTTGGATATTTTATAGACTATGCTTCAGTTGGGATTTGTCTGATGGTTTAAGATTAGACTGGGGTTATGGGTTTGACCACAGAGGGAGAGTGCCATTCTCATCACATCTGAAGGGTACATACTATTAGCATGACTTATCACTGTTAATGTTGACCTTGATTACCTGGCTGTGGTATTTTTTGTCATATTTTCACACTATAAAGCTACACATTTTTCTTCCCTTTTCATTCTGTGTTTTTGGAAGGGAAGTCACTATGCATGACCTATACTTAAGGAGTGGGGGATTATGTTCCCTGTCCTAGAGGGTGGAGCATCTGAATTATTTAGTATTCTTCTGCATGGGAGTTTGATCTCTTCTTCTCCATAGTTCAGATTTTGCTGCCAATGGGTTAAGGAATTTTTAAATTTTATTTTCATTTTTTAGTATTGTGGATAGGGATTATGGACAAGAACCAACATTCTATCTAAATTTAAAAAGTCTTACAACATGTGTGTACCCACTCTTGGTTACAGAAGAGATGAGTGATGTTTCCTTATAAAAGAATGATAGGGGGAGCCTAGGTGGCTCAGTTGGTTAAGCATCCAACTTCGGCTTACATCATGATCTTGGGGTTCCTGAGTTCAAGCCCTACTTCAGGCTCTGTGCTGACAGCTTAGAGCCTGGAGACGGCTTCACATTCTGTATCTCCCTCTCTCTCTGTCCTTCCCCCACTCGTGCACGCTCTCTCTCTCTCAAAAAAATGAATAAACATTAAAAAAAATGAATGATAGGAACTAGTAGGAAGGGATAATGGTGGCCTGTCTCCCAGAGCAATGGATGGTCCCTGCCCATCACACATGAGAGGCTGTACAGTTTTAAATAAGTAGTATGTTTGGTTGGTTCCATACCTTCATAACTAATTCAGCTTGAAGGGAAATAATGGGAAATATGGTCATGGCCAAGTTAAGAATATAAATTTTAAAAAAGAAGACAAATTTTCCCTTTCATGTTTTGTCAGACCTTTTTTCACATAAATTTTCATAAAAACTCGTGGGATTATTAGAGACTGGGAGAGGTGTGTATAGAAGGAAATCTCGGTGGCTCTTGCCTTGGGCATGCTGTGTCACTTCCCACAGTCAATGAGGGGCCCGGTCCACTCTCCTACATTCCTGCCTGCCTCATAGATGCCCCATACCTGCCCCCAGGCAGCTTTCTGTGACACATAGGTTAAATCCTCTTTCTCCTCAACTCTTCTTTCCCACCTTCCCCTCAACCTGGGTAAGACCCTCTTAGGACTTTTCTTGTTCAAACCTAAGTCCCCTGTGGCCTCTGTATGGCTTCAGAAACTTCTACCAGCAGTAACATTCAAAGTATCTGACACTCTATGACCTAGAGATGCAACTGGGCCTTGTGCCAGGCACAATCCCTCTGTGTGCAGAGAGTCCAGTGTGAGAGAAATCACTGAAGGATGTGTGAGGGGGTATGGAACCACAGCTATTTATCAACTCGAAGGGGAGTTTTTGATCTTTTAACATACAGGGAAAGTAAATATTATTAAATATATTTTGTATCATGTTGGTCATTGGAGCTTTCCAGAATTAAGCCCTAGCCTCCAGTTACTGATTACTGACATATTGCTTACACATTCTCAGGGTTGTCTTTCCAACTCGTGGAATCACTCACTGAAGCTCCAAGAAGGCATCCATTTAATTAGGGCAACCGTGTGACCAAATATTAACACGTTGCTGTTTGAACTTACCCCTGAAGCCTAATAGCCTATGTCATTATGGTCCTAGGACTAACTCATGAGATGATATGACGCCTGGGCAGCACCAGAATTGTTAAAAATGGACTGACAGAAATGTATCTGTAGTGACTCTTTTCCTACTTCAGCCTTCAAAGGAACACAGGTCAGGAAATTTATTTTCTATTGATTTCACTTGATCTCTCTCCAGCCTGTGATTTCATTGCCTATAATCACATTCATTTCTTTAGTATACTGTCTCTTCCACCGAATTTAGAGAAATGTGTGGATGTCTTAAAAATGGTACAAACTTCTGAAGAAAAAAAAATAGTTATATGTAATTTGGATGATGAATAAACTTCAAATAACTCTCTGAATTTGAGCTCCAATTAGGGAGAAATAATTAAGCATGTTGGCATTGAAGAAATAAAATATTTTAAACCACTCTCTGATCTTGGTTGTGTCTCTTTTTCAAAGTCCAAAAATTAAACATAATGATGGACTAGATAAAGAAGTTTATTATTCACCATCTCGTTATGCTACTTGATGAATTGACTGGAATTTCTCAGACACCTTCTTTTCAAAGGCCCCCCTGGGGGGCACAATCCCCTCAAACCTAGTTTCTGTGATATTTTTAAACTGCATGTCACCGGGTTTAGTTGCCAAAGCAAAGGCCTTAACTTGTTAAAATTCCTCTACCCATAAAAATTATTTGAATACTGTAAGTCTTACAATATATTTTATACTTTTACTAGTAAAATAATATGTGTGTTGTAAAACTGTTTACGCAGTTCATTTGGAAATTTTTTGTGTACTGCCTTGTGAAAAATCTTCTACTGTATCTTGAATTGTTTTTTGTTGATTTCATTAGATTATGTTCACACCCCCTCCTTCGAATGGTTTGAAAAAACTATTAAGTTCCAAAATTAAGACATATTATTTTCAATTTATAACAGAACATTTCGTTTAACTGTTTCTTGGACCAGAAAGACCTGGAATCTTGTCTGGTTTTGCCCTATCTGTGTGATCAGCAGCAAGCCACTTAACTTCCACGGGTCGTGATTATCTCATCTGTAAAGGAAGGGCTTGGACTAGATAATTTCTAAGATTGCTCCAGCTTTATAATTTGGATGATAGTATTTGATCTGGCAAATCTCCCAGAAGGATATTCTCTGAGTTTGAGAAGGCTGTCCTAATTTGACCATGGATGTTTTGAATTTGGAAAAACTTCTTAGAAAACTCCCAAAAGACATACTCCCAAAAGCATACTCACTGGCTCTAGAGGCCTGATGTCCTAAACCATCCTTCTGTTACACCACTCAGACAGCAGGTCGGGGTGCCACGGATGCCACACTCACAACATCATGGCAGCAGGGAGCTGGCTACACACAAGAAGCATGAAACTGCCAGCAAAAGCATTGTTCATAAAGAGAACTTCAGCTGAGAGCTGAGTTCAAAAATTTTCAGCCCAATACACCAGCAGTTGGCTTTCTCACTTTTCTTGGTTGTGTTATGTTAGCATTTTTTACTTTCTGAGCCTTTGTGTGCAAGCCATGGTGTTTACAGAAATAGATGCATAAAAAATACAAATCAAAATGTCATATCCTGTAAACATAATATAAGCTGATTATTTTAAATGTTTTCTTTACTCAAGCAGGTGGATTTAGGGCATGACAGCAATAATAACCATTCATCTAAAGAACAGATTTTGATCAAGGAAGTCTCCAATTGGTTCCATATATAATCTTTACTCTTAATTTTCCCAGGGCAAAAATTGCACAAAAGAAACAAACTGCAGCTCTTGAAATATAATACCAGTGGAAAAACAAACAAACAAGCAAAAACCAAATAAAATCTCGAGACAAAAACTGGCCTAACCATGACAACTAGGACTTAAATAAGATCTTGCCACACCTTTGCAGCCACCCATATCCAGTCTGTATCCTGGAAAGACTTATGACTAACCAAAGAGACGGGAGACCATGAAAAGAGTCAGTCATGGATTGGTAAGCACAGATTGATCCAGGGAAGACTTACAGTGAATTTTATTTCAATGCCTTTTATTGTTTTTTTTATCATACAATCTGTGTCTGTCAGCAACAGCCTTTGACTGCTTCTTTTGCCGATCTGAAATGCTAGGAGGATCCTTGTTTAACCTGTTTTTAATAACTGCATCTCTATGCCACCTTCACCATCATTTCATTTGCTCTCAGGACCAGAGGTCTTTACTCACATTATGTTTAAGGATCTATTATAATATGATTAAGGGGGATGGGCGGTAATTATACAGGAAATGAAAAATCAAGAATCTTATGTTTCTGTCCTGGGTAAGGACTGTAAATTACAGTTCTGCCACAGCGGCCTTCTCTCCCATAGGGTTACTGTTATGAGAACACTGGTGACAGCACATTTGACGATTTATGGTTTATATTTATCATATGAATGTGCAGTAAGCACTGACATCTGATATGTAAGCAGAAGTAGATGCTGCAGTTAATCACAGATTTCCTATGAAAGATTGATAAATGTGTATTTCATGAAAATGATTGTCAGCACTACTTTAAGTAGATAATGCTGCCCTTAGTGAGGAGAATGTAGAATAAATGGCAGTTGTTTTTATTTCATGCCACAGTCTGTGTGTTGAAAGTTAGGTTAATTACCCTGATTATATGATTAATGCTTAGATTTAGTAGCACTCATAATTTTGCATTTTGTGACCTTCAGTTGTTCAAGCCAGCTGTTTTGCTTGCCAGGTGTGCTCAAACTGGCCAAAGTCTAGGACCCAGCTAAAGTGTGATATGGACTTACCTTTAGACTTAAAAAGAAAAAAATTAAATCATGAGATTCCACTGTGGTGAATATACTGTAATTTTTTAAAAATGCTAATGAAATCCCCACAACATGTTCAGAGCTAAACAGCAGAGAGGATGTGGACCATGCTTATTCTTTACAGTCTAGGTACTTGGGAGACCCTTTGCGTTAGCACCTTCTGCTGTGTGCCTTCCTCTCTCCCTACCTGGGGAGGCTGGTGTAGGTAGGGCTAACCTTACCTGTGGTGACAGTAGGTAGCCTTCTTTCTAATGCTACTTTCCTTCTATTAATTTGTCCTTATTAAACTCTTATCTACCAATTGCTTGGTAGGTAGACAGATAGATCGATAGATAGATGTATGTATAATTTACTCAAGTGATAAAATGTATTGAGTACATTTGTGTACAAGCTATGTAGAATATAGAAAAAGTAAATATATCAGTCCTTTGCTCACAGAGATGTGTGGGAGATGAGACATAGTCATATATAAATATAATATAAGGTATAGAGTGTCAACTGCCATAAAAAGGAAAGAGCTGAAGTACTCTTTCCTATGGATTAAAATGAAGCTATATTCAGGGTACAACCTCATTTTGGCTCCAGTCTGGACAACTGATCTGGCTAGCCCATCATCTAGCAGAATCTAAAACAGTAGAACCCATGAGGAGTAAGATTTGCTGGAGGAAGCATTACAAGATAAGATCAGGAAGATGGTTGACTCACCGAGTTCTGTTTTGTTCTGTGCAATGGGGGCACAGAAGAGAACAGACAGACATAGTCTCCCACAGTCTGGAAGTAGTTTTAATGAAGAACATGATCAACCAGAAAGCAGAAGGAGGGTGTGTAGAGGAAATAGACAGAACAAACAAAGAAGCAAACAAATGGTACCTGGTTGCAGTCCTGTCTTGGGTTGGCCAAGAATGTGAATAAATGTTATATGCCTGGATCAAATATTTTCCATTTTTCTCTCTCTTTTTGCACTGAGTCTGTGAGTTAGGAAGAAGTACCAGGTGTTGTAGTGGGAAATAGATCCTGGAATGGTCCAGGACTGACATGAGGAAGGCTAAGGGAGCCTTGGTGAGACATGAAAATTGGGAATTCGGAGAAGGGATGTACACATGGTTTGGTACTGAAGTTACTGCCATTTAATGGTTATATTTATAAATATTTTGATTTTGAGAAGATTAGAAGTGGCTGAGGAGAAATGAAAGGCTCTGAGAGTGGTCAGGCAAGTGGGTGATAGGAGAGGAGAAAGTGTGAGTGGAAATCTGACAACTCAGCAGATTCCTCAGTCTTTTTTCCCACTAGGTAAAGAAACTTTGTCTTTGGGTTGGTGGTAAGGGAAGACAGAAGAAATGGAGAAAAAAGGTAGAGCAGAAACCTGAGCCACAGCTGGATTGAGGGCCTGTTCACTGGTGAGAATGTGTGTGTGTGTGACAGGGGTGGGGGGGGGGGTGCGAGGGTAGAGATGGACTAAGTCTATATGGAAATATACTAAGAATGTTAAAGAGTCATATAATGTAAGAATCAATTGTATGTATTGTTTCCATTTATGTTTCATGTCTTCCCTCCAGTCCTGCTTCCCTTCCTTCCTTCCATCCCCTTTTTCTTTTTTTAAGTACTGATTAGGGTATATAAGTTTTTCTTTTTCCCTTGCTAAGTAAATGCCCATCTACCCCGTGGTGTGCTGCCAAGGAAATAAATTCATGTGTATGTACATACATTTATTATAAAGTCTTCTGGTATATATAAAAGATTTGTTACAAATAACCAAGTATAAATATTCTTTATTGTAAATTTTATATTAGTTGATTCTTATGGACTGCTTTTATTGATTTTTAGTATTCTAGTATTCTTAGTATTCTTAGCCAACCTATGGTTGCAACTGATGAAAGAACATAGTCTTGACATGAACATCACTTGTATTTTCATGTGAATTAACAGATAAAACAAGGATGACTCAGCGAAGACCTGCGTCAGAATTTCAGTTCATCTACGGCATGAATGGATGCTGAAGTAGCTAATAATTTTTGAATACTGTAAGAACATTTCCTGAAGCTTTTTGGGTTTTTTTGTTTGTTTTTAGTTACTCATAAAGATGACACCTTTTTGATTTAATCTACATTCTTCACATTTTCTCACTTTCATTATTCATTAACTTCTCATCACTTTCTTAAATCTAGAAAATTAACAAAACAATCAATCAAGCCCTGACTGGTAGCTTTTGTCAATTTCCATGGTATAAATACTTAAGCATGGTGTCAACGACATACGCAATTGGAGAGAAAAGTGCAGGAGTACCCCATTACACAGTATTTTCTCCATTCAGATACAGTAGATGTAAATAACCCCAAGAGCAGGGATAACAATAAATGTAGTAAAATAATTAAGAAAATGATGATTTTTGAATTTTTTAAGATTATTGTAATATATGTTTGAGAATTTATTGTTTATTTTTAATGAATTTAGTTGTAAATTTCTATGATTTAGTTTTTAATAATGGCAGTGTTTCACAAATCATTTGAGAAATTCTTGAAAATTCAACAATCAGCTCTCTTAGGCCAGAATGAGTCTCCTTTTGCACAGCAGTGGGTCTGTCCATCCTTCTAGCAGTGTGTCCTCCAGGTCATGTCTCAATTTCTGTGTCCTGGGACAGCTCTCTGCTTTGACAGGCTATTCAGGAGCCACCAAAGCAAATGACTTAAGTGTTCCATACAAATATCTTCTTTTAGAAGGGAAAGCTTCTGAGTTGTATCTTAAAATGATGGAATTTATAATTATTTTCATTTTCAAAAAGTTTGTTGAATACTTAACTGTAGATTTTTTTTTTTTTAATTTTTTTTTTCAACGTTTATTTACTTTTGGGACAGAGAGAGACAGAGCATGAATGGGGGAGGGGCAGAGAGAGAGGGAGACACAGAATCGGAAACAGGCTCCAGGCTCTGAGCCATCAGCCCAGAGCCTGACACGGGGCTCGAACTCACGGAGCGCGAGATCGTGACCTGGCTGAAGTCGGACGCTTAACCGACTGCACCACCCAGGCGCCCCTTAACTGTAGATAGTTTAACTGCAGAGTAACATTGGCACACATGGGGTTGATTCAAATAGTGTAGACAAGAAGGTAGATCATGCAAGTCCCAAACTTTTTGTCCTCCTCCATGCATTCAGATTTCTAAGAAATTAATAAACCTAATTGCAGGTTTTGTATTAGTAGTATAGACCATTGGGATCATTGAATATGATGTTCTAGATTATTCATTAGTGATCCCAAATGTAATTGGTTTAGAGTAATCCAGCATCTAAAGTATGAATTCCACATATGAAGCTGGGATGTGGGAGCAAGTCTCCTAGGAAGTGAGTGAGTATCACCACCAATTCAGTGCCCTTCCATCTCTGTTTATAGGCCTCTATGCTTGTAAAATGTTGACCATCTTTCTGCAAGAAGAAGGCTAGTTGCTACCTCCAGTGATGGATGTGTATGGAGAAGTTCTAAGAGTAAAAAAGAAATGGCTTTTGTACATGTCTTAAATATTTCAGAATAAATTAAAAAATACAGAGAATAATAATTCATAGTCATATATATTTGTTGTTTAAGTTGCAAAAAACAAATTCCTTTTCAGTTAAACAGAAAAGGAATTTACTAAAGAATATCGTGTAGTTCATAGATTCTCTAGAAGAGCCAAGGAATCAGGCTTAGAGGCCATGCATTCAGGAACAGTGCCTAAAGAAGACTACTGATTGCTCCAGCTGAAGCCACACTGCCATCATTACTCAACACAGATACCGTAACTTCCATTGCTGATTCTGGTCAGTGGATGCCAGAATTTCTACCATGGTTGCACCCAAATGCTGGGTACCTATCCAACTATACTCACCAGAAGATGAATTTTAGGTGGTTTCTGCTTATGAATTCACAGTGTTCTCTTATGAATCCAAGTTGCATGGGGATGTTTCTTGTTGGTAGTCATAGTAAAATAGGTACCTGGTGTCTAGGAAAGTAAGTTTCTGGCTTCTACTTTGTGGAAGTGTGACAAAAAAGCTTGAGATTGCTCAAGATGTTCAAAAGATTTGGGGTGGCCCCAAAAAGTGACAAAGATCTACTGCACAAGAACTGATAAGAGTGAGATGTTAAACTGGAGGTAATGCAGCACCTAAAATGGTAGAAATTTCATACTATATTATTTGCAGTTGTGGGATTTAACAAGGGTCTGCATGAATGTCAAATGTGTTCGGTACTATGACATAAAACCTGAACAATTTGCAAAAAGTACAAGAAAAATTGTCACTGGAATAATGATATTGACAAGGAATTTTTAAAAATATATATATTAATCTCTACATTATATATACACACATATATATACATATACATACACACACACACACACACACACACACACACACATATATTATGTCTACACCAAGGTGGGGCTCCAACTCACAACCTGATATCAAGAGTCTCATGCTCTTCTGACTGAGCCACCCAGGCACCCTTCCCGAGATTGCTTTTTAAATTGCTTTATTAATATCATATTATGAAAAGAATAGTTTTTCCCAAAACTGGTTGAAATTGCCCTATGGACAGTAAGTTTTACACTGAGACAAAACAATAATTACAAACTCTTAAGTGGAAACACCAAAAGGTTTACAGAAAAAGTAAATCACAAAACTACAAGCTTATAGAACATAGGCCACGTTATTAACCTCAGGGAAACCTTAGCATTCAAGGTATAAGGCAAAAGTCATAATAATTATCAGGTTCAGGAGTTTGGAAGTGCCTCCTATGCTGCTCCTTACTCTTTCTTCTGATTTACATCATCTGTCCTAGGAACTTTCCCACAACATCTCCCACTTCATTGTGATCAATATGCTTGTTAGGTATGGCTCATCAAAAATTAGGGACAAGTCATGTCACTCACTCCAGGTTGACATTTCCTCCACAGTTCTGGCCTTCACTCCCTCCCAAACTGCATAATTCCTCTCTGTCCTGCATGGGGCTCTCTTTTTCTCCTTCATTTTCCTGTTAGGCATTTTCCATGTTGACATTTTTCACCCCTTGTTTCTCTTTGGACACCATTGCTCCTGGGCCTATCTTTGCAGTCTTCTCCTTCTCCTAGTTCTAACCACCGTTGCGGTGCTAAGACACTTAGATGCCCACACCTGGTTCCCTTCTGCCTCCTACTTTTTGGGCCCACCCCTGGCCCACACACCCTCAGGGACACCCAGAGCAGGTACTGAGAAGGGAGCAATGGAGCAAGCGATGGCTAGGTCTGGACAAGGAATTTTAATTAAATTGCAGAAGTTTAACATTTGGCATAAAATAGATAATATAGTAACCCAATTGGAATACACTCAAATACTAATACCAGAAATTCTGAAAATGTGTCTAGAAGAGATAGATATTATGACAGCATTTAGAGGATATTGGTAACTATTTGGTACATGGGATAGTAATTTACATTGTATGGAAGTTTTACAATATGAAAAAGGCTTTATGTAAGTTGCTGTTTTGAACATGAAAAATCTATTAGGTATTTGAATTTCTATTTTCATTGTTATAGTTTAGGAATTTATTTTTATGTTTTTAATGTTTATTTATTTTTGAGAGAGACAGAGACAGAATGTGAGTGGGTTAGGGCCAGAGAGAGAGAGACACACACACAGAATCCAAAGCAGGCTCCAGGCTCTGAGCTGTCAGCACAGAGCCTGGTGTGGGGCTCGAACTCACAAGCTGTGAGATCATGACCTGAGCCGAAGTCAGATGCTCAACTGACTGAGCCACCCAGGTGCCCCTATAGTTTAGGAATTTAAACTGAAGAGGTCAACGGGTTTTTTTTTTAAGTTTTCTTTAAGTTTATTTATTTATTTTGAGACAGAGAGAGAGAGAGAGAGAGAGAGCGCGCATGCCTACAAGCAGGGGAAGCACAGAGAGAGAAGGAGAGAGAAAGAACCCCAAGCAGGCTCCACACTGTCAGCACAGAGCCCAGTGTGGGCTCAAACTCACAAATTAAACGGTGGGACCATGACCAGAACCGAAATCAAGAGCCAGATGCTTAACCCACTAAGAAACCCAGACACCCTGAGAGGTCAACTTTTTAAAGTCACGTGCCTACTAAGTGATTCATCTTGAACTCAAGTCTCATGAAGGTAGCCACTTCAGAGACTCTGGATAAAGGACATGCTATCAAGCATAATAGCACAGAGGACATTATGCAGAGAGATATTGAGATTCCTGAGAGTCTCTTTGGGCTGCCCAAACTTAGCAATTTCCTCTGGTCTGATTATTTGGTTCTGTTTCAATAAAGGAAGTCTGGTTCTGATTCTTCCTGGACCATACACTAGCAGGTCAGGTTACTGCTATGAAGTTCATCCTCTAATTTGCACAGTTTATTAACTAACCAATCCACAGACATTTGTTGCATAGCTGTGAACAAGATCTTATGCCAGTTGTTTGCAATTATTCTTTCCCCTCTCCATGCACTTGAGATCACTCTTGCTCTTCCTTATGAGGGGATGGAAAAGCAAGTCACAATCATCTCTCTGTATGGCAAGTCTACCTCTAGTTGAATTATAAAATTTTAATGTTTAGACACAGGTTATAATTTAGTTTGATGTGTTTTCCTCCCTAGTTAGAGTTGGTAATTTAAAATTAGGACCCTTTTTTTGGTCAAATTTGTTTAAAAATTTTTAGAGGTAATACAATTTCTCTCTTCTGGCTCATGATTTGTAATCTTGTTAATCTTCTCTTTCTAATCAATCAAAATGAGTAAAAGCTGTAATTACATGGTTTTACTGTAGAATTAATTGGATCTGACCATTCATACACCTTATAATTGGTTTCCCGAATGGGGTGTGTGGTATTCTAACATCTCACCCAAGTATGCAGTTAAATATTTTCAACCTTCTATAAATTCAAAAACTTTCCTCCTCAATTAATCCTTTTCTATTCATTTCAGATTCATCTAGGCTAACTGATATTAATAGTTTCCTATCAAGTCAATAGGAAGATAACACATTTTTTTGCCTTTAAAAAATGCTATTAAATTTTAACTTCAGCTTTATTTTTAAAAATTAATTAATTTATTTTTTAATTTACATCCAACTTAGTTAGCATACAGTGCAACAATGATTTCAGGAGTAGATTCCAGTGATTCATCCCCTATGTATAACACCCTGTCCTCGTCCCAACAAGTGTCTTCCTTAATGCACCTTACCCATTTAGCCCATCCTCCACTCCCATAACCCCTCCAGCACCCTTCTGTTTGTTCTCTATATTTAAGTGTCTTTTATGTTTTGTTTCCCTCCTTGTTTTTATATTATTTTTCTTCCTTTCCCTTATGTTCATCTGTTTTTTATCTTAAATTTCTCATATGAGTGAAGTCATATGATATTTGTCTTTCTCTGACTGATTCATTTCACTTAGCATAATACCCTCCAGTTCCATCCACGTAGTTGCAAATGGCAAGATTTCATTCTTTTTTGATTGCCGAGTAATACTCCATTGTATATATACCACATCTTCTTTATCCATTCATCTGGTGATGGACATTTGGGATCTTTCCATACTTTAGCTATTGTTGATAGTGCTGCTATAAACATGGGGGTGCATGTGTCCCTTCGAGACAGCACACCTGTATCCCTTGGGTAAATGCCTAGTAGTGCAATTGCTGGATCATAGGGTAGTTCTATTTTCAGTTTTTTGAGGAACCCCCATACTGTTTTCCAGAGGGGCTGCACCAGCTTGCATTGTCACCAACGATGCAAAAGAAATCCTCTTTTTCCGCATCCTCGCCAACATCTGTTGTTGCCTGTGTTGTTAATGTTAGCCATTCTGACAGGTGTAAGGTGGTATCTCATTGTGGTTTTGATTTGTATTTCCCTGATGATGAGTGATGTGGAGCATTTTTTCATGTGAGGAGACAACACATTTTGACTGGATTTTTAATTTATCCAAGAAACCATTTAGCTTCAGATATATCTTTTCATGTATCAAACCAAAAGAAAACCAATGAAAGCTTTTCAAATTTATGAAACAAGACTTTCAATACATTTATTATTAGTGCTCTAATGATAATCCTCAGAAAATGGAGTATAAACTAATTATAAAATAACACACTTGAGTTAATGAAGTCACTACAATACACAATAGTAGTTTTCCATTGGTTAGGATTCTTTAGTTGATAAGAACCTACTGGTACATGTGAATTTTTGGTGAAGTGCAAGCAACCAGTGCCAGTGAAACCATCCTACTAGCCAAGATGATAATTGTTCTTTGTTGTACATTCATTTAAAAAAAATTTTATTGACCATCTGCTAGAATGTCAAACACTCATGTAAGTTCTGCGAATGAAAAGTACTGAAAAAGACATACAAGGTCCCTGTTTTCATGAAGGCTATTATTGAGAAGGGCAGAACTAAAAACCTAGTAAACACAGAAATGATTAAGATAATATCAAAGACATAGACTTGTAATGAAGGTGGTAAGCATAGCAATGGGATAAAAAGTGACCAGGGTAGATCTACATGGGATTGTTGGCTATGTCCCTTCTGAGGCAGTGACATTTTGCTAAGACTTGGATAACAAAAGGCAACTATGGAACAATCTGTTAGCTTTCACACAGATGCTGCTTATTTATGTTTTAATGGTTAGTCTAGAGTGATGCTTCTACCCAATAGTTGTAGAAATGCGATAGTTTTCTCACACTGTTGACTTTATTACAGTACATCCTGATTATTCTTTTAAAATATTTTTATGCCACTTCTAAGGGTTCAGTGCTAATTTCCTTATGAGTTCCTTTGAAACTTAAATACTGATGGATAATTTCACAAATACCAGTATGCCTCTAGTTATGTCACTGCCTTACAGCAATGACAGTCCAAATGGGTAAGTGCTGCTATGGAAAACACAGGATACTAGAGCCTGTCTAGCTCTGTTTTGGAGACCAGGTTAAGATTTTCTGAAATAAGAGACTTCTAAATTGGATCTTGAAGAACAAAGAGAAGTGTCCCAGAGAAAGGAGCAGGGGAGCAGAAGAGAAAAGTCTTCGACATGGAGGAACGTGTGCACAGGCCCCCAGGGAGAGAGAACATGGTACATTTAAGAAACCACATATAATCTGCATTTGGCCGAATTATATAGCACACAAGCACAATTATAAAATGAGAGAGAGGATGCTAGCAGAATGAGCAGAAGTCAATAACAGAGGGTCTAGTAAGACTTGTTAAAGAGGTAGGACTTTAGAGCTGAAGAAAAAGAAAATATTCATTCATTCAACACATTTTTTTTTTTTAATTTTTTTTTTTTCAACGTTTATTTATTTTTGGGACAGAGAGAGACAGAGCATGAACGGGGGAGGGGCAGAGAGAGAGAGAGGGAGACACAGAATCGGAAACAGGCTCCAGGCTCTGAGCCATCCGCCCAGAGCCTGCCGTGGGGCTCGAACTCACGGACCGCGAGATCGTGACCTGGCTGAAGTCGGACGCTTAACCGACTGCGCCACCCAGGCGCCCCATCAACACATTTTTATTAAATACCTCCTATGCGCCATGCACTATTCTAGGCACTGGGAATACATCAGTGAACAGACAGAAATCCCTGCCTTCATTCTGTCTATATTCTAGAGGCAAGGGAAAGTAGATAATAAACATCAATTCTTTTTTATTTTTGGCTACCCTCATTTCTTTTTTCTTTCTTTCTTTCTTTCTTTCTTTCTTTCTTTCTTTCTTTCTTTTCTTTATTGAGTATAGTTGACACACAATGTCATATTAGTTTCAGATGTACAACAGTGATTGACAAATTTATAGACTATGCTATGCTCACCACAAGTGTAGCTATCATCTGTCACCATAGAACATTATTACAATATCATTAGCAGTATTCTTTATGCTGTGCCTTTTGTTCCCATGACTTAATTCATCCATAACTGGAAGCCTGTGTCTCCCGCTCCCCTTCACACATTTTGCCCAGCCTCCCCTCCCCACTAGCAGCCATCAGTTCTCTGTATTTTCACACCTCGTTCTGCTTTTTGTTTGTTCATTTTTTTTAAGATTCCACACATAAATGAAATCATCTGGTATTTGTCTTCTTCAGTCTGAATTATTTCACTTAGCATAATACCCTCTAGGTCCATCCATGTTGTCGCATGTGGCACGATCTCATCCTTTTTTATGGCTAAGTAATATTAATCAAGTAAAATGCTAAGGTTTTGAGGATTTTTGAGCTGGATATAATATGGAAGAAATCTTTCAACCGGGAACACTTGAGAGATTATAGGTTAATACCAAAAAATATATATGTCAGTGACAGTGACAGAGATTTTGGCGTACCCTTCACTTTCTGAGTGAAATTAAACTACCATTTCTCACACACAAGGACTATATTTTCCTTCCTCCTATACCCTTTCTGGTCAGGATTGCTCCATAACCCTGAATCCCATGAATTCTCAATAGTAAGTATTCTTTAAATAGAAAGAGACTAGTAGATAGATTGGTAGCAAGAGGGATATGAATATCTTAAAGCTCTTTGGAAGTCAATGAAGTTTTATTGTTTCACAGAGATTTGTTAATATTGTGCCTGTAAGCTAGGGCTGCAGCATCCAAACTTCTCTGCCACAGAACTTTGTGGAAATTGTACTTAATTTGGAAGAATATGCTATTACAATACCAAGCAGTTCAAGGGATCTTTTCATGTCTCATCATATTTACCCTATAGTTAGTAATATAGTTAGTAAGAGTTGATCATATATAATATAGTAACTAAGAGTTGATTCTAATAAATTAAGTTTTATGATTAAACAAAGTTCTCATTTTTATTATTGTGGAGACAGTGGAATGACATTTAGTTAAAAAAACAAACTACTCTACTGTTTACCAACTGGATAGATTCCACTGAAGCACCAACAGATTGCTCTAAAGATAGTTCCACATTGCCATCAACTTCCTGTTTTGGAGAGAAGAAAGGAATCACATTTTAAGCCTCTGTCTCTTTAAAACAAAATGCGAGGTGGTGAACTACGTGGCACTTTTGATTATATGTTGAAACTGCACTAAGTCCCTGAAATCCAAAAGAATATTGCACTCTGGTCCTTTGTGCAGAATACTCACATGAGTGCTCACAGGAACCAATCCAGAAGCAAATTGCTGCTGATAGTAACTGACAGCATGAATTACTGCACTCTCAGAGACTCTGCCAGCATCAACCCGTATGATCTCACTTTTGCTCATATGGCAAGCAGAATTTGTGCATGTGCTAGAACCAACCTCCCAAGTTCAGGGAACAGCAAGGTTTCTCAGCAGTTGTTTGAAAATAGCCAGCACCTTTGAAATGAATCACTGTAGCATCTCATCATCTCACCCTTATAAAATGAGAGAGGATTTTTCTTTGCTGAGTTTCTGACCCTAATCATGTAAAGTCCCTTAGAAGAAGGAGAAACTGACTCATCTGTTTATTCGTCCTATGAAAACCAGACAAGTCAATGAATGCAGAGGACAGCATCAATTTCTCTTCGACAAACCGACCTGCCTCTGGTCTGCCACTCCCCCTGGTCCATTTGGAGACATTCTGCTGTATGTTGGTTCATAATGATCTTTAGAAATCCTCCTCTACTTTGGAATAAATAAGGACATTGAAAGAAAGAACTATACACTTTATTAAAAATGCCCAATTAAAGTATGTATGATAGAAAATGCTCTAATTTATATTTGTGCATACCAACACAACCAAGATCACTCAACTATCATTCAAATATAAGAAGAAATCATGCCAAACGTACATGTCTGGAAAGAAAAGCAGGAACTGAAAACATTCTCCCAAAGGATGAAATCATAGACCCAATTTTCACAACCCAAGATCATTCTTGAGAGTACTTCTCTTATTTCAGTCTATTACAAAACTCACCTAAATAGTACCAAAATTATAGGGAGAAAAAAAAAACTTATGGTTTATTGCCCTTGCCATCATTAGCAATATAATCTACTGTTTCTGGGAAAACAGACTTTCTGAGGTCTTGAACTCTGTTCTTGGCAGGTAAGAAGCCTTCCAGGTCATCTTTAAAGGCATATTTATTTTTAATGCTTAAGTCTACACATGTTTTCTGTTAATAAGTTGGAATCTTAAACAAGATTGTTATTCACTCTATTTATTTACCTTAGAAAGTACCCAATTCTTCTGAAACAATGGTCCCTTTGAAAATGGGTGGGAAATAGAATTTAAAATTGAATTAAAATAGAGGGAAAATAGCCTTTCTTTCTTCATTGCATGTTTTTGCTGTCTCTAGAAGGGGTGATGGGCTTCCGCCCTTACATGATATTTGTTCTGAGTTGGAATTGGTCTCATGAGAGACAGGGAAAATGGGAGAGCCTTTTTTTGTAATGGGAAGCATGGGCTCACCGAAGGCACCCTAAAGGGATGGTTTGTTTAGATTGGACAGTCCTTCCTGTCTCGGGAAAGTTTGAGGTTGAAGATAGGCAATCCCAGCATGATAACAAGAGGTAATACAACAGGTAGTGGACACACAGAGGAATGAGCACTTGCCTCTCAACGTGGATGTTCCACAGGCCTCTCCTGTTCAACATATTCAAAACCGAGCCAATCACCTCTTGTTCCTCCTCCTGAATTACTGATCTCAGTGAAAGTCCCACTGTTCACCCCAGCAAGAAGGCAGGGAAACCTGGGGTTCCCTCTTGACTACTTCCCATGCCTTGTTCACCACACCCAATCTATCACCAAGGTATTTCACTTCTGTTATTTTTCTCAAATTGTAAAATTCTCTTTCATGTTCTTCATTCCCATGCTAAGTACACACATTATCTCCTTTACAAATAAGTCTCTTGACTGCTCCAGCCTTGTTCTTTCTGATATGATCTCTACAGTTTCTTTTTTTATTAAAAAAATTTTTTTTAGAGAGAGAGAGTGCGAGTGAGTGAGGGGCAGAGAGAGGGGAAGAGAGAAGAAGAGAGAGAGAAGCAGGGCTTGAGCTCACCCAAAGTGGGGCTTGAATTTACAAACTGTGAGATCATAACCTGAGCCAAAGTCTGATGCTTAACCAACTGAATGAGCCACCCAGGCACCCTCTATAGTTTCTGATAGATCTATCTGATCATCTCATTCTTCTGCTTAAAAGGATCCCTATTGCAGTAAAGGAAAAAAACAAAAACAAAACTCTGAACTCCCTTGAATGGCATATTAACTCAATCAGCATTCTTTCTCCCCACTCTTGCCTAACAGAAATACAGTTTCTGTTTTGAATGACCTCCCCTCCTCCTTTCTTCTGTTAAGTGATTTCTACATCTCTTTCAAATTTTGATTCAGCTGTTACCTCATCCAGGAAAACTTCCCTGACCCTCTTTCTGCCCCTATCACAAAATGTTCCCTGAAGTACCCCTTTTGACCCTGTCATGCATGCATCTTAAGGGCAGGTGTGGTGTTTTCATTTTGCCAACTTAGCATCTAGTTTGGTGCCTGGCAAGTGAATGAATGTAGGGGTTATCAGAGAAAGTCACACAGAGAAGGTGGAGTTGAACTGAATCACTCTTGGGAGAGAAGTAAGATGAAGTAGAGAATGATATTTGAGAGAGAAGGAATAACATGTCCAAGAGCAGGAGAGAGCTTGCCATGTTTAGAGAACAGTAGGTGGTTTCGAGTTGCTGGAATATAAAAGTGAGATAAAGAATTCTTTGGCATCTGGGGCGCCTGGGTGGCTCAGTCAGTTAAGCGTCTGACTTCAGCTCAGGTCATGATCTCTCGATTCGTGGGTTTGAGCCCCGCGTCAGGCTCTGCGCTGACAGCTCAGAGCCAGGAGCCTGTTTCAGATTCTGTGTCTCACTCTCTCTGCCTCTCCCCTGCTTGCACTCTGTCTCTCTGTCTCTCTCTCGAAAATAAGTAAACATTAAAAACATAAAAAAAAAAAAAAGAATTCTGTGGCATGAACCATGTTCAGAGTTATAACACATTTGGTATAATCTGTGACCAGTTTATCCCAAAGTTTGAAAAGCCCTCTTCTTGCTTTTCTTGAGGCTTTAGGTATAGTTTAGAATGAGGAAGTGTTTAAACAGGATTATGCAAAGTAACATTCCCATATACTTACATTTAACAGATTATCCCTTTGATACAGAAAACAATACAGTTTAAATGTTTTTGTTATTTATTAGCAATTATAGGATACAAATATGAATATATATATATATATATATATATATATATATATATGAATGAATATTTGTTTGTAGGAGACTGTATGTAAGAGGTACAATCAGGCAATGGGCCGTGAATCTAAAGTAGTGAGATAAATGTCTTCTGTTAATATTGTGGCCCATCTCTGACACTATGTAGAGCGTCTTTGGGTGGTAATATCAAAGGTCCAACTTCGAAAATATAAGCCAGGAGCCAGTGTCTCTTCACAACTCTCAGCCTCTTATTTCTTTATCTGCCCTGAGTGTGGAAGACTTTATTGGGAAAGTCATGCTGCAAGCATTTACTCCAGGGAGGCTTTTCTGCTTATGTCCATTTTTACTTCTTTTTGACTGCTTAGAAAGTGAAAAAAAGAAAAAAAGTTAAAATGAGGAAAGGGAAAATTTGAAAAATGAGAATAGAAAAGGAAGGACACATTAAAGAAAATGTTTACAAAAAAATTGCTGAGGTAAAGAATGTTTGAGATAAAAACAAAATAAAGCATTTTCACATTTCAGGTAAAATAGATCACTAGCTCAATGGAAACATTTAATTACTGTAGTTGAAGAAAATTTTCAAAGTGTAATTTCTTCATGCGAACAGTGGATGCAGGAACAAGTAAATCCAGCTCGGATCAACCTACTGAGCAAACAGATCCCCCTGACCTTGCTGGAAAGTTCGGCAATCCATCCTGTAGCCTACTGGAAAAGTACCAAACTGCTAAAGTACAAAAGAGCCAAACTGCTAAACAAATGATCAGTTTATTCAAGATAATTGTTCTATATGCTAATGTATGTCTATATACGAAGTTGTTACTGAATATCCTGCTTTTCTTTTTCTTTTTCTTATACCCTTATTGTAGATGTTTTCTCTTCTTGCCATCAGAGAAGTAGGAATGGGTGTCTTACAATATTCACAACAGGAAATATATTCACATTTATAAAATGGGCAAGTTGTTATTTCTCCATTCCCTGAAAAAAATCTCTTAAAAATCTTTATTCGGGCTGAAATTTTCCAGATTACTTTTAGTCCTTGATTCAATTTCATTAGAAAACCACAAAATTTATATATCAGGATTTTTCTCTCTCTGGAGTTAGTGCCAAGTTTTCCTTCCTTGGGTGTGGCCAAATCCTGATGAGTTTCTAGAACACGTGCATCAAGACCTGCCCTTGTCTTTTGCCTTCTTCCTGGTGTTGCTGTCACCTTCTGAGATGGACGTGGGACATGGGGCATCAAATGATCTTGAAGAGCCATAGTCAACCTTACAAGGTAGTTAGCAAGGCTTATAAGCCACTGTTTGCCGGTTTTCCTTATATCCTTCCATTGCATCTCTGTGATTCAGGTCTGTTTCTCAGATGGTGGTAAGTGAGGTGCAGATAGCTAGAACATCACTGGTGACTCAGTGGTAGAAGCCGGTTTATGAAGAACACGATTTCCCTAACTCTTGTCCTGCGTTTTTATTTGTCTCAATGTTTGTTTTTGGTTATGTCCTCACTAGGAGAATAGGGGAAAATATCATTTTATACTTTAAATGACTTTACATACAAATAGTTGAAAAAAAAGATCAAATGTAATATTTCATTTATAGTTACTTATGTAAATATGCAGCCATTAAAACAGACAAGTTAGAGGCTATTTATAACATTCCTTTTTTTTATTGTATAAACATACCAAAAAAGATTAGAAGTAGTCATTTCATTTGTTGTTTTTTAAACAATTACAAAACCTCAGTGACATCAGTTTTCAAAACATTTTTGTCATTTCTGTAAAATGGATGAAGAAAATAACAAGAGCTGTGTTAACTTATTTATATGCATAACATTGCAAAACGTTTTCATTATTAAATAAATGCCTTTATGTTTAGTATCTATTCATCATTAACTCCCACAGGGAGGTTTTTAATATTCTTGATAAAACTTTTTAAGTCCTCTCTTTTCTCTTTAGTTTTTAATTTTTTTAAGATTATTATTGTTATTATTATTTTTTTAATTTGAGAGAGAGAGAGAGCATGGGGAGGGGCAGAGGGGTCATGACCTGAACCGAAATCAAGAGTTGGATGCTCAACTGATGGAGCAACCGAGGCGCCCACTCTTCTGTCTTTCTGACATATACTTCCATGTCTTATGCCCTGGCAAACAGCCCTGTGGATTAGAAGTTCCCTCCACAATTCCTAACGTGTCTCCTAGTTAGCCTGTTGGTGGTCTCTAGGGCACTACTGAGAAGGTTTCTGGTGATTTGAACTGGAGACTCTTGGCTAGTCAAGAAGTCCTTATTTGAGCTTAGGAGCAGGGTGTGGAAACAGGTGTGAGCTTTACCTCCACAATTCTCCCCCAGGTTGGGGTAAGGAAGAGAGGAAAGCAGTAGCATTGTTCTACTTCTATACAGGCTCTGGCCTCACCTGGGATTTACTTACAGCTGGGTCTAGAGGAAGGCCTTTAATCATGGAGTCTGCTTTGGGAAAGGATGTATTGATTTTCTATCAAGGGTAGGCAAAGTTTTGAACTCATCCAAATAATGGTATCATATCAGATTTTTACCATAGAAGTATTGGACATAATGTGTGCTTTACAAAGGTTGGCAGAGAATTCCAATGCAATATGGTATTAATTAATTTATTTATTCAACTACTATTTATTGAGTATATTCTATAATCCAGGTGCAATGATGATATACTGATAGTAATGAACAAATATAATACAGTCTTTGTTCTAATATAGTCTATTTTAAAAATACAAGAGTAGCTATTTTATTTATTTAGTTAATTACTTTTAGAGAGATAGTGCAAGCAGGGGAGAGGAGAAAAAGGAGAGAGAGAGAGAGAGAGAGAGAGAGAGAATCTTAATCTTAGCGTGGAGCCCAATATGGGTCTTGATCCCATGCCCCCCTGGGATCATGACCTAAGCCGAAATCAAGAGTTGGATGCTCAACCCACTGAGCCACTCAGGTGCTCTAGAATACCTATTTTAAAACTAATTCCTATTTTTTTTTAGTTTGTTTGTTTGTTTATTTATTTATTTATTTATTTTGAGAGAAAAACAGAGCATGTGAACTGGGGGGGGAGGGGGAAGGGAGAGAGGAGAGACAGAATCCTGAGCAGACTGCACTGTCAGCATAGAGCCCCAAATGGGGCTTGAACTCAAACTGCAAGATGATGACCTGAACCAAAATTAAGAGTTGGATGCTTAACTGACAGCCACCCCAGGCACCCCACTATTTTTGCTTTGATGAAACAAAAATGATATGTAATGGATGATTAGCTAATTACCATTTCCCTGTATTTAACAGAGCAAAAATTGTTTTTTTAACAATTATTTAATAATTTAAATAATTTAAAAATTAATTAAAATAGAAAAGAAATATTTGTATTTTGGTAGCCAATATATATTGTCCAAGTGGAAAAAAATATCAAAAGGGGCAACTGGGTGGCTCAGTCAGTTAAGCATCTGACCCTTGATTTCAGCTCAGGTCATCATCTCATGTTTGTGGGTTTGAGCCCCGCTATTGGGCTCTGTACTGACTACTCAAAGTCTGCTTGGGGTTCTCTCTGCTCCTCCCTGGTTTTTTCCTTTTTTTTCTCTCTCTCTCTCTCAAAATAAATAAATAAAAACTTTTTAAAAATCTCAAGAAAAATAGATCCCTTAAAAGTTATTCAGAATTTATTTCAGAAACACTGATATTCTAGATCTATTGCCAGTTTTCCAGTAACTTCATTAAGCGTTACTTTTTGTTTCTTTATCATCTTTGATTTTTTTTTTCCATCTTCTCATTTTTCTTTTGGCATAGTATCCAGGAGAAAGAGCTTCTGGTCCTGCATTCCAAAACTTGGTTCAAGTCCAGTCTTTCCTTTTCATGGTTACGAAAGCTTGGGAAGTCATATTTACTGTATCTTGGCCTAGTTTCTTCATCTGTAAAATGATAGGGTTATATTGATTAATAGCCAAGATCCTTTCCAATTTTAACATTCTCTGGTTCTTTAATCTTCTGGATTTCAGGGTAGAATGTAAACACATGGACATGAACATATGTTGAGAAATGCTATTAAAAATAGAAACAACACAGAAATTTAGATTTAGTTGGAGTTATCAATGAGTTCTGGTTCACTTATACTACAATACAGAGTTCTGTACTTTACCAGTTTGTATCTTCCAAGGAAAATGCATATGTGTGGGTAAGCAAGGTGTTTGGATTGAATGTAGCATTTAACTCATGGAAATTCAGAGCCACTTCAAACTAGAGATACCGACATTGTCTTTGGCTAGGTACAACTCAGATAATATCACTCTCAGATTGCGTCCCAAGTCACAGCTGTGTCACAGTACTAGCCTGAAGACATCCTGTTGACGCAAGGGCCAGAATCCTAGCTCACTTATGACAGCTCCTCATTTAGTCTTTCTTGACCCCTTCCTAAACTGGAAGCTCTCTCTTCCCTCTTTATGCTCCAGTTCACTTGCATTTGGTCTTGCATTAAAGTTAGTTGCGTACAAGTCTCTCTCACTTTAGTGGTTCTTCAACTGCCTGAGAGAACCCAATCTGTCTGGTTTACATGTGTATTTCCCATGGTGCCTTGCATGAAGCAGGCATATGGACATTTTTGTTGAAGTAAACATTTCAACTCAAGTTAAAAACAACTATGAAAATATCATGTTTTATATCCTTAAGTTCTAACACAAGGGTGGAGCTTATTAGAGGTACTGAAACCTGAGCTTGAAAGAGGCAGAATGGCATTCAATGAAAAATCTCAACTCTACTAAGGTATGGGAAACTTGGCGGCTCAGTCAAGCTGAAAACATTCTTGCCTGGGGTTTTGGAAGGAGACTCAGATGCCTTTGTATTTACCCAATGGATGACGTTCACCTTTTGTCAGCCTAGTCAGTGATCTACTCTTCCACCTGGGGTTGTCTGCATTCTCCCATAGACCCCGGCCATGGGTCATACTATTTCGTCACATGATTCATTACTTGCTGTCTATATAGGCCTAAGACTTTCTGTTACCCAAAAAAGTGCTAACCTGAATAGAGAATGAAACGATAAAAAAAATCACCTACTGTAAAGATTCAGTGGCAAAATGTACTGTTCTCTGTCTTTTGGAAATCTTATTCTTCATAGTTAAAATCACTTTTAACTTTTTTAATGGTTTCTGATATAAACATAGTAATTTGTTTATTATTGTGTTTATAGTGAATATAACCTATTAACTTATTTATTGATTAACCAATTTTAATTATTATTGGTGATTTTCTGCTGTGAATGTTGTAGATTTAACTTGTTGAAACACTACTCAACTTTTCTTCCATTCTTTCTCCCAATGTTGGGTATTATATTATTAATTTTAGGCTTTCTGTTGTTACTTTTTTCATTTACAATAGTAGTATGTTTTATTTCTTGTTCCCTCAAATTTAAATGTATCTATTCATTCAATACTATGTAAGATGGTGAAAATATTCAGTGGCTTTTTCAGTGTGATGTCTTGTGTCTTTCTGCATTTTATTCCTTTTTTAAAAAAAGTTTATTTATTTATTTTGAGAGAGAGAGAGAAAGAGAGAGGGTAGGGGCAGATGGAGGGAGAGAGAGAGAATCTCAAGCAGGCATTATGCTCTGCACTGAGTCTGATGCAGGGCTTGATCTCATGACTTAAGCCAAATTCAACAGTTGCAGGCTTAACTGGTTGACTGAGCCACTTATGTGCTCCAATTCCTTTTTATTTAATAATTTATTTTTTTCCAATTTCTTTATTCTCCTTCTGGTCCCCTATTTTGCTGAACATTGAACTTTGTGGATTGATACTTTGTGTCTCTTATCTTCTCTGTCATATGTTTCATCTTTTTATTTTTTCATTCTATATTATGATATTTTAAAAATGTGTACTGCTCTTTTATGAATTTTTGATTTTTATGTTTAAAAAATTTTTAAGAGCTGGTTCTTACTGTGATCTTTCCCATTTTTGTAGATTGTTGTTCTTGTTTTTAAGATTATGACATCATTTACAAACTTCTGAATATTCTAATAAGAATTTAAAAAGAAAGACTTTTTTCAGTTCCTTGCATGTCCACCATATTCTGCTGAGTCTATAACTCTGGTTTTATCTAGATCTTTCTCTTTAATACTCTTAGTCTTCCTCATATGTCTGGTGGTCCTTGCTTATTAGTGCTTATTTTAGGCTACATGTTTAGGTTGATTATTCCAGGTCTGGGTTGCAAGTTTTCTTGGCTGCTCTTTAGGTAAGTTTCTTTCCTCATGATGTCTCTTCTCTGAATTGAAGGCTCTTTGTTTGTAGGTAGAGTTTATTATCTGCAGGATTTGCCTAAGGGTGAGTAGGTAAGGGACTGGGAAATCAGAGCTCATAGTAGCAGCCTGTACTTTTCCCAGGAAGCTTACTCAATTCCTTTAGGTGCCTGCACTGTTTTTATCTTGGAGGAATGAACACTGTGTTGCCTTTTATTGTGCATGCAGAGATCCTGGGCTGTGGTGTGTGTGTGTGTGTGTGTGTGTGTGTGTGTGTGTGTGTGTGAGAGAGAGAGAGAGAGAGAGAGAGAGAGAGAGAGAGAGAGAGAGACAACTAGTGCAGCTACTTTATTGAAGGACTTTCAGTGATATCCCTGTTTTTACTGTCACCACTATAACCTACTTGCTCTGACCTGGGAGACTTTCCAAACTCCCTTTGAAAGTTAGTCTCTGCCCTTCACTGTGGTCCCCTTCTGTTCTGTACTGCAGTCTTCTGTGCTTCATTTCACTCATTCGTAGGATTTTGTGTTTTATATTCCTAGGACTTTGTTGATTTAAGTAAAACAAAACAAAACAAACAAACAAACAAAAACAAGATTCAAATTTCAACCACAGAGACTGAGTTCTTAACCTTTATGTTATATTGCCTCTTAGTATCATGCCATTAAGAAAACCTCAAAAAATTAAAAATAGAACTACCCTATTATGTAGGAATTACACTACTAGATATTTACCCAAAAAATACAAGAACAGTAATTCAAAGGGGTACATGCATCCAAATACAGCATTATTTACAATAGCCAAATTGTGGAAGCAGCCCAAGTGTCCCTCGGTAGATGAATGGATAAAGAAGAGTGGTATATACATATAGTGGACTATTAGCCATAAAAAAGAATGAAAGTTTGCCATTTGCAACAACATAGATAGAGCTAGAGAGTATAATGCTAAGTGAAATAAATCATTCAGAGAAAGACAAATACCATATGACCTCACTCATATGTGGAATTTAAGAAACAAAACAAATGAGCAAAGGAAAAGGGAGAGGGAGAGAGAGAGAGAAAGAGAGAGGGAAACCAAGGAACATATTTTTAACTATAGAGAACAAACTGATGTTTATCAGAGGGGAGGGGAGTGGGAACATGGGGGAAGGGGATGGGGATTATAGAGTACACTTATCATGATGAAAAAAATAAAAATTAAAACTCTTGATAGAATGAAGGTGGAGTATCAAATAAAAGCTGATTACATATTTTCTTAAAAAATAGACATTTTCCAGAAGAGACTCAAAAAATGAGTGTAATTCTATGGTGATGAGGAAGGTTGAATTATGAAATTCTGGTCACATAATTCAAAATTTTCTCAATGGAAAGAAAATTGGGAGGCAGTAGAGAACCTGGCATATTTGCAGGTAGAGAACTTGTCTGATAAAGCTGGAAGATATCTGTGTAAATTGTGGATGGGAGAGCATAACTAAGGGGAATACAAGGGACTAGGATAAAAATTTCAAGAGAGTTAAAGCCAAAGATTAGCTGAGGCTCACAAAAACCACTAGAGACAGCAGCAGCAAATTTTAGTGCTATTTTCAGAGCAATAGATAGATGAAAATTATAGGTCCATTGCTTGAGAATGATGGTATCATGTTAAAAGAAAACACTACACATCCGCTTTTCTTCTGTCTATACCAAGAAGAATGATCTTTAAGCTGGTACCATTGAGGGACCATTGCATTAAGAGGTCATTGATATATACAATGATATATATAATGAGAGGAGTTTAATGATAACAAATATTTTAGATGAATTCAAATCCCCAGATCCTGACAAATTATGTTTTAGGAAATAAACAATCTCATTGATATCATCATAGTGCTACCATATTCTTTGAGAAATTTTGGAGAACAGAGGAAAACATTCAAAAGAATGGAGAAAGGTACATATGACCCTAGTTTTCAAAAATTCCCACCCCATCAGTGTCAGGCTTGGCTGTGTCTTGCTGTGGTCAATGGAATGTGAGGGGTGACATTTGCTACTTCCAAGCAGAATCAACAAGATTCACTGTATTTTCTGCTATCTCTGTTGAAAAACATGTCATCAGTTATTTGAACGACAGCTAAGATGTTGTATTTCTCAACTTTACATAAGACCCATTACTCTCTATAAAAGAGAATATGTTGGATGGTAAAATTAGAATTGAAAATGATATCTGTTGAAAATATACTGAAGGAAATGTGATAAAAATTTATAACTTGAAGTGTTGTATTTGTAAGCATCAGTTGTAATGAATGAAGGAGAACTTCTTTGAATTCAGGTGGAACCAGATAGTATGGATTGGTCCAAACCTTAAATAACATTAGTGTGTGGCTGCCTCTATAAAACTTAAGGTGATATGAAGCTATATTAACAGAGTTTGGTTAAGAGTCCATATTAAGGGGACTATTATGTATTAATATTATATCCAATTCTTGGCACTACTTTTTAGTAGGAATCTTGATATGACCCAAGGGTGTTTGGGTCAGTTTATTGGATGGAGTTGGGAAGGTAGAGCTAGTAGGTCTAAACCTAAACCAAAGAATCTGGCCTGATAAGGGAAAGGCTATAAAAGAAAGGAAGGATAACGATTGCAGATGTGTTCATACCTAAGGAGGGAGCAGGCTAAATATTTATATATCAAGATCTGCTTGGCTGCTTTAATACACTTGACCAGACTCCTGCTTTCCTAATCAATCCTGCTTCCTGGTGATATTAAGTTATAAATATATAAAAGAGCCATTGAATAAATGCACATCATGAAAGAGCTTTCTAATCCTAGATGATCAGCAGGATCATTTGGGGACCTTTAAAAATGCAGATACCGGGCCTCAGACTTCCTGAACCATAATTTCTGATGGTGTGCCCTGGAAATCTGTGTTTTCATAAAACTCCATTGATTCTAATGATCTAATGATTTGTGAGGCACTGTGGCTTGTGATGTGGTTAGTGTTCTAGAAACAAAAGTTGGATTGGAGATTACTAGTATGTCACCAAGGGAGGCAAAGCTAGGGCAGTGGTTCCCAGATTTTGGTCTTTATGGACAATACAACTTTTAAAGAAATGGGGCTCATCAACCTAGGATAGCTGACTTTCTAGTAGAACAGACCAGCCAACCAACCAATGACCCTTATCGTTCCATTAAAAACATTAAATTTTAAAAGGATTGGAGCGGGATATAGTATGAGAAAAAAGTACAGTCTTTTAGAGTGAATGAACTTAGTCACTTTTCTCATTTCATCAAGGACTGGTGACAATGTCCTCACATTGTGGCATCATTTGGTATATCAGCATTTGAGAACCAACAGTATAAGAAATGTTTCAGTTCCCTATGATCTCTGGTAACATGTTGCTGCATTGCTATGCAGGGTCAAGTGGTTCATAGTTGTTTTAAGGACTCTAGATCTGACAGTGGTGGAGGAGAAGGCTCTGAAAAGAGAATATGGATGGTATGGTGGGGGACACAGGGGTACCTTGGATAATAAAGGATCTGTGAGTAATTGTTTGTGGAAGCTGATTGTTCAGCAGTAGAAGAAAAACTTGTGTGGACCTGAAAGCTATATTAAAATGTATGAAGGGCTTTGGTATATAATAACCATTGTTATGCTAGAGGGCAGCCCTAGACCTATGTGAGGAAATCACTGGCAGACCCATTTCAGTTTAATGTAATCAAAAGCTTTCTGACAACCAGACCTTTCCAATAAAGGTGAACCAACTACATGGAGATGAGATTGCCCATTCTGGAAGAACTCAAAACATATCTGAATAACAAGGAATGTGTATGAAAGCGTTCTCATCCTAGTTGGAGGCTGGGTTAAAATCACTATTTTCTAAGCCTGGCAGGTCTCCATAACACCTTGGAAGCCCTTTAAACAAATACAGATTCCTGGATCTCAGATCTATAGCAACAAAACTTTATGAAGTGGGTTCATGAATCTTCATGTTTAAAAGGCCTCTCAGAAAATTCTGAGTTAAATTGACTACAGCCTTAGAAAACAATCAGATGAAGTAAACACCAGAGTCTTAGCATTTTGTTATGGCATCAATATTTGAATATACACTTAATATCACATACTTTATTATTGGCTACTTAAAAGTTATGTCTGAAACAACTAGTTATCTGAACATCAGTGCAAACTGAGAACACTGACCTATTTTTAAAACAAGATTTGCTTTGAGCTTCCAAGAGGAATTAGCCTCACATGAGGAAAATAAGTCATGAATCTAATTATGAAATATAGATATGTAAACTTTCCAAACAGATACTGTGTTTGTGCCAAAATTTTTATTTACAAGATCAATGACTTATTTCCAGTTTCAAATCTCATGTTAGCTTAAAATGGCATTAAATATATGTTTATTTCTATGAAAAAGGATTTTCATTGGACATTTTTTTAAAATATTTTTTTATTTTCATGAATATTTCATTCTGCTATAGATTGAGTCTTAGTAGAATTATCAGGCCCAAAGTTCTTCTTACTTGTTTTTAGAGTCTGCACTTCTGATCTGGATTGTTGTCTTTGTTGAGTTTCTATCCCAAGCTTCTCCATATAGATTATCTAAAAGGCTTTCAAATGTTGACAGGAGGCTAGGTCCTGAATTATAGGCATAAGAAACTAGACAGAGGCCATCAATCAATTGGATATATAAACATTGCTCAAAAGTTTTTGAAGGTCTAATCCCTGAGATATCATTTTCCTAATATCTTTTGAATCTTTCAATCCTTTAGAAATATATTCTCATAGACACATGTACCTTTTCTTCTTTTAGCATCTAGGCTCTATTTGCATATTGTTCATTTATGTGTTCAACAAAAGTCTAGTGGAAGCTAACAATTTACTCCGGGCACAACGTTGGATATAACAAGATTCCTGTTCTCATGATGCTGTGTTATGATAAGGACAAAGAGATAAACTTGCAGAAAAATACATAAAAAGTTTATCTAGTGACAAGTGCTATAAAGAAACTTAATTTGGATCAGAGAATTTTGGGGGTCCCTTCTCTAGATGGAGTAGTTTGGAAATGGGAGTGATATTTGCAGTGACTTGGTCACTGTGAACAGCTGTGAGAGAAGAGCTCTAGGGAGAGAGAATAGCCAGTGCAAAGGCACTGAGGCCATAATAAAAAGGGGACTTGAGATGCAAGTGTAGCACTATTTAATGAAAACTTGGATAGTACAAAAGAAGTTTACAAAGAAGACAAGGGCCAGAGAAGGCAAGATCTCACAGGTTATGGTAGGAATTTGAATTTATTGCCTGAGAGTTTCTAATCAGAGATTGATATACTTTCATATTTTACAAAGATAACTCAGGGTCTGTGTAGAGAATGGACCACAGTCAGGTTAATAGTGAAATGAGGAAGACTAGCTCGAAGGCTGTTGTGTTAGTTCAGTCTAAAGGTGATGACTGCTTGTTAAAGCTTTCAACTGAGGGGTTGTATATGAAAATCACATATATACCCTTTTCAACAGACATTCTCAGTCAAGAAGGGCACATATATGACTTTTACAACCTGATTGAACCTTAACTTGTATCTTTCAGGCTGATGATCATATGTCCAGCACTATCGCTAGTTTCATTTCTCAGCTTTTAGCCTACTACCATCTTCAGTTGAGACTCACTATGTTAGATGACTGGGCAGGACAGTTTGGTGTTTATCAAGGCAAATGGCATCCATCCCAGTAAAAATCCAGAGACCAATCTTCAGTTGTTTCTGCCATTTCCTTTCTTCTTTCCACAGGTTTCTTTTTCTCAGTTTCTACCACTTAATTTTCTGTTCCCAAAGGAACACAGGCTCCTACTTCTCCCCTAGTAAGCTATCTACTCTATGAGACACAAGGATGTTAATGGTTATGCTGTTGTTTTGAAGGATTTACTTTTTGTATGTAGAGGAATACAGAGATGAATACAAATAAAAATATAGAAAACTCCTTAGTTTATTCTACTAAAAGAAGGGAAAAAGAGGAAGTTACCTTTCCTTTTCGTTAAATCTTAAGTACAGCTGGAGGGGATGCAACGTGTTTTGAACACGTTTGTTTTGGAAGGGAAATTATATTGACATGGCTGTTGATAATATAATAAAATAATATAATATAATATAATATAATATAATATAATATAATATAATATAATATAATATAATATAATATAATATAATATAATATAATTAATATAATATAATATAGAATACAATATAATATAGAATATAAAATATATAATATATATTATATATAATATATATATAATATAAAATCTAACATTTCTTAAGCTATGTGTCAAGCAATGTTGCAGGTATTTTCTTGGATTAATTCTCCTATAGTTATTCCTCTTCACAGATGAGGAAACTAAGGTGCAGAACTAGTAAGTGATTGGCTCAGTGTCCCACAGAGAGTGAGGGGCTAACCCAGGATTTACAGCCAGGTTTTTCTACTCTCTAGGTTATGCTTCCTCTCCAGGTGAGATGACTTGGGAATCTGCAGGGAAAGGAGAAAGGAGACTGCATGTGTAAGGCTGAAGAACCTTTACCAGGTATGCGCACCTGCCTCTCTAACTCCTGATGTGGCTTTAACTCCTCCTCCTCCCGGTCCTCTCTGCTTGATGCACTTTTTACCCCCAGGCCTTGCTTTCAGCTCCACTTTTCCTCAATCTACCCTTCACTTACACCTTTACCAAAAAGTATTTCTTTAAGTATGTGGTTGCCAAAATTAAAAGAAATACTCCCCCTATTTTTGTCACTAAATTTCTGATTCTGATGGCCCTAATACTCATTTGCTGTAACAGCTGCTCTCCATTTCTCTGTGGGTGCTCTCCTTCTGTCTGAAAGGGTGGGGAACTAGGAGAGCAGAGCTCCCTAGGCCAAAGGGACACAAAGCTTTCCTCTCTGTGGTTTGTCCCCATACATGTAGAGACACTCATTTATCAGCTCAGCCTTCTCGCAGGTAGACTTTTGGTCACAGCAGGCTCCAGGAGATTACTTGTCTCACTACTGAATTTTCTTTATACGCTTTTTTTTAAGTATGTATGAAATTATAGTCTTGAGCTTTCCTTTTTCATACACAAACTAATCATTATGAAACCCAATAATGATCCCTGAGGGAAAAACCACATGGAGCACAAGGGCTCAGACGTGGGGTGAGGGTGTTGGACAACAGACATCGTTCCCGGACCCGTGGACACAATTCTCTCCAGGGGGTCAGTGCACTGCATTTTTATGACTTGAAACTATTTTTTTCAGGATATTACACCATAGTTTCCGCAAAGCCCAATTGTGTGTTGCAATGCCTATTTTGCATGTGCTGTATCACTCCTGAGCCTGAAATCTCAAGGTTTGAGCATCAGGTATTATTGATCTGATGATCTGACTGAAACACAGGAGAGGAAGTTTAAAGGATCAGAAAAATCAAAAACAATCCATGAGACAAACGGGCTGGTTTTCTCTAATACCTTTGACAAAACTCCTCTAACATGTTATTCTTATGGGTTATGTGACTACTGGATGACTAACTTGATTATTTGCCTTGCAGTATAATAAGAGTGTGAGGGAGAGGTTTCTTTCAAATATTAGATTTAAACATGATTTATCTCCCAGAAGGTAGAAGATGGATGTACCTCAGCATTTTGCTTTTGAAAGACAAAGCTTTTGGTGCTTTTTAAAGGTTCTTGTTTGTTCTTGGGCCAAAATTAGAACAAGGGAAAGTTCTGGCACGTTTGGCTCTCAGAAAAGGCTGGCATATCTCACTTTTTATTTTATAGATAAATATGCTGTTAGTCAAGCACTCTTTCACATCCTGGTGATATAATGTCACTTAAACATGATCTCTCCCAAAGAAAAATTTAGTTTACCACAGATCAAATCTTCAGGTGAAAGAAAGAAATATCCTGATTATGATTTACCTATGTATTTGTCTGATCTTTTTTTAATGTCTTATTTTATTTTTGAGAGAGAAAGAGAGAGAGAGACAGAGTGTAAGCAGGGGAGGGGCAGAGAGAGAGACAGGGAAACAGAGAATCTGAAGCAGGCTCTAGGCTCTGAGCTGTCAGCACAGAGCCCAATGCGGGGCTCAAACTCATGAACTGGAACTGTGAGATCATGACCTGAGCGGACACCTAGGCGCCCCGTTTGCTTTTCTTTTTAAGTTTATATTGTACTTTGTTTCAAAACGGAGATTTAAGGCTATTCATCATAGAATAAAAAATAATTAAAAAGAAATAATTGAGAACATTAGGATGACTTTAATATTGATAATTTTGGGTTTTAGAGGAAAATGGAAAAGAACTGTTTTGTTGTTGTTAGTAACTCTTATTTTACCTTGAAATCTTAGGGCATGGGGCACCTGGGTGGCGCAGTCGGTTAAGCATCCGACTTCAGCCAGGTCACGATCTCGCGGTCCAGGAGTTCGAGCCCCACGTCAGGCTCTGGGCTGATGGCTCAGAGCCTGGAGCCTGTTTCCGATTCTGTGTCTCCCTCTCTCTCTGCCCCTCCCCCGTTCATGCTCTGTCTCTCTCTGTCCCAAAAATAAATAAACGTTGAAAAAAAAAAAATTAAAAAAAAAAAAAAAAAAAAAAAAAGAAATCTTAGGGCAGACATGAGATGGAGTCACCAACTCCACTTATAAAAGACCAATCTTAGAGGCGCCTGGGTGGCTCAGTCGGTTAAGCCTCCGACTTCCGCTCAGGTCACGATCTCACAGTTCTTGGGTTCGAGCCCTGCGTTGGGCTCTGTGCTGACAGCTCAGAGCCTGGAGCCTGCTTCACATTCTGTGTCTCCCTCTTTCTCTGCCCCTTCCCTGCTCATGCTGTGTCTCTCTCTGTCTCAAAAATAAATAAACATTAAAAAAAAAAAGACCAATCTTACAGCACATCTTAGATACTTTATGGTTAAAAAGGGTTTTCTTGGGGTTCCTGGGTGGCTCAGTCGGTTGAGCGTCCGACTTCGGCTCAGGTCATGATCTCACAGTCTGTGGGTTCGAGCCCAGTCTTGGGCTCTGAGCTGTCAGCACAGAGCCTGGAGCCTGCTTGGGATTCTGTGTTTCCCTCTCTCTCTGACCATCCCCTGCTCATGCTCTGTCTCTCTCTGTCTCAAAAATAAATAAAAACATTTTAAAAAAATAAAATAAAAAGGGTTTTCTTATATTTTTCAGCTTGCTTAAGGCATTTAGTACAGGTTACTATTCATGGTTTAGTTCTTTAGTAGCATTCTCGTTGGTTATTTATTAACCTCCCTTTAAAGTACAGCTTAATCGTTCAAGGAAGGTACAAAGTTAATGTTTCTATTATTCCAAATTATGATAATACATAAGGCCACTGTATAACTTGAAATGCCTCCTAAAACCTAAAATTCATATATGAAATAATTAGCCTATGGGGAACTGACTCTGAATACCATCATTATACAGGGTAATCCCAGAGTAACAGAAAAATGCTGCCCACATTAACGGAACGATTATATGGTACCTGTGTTCCACACAGTCTATATGTTTCACTGTGACCTCCACCTCCTCCTTCCTCTGTTGCTATTGTTATAAGCATAGGGTGTCAAAGGTGATCAGATATTCACCCAGGGAATCCAGAAGGAAGAAAACAGTAGATGTCCTCCCCTCTAGAGATATGTCTATTATGCAATTCATCAAGGATGATTATTGCTTAGGATCCAAAATTCAAAATGAACACAGGAGTTCAGTTTTTTTTTTTCCCTCCCCATTTGGAGTAATGAAAAAAGTAGCCCTAGAAGACTTGAGTAAGTTTCTAGGTACTATATTTAAAACCAGTAAGAGACTGGGTCTCTTTCCTGCCCTCCTAGAACCTAGAACAGTTCCTCAACATCATATGTGTTCAGTATCACTTATAAAATGTATGTAAAATGAAATCTCCCTTCCTAAACCTACTTTTTTTGAGTCAATGTAATGAGAGCTCTAAGGTATGGGAAATCCTTCAATTTCTACCATGTTGATTAATGGTAAATAAGCTTTTGTTCCTTCTTATATTGTGTTGGTCAAGGGTGCTCAATTCTGGAATCAAGTTGCCTGAATTCAGAACGTATCTTCACCACTTACTAACTGTGCAAATGTGGGGAAGTTGCTTAGGTCCTCCAGAACCCAGTTTTCTCAGCTATAAAAGGGGATGTTAGGAGAAGCAAATGATGCATTAAGTACATAATACGAGATACCCATAGCCTTGTAAATATTTGACAGCATGGTATAGCAACTCTAGCCTTGAGAAAGCCTCAAGTCCTATCTGCTAAAAGGAAAATTCTTTGTGTCTAGAAATGATAGGAAGGTCAAGAAGTTAGAGACAGGTTCCTATTTACCTGTGGCTTTTAAACTCATGTGAAAAATTAGAGGAGCAATAAAAAGGACTGCTTTCCAGAGAGAATTAGGCAGCTATCCAAAGTATTTTGAGTCAGAAATAAATATTGATAGATTTCTCTCTTTAAAGCAATTTGTAGAATTATCTGGAGTTGGTTAAGCGTCTAACTCTTGATTTTGGCTCATGTCATGATCTTGTGGTTTGTGGGATTGAACCCCACGTTTGGCTCTGTGCTTGGCATTCTCCCTCTCCCTCTCTGCCCCTCCCCACTCACTCGCCCTCTCTCAAAATAAATAAATAAATAAACAAACAAAAAAGAGTTATCTCTAATAGAATGAAGAGTTTACAGGTTTAAAAAAGAAAAATTGTAAAAGGTCTTAAATAGGAGATATTATTTTGAAGTTATTTTTCTTTAACAAACATGCCATTCACTCAACACATATTTATTAAGCAACCACTATATGCCAAGCTAATATGTTAGGTTATAGGGAGAAAAAGTGAAAAAGACATGGTGCCTGTTCTAAAGAATTTAGAGACTCTAAATATTCAGATAAGCAATGCCCTTCAAAATAGTTATCCTGGTTTCCTGCACATTTATTCCAATACTATTGCTCTCAACACCTTCAAACAACACTTGGGTAGTGCCTTCAGAGTCAATGCCCCAGACACACAGAAACATCAGTGGCCTCTTCACTTTTTGGAATATTCAGTGGACATTAAAATACCTTAAATATCTTTGTTGGCTGGTAAATGCCACAGCTCAGAAACTCCCAAATGCCCACTTATCCCCACTGCTACATTTTGTCTTCCAGGACTCTTTAGAGAAATGCACAACCCAGCTACTAAAAAGTTACTATCTGGATCTTGGTTAGGGTACTCCAGGACCTTGCTCCAGTAACATCTGTTTTGATTGACCTGTGTCCTGAAATACCTTTTGTTGGATACTTGGAATATCACCCCTAACATAAAGTGTCACACTGTGTTTCCTCAATCCTTCTTTCATATCTACTTCATTCTAGCTGGTACATCCAGGGCCCCATCTCCTAGATTACTTTTAGCTATCGATGAAGATCACATCCAACTTTAAAAGACAAAATTTGGCTGCCTTTGAAGACATTTCTTTAAAATAAAAAAGGAACAGACTAAAGATAAGTCCAAAAGAAAGATGCTAAAATTGTTGTGTGCAAAGGCAAATGTCAAGGAAGTTAGCGTGTGGTCTCCCAAGGTGACTACTCAGAGGGGATGACATCATTTCTTATGTAAATTCTGGTGCTTTTATGAACAAAAACAATAAAGCAGGCCAATTACTTTATATTCACATCTTTCATGTTAGATCAATGTCTAATTTTAGAAGAGTTGTATTTTAAACCTTTAGTAAAGGTTTAAACCTGTAGTTAGGAGCATTTTTAAAACTTGGTATATTTTTCCCAGCTAATGTTATCATATAACATGTTAGACCTGTAGTTAGGAGCATTTTTAAAACTTGGTATATTTTTCCCAGCTAATGTTATCATATAACATGTTAGCAAAATGTTAATATATAAGGAATATGATAGGCATATTTATTTCAGTAGCATTTTTGAATTCCTAACACCCAGATATAAAAATAAAATAACTGAATATCTTTTCCAGTGACAGTAAGATTCAGACTTACTCAAAATTTTAAAGTATGGCACAATTATGAAAACATTAGAAGTTTTTGTTGTGGGCCTTGTGAATTCAGAAACATATGTTGTTATAAAATATGCTTATTTTTTAATAGGATTTGTATGATGAGAATCTAAATTTATTTTTATTTGTTATAGGAAACTTGAAAAACAAAATCTCAAATCAACAAAAACAAAACAAAACAGAAAGGATTTTCTGAAGACAAAATTATTTATTGGTAGGTAGGACACAATTTTGAAAGAAATGAATATCTGATACTTGTGCTAAAGACAGACTGGACTTTAGGTCCCACAGCCTAGAAAATTAATAAATCATTAAATTAATTTAAATTTATATTATATATTATTATTATATTATATTATAAATTAATATTATTTATAAATTTATTAAATTTAATTAAATTAATTAAAATTTTTACTGGTTCAGCTGCTAAATGATTTGTATGAAAATCAGTACATTTTTTTTCATTATGATAATGGATCCTGTAGATAACATTAATTCATTCTGTAACATTAACCACTGAGCTGAAGTTTATTTGCTGAATGAATGAATGTACAGCCGATCAAAGGTAGAAATTAACATTTCATTTGGATTGTTTCTCAGGACTTCATTTCTTTGAAAGATAATTTTTATGTATTTTTCTTGCAAAAAATAATTATAAGTTGATAGAAAATTTTCACAAATGAGAAGAATAGAAAGATTACCGATAATGCCCACCATCTGTAAATAACCCTTTGCATTTTTTTTGTGTGTCTTGACACCCATTTTCTATATATGTGTAGTATAAGTAGAATACACTATATATGTGTTTGATTTACAAAAAGATAATTACATGTACAACTTTTTCTTTTATATAACATGTTGTGTTACCTACCCATGTATGCCATTAAGCAGTGTTCTATAATATTACGTTGAGTAACTGCATCTTATTCTGCTCTAGGTATGTATCATAATTTATTTCACCCATCTTCTGTTATTGAGCATTTAGGTTGGTTTCAGTTTTTTGACACTGTGTTGTAGAAACATTTGGCTATTCCAAAACTATTAAATCATTCTTGTGCTATTGTTATTCCCTTGGACAGTTAAACTTATGGATCCTTTCCCAGAATAAGGGTGTTTTTTGTTTTTTTGGATAAAACTATAGGGTTACAGAAGAAACCAATTATGTTGATTGAAATAGTTATCAAAATATTTCTTCAATTTATAATATATATTTGATATTATGTATGATATAACATATTAAATAATAGGATCTATTGACACATCTAATAACAACCATAATTTTAACTAGTGAAGAACACGAAGTGACTTTTGAGATACTTGAAACAATTAGAATGCAGTATAAAAGTAGCTTTTATGTTCCATTTATTTCATTGTAATTTGTTGCTTGCATTAATAATAGGAAATGCTCAATAGAAGTTAATGAATAGAAGTTAATAGAAGCTAATGAAAACAAAGATGAGATCTTTTTTCTGCTCCAAAATCACAGATAGCTTGAATTTTATCCATGCATCTCCATAGCCACAAGACCTCAGATTAAGAACGTCTGTTCTTGATTATCAGACTTACTTGAAAGTTCTAAATATAGTAATAAGGGAGAAGTAGGTATGTTCCCCAAAGATTAGCAATATGGACTTAAAATAACAAAATGGTACTAACCTTGGTGAAGCCAATGGAGGTTGAAAATCATAATCTGTAACACAAATAGACCAGGATGATGAGTAATGGTGGAAGAAACCTAGGAGTTGTGGGAAGCTAATTATGAGTAGGGTTTCAAAGGAATGGAAGAGCAGAGAAAAACCCAGCTATTTCAGGCTTCTAATGAAAAGACATTGTGTTATTGAAAAGGGGAGAGTGAGCTTTTCTCTTAACTTAGTGAAACGCAAATGTACCAGCCTCAACAACCAATGACTACAAAATATTATCTTATTTCCCCTAAATAACCCAAGTGATGTGAGCTCTAGTCTCACAGACCAGCCTGATTGCCTCAAAATTGGTACCACTCTCAAATGTTCCACCAACTTTTCCTGTGTTCCAAAGGTGCCGTTTTGAGGATATGCAGGATGGAGCATGTCTTGTGTGTTCTTTCATTTGGGCTTTCTGCAAAGCCACCACATGTTGCCTCTGTTGTCAGTGACTTTTATGAAATTGATGTACAAAGATGTTTAACCATCTTTCCGATCTGGTGTTGGAAGGCAGGGGTCCTTTCTGTACCCTTAGCTACTCAGTCCAAAGCAAAAACCAGTTCTTCTAATTCTACACAGCAGAGACCAGGCTGCAAGTTTCCACAAACTTCACCCAACATGGGAGTGGACCAGAGTGATGTTGGGAAGTATAATTTATATCTATGGCAGAGCTTCTAGGACCAGCCATGTCTCAGGGTGACTAAAGGGATGATTTCTCACTTGCTAGCTCAGTCTGGGAATATTGAAATTCTCCCAAGAAGCTTCAAGGGAGAAGAGAGGTTTTCATCTCTCCAGTAGAAGTGCCATTCTCAAGAGTCCCCACATTTCTAGTTCAGACCCCTCCTGGGACTGACACTGGGAATGCCATATGGGGAAGACCCTAGTCTACCCACAGAAATTGTGCTACAATTGATTAGTTCAGCATCTAAACAGTCTGAATTATTTAGTCCCAAATAACATCATTACTAGGAATTCCAAAGTACAGCCTGTTTATTTTTTTGGTTTCTTGTCCAGCATGTGAAGTTCATATCTGCATATAATTTTTATAGTCTTTAAATTCAAGTCTTCTGCAAACAACTGCTGTGACAAGGATAAACATCTTCATGTCTTTTACCCATTTTCTAATTGGATGGCTTGTTTTTTCACTGTTTAGTTTTAAGAGTTCTTTATATACCCTAGTTACCAGTCCTTTGCCAAATATATAATTTGCAAATATTTTCTTACAGTATGTAGCTTGTCTTTTTATCCCATGTGGTCTTTTGCAGAGCAAAAGTTTTCATTTTTGTGAGGCCCAATTTATCAGTTTTCCCTCTTATGGATTGTACTTTTGGTGTCAAGCCTAAGAACTCTTTACTTAGACCTCAATCCCAAATATTTTCTCCTGTTTTTTACTAACAATGGAAAGGTAACAGGGGTGCCTGGGTGGCTCAGTCAGTTAAGAGTACAACTCTTGATTCCAGCTCAGGTCACGATCTTATGGTTTGTGAGTTTGAGCCCTGCAATGGGCTCTGTGCTGACTGCACTGAGCCTGCTGGGGATTCTCTCTCTCCTCCTCTCTCTGCTCCTCCCCCACTGGTGCTCATGCTCTAGCTCTCAAAATAAATAAATACACTTTTTTTTTTTTTTTAAAGAAAAGGTAACAAGATTTTACATTTAAATCCATCATCCATTTTGGGTTAATTTTGGTATAAAATGTGAGGTTTAGGTCAAAGTTCTTATTTATTTACTTTCCTATAGATGTCTAACAGCTCCAGCACCATTGATTGAAAAGACTTTCCTTTTTTCATTAAATTGCTTTTCACCTTTGTCAAAAGTCAGCTGGACATATTTGTGTGAGTCTGTTTCTAGGTTTTCTATTCTTTTCTGTTAATCTGTGTGTCTGTCACTCCACAAAGACCACACACTTTCATTGTAGCTGCACAATGAATCTTGAAATTGGGTAGATTGATTTCTCCTCCATTATTATTGTTTTAAAATTTTGGTTTTTCGGGGCGCCTGGGTGGCGCAGTCGGTTAAGCGTCCGACTTCAGCCAGGTCATGATCTCGCGGTCCGTGAGTTCGAGCCCCGCGTCAGGCTCTGGGCTGATGGCTCGGAGCCTGGAGCCTGTTTCCGATTCTGTGTCTCCCTCTCTCTCTGCCCCTCCCCCGTTCATGCTCTGTCTCTCTCTGTCCCAAAAATAAAATAAAAACGTTGAAAAAAAATTAAAAAAAAATAAAATTTTGGTTTTTCAGCTATTCTAGTTTCTTTGTCTTTTCACATAAATTTTATAAAGAATAAGCTTGCCTGTATTTATAAAAATTCTGTCTGGGAATTGGATTAAACCTATACCATTGACCCTTGAACAACATGGGTTTGAACTGCTCATATGCACTTAAACACATTTTTTTTTAATAAAGATAGTATAGTACTCTAACTGTATTTTTTTGGTATGATTTTCTTTTTTTTTTTATATATATGAAATTTATTGTCAAATTGGTTTCCATACAACACCCAGTGCTCATCCCAAAAGGTGCCCTCCTCAGTACCCATCACCCACCCTCTCCTCCCTCCCACCCCCCATCAAACCTTAGTTTGTTCTCAGTTCTCAACAGTCTCTTATGCTTTGGCTCTCTCCCCCTCTAACCTCTTTTTTTTTTTTTTTTTCCTTCCCCTCCCCCATGGGTTCCTGCTAAGTTTCTCAGGATCCACATAAGAGTGAAACCATATGGTATCTGTCTTTCTCTGTATGGCTTATTTCACTTAGCATCACACTCTCCAGTTCCATCCACATTGCTACAAAAGGCCATATTTCATTTTTTCTCATTGCCACGTAGTACTCCATTGTGTATATAAACCACAATTTCTTTATCCATTCATCAGTTGATGGACATTTAGGCTCTTTCCATAATTTGGCTATTGTTGAGAGTTCTGCTATGAACATTGGGGTACAAGTGCCCCTATGCATCAGTACTCCTGTGTCCCTTGGATAAATTCCTAGCAGTGCTATTGCTGGGTCATAGGGTAGGTCTATTTTTAATTTTCTGAGGAACCTCCACACTGCTTTCCAGAGAGGCTGCACCAATTTGCATTCCCACCAACAGTGCAAGAGGGTTCCCGTTTCTCCACATCCTCTCCAGCATCTATAGTCTCCTGATTTGTTCATTTTGGCCACTCTGACTGGCGTGAGGTGATATCTGAGTGTGGTTTTGATTTGTATTTCCCTGATAAGGAGCGACGCTGAACATCTTTTCATGTGCCTGTTGGCCATCCGGATGTCTTCTTTAGAGAAGTGTCTATTCATGTTTTCTGCCCATTTCTTCACTGGGTTATTTGCTTTTTGGGTGTGGAGTTTGGTGAGCTCTTTATAGATTTTGGATACTAGCCCTTTGTCCGATATGTCATTTGCAAATATCTTTTCCCATTCCGTTGGTTGCCTTTTAGTTTTGTTGGTTGTTTCCTTTGCAGTGCAGAAGCTTTTTATCTTCATAAGGTCCCAGTAATTCACTTTTGCTTTTAATTCCCTTGCCTTTGGGGATGTGTCGAGTAAGAGATTGCTACGGCTGAGGTCAGAGAGGTCTTTTCCTGCTTTCTCCTCTAAGGTTTTGATGGTTTCCTGTCTCACATTCAGGTCCTTTATCCATTTTGAGTTTATTTTTGTGAATGGTGTGAGAAAGTGGTCTAGTTTCAACCTTCTGCATGTTGCTGTCCAGTTCTCCCAGCACCATTTGTTAAAGAGACTGTCTTTTTTCCATTGGATGTTCTTTCCTGCTTTGTCAAAGATGAGTTGGCCATACATTTGTGGGTCTAGTTCTGGGGTTTCTATTCTATTCCATTGGTCTATGTGTCTGTTTTTCTGCCAATACCATGCTGTCTTGATGATGACAGCTTTGTAGTAGAGGCTAAAGTCTGGGATTGTGATGCCTCCTGCTTTGGTCTTCTTCTTCAAAATTACTTTGGCTATTCGGGGCCTTGTGGTTCCATATGAATTTTAGGATTGCTTGTTCTAGTTTCGAGAAGAATGCTGGTGCAATTTTGATTGGGATTGCATTGAATGTGTAGATAGCTTTGGGTAGTATTGACATTTTGATAATATTTATTCTTCCAATCCATGAGCAGGGAATGTCTTTCCAGTTCTTTAAATCTTCTTCAATTACCTTCATAAGCTTTCTATAGTTTTCAGTGGTATGATTTTCTTAATAACATTTTCTCTTCTCCAGTTTACTTTAAGGATATAGTATATAATACATATAGCATAGAAATATTTGTTAATGGTCTCTTTTTGTTATGGGTTAGGCTTCCTATCAACGGTAAGCTATTTGTGGCTAAGTCTTTGGGAAGTTAAAAGTTGTATGTGGAAGGAATCAGCATCCCTAATTCCTGCATTGTTCAAGGATCAACTGTGTATGAATTTAAGAAGTAACATCTTTACTATGTTGCAATTTCCAGTCCATGAACACATTATGTCTTTCCATGTATCTAAATCTGCTTTGATTTCTTTAATCAACATTTTGCCGTTTTCATCATACAAATACAAATACAATACAGTACTATAGTGTTAAATTTACACATAAGTATGTCATTTTTTGAATGATTGTAATTGGTATTGTATATTTATAATTTTGGTGTTCATACTTGTACATATAAATGAACTTGATTTTCTGAATGTTAATTCTGTATCCTGTGACCTTTCTGAATTCACATAGTATTTCTAGAAGTTTTCTTTTTTTATCATTTTTAATTTTATTTTTTATTTTTTAAAATTTACATACAAATTAGCATATAGTGAAACAATGATTTCAGGAGTAGATTCCTTTAATGTCCCATACCCATTTATCCCATCCCCCCTCCCACAACCCTTCCAGCAACCCTCAGTTTGTTCTCCATATTTATGAGTCTCTTGGGTTTTGTCCCCCTCCCTGTTTTTATATTATTTTTGTTTCCCTTCCCTTATGTTCATCTGTTTCGTCTCCTAAAGTCCTCATATGAGTGAAGTCATATGATTTTTGTCTTTCTCTGACTAATTTCACTTAGCATAATACCCTCCAGTTCCATCCACGCAGTTGCAAATGGCAAGATTTCATTATTTTTGATTGCCGAGTAATACTCCATTGTGTGTGTGTATATATATATATATATATATATATATATATATATATATATATATACCACGTCTTCTTTATCCATTCATCCATCGATGGACATTTGGGCTCTTTCCATACTTTGGCTATTGTTGATAGTGCTGCTATCAACATGGGGGTGCGTGTGTCTCTTCGAAACAGCACACCTGTATCCCTTGGATAAATGCCTAGTAGTGCAATTGCTGGGTCGTAGGGTAGTTCTATTTTTAGTTTTTTGAGGAACCTCCATACTGTTTTCCAGAGTGGCTGCACCAACTTGCATTGCCACCAACAGTGCAAAAGAGATCCTCTTTCTCCGCATCCTTGCCAACATCTGTTGTTGCCTGCGTTGTTAATGTTAGCCATTCTGACAGGTGTAAGGTGGTATCTCATTGTGGTTTTGATTTGTATTTCCCTGATGATGAGTGATGTGGAGCATTTTTTCATGTATCGATTGGCCATCTGGATGTTTTCCTTGGAGAAGTGTCTATTCATGTCTTTAGCCCATTTCTTCACTGGATTATTTGTTTTTTAGGTGTTGAGTATGATAAGTTCTTTATAGATTTTAGATACTAACCCTTTATCTGGTATGTCATTTGCAAATATCTTCTCCCATTCTGTCGGTTGCCTTTCAGTTTTGCTGATTGTTTCCTTCACTGTGCAGAAGCTTTTTATTTTGATGAGGTCCCAGTAGTTCATTTTTGCTTTTGTTTCCCTTGCCTCCAGAGACATGTTGAGTAAGAAGTTGCTGCGGCCAAGGTCAAAGAGGTTTTTTCTGCTGTCTCCTCAAGGATTTTGATGGCTTCCTGTTTAACATTGAGGTCTTTCATCCATTTTGAGTTTATTTTTGTGGATGGTGTAAGAAAGTGGTCCAGGTTCATTCTTCTGCATGTTGCTGTCCAGTTTTCCCAGCACCACTTGCTGAAGAGACTGTCTTTATTCCATTGGATATTCTTTCCTGCTTTGTCAAAGATTAGTTGGCCATGGGTTTGTGGGTCCATTTCTGGGTTCTCTATTCTGTTCCATTGATGTGAGTGTCTGTTCTTGTGCCAGTACCATACTGTCTTGATGATTAAAGCTTTTCTTATGAATTTCTTGAAATTTTCTATGTAGATAATTATGTTATCTGCAAATTGAGATAGTCTTATTAATCTTTCCTTGTGATCAGTATGCCTTTTAATTCCTTTTCTTGCTTTATTTTAATGGTTACAACTTCCACTATTATGTTGAATAAGTACATATTTCTTTGCCTTATTCCTTTTTTTAATCTTAAAAATTTTTTTTAATGTTTATTTATTTTTGAGAGAGACAGTGCGAGCAGAGGAAGGCAGAGATAGAGGGGGACGCAGAATCTGAAGCAGGCTTCAGGCTCTGAGCTGTCAGCGCAGGGCCTGATGCGGTGCTCGAACTCACGAACCATAAGATCATGACCTGAGCCGAAGTTGGATGCTCAACCAACTGAGCCACCCAGGCGCCCCCTTTGCCTTATTCGTAATCTTTGAGGGAAGGCAGTTAGCCTTTCATCATTCAGTGTAATATTAAATTCATCAAGTTTAAGAAGTTCCTCTCTATTCCTACGTTTCTGAGAGTTTCTTTCATGAATGAGTGTTGAATTTTCTCAAATGTTTTTTCTCATCAAATGATATGATCATATAATTTTTTTTCTTTAGACTATTAATATGGCAGATTGCACTGATTTTCAAATATTGAAGTAACCTTACATCCTTGGAATAAACTCTACTTTTTCATGGTATATAATTATATTTATTGCAGAATTCTAATTGCTAATGTTTTCTTAAGGACTTTTACATGTATTTTCATGAGTGATACTAGCCTGTAGTTTTCTTTTCTACACTCACATTGTGTGTTATTTGGTTAATATTAGCTTCATAAATTTACTTGAGAGGGTTCTCATCTCTTCTGTTTTCTGGGAGATTGTGTAAAATTGGTTTTTAAATTCTCCTATAAATATTTGGAAGAATTCTCTAGTAACAACATCTAGGACTGGCGATTTTTTTTTAATGTTTTTATTCATTTTTGAGACACAGAGAGACAGAGCATGAGCAGGGGAGGGGCAGAGAGAGGGAGACACAGAATCCAAAGCAGTCTCCAGGCTCTGAGCTTTCAGCACACAGCCGGACGTGGGACTCAAACTCATGGACTGTGAGATCATGACCTGAGCTGAAGTCGGACACTTAACCAACTGAGCCACCCAGGCACCCCAGGACTGGAGATTTTTTTTTAGCTTTAATTATTATTATTATTTTTTTTTTAGCTTTTAAGTGATGAATCTTTAGATCATGAAATAACCATTTACCGAATAATTGTTGGACAATACAAATTATCTATTTATAGTGGGTTAGTTGTGGTGCTTTGTACTTTTCAAACAGTTGGTCCATTGCTTGTAAATTGTTAGAATTATGTGTGTCCACTTATTCACAGTATTCCTGTACTATCCAGGGTCTGTAATGATATCCCTTTTAAAATTTCTGGTATTGGTAATATGTGGCTTATCTTTTATTCCTTTGTCTGTCTTTTTAGAGATTTGTCAATTTTATTGATTTTTTCAGAGAATCAAATTTGTATTTATTTATTTATTTATTTATTTAATTTTTTTTTATTATATGAAATTTATTGTCAAATTAGTTTCCATACAACACCCAGTGCTCATCCCAAAAGATGCCCTCTTCAATGCCCATCACCTCCCCTCCCCTCCCTCTCACCCCCCATCAACCTTCAGTTTGTTCTCAGTTTTTAGGAGTCTTTTATGCTTTGGCTCTCTCTCCCACTCTAACCTCTTTTTTTTCTTTTTTTTCCCTTCCCCTCCCCCATGGGTTTCTGTTAAGTTTCTCAGGATCCACATAAGAGTGAAAACATATGGTATCTGTCTTTCTCTGTATAGTTTATTTCACTTAGCATCACACTCTCCAGTTCCATCCACGTTGTTACAAAGGGCCATATTTCATTCTTTCTCATTGCCACGTGGTACTCCATTGTGTATATAAACCACAATTTCTTTATCCATTCATCAGTTGATGGACATTTAGGCTCTTTCCATAATTTGGCTATTGTTGAGAGTGCTGCTATAAACATTGGGGTACAAGTGCCCCTATGCATCAGTACTCCTGTATTCCTTGGGTAACTTCCTAGCAGTGCTATTGCTGGGTCATAGGGTAGGTCTATTTTTAATTTTCTGAGGAACCTCCACACTGTTTTCCAGAGTGGCTGCACCAATTTGCATTCCCACGAACAGTGCAAGAGGGTTCCCGTCTCTCCACATCCCCTCCGGGATCTATAGTCTCCTGATTTGTTCATTTTGGCCACTCTGACTGGCGTGAGGTGAAATCTGAATGTGGTTTTGATTTGTATTTCCCTGATGAGGAGCGATGTTGAGCATCTTTTCATGTGCCTGTTGGCCATCCAGATGTCTTCTTTAGAGAAGTGTCTATTCATGTTTTCTGCCCATTTCTTCACTAGGTTATTTGTTTTTCGGGTGTGGAGTTTGGTGAGCTCTTTATAGATTTTGTATACTAGCACTTTGTCCAATATGTCATTTGCAAATATCTTTTCCCATTCCGTTGGTTGCCTTTTAGTTTTGTTGGTTGTTTCCTTTGCTGTGCAGAAGCTTTTTATCTTCATAAGGTCCCAGTAGTTCATTTTTGCTTTTAATCCCCTTGCCTTTGGGGATGTGTCAAGTAAGAAATTGCTATGGCTGAGGTCAGAGAGGTCTTTTCCTGCTTTCTCCACTAGGGTTTTGATGGTTTCCTGTCTCACATTCAGGTCCTTTATCCATTTTGAATTTATTTTTGTGAATGGTGTCAGAAAGTGGTCTAGTTTCAATCTTCTGCATGTTGCTGTCCAGTTCTTCCAGCACCATTTGTTAAAAAGACTGTCTTTTTTTATTGGATATTCTTTCCTGCTTTGTAAAAGATTAGTTGACCATACGTTTGTTGTCTGGGGTTTCTATTCTAATCTATTGGTCTATGTGTCTGTTTTTGTGCCAATACCATGCTGTCTTGATGATGACAGCTTTGTAGTAGAGGCTAAAGTCTGGGATTGTGATGCCTCCTGCTTTGGTCTTCTTCAAAATTACTTTGGCTATTCGGGGTCTTTTGTGGTTCCATATGAATTTTAGCATTGCTTGTTCTAGTTTCGAGAAGAATGCTGGTGCAGTTTTGATTGGGATTGCATTGAATGTGTAGATAGCTTTGGGTCGTATTGACATTTTAACAATATTCTTCCTACCCATTAGCACGGAATTTTTTCCATTTCTTTGTATCTTCTTCAATTTCCTTCATAAGTTTTCTATAGTTTTCAGCATACAGATCCTTTACATCTTTGGTTAGATTTATTCCTAGGTATTTTATGCTTCTCGGTGCAATTGTGAATGGTATCAGTTTCTTTATTTGTCTTTCTGTTGCTTCATTATTAGTGTATAAGAATGCAACTGATTTCTGTACATTGATTTTGTATCCCGAGACTTTGCTGAATTTATGTATCAGTTCTAGCAGACTTTTGGTGGAGTCTATCGGATTTTCCATGTATAATATCATGTCATCTGCAAAAAGTGAAAGCTTGACTTCATCTTTGCCAATTTTGATGCCTTTGGTTTCCTTTTGTTGTCTAATTGCTGATGCTAGAATTTCCAACACTCTGTTAAACAACAGTGGTGAGAGTGGACATCCCTGTCGTGTTCCTGAAATCAGGGAAAAAGCTCTCAGTTTTTTCCCATTGAGGAGGATATTAGCTGTGGGCTTTTCATAAACGGCTTTTATGATGTTTAAGTATGTTCCTTCTACCCCAACTTTCTCAAGGGTTTTTATTAAGAAAGGATCCTGAATTTTGTCAATTGCCTTTTCTGCATCAGTTGGTACAAGATCATATGGTTATCTTTTCTTTTGTTAATGTGATGTATCACATTGATTGATTTGTGAATGTTGAATCAGCCCTGCATCCCAGGAATCAATCCCACTTGATCATGGTGAATAATTCTTTTTCCATGCTGTTGAATTCGATTTGCTAGTATCTTATTGAGAATTTTTGCATCCATATTCATCAGGGATATTGGCCTGTAGTTCTTTTTATTTTGCTGGGTCTCTCTCTGGTTTGGGAATCAAAGTCATGCTGGCTTCATAGAATGAGTCTGGGAGTTTTCCTTCCCTTTCGATTTTTTGGAACAGCTTGAGAAGGATAGGTATTATCTCTGCTTTAACTGTCTGGTAGAATTCCCCAGGGAAGCCATCTGGTCCTGGACTCATTTGTTGGGAGATTTTTGATGACTGATTCAATTTCTTCGCTGGTTATGGGTCTGTTCAAATTTTCTATTTCCTCCTGTTTGAGTTTTGGAAGTGTGTGGGTGCTTAGGAATTTGTCCATTTCTTCCAGGTTGTCCAGTTTGATAGCATATAATTTTTCACAGTGTTCTCTGATAATTGCTTGTATTTCTGAGGGATTGGTTGTAATAATTCCATTTTCATTCATGATTTTATCTATTTGGGTCATATCCTTTTTTTTTTTTTTGAGAAGCATGTCTAGAGGTTTATCAATTTTGTTTATTTTTTCAAAAAACCAACTCTTGGTTTCATTGATCTGCTCTACAGTTTTTTTAGATTCTATATTGTTTATCTCTGCTCTGATCTTTATTATTTCTCTTCTTCTGCTGGGTTGGGGTGTCTTTGCTGTTCTGCTTCTATTTCCTTTAGGTGTGCTATTAGATTTTGTATTTGGGATTTTTCATGTTTCTTGAGATAGGCCTGGATTGCAATGTATTTTCCTCTCAGGACTGCCTTCGCTGCGTCCCAAAGCGTTTGGATTGTTGTATTTTCATTTTCGTTTGTTTCCATATATTTTTAAATTTCTTCTCTAATTGCCTGGTTGACCCATTCATTCTTTAGTAGGGTGTTCTTTAACCTCCATGCTTTTGGAGGTTTTCAAGACTTTTTCCTGTGGTTGATTTCAAGCTTCATAGCATTGTGGTCTGAAAGTATGCATGGTATGATCTCAATTCTTGTATACTTATGAAGGGCTGTTTTGCGACCCGGAATGTGATCTATCTTGGAGAATGTGCCATGTGCACTGGAGAAGAAAGTATATTCTGTTGCTTTGGGATGCAGAGTTCTAAATATATCTGTCAAGTTCATCTGATCCAATGCATCATTCATGGCCCTTGCTTCTTTATTGACCGTGTGTCTAGATGATCTATCCATTGCTGTGAGTGGGGTGTTAAAGTCCCCTGCAATTACCACATTCTTATCAATAAGGTTGCTTATGTTGTGAGTAATTGTTTTATATATTTGGGGGCTCACGTATTCAGTGCATAGACATTTATAATTGTTAGCTCTTCCTGATGGATAGACCCTGTCACTATTATATAATGTCCTTCTTCATCTCTTGTTACAGCCTTTAATTTAAAGTCTAGTTTGTCTGATATGAGTATGGCTACTCCAGCTTTCTTTGACTTCCAGTAGCATGATAAATAGTTCTCCATCCCCTCACTTTCAATCTGAAGGTGTCCTCAGGTCTAAAATGAGTCTCTTATAGACAGCAAATAGATGGGTCTTGGTTTTTTATCCATTCTGATACCTTATGCCTTTTGGTTGGTGCATTTAGTCCATTTACATTCAGTGTTATTATAGAAAGATATGGGTTTAGAGTCATTGTGATGTCTTTATGTTTTATGCTTGTAGCGATGTCTCTGGTACGTTGTCTCACAGGATCCCCCTTAGGATCTCTTGTAGGGCTGGTTTAGTGGTGACAAATTCCTTCAGTTTTTGTTTGTTTGGGAAGACCTTTATCTCTCTTTCTGCTCTAAATGACAGACTTGCTGGATAAAGGATTCTCAGCTGCATATTTTTTTCTGTTCATCACATTGAAGATTTCCTGCCATTCCTTTCTGGCCTGCCAAGTTTCAGTAGAGAGATTGGTCACGAGTCTTATAGGTCTCCCTTTATATGTCAGAGCACGTTTATCCCTAGCTACTTTCAGAATTTTCTCTTTATCCTTGTATTTTGCCAGTTTGACTATGGTATGTTGTGCAGAAGATCGATTCAAGTTGTCTGAAGGGAGTTCTCTGTGCCTCCTGGATTTCAATGCCTTTTTCCTTCCCCAGATCCAGGAAGTTCTCAGCTATTATTTCTTCAAATACACCTTCAGCACCTTTCCCTCTCTCTTCCTCCTCTGGAATACCAATTATGCGTAGATTATTTCTCTTTATTGCATCACTTAGTTCTCTAATTTTCCCCTCATACTCCTGGATTTTTTTATCTCTCTTTTTCTCAGCTTCTTCTTTTTCCATAACTTTATCTTCTAGCTCACCTATTCTCTCCTCTGCCTCTTCATTCCGAGCTGTGGTCGTCTCCATTTTATTTTGCAGATCGTTAATAGCATTTTTTAGCTCCTCCTGGCTGTTTCTTAGTCCCTTGATCTGTAGCAATAGATTCTCTGCTGTCCTTTATACTGTTTTCAAGCCCTGTGATTAATTTTATTACTATTATTCTAAATTCACTCTCTGTTATATTGTTTAAATCGTTTTTGATCAGTTCATTAGCTGTCGTTATTTCCTGGAGGTTTTTTTTGAGGGGAATTCTTCCGTTTCGTCATTTTGGATAGTCCCTGGAGTGGTGTGGAAATACGGGGCACTTCCCCTGTGCTCTCTTGAATAACTTGCATTGGTGGGCGGCACCGCAGTCAGACCTGATGTCTGCCCCCAGCCCACCGCTGGGGCCACAGTCAGACTGGTGTGTACTTTCTCTTCCCCTCTCCTAGAGGCAGGATTCACTGTGGGGTGGCGTGGCCGGTCTGGGCTAATTGCACACTGCCAGGCTTGTGGTGCTGGGGATCTGGGTATTAGCTGGGGTGGATCCGCAAGGTGCACGGGGGCGGGAGGGGCAGGCTCAGCTTGCTTATCCTCCGTGATCTGCCTCCGGAGGGGCCCTGTGGCACCAGGAGGAAGTCATACCCGCCGGAGGGATGGATCCGCAGAAGCACAGCGTTCCGTGTTTGCACGGTGCAAGCCAGTTCCCTGGCAGGAACCAGTTCCCTTTGGGATTTTGGCTGGGATGGGTGAGGGAGATGGCACTGGCGAGCGCCTTTGTTCCCCGCCAATCTGCGCTCTGTTGTCTGGGGCTCAACAACTCTCCCTCCAGTTGTACTCCAGCCCTCCTGCTCTCAGAGCAGAACTGTTAACTTATAAGCTTCCAGATGTTAAGTCCCGCTCACTGTCTGAACACACTCTGTCTGGCCCCTCCACTTTTGCAAGCCAGACTCGGGGGCTCTGCTTGGCTGGCAGGCTGCCCCTCCACCCTGGCTCCCTCCCGCCAGTCCGTGTAGCATGCACCACCTCTCCGCCCTTCACACCCTCTTCCGTGGACCTCTCGTCTATGCTTGGCTCCGGAGAATCCATTCTGCTAGTCTTCTGGCAATTTTCTGGGTTATTTAGGCAGGTGTGGGTGGAATCTAAGTGATCCGCAGGATGCGGTGAGCTCAGTGTGCTCCTACACCGCCAGCTTCGAATCAAATTTTTATTTAGTTGATTTCTGTTTTTCTTTTAATTTCCTTCTTCTATTTAATTTTGGTTTATTTTTTTCTTCTTTTCCTAGGCTCTTCAAGTAGAAGCTTAGATTACTGATTTAAGACTTTTCCTCTTTTCTATTGTAAGCATTTAGTGCTATAAATTTTCCTCTCAGTGTTGCTTTAACAGTGGCTCACAAATGTTGATACGTTGTACTTTCATATTCATTCACTTCAATGTAATCTTTGATTTCTCTTGAGACATCTTTTTGAGCCATGAGTTGTTTAAAAATGTATTGTTTTTCTGTTATTCATTTCTAGTTTGCTTCCATTGTGGTCAGAGAACACAGTCTTATGTTAAATTCTATCAAATGTGTTGATAGTTGTTTTGTGACCTTATATATGGTCTTTCTCAGTGTATGTTCTATCGTTCTTGAAAAGAATGTGAGTTCTGCTGTTGTTGGGTGGACTGTTTCATTTATGGAACATTTTGGTTGATGGTGTTATAGAATTTTCTGTATCCTTGCTGATTTTCTATCTGATTTCTGCCAGTTGTTGAGAGAGGAATGCTAAAGTTTCTATAATTATAGATTTGTCTGCTTCTTTCAATTCCACTAGTTTTTGCTTCAGTTATTTTGTAGTTTTGTTGTTTGGTGCTATACATATCCAGGAATGCCTTGTGCTTCTGGTAGACTGACCATTTTATCATTATGTCATGTCATTGTCTGTGGTAAATCTTTGTTCTTAGGTCTACTTTATCTGTTATTAAAATGGCTATTCCTGCTTTCTTTTGATTAATGTTTGCACGATATATCTTTTTCCTATTCTTTTACTTTCAACCTACCTGTATTATATTTGAAGTGAGTTTCATGTACACAGCATTTGGTTGGGTTATGTTTTTTAATTGACTCTGCCAATCTCTAAATAAGTGATGAACATAAGTACACAAAATTTGAAAGCTACCAAAAAGGACATGTTAAAAAGTCAATCTCCTCCCACCCTTTCCCCCTTTATATCTCCTTCCCAAGAGGCAACCATGTTCTCCAGTTGTCTTTTGTCTTATGTCCAAGCCAGTCTGCACATATGCAAGCATTTATAGAACTATAAATTTTTCCTTTAAAAAGAAAATACAAATAAAAAAATGTATATACTATTCTACCTCTCACTTTATGTGTGTGTGTGTATACCTTGGATAATTTCTATGTTGGTACATATTGAGCATACTTCCAACATTTAATTAAAAATATTTTCTTCTGGTTTCAAAAATCTTAAAAGCCAGTCTCAGGAGGTATGCTCTTTTGTACAAGATCACATGTTAAAATTCTCATAAATTGAAAACATTTAGCAATCAGAATGGAGAATATAAATTATAATGAAATATATAAATTACTATACATATTGAGCTTAAATACTCTAGAATAAGTGTGCTGGAAATCCACTCTTTTTAAGTCATAGATTTCCAAAGAGTTGTGAAGTTATTTAGCAGCAACTGTCTATATGGCTAGGAATAATGGGATGAGACCAAGAAAAGGAGAGGCAATATTTAAAGTAAAAATATAGCTCCTGGAAACTTTGTAAAGTACTTTATGCCATTATTTTCTTATATACCCAAATGGGGGAAAGACTACTATCCCATGAAATAAAACAGTATTCTAGATCTTGGTATTTTCCTTTGTCTTTTATAATTGCAAATTAAAAAGGCTTCTGAAGAGATAGGGATTAATCAATTCAACAAATATATATTAGATATCTACTGTGTTCCAGAGACAGTTCCAGACAGTAAACAAAGTAGAAAAATCTTGCAAGCTCTCATTCTGGGAATAGCAATGGGGAGCAAAGAAAATAAAGGAATAAAACCGAGAAAAAAAGCCAGGGAGTGATAGGCATTTTGAAGAGAATAAAACTAGGTTATGTGTTGCAGAGACACAGGGAAATTGTTTTATATTTGGTGTTAGAAGATGCTGTTAAACTGAGAAGCCCAGGAAACCATGTCCATAATCCAAGAAAAAGTCCTTTGCTTACATTGCTCTAGTTTGCTCTGTCCTCCTCTGACCTCCTTCTGGCTAAATCCTTAAAGCCACAGCACAGTCCTACATTCTTGGTAAAGTCTTCTGGGATATTCCTGCCAGGAGGAAGAAAATGCACCTGATGTAACAGCCGCTGTAAGTACTGGACTGGCGAATGATCTGATTGGCCCAGTGTAAGAAGGGTTGGAGAGAAGAAGAAACCACAAGTAGAAAGGCCAGATGAGGAAATTAAGCTAAATATATACTATCTCAAGAATATTCCCAGAAATTACTGTTAAAATTAAACCTCTGCTTACAGTGGAATACTGTATAGCAGAAGTTCTCAAACTTTTTGATCTGAGGACACTTTATGCCGTTAAAAATTATTGAGGACTTTAAAGAGCTTTTGATTATGTGGATTATAGCTATTCATGTTTACCACATTGTGATTTAAAAGTGAGAAATTTAAAGAATATTTATTATAAAATTATTTAAAGCTAACAACACTAAACACATTGCATGGTAACATAAATAGCTATTTTTTATAAAAAGTACTTTATTTTGCACAAAAAAATTAATGAGAACAGAGGTGTTATTTTACATTTTGCAATCTATTTACAACTGGGTTATGAGAAAATAGCTGGTTTCTAATCTCTGCTTCTCCGTTTGATCTATTGTTGTATATTTTACTTAAAGTATATGAAGAAGATACAGTCTCACATAGATAGATAATTTCTTCCTTTCTTCCTTTCTTTCTTTCTTTCTTTCTTTCTTTCTTTCTTTCTTTCTTTCTTCCTTTCAAATACATGTGGATCTTTCTTTGATACATTAAAACTTGACAAGTGGTAGTTCCTTAAAGGTTAGTTGTAATGTGGATACTGAAATCATATCAATGAACATTTGATAGTCTGATATGTTAAATCCATTGGTCTGTCCTGGACTTTGAATTAATCTTGTACTAATGCATGATTTGTATTAGGCATTCATTATTCAGAAAACATTGGTTCACTGATTTATGCAGAGCCTTCAAATGCTTACATATTTCCTTATATAATATTTTAAAAATCACATATAGTAAAGTATTTAAATGTTGTGAAGCTGTCAAATTCATGGTGGTGGACATGTTGTACAAATCATAATTTTTGTTTAAAAAGTTGAAGTTTTGTCATTGACATAAATTACTACCAGTAGTTTTCCCTAAAGTTAAGGGTTCCCTTCATTTATTTTTGAGAAAATGTCTGCCAAATACTCAGATTCAATAACCATTGTTTTCCTGTCAGTCATTCTCTCTAGTAAATTTGTGTTCCATGACAAAAGTGACTAGTTTAGCTTGCAACTCACATTGCTTTTCCTAATGAGTTTTTTCATCCATTGTACTTTATGTAGAAGTACTTTATGCATACTTTACATCACACAGAATATTAAAAAGACATGTACTCAAGGGTTGAGAGCTAATGTAATTAATATTTTTTTTTACTAAAGAAGTTATTAAATACAGTTGTCATTTTTTTGTTTTATGTTTTTGTTTACTGGTGGTGCATGGTGTTGAACAATGATAGGATAATGTTTAGTACAATTTGGTGTCATTGCCTTGATTTATGCTAACGTGCCAGCAATTTTATCCACTTTTGCTTTTGTACCATCAGGTCAAATATCAATACGGCAAAAAGGATAAATTATATGTTACAATATTTATGAAAATTGCTTACTTTTGGACCACACTTTAAACTACATTTATCAACCACACTTTGAGAATTATTGCTGGACAAAAATGAGAATGAATGATCTATAGCTACCCACAACAATAATGGTTGAATCTCACAAATATATTGTTAAGTAAAGGAATCCAGATCCAAAAATAATACATGATATATGACCCACTTATATACCCATTGTATATAAAATACAAAAACAGGCAAAGCTTATCTATGGTATTAGAAATAGGAGATGGTTATCTTTAGGGAGGCTGAGTGAAAGGAAAGGGTAAACTCTGGAGTGCTCTGAATGTTTTGTTCTTGAGGTAGGCATTTATCACATGCATATGTTCAGAGAGCTGTATGCTTATAATATGAACACCTTCTGTATATATATTACATTTTAACAAAAATTTCTGAAAGTAAAACAAGAGTTATTTTCTTATGTTTTATTTCTTATCCTAGTTTCTTGAAGGTTCTGAGTATGAATAATAAAAATCAAGAATAAGTGGCTTCTTGCTTTTTTAAACATCAGCATTTTCAGTTGTTTAAAAGATTTTGAAAAAAAAATTGAAGGTTTTGCCTGGGTTTCAAATGGGAGACTCATTTTGGGGACACTATTTGATTTACACTAAGGTTTTTTTGTTTGTTTGTTGTTGTTTTACATTTGGCATTCCATATTCACTTTTTTTTGTGTAGTAAACTGTACTTGATTACTTAATCTTGAAATATTTACCATTTTTCCCTTAATTTTTTTTTTTATGAATGCAGTATATATGGTTAGATGAAAGTTGTCCATGGGGTTTCTGACCTCAATGCAATTTTATGCTTTCAATGGGTTGTTGACGCGGAAAAAGGTCTTAATGAAGCAGAAACCACATTTCATGCCTTTGGTCTAGAAGAAGGGGCTGGCTGACACGGAAATAATGTAATATGTTTATTTGTTCTATGGCATAATAAGCTACACAATTTAAAATATTCTCTTAAAGAGATAGAATTAGTACCTAAAAACATTCAAGGTATTTGGCTTTTGCTAAAATATTATCTTCCCAGAATCCTCTCCCATCTTCCCTATACATTTAAATCCTCTCCCTCTTCCAAGCTTCGCACAGACCCTGCCTCACCCACAAAGCCTTTCCTACCCTCTGCAATTGGTGGTTACCTTCCTTCTTCTGAACTTAGTACTTCTTATATAGCCTATTTTCCAGTTTATTTTTTCATTGATTTGATCTGTATTTTTGTATTTATATAACTCCTACGTTGTACTAGGTTTAGGATCTAAAACTTAAACCAGCTGGCGAGAAAGACCAGTTAAAAGTTCATTTCAAAACAGTATGTAAAGTGTGACCCTAGAGATAAGCACAGGAAACTGGGCAATACACAGGCAAGGCACCAGTTGGGGCAGTATCAGGTGGAATTTAGAGTGACTGTCTGAGAGACCTTGTTCTGGAAATCTATTTCTTACAGTAGAAAATGGAGATAATAGGTGTTCCTGTCTTAGGCACATTATAAATGAAGGAGTAAATGAAGAAATGTGTGTAGAGCATATAGTATATGCCTGGCACAGATAAGTGCTCAGTGAAAATGAAATACTATCACATTTTTATATTTTAAGTGTATATAATGTCATGGCCCATGTGGTGAATTGTTTGAACTACATCACAACAGAAAATATGTAATCTCAGTTTAAATCAAAATTCTAAATTATATATCTTGAACTCATAAAAGGGAAGGCATAACATACAATCACATTCCTCAAGAAAATCTCTGTTTTTTCTTTTTCCCCTTCTACTTCCGTTATACACTCATGAGCTGGACCTATACATTTCTTTTCCAGTGTCCTCCTTCAAAACTGTTTGGTGCATCTCATCCATGTTGTTCCTGTCTCATGACCCAAAAGTAGCCATTGTATGGATAGGGAATGATTTGGAACTGGCCAGGGGAGATAAATGGGGAATTGCCTAGCTTAGTCACTATATGTAGTGGGCTCTCTAAATATTTTTTCATGATTGAGGAAAGTTTCTTCTAGCTACATGTGTCAATGCCTTTTATCCTAATGTGATGGGAGGTGGGAAAGGGGGATACTTTCCATAAATGGTGAATATCAGCCGGGGTTCTAAGTTCTCCTGTCACCTTTAGTTATTTTTCATCATGAATCAATTTCCTCTTAATGATTCTTTCTGGACAACATCAGTAGATTAGCAATTCCAAAAAACCTTCTTATCTCACTGTGACCGTGTCTCCTAATGCCTTTCCTAAGGAAGTTCACCAGGGAGATGTCTGTCCAGTTTATTCCTGGAGATAGGCATCAAAATAAATACTCTCACAGGCCATTTATAACCCACTTTTAAGAATGGTTTACTCACAGCTCCTTTTCTAGAAGTATGTAGTTAGGAAACAGAGATGGGTGAAGGGAGGGAAGGGATGGAGAGGTGGAGGAGGAGAGGGAGATAGATTAGATTACATATAATTAATATAAATCAATTAAAGGATTTCTTTCTAAGGGGAGCATGGAAGGCTAAGTTAGGGAAAGGGAAAAGAGAATGAAAACTGACATTTATTTTGTATCTACTGTATGTCAGGAACTATACAGGTACTTTACACATGTTCTCTCATTTAATCCTCAGAACAAACATTTGAGGTATTATACCTATTTTATAGATGAGGAAACTGAGGACTTTAGAGATGCTAAATAATTTATCCAAGGTTATACAGGTAGTAAGTTGCATTGCCTAGGCCATACCAAAGTTGTAGCATGACTGACAAAAACTGTTATCAATTAAATTTTTATCTTTCACTATACCATGGTAGGGGGCTGTTAGAATCTATTACAAAAGTTCTAATGTCACTTCTTGTGGGGCAAGGAGTCTCTGGCTGACCTTGCTGGTCGCCTAATGAACAACTCTTTCTCCTCTTTGTTTTGTTCTGTTAGAGCCTGTCTCTCATGCAAAGGCTGAAAATGCTAAATACTGATTCTCCCGTTTTCCTTTGTTGCTATGGCATGGGCCTGTGACTCATTCCTGGCTAATGGAACCTGAGGAGAAATTTGCTCAGAAAGTTTTTACACAGATATAAAAGGAGTCTCTACCCTTACTATTCTTAACTGCTTTAGACTTTTTTTTCTGAAGATGTAATGCTTGGAGCTGTGGCAGCCATCTTGTGAGTGGCAGCCATCTTGTGACCGTAGAATTTCCTCATGCTTTTTATTCTCACATGCTAAAAGACACCCTCAGGCACAGTAGTACTCACCTATTATTAATTGCTTTTATTGATCTGTGCAGAACAGGGTATGTAAATGTTAAAATGATTATGATAAAAAATAGAATTTTTTAATGCAAACATTTTTTGAGGAGAAAGGGGACCTTTGAGATTGTCTTGATTATTAACCTTTCATTTTACAGAAGAAAGAAACCCAGAGCAGTTAGAGGTGTTTTCTAAAGTTATAGAGCTGGTTAGTGACAGAGTATGGATGAAAACCTAGGTCTTCTGACTGAATCAAATGTTTAGTTTAATAAGATATTTCTTAATGAATAAAATATCATTTAGATATAACTAAGCCATTGAAAATATTTGTGATTAGTAAGTCATCTGAAATGATTTAGCTTATTTGGTTCATTTTGTTTCTAAATACTTTAGAGCTTTGTTGGTTACTTAATGAGATCATCTGACATTCTTTTTTTCTGATTCTTCCTTGAGTTTAATAAATTATTTGAGATAAAAGTACCACAATTTCAGTTATTCTAGCAGAGAAACCCAACACACTTTGCCTGATGTGCTTGTTCAGTATGATTTATCAGAGAAAGAAGAGCTGATATGCCATTGTTTATAATTAAAAAAATATATATATTTAGTTATTTTATTTTATTTTATTTTATTTTTTAATATGAAATTTATTGTCAAATTGGTTTCCATACAATACCCAGTGCTCATCCCAACAGGTGCCTCCCTCAATGCCCATCACCCACTTTCCCCCTCCCTCCCACCCCCCCATCAATCCTCAGTTTATTCTCAGTGTTTCTTATGGTTTGCCTCCTTCCCTCTCTGTAACTTTTTTTTTTCCCCTTCCCCTCCAACATGTTCTGTTAAGTTTCTCAGGATCCACATAAGAGTGAAAACATATGTTATCTGTCTTTCTCTGTATGACTTATTTCACTTACCATAACACTATCCGGTTCCATCCACATTACTACAAAATGCCATATTTCATTCTGTCTCATTGCCAAGTAGTGTCCCATTGTATATATAAACCATAATTTCTTTATCCATTCATCAGTTGATGGACATTCAGGCTCTTTCCATAATTTGGCTATTGTTGAAAGTGCTGCTATAAACATTGGTGTACAAGTGCCCCTATGCATCAGCACTCGTGTATCCCTTGGGTAAATTTCTAGCAGTGCTATTGCTGGGTCATAGGGTAGATCTATTTTTAATTTTTTGAGGAACCTCCACACTGTTTTCCAGGGTGGCTGCACCAATTTGCATTCCCACCAACAGTGCAAGAGGGTTCCCATTTCTCCACATCCTCTCCAGCATCTATAGTCTCCTGATTTGTTCATTTTAGCCACTCTGACTGGCATGAGGTGATATCTGAGTGTGGTTTTGATTTTATTTGCCTGATGAGGAGCGACGTTGAGCATCTTTTCATGTGCCTGTTGGCCATTTGGATGTCTTCTTTAGAGAAGTGTCTATTCATGTCTTCTGCCCATTTCTTCACTGGATTATTTGTTTTTTGGGTGTGGAATTTAGTGAGTTTGTTATAGATTTTGGATACTGGCCCTTTGTCTGATATGTCATTTGAAAATATCTTTTCCCATTCCATCAATTGCCTTTTAGTTTTGTTGACTGTTAACTTTGCAGTGAAGAACATTTTATCTTGATGAGGTCCCATAGTTCATTTTTGCTTTTAATTTCCTTGCCTTTGGAGATGTGTCAAGTAAGAAATTGCTACAGCTGAGGTCAGAGAGGTTTTTTTCCTGCTTTCTCCACTAGGGTTTTGATGGTTTCCTGTCTCACATTCACATCCTTCATCCATTTTGAGTTTATTTTAGTGAATGGTATAAGAAAGTGGTCTAGTTTCATTGTTCTGCATGTTGCTGTCCAGTTCTTCCAGCACCATTTGTTAAAGAGACTGTCTTTTTTTCCATTGGATATTCTTTCCTGCTTTGTCAAAGATTAGTTGGCCATACTTTTGTGGGTCTAGTTCTGGGGTTTCTATTCTATTCCATTGGTTTCTGTGTCTGTTTTTGTGCCAATACCATGCTGTCTTGATGGTGACAGCTTTGTAGTAGAGGCTAAAGTCTGGGATTGTGATGCCTCCTACTTTGGTCTTCTTCTTCAAAATTACTTTGGCTATTCGGGATCTTTTGTGGTTCCATATGAATTTTAGGATTGCTTGTTGTAGTTTCGAGAAGAATGCTGGTGCAGTTTTGATTTGGATTGCATTGAATGTGTAGACAGCTTTGGGTAGTATTGACATTTTAACAATATTTATTCTTCCAATCCACGAGCACGGAATGTTTTTCCATTTCTTTGTATCTTCTTCAATTTCCTTCATAAGTTTTCTATAGTTTTCAGCATACAGATCTTTTACATCTTTCGTTAGGTTTATTCTTAGGTATTTTATGATTCTTGGTGCAATTGTGAATGGTATCAGTTTCTTTATTTGTCTTTCTGTTGCTTCATTATTAGTGTATAAGAATGCAACTGATTTCTGTACATTGATTTTGTATCCTGAGACTTTGCTGAATGTATGTATCAGTTCTAGTAGACTTTTGGTGGAGTCTATTGGATTTTCCATGTATAATATCATGTCATCTGCAAAAAGTGAAAGCTTGACTTCATCTTTGCCAATTTTGATGCCTTTGGTTTCCTTTTGTTGTCTAATTGCTGATGCTAGAACTTCCAACACTCTGTTAAACAACAGCAGTGAGAGTGGACATCTCTGTTGTGTTCCTGATCTCGTGGGAAAGCTCTCAGTTTTTTCCCATTGAGGAGGATATTAGCTGTGGGCTTTTCATAAACGGCTTTTATGATATTTAAGTATGTTCCTTCTATCCTGATTTTCTCGAGGGTTTTTATTAAGAAAGGATCCTGAATTTTGTCAAATGCTTTTTCTGCATCGGTTGACAGGATCATATGGTTCTTACGTTTTCTTTTATTAATGTGATGTATCACGTTGATCGATTTGCGATGTTGAACCAGCCCTGCATCCCAGGAATCAATCCCACTTGATCATGGTGAATAATTCTTTTTCCATGCTGTTGAATTCGATTTGCTAGTATCTTATTGAGAATTTTTGCATCCATATTCATCAGGGATATTGGCCTGTAGTTCTCTTTTTTTTGCTGGGTCTCTCTCTGGTTTGGGAATCAAAGTCATGCTGGCTTCATAGAATGAGTCTGGGAGTTTTCCTTCCCTTTCGATTTTTTGGAACAGCTTGAGAAGGATAGGTATTATCTCTGCTTTAACTGTCTGGTAGAATTCCCCAGAGAAGCCATCTGGTCCTGGACTCATTTGTTGGGAGATTTTTGATGACTGATTCAATTTCTTCGCTGGTTATGGGTCTGTTCAAATTTTCTATTTCCTCCTGTTTGAGTTTTGGAAGTGTGTGGGTGCTTAGGAATTTGTCCATTTCTTCCAGGTTGTCCAGTTTGTTGGCATATAATTTTTCATAGTATTCCCTGATAATTGCTTGTATTTCTGAGGGATTGGTTGTAATAATTCCATTTTCATTCATGATTTTATCTATTTGGGTCCTCTCCCTATTGTTTTTGAGAAGCATGTCTAGAGGTTTATCAATTTTGTTTATTTTTTCAAAAAAACACAACTCTTGGTTTCACTGATCTGCTCTACTGTTTTTTTAGATTCTACATTGTTTATTTCTGCTCTGATCTTTATTATTTCTCTTCTTCTGCTGGGTTTGGGGTGTCTTTGCTGTTCTGCTTCTATTTCCTTTAGGTGTGCTATTAGATTTTGTATTTGGGATTTTTCATGCTTCTTGAGATAAGCCTGGATTGCAATGTATTTTCCTCTCAGGACTGTCTTCACTGCGTCCCAGTGTTTGGATTGTTGTATTTCATTTTCATTTGTTTCCATATATTTTTTAAATTTCTTCTCTAATTGCCTGGTTGACCCATTCATTCTTTAGTAGGGTATTCTTTAACCTTCATGCTTTTGGAGGTTTTCTGGACTTTTTCCTGTGGTTGATTTCAAGCTTCATAGCATTGTGTTCGGAAAGTGTGCATGGTATGATTTCAATTTTGTTATACTTATGAAGGGCTGTTTTGTGACCCAGAATGTGATCTACCTTGGAGAATGTTCTGTGTGCATTGGAGAAGAAAGTATATTCTGTTGCTTTAGGGTGCAGAGTTCTAAATATATCTGTCAAAACCATCTGATCCATTGTATCATTCAGGGCCCTCCTTTCTTTATTTATTCTGTGTCTAGATGATCTATCCATTGTTGTAAGTAGAGTATTAAAGTCCCCTGCAATTACCACATTCTTATCAATAAGGTTGCTTATATTTGTGCGTAATTGTTTTATATATTTGGGGTCCTCCGTATTTGGTGCATAGACATTTATAATTGTTAGCTCTTCCTGATGTATAGACCCTGTAATAATTATATAATACCCTTCTTCATCTCTTGCTATAGCTTTTAATTTAAAGTCTAGTTTGTCTGATATAAGTATGGTTACTCCAGCTTTCTTTTGACCTCCAGTAAAATGATAGATAGTTCTCCATCCCCTCACTTTCAATCTGAAGGTGTCCTCGGGTCTAAAATGAATCTCTTGTAGACAGCAAATAGATGAGTCTTGTTTTTTTTTATCCATTCTGATGCCCTATGTCTTTTGGTTGGAGCGTTTAGTCCATTTACATTCATTGTTATTATTGAAGGATATGGGTTTAGAGTCATTGTGATATGTGTAGGTTTCATGCTTGTAGTGATGTCTCTGGTATTTTGTGGTCCTTGAAACATTTCACTTACAGAGTTCCCCTCAGGATCTCTTGTAGGGCTGGTTTAGTTGTGATGAATTCCTTCAGTTTTTCTTTGTTTGGGAAAACCTTTATCTCTCCTTCTATTCTGAATGACAGACTTGCTGGATAAAGGATTCTTGGTTGCATATTTTTTCTGTTTATCACATTGAAGATTTCCTGTCATTCCTTTCCTGCCTGCCAAGTTTCAGTAGATAGATCTGCTACTACCCTTATGTGTCTCCCTTGGTATGTTAAGGCCCGTTTATCCCTATCTACTTTCAGAATTCTCTTTTTATCCTTGTATTTTGCCAGTTTCACTATGATATGTTGTGCAGAATATCTATGCAAGTTATGTCTGAAGAGAGTTCTCTGTGCCTCTTGGACTTCAATGCCTGTTTCCTTCCCCAGATCAGGGAAGTTCTCAGCTATGATTTGTTCAAGTATACCTTCAGCCCCTTTCTCTCTCTTCTTCTTCTGGAATTCCTATGATATGAATATTCTTCCATTTGATTGCACCACTCAGTTCTCTAATTCTCCCCTTGTACTCCTGGATTTTTTAATGTCTCTATTTCTCAGCTTCCTCTTTTTCTATATTTTTATCTTCTAATTCACCTATTCTCTCCTCTGCCTCTTCAATCCTGCTATGGCCACCTCCATTTTATTTAACACCTCATTTATAACATTTTTAAATTTCTCATAACTATTTTTCAGTCGCTTGATCTCTGTAGCAATAGATTCTCTGTTGTCCTCTATGCTTTTCTCAAGCCCAGCGATTAATTTAATGACTATTATTCTAAATTCTTTTTCCATTATATTGCTTAAATAGGTTTTGATCAATTCATTAGCTGTTGCTACTTTCTGTAGTTTCTTTTGAGGAGAATTCTTCCATTTCATCGTTTTGGCTAGTCCCTGCAGTAGCTCCATGCTGCAGGGCACTTCCCCTGTGCTGTCCAGAGAAACTTGTGTTGGTGGGTGGGGCCACAGTCAGACCCAATGTCTGCCCCCAGCCCACAACTAGGGCCACAGTCAGACTGGTGTGTACTTTATCTTCCCCTCTCCCAGGGACAGGACTCACTGTGGAGGGGTGTGGCCTCTGTCTTGGCTGCTTGCACACTGCCAGGCTTGTGGTGCTGCTTTGGTGGGATCTGGCCAAGGGGTGGATCCTCAAGGTGCACAGGAGCGGGAGAGGCAGGCTTAGCTAGGTTTGCCATCCGTGGTCCCCTGCAGGAGGGGCCCTGCAGCACCAGGAGGGAGGCAAGCCGCTTCGGAGGGATGGATGCACAGAAGCAAAGAGTTGTGCATTTGTGTGGTGCAAGCAAATTCGGTGACAGGAACTTGTTCCCTTTGGAATTTCCGCTGGTGGATGGGAGAGAGAAATGGTGTTTGCCAGCACCTTTGTTCCCCCGCTGAGCTGAGCTCTGTCTTCCTGGGCTCAACAACTCTCCCTCCTGGTGTCCTCTCACCCTCCCCGTGCTCTGAGAGCAGAGCTGTTGACTTTTAACATTCCAGATGTTAAGTCCCCCTGGCTGTCAGAACTCATGCAGTCTGGCCCCTCCACTTTTGCAAGCCAGACTTTGGGGGCTCTACCTTGCCTGCCGGGCTGCCTCTCTACCACCCTTGCTCCCTCCTGCCAGTCTGTGTAGCACACACCGCGTCTGCCCTTCCTACCCTCTTCCATCGGCCTCTTGTCTATGCTTGGCTCCAGAGAGTCTGTTCTGCTAGTCTTCTGGCAGTTTTCTGGGTTATTTAGGCCAATGTGGGTGCAATCTATGTGATCAGCTGGACAAGGTGAGCCCAGCGTCCTCCTATGTGCCATCTTCCCTTATCTTCTATTCCTCAGCTCAATATTTATTTTTTTTGAGAGAGGGAGGGAGACAGAGTGATAGCGGGTGAGGGGCAGAAAGAAAGGGAGACACAGGATCCAAAGCAGGCTCCAGACTCTGGGATGTCAGCACAGAACTCACAGACTGTGAGATCATAACCTGAGTGGAAGTCAGTTGCCCAACCAACTGAGCCACCCAGGCACCCCTAAGTGCCATTGTGTCATCAGTCACATGCTTCACAAAAGGAGATTACAATTAATTTCATTCAAAACATATATTTTTAGTTCTAAATTAAGCAGTATTGGGTTATTACAGATGACATCAAAGGCACCATGTCATCTCTAGCTTGTTGTATTTTATTTGTTTCCCCAAAAAACTGTGTCAAAATCCTAACCTCTGATACCTGTGAACATAACTTTATTTGGAAATAGGATCGTTATAGTTGTAATCAAGTTAAGATGAGATCATACTTGATTAGGGTGGGCCCTAAATGCAATGACTAAAGTCCTTATAAGGAAACATAGATTTGAACACAAGACACAGAGACACAGGAGAGACAAGTACAATTCTATGTGAAGACAGAGGCAGAGATTGTAGTAATCCATCTACATGCCAAGGTACACCAAGGATTTTTGGCAACTACCAGAAGCAATGAAGAGACAAGGAAGGATTTTTCCATTGTTTTCAGAGGGGGCATAGGTCTGCAAACACTTTAATTCTGGACTTTGTAATTCTAGCTTCTAGAACTATGAGAAAGTAAATTTTTATTATTTTAAGCCACCAAATTTGTGATGACTTATAATGGCAACAACAGTATTCTTATTTACCTTCTCAGATGACACCTGAAGACAAGATAGTTGCCAGAGATTTCCTCAGGGTTCATGTAGATTGAAGAAAAGAGCATTTGTTACTATGGCTTTCAAACAAGTAGCTGAATTCAGTCTGAAGTGGCCAAGTAGGCTCACAGACCCAACCCTGAATCAGTTGATATGTATTGGGAACTAAGTGTTATACCTTGCAGATCTGAGCCATGCATTCTGACTCCTGTATTAAGTATTAGGTGTATTAGGTGAAGGCCTACCCATCCACATGGACTGAGACAACCTAGTTTCCCAAAGGAACTTCATCAGCTGGCACCAAACCAGCAAGTATCTACCATAAGATCCTTGCCAGAGTGCTTTCATATTATGATGTCACCCTCTTTTCAGTCATTAGTACTTGCTTTATAAATCACTTAATTAAAATACTACACTACAATTAGTTGTTGTTGCTGTTGTTATTGTTATTTTTTTTTCAACGTTTATTTATTTTTGGGACAGAAAGAGACAGAGCATGAATGAGGGAGGGGCAGAGAGAGAGGGAGACACAGAATCGGAAACAGGCTCCAGGCTCTGAGCCATCAGCCCAGAACCTGACGCGGGGCTCGAACTCAAGGACCGCGAGATCGTGACCTGGCTGAAGTCGGACGCTTAACTGACCGCGCCACCCAGGCGCCCCTGTTATTGTTATTTTTAATATGGTTTCTTTTCTAAGAAGAGAAATTCCTGGAGGTTAATGATGTGTTTTTAGTTTGTGGCCCAAATTGTATATAAGATTTTCTTGTTGGAATGTTGAATTTAATATTAAATTAATAAATAACAGTAAATTACAGTGTTATAGTGCTAATTATCTCACCATAATAGTAAAATTAGCCAAGAATACATCTAGAATAAATTCAGGTCCATTCGGTGCAACATAACCTCAGCTCTGTAACATTTTGTCTATAAGCTGTTCACCTACAGTACACATTTCCTTTCTGCTACTTCCTCCATCCAATTAGCTTTTCATTAACCTACCACACCTTGAGTTATACTTAATTTCTGAACAATAGTAGCTAAGCAGTCATGTATGTTTATAGTCCCTATTACTCTGTTTCTGACCTCTAATGTTTGTGTTTTAGATGCCTCAGGAAACAAATTTATTTTTCAAGACTTCTGAGGCAGTTGTATCGGTGCTATATAGCATTTAAATGACAGCAAACTCTGTCCTCATTGATAACGGATGGCTGTTAGAAACACTTTTCTTCTCCTTAGGTATGTGAACTTGACATTTATCTAAATTGTTGGTTGACAAACAAGGAATGCATTTCTATGAGGAATGCCTCAGATCTGAAAAATAGACCAACACTAGTTGAATGAAAAAAGACTTAAAAAAGATTAAAGAAATCAATACTGACTCAGTGGAGAAATGAAAAATCAAGTTCCAGATCTATTTGAGTTATAGTCTCTCATTCACTGTAAAAGAAAATGTAAAGCGTGGTTTTTCTTTCACACATTAATCAATGCCATTAACAGTCTAATTTTTATAATAGTTATTTAAAATAAAATAAGAAAAATCCTTTTTTAACACATTAGTTGACTTTTTTATACTCTTTAATTTTAACCCAATTGTCTATTTACCTGCTTATCCAGAAGTGATGCTTTTGGAATACATAGGAGAAAGAAAACCAAATTTAAAAACTATTACATACCAGAATAATAATGAGGGATAATTTGGTTTAGTTTCCTGATATTTGGGATTATTGAATTGTTGAAATATTTTTATAAAATTAATTTTTATGTATGAATAAATGAACAAATAATTAGATAAGCACACTTATTAAAGTGTGAAGTGCTAAATTTAGTAACTATGAGTGACTTATTTTTTCCTGAGCCAGACTTTTTTTCTTCTTCTTCCAAGTTATTTAAATTTCAGTTAGTTAACATACAGTGTAATATTAGTTTCAGGTGTACAATACAGTGATTCATTGCTTATATACAACACCTGGTGCTTATCACAAGGGCACTCTTTAATCCCCATTAGCTATTTCACTCATCCCCCCAGTCACCCCCCACCCCCTCCAGTAACCCTGTTTGTTCTCTGTAGTTAAGAGTCTGTTTCTTGGTTTTCCTTTCTTTGTTCCCCACTATGTTTGTTTGTTTTGCTTCTTAAATTTCACACATGGGTGAAATCATATTATTTGTCTTCCACTGACTGACTTACTTCACTTAGGATAATACTCCCTAGCTCCATCCACATTATTACAAATGGCAAGATTTCATTCTTTTTGATGCCTGAGTTATATTCCATTGTATATGTATATCACATCTTGTTTATTCATTCATTGGTTGATAGGCATATTGACTCTTTTCATATTTTGGCTATTGTTGATAATGCTGCAATGAACATCAGAGTGTATGTATCCCTTCAAATTAGTATTTTTGTATCCTTTGGGTAAATGACCAGTAGAGCAGTTTCTGGATCATAGGGTAGTTCTATTTTTAACTTTTTGAGGAACCTCCATACTGTTTTCCAGACTGGCTGCACCAATTTGTATTCTTACCAACAGTGTAAGAGGGTCCCCCTTTCTCTGCATCCTCACCAACACCTGTTGTTTCCTGTGTTGTTAATTTTAGTCATTATGACTGGTGTGAGGTGGTATCTCATTGTGATTTTGATTTGCATTTCCCTGATGATGAGTGATGTTGAGCATCATTTCATGTATCTGTTGACCATCTGTATGTCTTCTTTGCACAATTGTCTATTCATGTGTTCTGCCCATTTCTTCACTGGGTTATTTGTTTTTTGGATGTTGGGTTTGAGAAGTTCTTTATATATTTTGGATACTAACCCTTGATAAGATAGGTCATTTGCAAATATCTTCTTCAATTCTGTAGTTTGCCTTTTAGTTTTGTTGATTGTTTCCCTTGGCTGTGCAGAAGCTTTTTATTTTGATATAGTCTCAATAGTTTATTTTGCTTTTGTTTCCCTTGCGTCAGGAGACATATCTAGTAAGAAGTTGCTACAGCCAATGTCAAAGAGGTTACTGCCTATGTCTTCCTGTAGGATTTTAATGGTTTTATGTCTTTATTTAGGTCTTTCATCCATTTTGAATTTATTTGTGTGTGGTGTAAGAAAGTGGTCTAGTTTCATTCTTTTGCATGTTACTGTCCAGTTTTCCCAACAGCATTTTTGAAGAGATTGCCATTTTTCCATTTGATATTTTTTCCTGCTTTGTTGAAGATTAATTGGCCATATAATTGTGAGTTCATTTGTAGGTTTCCTATTCTGTTCCATTGATCTATGTGTCTATATTTGTGCCAGTACCATATCCTCTTGATCACTATAGCTCTCTAATATTGAGGTCTGGAAGTGTGGGATTGTGATGCCTCCAGCCTTGCTTTTCTTTTTTAAGATTGCTTTGGCTATTGGGGTCTTTTGTGTGGTTCCACACAAATTTTTGGATTGTTTGTTCTAGCTCGGTGAAAAATGCTGGTGGTATTTTGATAGGGATTACTTTAAATGTGTAGATTGCTTTGGTAGTATAGACATTTAAATAATATTTGTTCTTCTAATTCATGAATATGGAATGTTTTTCTATTTTCTTGTGTTATCTTCAATTTCTTTCATCAGTGTTTTATAGTTTTCAGAGTACAGATCTTCTACCTTTTTGGTTAGGCTCATTCCTAGGTATCTTATGGTTTTGGTGTAATTGAAAATAGGATTGATTCCTCAGTTTCTCTTTCTGCTTCTGGTGCATTATTGGTGCATAGAAATGTGATAGATTTCTGTATGTTGATTTTGTATCCTGTGACTTTACTAAATTCGTGTATCGGTTCTAGCAATGTTTTGTGTGTGTGTGTAGCATCCTTCAGGTTTTCTACATAGAGTGTCATGTCATCTGCAAATAGTGACAGTTTGACTTCTTCTCTGCCAGTTTGGATGCATTTTATTCCTTTTTTGTTGTCTGATTGCTGTGGCTAGGACATCCAGTACTATGTTAAACAGTAGTGTTGAGAGTGGACATCCCTGTTTTGTTCTGGACTTTAGAAGAAAAGCTCTCAGTTTTTCTACACTGAGGATGCTATTAGCTGTGGGTTTCTCATATATGGTCTCATATATGTTGAGGTTTGTTCCCTCTAACCCTGCTTTTGTTGAGATTTTTTATTATGAATAACTGTCATACTTTGTCAAGTGCTTTTTCTGCATCTGTTGAAAGTTCTTATCTTTCCTTTATTAATGTGGTGTAGCACGTTGATTGTTTTGCAAATATTGAACTACCCTTATAGCCCTGGAATAAATCCCACTTGATCACAGTGAGTGATCCTTTTAATGAACTATTGGATTTGATTTGCTAGTATTTTCCTAAGAATTTTTGCATACATGTTCATGAGGGATATTGGCCTGTAGTTTGCTTTTTTAGTGGTGTCTTTGTCTGGTTTGGTATCCCTGTTTGGTATCAGGGTAATACTGGCTTCATAGAATGAATTTGGAAGTTTTCCTTCCATTTCTATTTTTTGGAATAGTTTGAGAAGAATAGGTATTAACTTTTCTTTAAATGCTTGGTAGAATTTGTTCTGAAGCCATCTGGCCCTGGACTTTTGTTTGTTGGGAGATTTTTTGTTACTGATTCAATTTCTTTGCTGGTTATTGGTATGTTCAAGTTTTCTATGTCCTCTTGTTTCATTTTGAGTAGTTTATATGTTTCTAGAAATTTATCCATTTCTTCCATGTTGTCCAATTTGTTGGCATAAAGTTTTTGATAATATTTTCCTATAATTGTATTATTGTGTTGTTGGCTCTTATTTTTCCTCTTTTGTTGTGTTAAAATCATATTATATATATGGAATAAAATTAAAATCACTTCATTTTATGAACATGAATATAAGAGGCAGTTGATTCACCTTTCTGACATTTGCCAACAATGGTGTTTAATAAATATTTATGGACTTAGTTTCCCTTCCTTTTTTTTTTTTAATGTTTATTTATTTTTGAGAGAGAGACACACAGAGACACAAGCTAGCAGAGGCAGAGAGAAAGGGAGACACAGAATCTGAGGCAGGATCCAGGCCCTGAGCTGTCAGCACATAGCCCGACATGGGGCTCAAACTCACAAACCATGAGATCGTGACCTGAGCTGAAGTCAGACGCTCAACCGACTGAGCCACCCAGGTGCCCCTTAGCTTCCCTTATTTTTTCTTCCTTCTCTCCTTCCCTCTTTCCTTACTCACTATCTATTTTTTTGGGCTAAAAAAAGATTATGGAAGCTTCCAATTATATATATATATATATATATATATATATATATATATATATGCCAACACTTATGTGTAAAGCAGTGTGTAATATGGGGGGAATATAGGGATAATAGTTTGAGTAATAAAATTGTATGCAACTTATACCTTAAAGCACATGGGGAACACACTGGATAGTAAAGGATCTTAAGTGGGAATCTAAAAATAAATGGTTGACAAAGTTCATTTATCTTGCTGTTGAAGAGGGGAGGACATTGAGTTTACCTGAAAAACAGGAAAGTAAAATTAGATATGTTTAACCCTTTTCTGAAAAGTTTTATTGATGAGTTATGGCATAATCATTATTTTTTCTCTATATCTAAAGTGATTTTCCTAGGGGTCTGTTGTAATATCGGACTATTTGCAGACCTAACAGAAACAGTAGTAAAATAAAACAACTTATTACTTAAAGATAGGCATATAATTAGTAAATATCATTAATGAGAAATAAGTTGGCTAAACTAAGAATTTTATACTTAAAGAGCTGTTCTATAACATGAATCTCTTCAAGGGAAAAAAAATTAGTTTCCCCTCCTTCCTCCTTCCTTTTCCCATTCCCCTTTCTTTTCTTTGAATTTCTATAGCTCTTCAGTTAATATTTACTGTAACTATTTACTTTAGCAGCCCTCTGAGGAAGGTCAAACTCCCAATGTGGCATTAAGTATAATTACTTTCTGACCAACCTCTATTCTTACCTGTCCTCAGGTATTCTCACCTTGTACTTCTCAAACAGGGAAAAAATAAAAAAATACCATGAGAATGGGCATTTCTGAACCTGTAGAAATTCTTAGCAAAAGGCTGCAACTGCCCATTTGCTGTACTGTCTGGGAAACAGGGAATGGTAGGAGTCATCTCTTTCCTCTACATAAACTGGCTTTCTTCTCTTAGTCATTTATTAACCTGATGACTGTCCAAGAGCAGAAACATTATAACCTTTGTGACAATGAGCAGTAAGCACTCTTTAAACCATAGTCATCCTTTTGGCAATGATAATTGGAGGGGAAAATTTTTTTCTTTTTTTTTTTTTTTTTGGATTTTAAGAATCTACTTTATTGCAAATAGTAAGTGGTGTATTCAACTTTTCCAGCTTCTTGTTCTCTAGGTTTAACAGCCCCCCCCCCCCCACCCTTGCTTTTGCCTAACAGCCATCTTGGCAACTCCTCCCTGAAATCATTTCCTGTCATGACATTTTTAGAAACCAAAATAACAGCATTTACAATGTAACAGCTAAATATTCCCATAGAGTATCTGGATAAAACAAGCATTTTTGCACAGTAGTTTGGAACACACCATTGAGTATGTATTCAGACAGAACCTTTTCTGGGTGTTCACAGTTTCTGGCTAACCAATAGGCTGATTGCATCATTGTTTGCTGTTGCTCTGTAATCACATCTGGCACTCACAGCTGGCAACATTCTGGCTTCCAAAGTTTTCTCGTGTAGTATCTTGTTTTAATTTCAGAATACATATTTATTTGGTGATGGAGTGCTTTTAATAATAGTGGGTGGCTGTGTAACTCTCAGAAAAATGAAGCACAGATACGTGTAATATCACACGGAAGTATGAGACACAAATGGAATGTCATTTGGACAAATTCAATACATTTTGAATTCTTTGAATTTTTTAAGAATATGATCACTTGTGCTTTTTATAATAGAATTATTTATTTAGCCTTTTACATCGTTAATTTTGCATTTTAAATTTAGTGCAGCATAAACTCAGAGTTGTGCTAGGAAAAATATTCAAAGTGTCTGCAGATAGTTAGTGTTCTTAAACCACGATGACAAAATCTCAAAAATAGATGTAGTCCCATCACAGTTAAATTGAATGACTCAGTGTCTGGACCACTTAGAAGGATTTTTGTTTTTATTTTTTTGTTTTTTTCTAGCTAGGGAAGAGGAGAGACTGTTAACTTTAGAATTTTGGAATCATGGATGGAGGATGTTTGTTTTGCTTTGTGTTAGAGATGACAGAGAATGCTATCACAGGGATTTGGTAAAAACTGACACCTCTTAAAATATGTAAAGTAGAATTCAGGTCACTTGTTTTTCATGACATTTTATTTTCAAAAGTTACTCATTAGTCTAGAGCCACACCCGAGAGATCAGTTTACCCAACTTTCACATTTATAGGCAGAGTCGTGAGGCTCCTTTGTCTGTTTCCTTTTATAGAGGCTGGATAAGCCAGATACTCACTTTCCCAGATTCTCTCATATATAAAGGTGGCCATTTGACCAACTTTTAGGCAACAATATATAAGGGATAATCGGCTGGATTATTTCAGGGAAAAAATTCCATTTGATTATTTAAAAGACAAAGTAGACATATAAGAATCTTATTTTTCAATGGGAGTGTGATACCTGGAACTTGGCAGCCATCTTGAGACTATGAGATGGCAAGACTAAGGATAGAAAGACAATAGAGTAGGAGGATGGAAAGAGTTTGGATCTTTGATAATTGGAACCAGCCACTATACCAAATTAGTATTTCTGTATCAATATCTTTTCCTCTTGCATGAGACAATTAATTCTTTATTTCTTAAGCCACTTTTGGTCAGTTTTCCTGTTACTCATATCTCTGTACACTCCTAATTATTACACCCTGAGAAATTAATTAATCTGCTTAAGTTTGTAAAAGAACATAGTAGCATAGTCTTGATTGGAATTTGGATCTTCTAATTTCTTGTTTAATATCTTTTCCTTACTTCTACCCTGTTAGTCTCCACATGAACAAATGAGCTATTGTCTTGATTAAACCTGTTTTTAAATGTGTTGCTTCAGTACATTTTATTTGTCCTTTAGACTATTATCTGCATTTGCAATCCCTTTAGCTAAAGGAAATTTCACAAATCTTATGAACCATCTTTGCATAGATGGGCATGACAGAATAAGATCGGGATTATGGGATGATTCATTTCTATATTAAAAGTCTGGATTTGAGAAGAGGTAACTATTCTGAGTCACATTAATACTAAGAGAATTTGCAACATGCTTGCAAAGTTGGATGTATTTCAAAACTCAAATTCTTATCCTGAAGATTGTTTTAAGGAACAACTAGATAAAATTATATCAAAATGGAAAAATATGAGCGTATTGAATGTGTCGTGCAAAATAGTTCACAGTGAACGTTATGCATGATTATTTTGTATTGTGTTTTGAAGGGAAGGAACAACATAAGTTGCCATTTTTCACATAGGTAATCTATTCACTGAATTAGGAGACATTTCTTCTTCACACAATGTAGGAAATATAAAGGGGAAAAACTGGATTCAAAATTATTTTTCTGATAAAGTTACTTTGACAGGTCATCAGTAAATTCTTCTTTTATCCTTACCTTTGTTCCTTCTATTATGAAATAATAATATCTTTTGGATCCTTCTTCGAACCTGGACATGGAGAACGGTTGATCAATCATCTTTGGCATTTGGCCATTGGGCCTGAGAGATAGCCAGCATCAGTAGAGTGCCAGGGATGGTGACAAAGCAGATAGTTACTTGTGCTTAGACATAGCTCTCTACTATCTGAAGAAAAATAAACCTCCCATTCTCACAGTGACAAATGAAGGATCAAGCCTGCATAGTTCCAAGCCTTTACTTCTTGTATAGCGTGGAAATAACTCCATTCTGTCTCACCAATGCCCTGGAGTATGAGAGCAGGAGTTGGGGTTCTTGACTTTTTGCTTATGGCTGACAGCTGTCAGAGCTGCTATATTCAAGTGTCCCCCACAGTTGCCCTGTGCTGAGGCACAAAGTCTTCCTATGACTTCTCAATAATCCAGGTTTGCTACCTACCCTTGAAGTTCCTTTAGGCCTACCATGACTTTGCAGTTCTTTCTTTATTGGTACTATCTATTTTTTGTCAATGTATTTATAGTTAGAGTTAATGCCTAGGAACTATCCCATAATCCTAGTAATTACTATCTGTAAAATTAAGTAATTGAAATGTTTTCTCTTAATAGCTCTCTAATCATATCGCTTTAAATCTCTCTTCCCATTCAATCACATCTGTAAACATCATCATGGTAATATAACTTAGAAGAATATACAGAAGTAAATCTCCATGATCTTGGGTTAGGAAATGATTTCTTAGATGCAACAGGAAAAGCACAAGTAATAAAAGACTATTAACTTGGGCTTCATCAAAATTAAAAAACTTTTGGGCATCAAAGGACACCAGCAGGAAGGTGTAAAGACAGTCTGCAGACTGGGAAGAAAAATTGCAAATCATATATTTGAAAATAAATCCAGACTCTATAAAGAACTGTTACAACTCCATAATAAAATGACAATCCAATTTTAAAATGGGCAAAGTATAAGAATAGATATTTCTTTTAAAAAGATACAAATTACCAAAAAGTACAGGAAATGATGCCCAACATCTTTAGCCATTAGGGAAATGGAAATCAAAACCACAATGAGATACTACATATTTACTACAATAGTTATAATGAAAAAGACAATAACAAGTGCTGTTAAAGATGTGGAGAAATTGGAATGCTCATTTATTGTTGGTAGGAATGTAAAATGGTGCAGCCTCACTTTAACAACTCCTCAGTGTTAAACATCGAGTCACCAAACGACCCAGAAATTCTATACCTAGGTATATATATACCCAAGAGAACTGAAAATATATGGCTAAAGAGAAATTTGTACATGGATGTTCACAGCAGTATTATTCATAATAGCCAAAAACTAGAAACCGCCTAAATGTTCATCAACTGACGAAGCGATAGACATAATGTTATATACCCATATCATGAAATATTATCTGGCCAAAAAAGGAATGAAGAACTGATGGATACTACAATTTGCATGAACTTCAAAGACATTATGCTGAGTGAAAGAAGTCAGTCACAAGAGACCACGTATTATAAGGTTACGTCTATACAAAAAACACAGAATAAATAAATCTATTAGAGACAAAAAGTAGATTAGAGGTTGACTAGGGTTTGTGGGACAGAGAGTGAGGATGAGAAGTGACTGCTAATGGGTGGAGGACTTCTTTTTGGGATGATAAAGATGTTTGTAAGTTAGATTATGGTGATGGTTGCACAGTTTTGTAAAAAACTCTAAGTACCATTGAATTGTATACTTGAACACACTTCTACGGGTGAACTTTATGGTATAAATTATATCATAATAAAACCATTAAAAATAATTATGATATAATAGCATACAAACAATGACACTGGGTAAAACTTTATGATTTATCATATTCATTGTGGAGCAAAAAATGATTGGATTTAAATAAAAGCACTTAAAAAAAAAGCCAAAAAAAGCTCCATATTGAATTTTGGCATTTTCCAGATTTAGATGCTGTCACTAAGGCACCGGATGTCAGAATAAAGGAAATTACCAGGAGGTTACGTAAAATAAGAACCTGGTGCAGGGAGGGTGCTAATCTTAATTACAAGTGGTGCCTAAGCTGTTTTCCTTGATCAGGATTGGATGGAGAGATGAGAGGGATACCAATTGAGCCAATATGCTTTAAAGAAAATTTGGTTTATGTTGGTGGTAAAAAGATTAGAAAATCAGAGACCACAACCTCGGGTGCACACTTATTCTAGAGAAGTGCCTCTCATAGTATGAACTGCGGTCAATTCCTATCAGCATTTTGAGGGAAGAGTACTCATTAAAAATGAAAATTTATCAATCCCACACTAGAACTATGAATCAATATCTCAGGAGGATGAGGGTGGCAAAAGATTGAAGCAATGTACAATTTTAATATTGTCACCATGTAATTCTTCCCACCTCCCCATTTTATTGAAGTATAATTAACAAATAAAAATTGTATATATTTAAGGATCATGAATTGGATTTGACATTTTGATATGCACATACATTGTGAAATAATTGCCACAATCAAGCTAATTAACATATCCATCACCTCCCATAGTTATCTAGGTGATTCTTTTTTTTGGTTTTGTTTTTGTTTTGAGAAAGATGGAGTGTGAGTGGGGGAGGGGTAAAGAGAGAGGGAGACAGAGGATCTGAAGTGGGCTCTGCATTGACAGCAGCAAGCCCAATGTGAGGCTGCAACTCACCAACCATGAGATCATGACCTGAGCTAAAGTTGGACACTTAACCGACTGAGCCACCCAGGGACCCCTGTCTAGGTTATCTTAAGCAACTAAATTTGAGAACACAGATACAGAGTAGAAAAACCCTATTGACTGAATTTTTATGATTTCTGTTCTACAAAGTTCCTAGAAAATAACAAAACTTATTTGTTTTTCTCAAGGCTTGTATTGTAATATTAAATGAAAATAGTTTAACTTATCTAAAATGTCTAAATTAAAAAGTAGATAAATGGTTATGGCCCAAGATTATCTATGTTTGCACTATAAATTACCACTATAAAAATAGGTTATATATGATGGTTCCATATAGTTGAAAGAGGGTGTTTTGTACTTAATTTTGGTATGTTATGGATTAGTGTGGGAATTTACCATTTACAATAATATTTCCATTAGAAAAAGGTTTTCATGTTTATGATAATCTACTTAATGAATATGTAACTATTCATGAGTAAAAGATAATCTTTTGGGAAAAGAGCTGTCTAGAGTTTGTCTCTGTCTTTGGTAAAATGATCCCAAATTGGTTAGATAAACAAATAACAATAAACTAGGAAATTACCATGGATTTGCATTTTTAAGAAGTTGCTTGAAGTATTTACAGTTAATTTTGACTATTGGCCTTAGGTCCTACAAAAACAGCTAATTGTACTAATAGATAGTAGGTATTCATTATGTGCTGCTTCATCAAGTGAGATGACTTTTTAAAATTCCTGTTAGTAGTTGAAATTCATTTTTTAAAGTAGTGATTTATTTATTTTTCCTGTTTGATTTTATCAGCTAAGATTTATAGTATAATATAGAACTAAAGTTTGAAAAATGATTAAAAAGAAGTGATATTGTACTACTCCACAATTAATATGTTTGTTTGAAAGAAAATCCATGGGAATCAATCTGCAGACAAGGACATTTGGAAAATCCAAAAATATTTGTAGATAAGAGAACCTTTAGAATATGTTTTCTTTTTTTTCTAATAAAGTATAATTAACATATAGTGTTATATTAGTTTCTGGTATACAATATAATTCAACAGTGCTATACCTTACTCAGTGCTCATCATGAGAAGTGTACTCTTAATCCCCTTTATCTATTTCACCCATCCTCCCATGACCTCCCCTCTGGCAACCACCAGTATGTTTTTTGTATTTAAGAATTTCTTTTCATTTTTTTCATTTTTTTCTTTTTATGTTCATTTGTTTTGTTTCTTAAATTCCACATAGGCTGAAATCATGTGGTGTTTGTTGTTCTCTGTCTGACTCATTTCACTTAGCATTATATCCTCTAGGTCCATCCATGTCATTACCAATGGGCACATTTCATTATTTTTTATGGCTGAGTAATGTTCCACTGTGTGTGTGTGTGTGTGTGTGTGTGTGTGTGTGTGTGTGTGTGTGTATCACATATTCCTTATCCATTCATATATAGATGGATACTTGTGTTGTTTCCATAACTTGGCTATTATAAATAATGCTGCAGTACATATAAGGGTGCATGTATCCTTTCCAGGTTGTATTTTCATTTTCTTTGGATGAATACTCAGTAGTGGAATTACTGAATCATATGGTAATTCTGTTTTTAATTTTTGAAGAAACTCCAACTTTTCCACGGTGGCTACATCAATTTGCATTCCCACTGACAGTGCACAAGGGTGCCTTTTTCTCTACATCCTTACCAACACTTGTTATTTCTTGTCTTTTTGATTCTAGCCATTCTGACAGGTGCAAAATGATAACTCATTTTGGTTTTGATTTGTATTTCCCTGATGGTAAGTGATGCTGATTATCTTTTCCTGTGTTTGTTGGCCATCTGTGTGTCTTCTTTGGAAAAATGTCTATTCAGGTCTGCCCATTTTTTAATAAGATTATCCATTTTTTTGATGTTGAGTTGTATGAGTTTTTTTATATGTATTTTAGATATTGACCTCTTCTCAGTTATATCATTTACAAATATCTTCTCCCATTCAGTAGGTAGCCTTGTCATTTTGTTAATTTCGTTCACTATGTGAAAGCTTTTTAGGTTGGTGTAGTCCCAACATTTTATTTTTATTTTTGTTTCCCCTGCTTGAGGAGACATATGGAGAAAAATGTTGCTACAGCTAATGTCAAATAAATTACTGCCTATGTTATCTTCCAGGAGTTTTATGCTTTCATGTCTCACATTTAGGTCTTTAACTCATTTTGACTTTATTTTTGTATATGGTATGAGAATGTGGTTCAGTTTCATGCTTTTGCATATAACTATCCTGTTTCCCCACCACCATTTGTTGAAGAGATTTTCTTTTCCCCATTGTAGCTTCTTTCGTCCTTTGTCATAGATTAATTTATCATATGAGCCTGGGTTTATTTCTATGTTCTCTGTTTGTTCCATTGATCTATGTGTCTTTTTTTGTGTGTGTGCCAGTACCATACTGTTTTGCTTATTGTAGTTTTGTAGTATATTTTGATATCTGGGATTGTGATACCTCTAACTTTGTTATTCTTTCTCATGGCTTTAGCTATTCAGGGTCTTTTGTGGTTCCATACAAATTTTAGGATTATTTGTTCTAGTTCTGTGAAAAATTCTGTTGGTATTTTCAAAGGGATTGCATTAAATGTGTAGATTGTTTAGGTAGTATGGACATTTCAATAATCTTTTCTTCCACTCTGTGAGCATGGAACATCTTTCCATTTATTAGTCTCATCTTAATTTTCTTTTTTTTTTAAGTTTATATATTTATTTTGAGAGAGAGCAAGAGAGAAAGCAGAGGAGGGGCAGAAAAACAGGGAGAGAGAGAATCCCAAGTAGGCCCCGTGCTGTGGACTCGATCTCAGGAACTGTGGGATCATGACCTAAGCCAAAATCAGAGCCAGATGCTTAACTGACTGAGCCACCCAGGTGCCTTTCAATTTTTCATCAATGTTTTATAGGTTTTGGGTACAGGTCTTTCACCTCCTTGGTTAAATTTATTTCTAGGTGTTTTTTTCTGGTTCAATTGTAAATGGTATTCTTAATTATAAATGCGTTCTCTTAATTTCTCTTTCTGCTACTTTATTATTAGTGTATAGAAATGCAACAGATTTCTACATTTTTTTAAATCTTTTTTTTAATGCTTATTTATTTTTGAGAGAGAGACACAGTGTGAGAGTGGGGGAGGAGCAGAGAAAGAGGGAGACACAGAATCCAAAGCAGGCTCCAGGCTCTGTGCTGTTAGCACAGAGTTCTATGCAGGGCTCGAACTCACGAACAGCAAGATCATGAACTGAGCCAAGGTTAGATGCTTAACTGAATAAGCCACCCAGGTACCCCTGCTATAAACTTCTGTCATAGAACCACTGGTGCTGCATTACAAAGACTTTTGACCATTGTGTTTTCATTTTCATTTGTCTCCATGCATTTTTTAATTTCCTTTTTGGATTCTTTTTTTTTTTTTTTTTTTGAGAGACAGAGAGAGAGAGAGCGAGCATGAGTTGGGGAGGGGCAGAGAAAGGAAGAGAGAGAGAATCCCAAGCAGGTTCCACACTTCCAGCACAGAGCCTGATGTGGGGCTCAAGCTCATGAGCCATGAGATTAATACTGGAGCTGAAATCAAGAACCAGACACTTAACTGACTGAGCCACCCAGACGCCCCTCCTTTTTGAATTCTTAATTGACTCATTCATAATTTAGTAGCACGTTATTTAGCCTGCATGTATTTATTTACTTTCCAGACTTTTTCTTGTGATTAATTTTCAGTTTCATACTATTGTGGTCAGAAAAGTTGAATGATATGATTTCAATCTTTTCAAATTTATTGACACTTGTTTTGTAGCCTAACATGTGATCTATTCTGGAAAATGTTCTATGTGCACTTGAAAAGAATGTGTAATCTGCTGTTTTTTTGATGAAATGTTCTGAATATATCTTTTAGGTCTATCTAGTCTAATGTGTCATTCAAAGCCACTGTTGTCCTTGTTGATTTTCTCTCTGGATGATCTATCCATTGATGTAAGTGGGGTATTAAAGTTCACTACTATTTGTGTATTGCTGTCAATTTCTTCTTTTATGTCCGTTAATAGGTGCTTCATGTATTTTAGGTGCTCCCATGTTGGATGCATAGATTTTTATAATTGTTATATCCTCTTGTTGGATTATTCCTTTTATCATTATGTAGTGTCCTTTTTGTCTCTTTTTAGTCTTTGTTTTAAAGTCTATTTTGTCTGACATTAGATTGCTACCCCAACTTTCTTTTTGCTTCCATTTGCACGGTGTATGTTTTTCCATCCCTTCACTTTCAAGCTGTGTGTGTCTTTAGGTCTGAAATAAGTCTCTTGTAGGCAGTATATAGATGGGTATGGCTTATTAATCCATTCAGTCATCCTATGTCTTTTGATTGGAGCATTTAGTCTATTTACATTTGAAGTAATTATCAATAGGTATGCATTTATTGCCATTTTGTTCTTTGTTTTATGATTGTTTTTATAGTTTTCTTTTCCTTTCTTCTTCTCTTGTTCTCTTCCCTTGTGGTTTAATGGCGTTTTAAATAGTGTTCAGCTGATTTTCTGAATACAAAATTAACAAAGAAATTCAATATTGAAGAAGCTCAGTAGAGGGGCGCCTGGGTGGCTCAGTCGATTGAGCACCCAGCTTTGGCCCAGGTCATGATCTGTCAGTTCACAAGTTTGAGCCCTGCATTGGGCTCTGTGCTGACAGCTCAGAGCCTGGAGTCTCCTTCAGATTCTCTCTCTCTCTCTCTCTCTCTCTCTCTGCCTTTCCCCCACTCCTCTCTCTCTCTCAAAAATAAATTTAAAAAAACATTAAAAAAAGTTCAGTAGAGTTTGTATGTAATAGGACGACCTTGTATAAATGCAATATAGAAAATAGTATAACTCAAAAGAGCAACAAGCTAAGACAGGGAGAGTGGGGAGTAGTGTAGAGAGAGGTAGAGAAAGTATAAGATGCCTAGGAAAAAAACTGTCACAAAAACTTTTCCTTTCTTCATGCATGAAATTATGAAACTTTATTTATTTTTTTATTTTTATTTTTTTTTCAACATTTATTTATTTATTTTTTTGGGACAGAGAGAGACAGAGCATGAACGGGGGAGGGGCAGAGAGAGAGGGAGACACAGAATCGGAAACAGGCTCCAGGCTCTGAGCCATCAGCCCAGAGCCTGACGCGGGGCTCGAACTCACGGACCGCGAGATCATGACCTGGCTGAAGTCGGACGCTTAACCGACTGCACCACCCAGGCGCACCTATGAAACTTTAAAGTCATAGAAGAAATGATTTAAACATTTGCAGAGATATACCATGTTCATAAATAGGAAGACTTCTAAAAGTATTAAAACTCTCCAATTTATCTAACACTTCAATGCCATCCCAATCAAAATTCCAAGAGGGCTTTTAAAATAATTTTATAAAACTGTAGTAAAGTGTAGCAAAGCAGTTATGTATATTACAGAAGTACTTCTGTATGTGTACATAGGTACCCATTGCTTAGAATAGTAAAAAATGAGAAACAACCTATTGTTCACTGGTTATTGAATGGATAAGTTAACTGTAGGTTATTATTATTTGACAATTAAAATGAAGCACTTACATCAATCTGTATGTGTCAATATGAATAGATTTGAAAAAATATTCAATAAAAAAAGCAAATTACTAAAAGTTATGTATATATGATATAAAATATGTGGAACTTCAAAACCAAAATAGTACTGTATATTAATTTATGCATACACATGTAGTAAAATTATGCAGTCTTACATATAATTGATTCCTCAAAACTTCAGAACACCTCTGTGGAAAGAGGAGAGGGAAGGCATGTGGGTGGGATTAGAACTTTAGCTGTATTTGGAATACTTTATTAACAGAATAAATAAATATAAAGTAAATATGGACTAATATTAACATCTGATAGTAGTAGCAAAAAATTAGCTTTTGTTATATTTGAAATATTTCAAACAACAAAAACAATAAAAATTGATTTGTAGAATTTTCAATACTGATAAACTCTTAAATGAGGTGACATAAAGCCTCATATTTAATTTAGATCCTTTCATCAATATTTGTCATACCTAAAAGCTGGACAGATGGCAAATATAATATTCTTTCTATTTGACAGATGGATGAACTGGAAGGTTTAATTACTTTCTCCTAGTTACATAATAAGTAGCTCTGGAAATGAAACATTTTGGTCAATAACTTTGGGGTTTGGCTACCACACAGAATGTGAGAACACAATGCTTAGCCTTTATAGTTTCTACTATGAGACAACATAACATATTCACATATATGTTCTATTGCCTACTTAAAACAGGAGCCCTATATCTTCATGTGTAATCAGTCACTGTAGAACAGGAAAATACATTCTTAGAATTCTAGTTTTTCTCATGATTGCTATTGTAAATAAGCCTTTCCATTCTGACATATTTCAAATAAATGTAATTTATTAATCATTTCTATAAAGTTAGAGCTTTTGACATTAAAAAAAAGCCAAGAATAAATCATGTCTCTTGGCAGAGAATTTGATTTTCCTAGTCCAGAAATGGGTCTTTAGGGCAAGAGTGTCTGGATTATATTCAGGAGACATAAGTTTTCTTCCCAAGTCTTACACTGGCTAACTCTGGCCTGTATCAACTTTCTGAATCTTCCAGGATCTGCAAAAGATTATGGAAGAAAGATATATCAGGTTGAGAGAACAACATTAATCTTAAAATATATTACTTGTTTGGAGCAGGGCAAAAAGCCTGTTGGAGCTGGAAGGGCATGTTTATGGAAGACAAAAGTAGGAAATGAGACTGGGGAGGCCTTGGATTATACTCTGCAGCAATTGAAGATTTTTGAGTAATGGTGCAATGTTATCTTCATTATGCTTTCCTTGGGAATATTGTCATTGAGTAATGGCAAGCAGCATATGAAGAAACCATACACTATCAGGTCATCAAATAGAGATTTATTTTGCCTACAAAACACGAAATCAGGAGGTGGGAAGACCAAAGCGGTTCAGCATCTCCAGACAGTCATCAAAAACTGATTCCTTCTAGCTTCCTATTTCACCAGTCTTAGCTTGAGATTTTTGTCCTTGCTCTCTCAGGATGGTTGTTCCATGTCTAGGAAGAAAGAAAAGGAAAACTCAAAAGGTGAAAAGTTTGTTCCAACTGAACAGTAATGTAATGGCTTTGATGCAGGTTCCATCTAGTAGACTTAGGCTTACATCTCATTAGCCAGAAGTGAATCACAGGAAGTCTGGGACTGTATGTGTTTTGTGTTTGTGTGTGTGTTTATAATTTATGTACAATAAACTGCATGCATATAAAGTGTACAGTTGTGTGCAATATTAAATCATTACCATAATTAAGATACCAAGTATTGTTAGAAGGTGAATATTTTAAAATGGAAACTTTGTCACCTATCTAGATCAAGATCTAGATAGATCTTGTAGCAAGAGAAAGATGGAAAAATAGGTGTTGAGAGGCAACTAGTGATATCTGCCAGAATTTCAAGATTCATACATTCTCCCAAGGGTACCCCTCCAAGTAGCCCTCCTGGTTCAGTTTGGTAGGCCCCAGGAGGGCTTGTAGGGAGACAGCCAGAACAGGAGTTTGCCTTGGGGTCTATTCTGGCCTACATCTGCCTTGGCTGGTAGGATGACTTAGAGGTGAGTGTGATTTTTAGAGTCAGACCAGGGTTAACATCCAGCTCCTCTTACTAACTCATTGTATGGTTTTAAATGATTTATTTCAGTGAATATTTATTGAGCACCAACTATGTACCAGGTACTCTGCCATTCCTTGGACATACAGCAGTAAAGGGCAAACACAGTCCATCCCTTCACAGAACTTAACTTTCTGGTGGCAACTGAGCCTTTTCTATAAAAAAGAATTGTGGGAAGGACATGTAAATGCTAGTTAAATGGTAATTGTTCAGAAGCTGTCCTAGATTTGAATTCATTCTCCTGAAACTAGTACTTACATTTGGAGCTTGGATCTCTCCACTAGAAGTTCTGCTTGCTTGATTTTGGATTAATCCCAGGAGTTCTGGGCTTTTTTTGGAGCTAATTAAGGCCAGCTAAACTGTGACCCTAAACCTCATTGGGTTAAGAGCACATGACCTAGTTTCTTCCCTCTGGGGGAAGATAGTTCTCAAATATCTTTTTGGAATCTAAGAAATTCCCTGCCTCTGAAAATCCTTCTGTTTTGAAGCTATTCAAGGACTCGAGCTCATTTCTTCCATTCCTCCCTGGTGACTCCTCTGAGGATAACTCTGGTTTCTTTTTCCAGCAGCAGAAACCTGGGAATAATCCTAGCACTCAGGAGATTGGACCACCTGAGAAAGCTGGAATTTATCCTCAATTATGAGGGCCTTGATTTTAAACCACAAGATCCGTGATTTCTCCCAATGGAATGAAGAAATTCTAGAAAGATCAACAGTTCTCCTTCTTGTGATTTCTTTTGCCTTTTGATATCATCAAAAACAATGGAACATTATAATAATTGCTTCTTATTGAGCAACTACTATGAGCTAGGCTCTTTACATATATTATCTAATTTAACAACCTTGTTATTATCCTCCTAAGTCTGCAGAGATGACAAGCACTCTGCCCACGTTCATTTAACCCACAATGGATGGAGTTGGGATTCACACCCCCCAGCTCTGTCTGACTTTAGGTCTCAACTTTTTAACTGCTATGCTATACTGTGGCTGTTTTTGGAATTACCTATTCTTAGGAAATATTTATCACAGCCATCTTTGGACACAGTTTTGTGGAAATAACAAATACCTTAATAGCTCTATTTCCTTTTTAGAACTCACAATTCAGCGATGTGTCCAAAGAAAAGTGGCTGTCTTTGCCAAACTCACAGATTCTTCACCTTGAGTCTGGAAGTTTACTTCCTGGCCTGGACCTGCATACACTTGCCAGTTCTGAGAGCTTGCTGTGCATCATGCCCGGTCAGAGACTATAGTTGGGCTCACTACATACACTTGCCTCTCTAGGACTGCCTCCTTTAGGAGTCCTTTCCTTTTCTCAGCCCAGAGTTAGTGGTATCTGAAATGTGTTTGGGTGGGCACTTCCAATGTATCCCTCTGAGTTTGGGAGTTGAGGGGTAAGGAATGGAGGCTAGTCAAAACAAAATATTTCATGAATGTCCAAAAAGCATGTGAAAGACATTCCTCTTGAACTTTCTGATATTCCACTTCCGGTCCTCGGGCAGTTTCTCCCAAATACTGTGTTTTAGACATAATTTATACTAAAATTTTATGTTTGTCTAAAATTCAGATTTAACTGGCAGCCTGTATCTTATCTGGCAACCCTAAGTTGGACAATGTATTTATTATGATCATGACTGACTGGACCTGGGTTCTTATTCTTCTTTGCCTGTCTTTGTTACATTCTTCTCTATGTGGGATGATGCAAACATGTCCAAACACTGCATTTGAAGAACCAAGTCAAATGTTGCTTTTCCTGCTCCCTTATTCTTCCTATCAGAAGTAGTATCTTCTTCCTCCGAATTCTATGGCCTGGTTTTTGTTTTGTGTGTAATTTTGTGTTTTTAGTTTTATATATATATATATATATTTGTTGTTGTTGTTGTTGTTGTTGTTGCTGTTGTTGTTTTTTGTTTTTTGTTTTTTGTTTTTTGTTTTTTGTTTTTTGTTTTTTGTTTTAGAGAGAAAAAGAACATGAGAGTGAGGAAGAGGCACAGACAGGGGGAGGGAGAAAATCTTAAGCAGGCTCCACATTCAGTGCAGAACCAGACCCAGGGCTTGATCACATTCCGTAGGATCATGACCTGAGCCAAAATCAAGAGTCAGACACTTAACAGAATGAGCCACCCAGGCACCCCAGTGTGTTTGAATTGTAGTTATGTAAGCATTTCTCAAAGAGAAACTGAGACCCAGATTCTTCTGGCGAGTGAAGTTACTACCCTAGAAGTTTCTCTCCCCTAGAAAGATTAAAATTTGTTCATGTTCAACAGAAACTAAAACTGCTTGAAGTCTGCCCACAATGGGAGTTCACATATCTGCATCATGTGCTGAGGCGGCCCTCAAGAGACTCGTTTTTCAGGGAGAGAGAAATATAGCCCTAAAAGGAAGGGTTCTGAAATGATGAGTCACCTTAGAACCTTCCTATTAAGATTAGTATTCTTGGTTTGTCTCTGCTAGAATTTTACATATATGAACCTTTTTTCAAATGTGAGTTTGAGCTTTTTTTTTGGTGGGGTAGATGATATATCTGTGTTCTAATTTTGTCCAAAATAAGATGTATTAGTTTCTTAAAATGGTATCGGAAGTTTTTCATTCTTTTCTAGCCTGTGAAAGCCATTACTAACAGTTTGAAAATTGTCAATTCCTTGCAAATTTTCTATAATCTGTATATAAAAACTAAAGGGGTCTAGAACCATATTCTAATAATAATCTTTGAGAAAGTTTTAAATTCTCGTGATCATTGATCTTTATGGGTTTGTCTATATTTTCTTGATTCAATTTTAGAAATTTTCTTTTTTCTGTAAACATATTTGTATTCACACTTTAAGTTTATTTTCATAAAGTTATATGTAATATTTCTAGCAACTGAAAAAATCTCCTATATATGTTGATTTGTCTCCTTTCTTACACATTCTTAATTTTTCCTAAAGCTTGTTTTTATCCAAAAAAATTTGCTCACAGATTTGTTTTTAATTCTGTTCTTCTTTCATTTTCTAATGTATTAAAATATATTTTTACCTTTAATTAATTCTTTTTGTTCTTTAGATTTGCTTCACCCTCTAATTTGTTGAAATTGTATGTCTATTTCTTTCATTTTAATTGTTTTTTATTAATAATAAAACCTTAGGTATTGCTGATAGCAGCTTAAGGCATCTCACATAATTTAAAAAATTAGATACAGTGTTATTTTTTCAAATGATCTTCAGAAAAGTAAAAACAAGAGAATGAAAACCATCTGTAATCCGACTAGCAGGTTTAACAAATTTTAACCTTTTGAGGTATATCCTTTTAGATTGTTCTTTTTCCTCTGCTCTCTTTTTCCTTCTGAACATATGTATTTTTAAAAATGATATTGTGCTATATACGCAGTTTTACATTTCTTCACTTTCAGGTAATATTTTAATGTCATAAAATTCAAACCTATGTCATCATTTTTAAAAGCTGTATAATTTCCCACAATTTAGATATACCATAATTTGTTTAAAGTATCTACTATTGATAAATATTAATGTTGTTTCCTATATTCTATGTTTATATATCTATTCCTATATTTCCTAATATCTATGTTTATACTATGTAATAAAACAGAGAAATGAATAAAGATAGGAACCTATAAAAATACTGCATTGGAAATGATTGTACATAACTTTTTTTGCAACAACCTTATTATTTCTTCAGCAGAGGTTTCCAGGTAGAGAATTATATGGGGGGGGGGGGGGAGGTCAAAGGAGATGAGTTTATCAAGTTTTGATAAGTTTTGCCAAACTTCCTGCCAGATTGGTTGTGTCATTTACTCTTCTACCAACGTATATGAGTGAGAATGTTTGCTCTGGGACCAATAGCTATAATTAATGGTTGTAATCATTGCCAATCTGATAGCATAATATATTTTTTAAACAACCTATTGTTGCTTTAATTTCTATTTTTTTTTAACTACTGGTGAGGTTCAATTTCTGATAAACTTATTGAGTAATTAGTTATGTAAATGCCATTTATATATGTGAACACTTGTAATATGTTTGAGCCATTTAAACAGCACCTGGCACAAAACAAGTGATGTATGTTGCTATTTTATTATTAATTTTAATTTTATTTTGTAAATTGCTTATCACTCTCCTTTACTTATTTTCTATTGATATTTGTTTTTAAGTTGTCTTTTAATGGGAATTGTGAGTTCCTTTGAACCCTTGAGTTAATGAGGAGGGTGGCATTTGAATCTCTCATCTCTGCTTATGGAAATTTATTTATTAAATAAATAATATTAGAAATTTATTAAATTTCTATTTTAACTTTTCTAGCTTTGCTTTTCTCTGCCTGGATGCACATAGCATTCATTCTTTCTCCTGAAATGTTAAAATTTCAAGAGGCGTTGGTCTTCTTTTGGGAATCTGCCATATTAGGGAATCTTTTGTGTTCTAACATGTTTCAATTTTCTTATATTATTTCTTTACTTATTGCTTCTGTCTAATTTTTCTGATACTGTGTAAATAATAGTAAGATTGGATTTTTGTTTTTTATCATCCATTAATAACATTTTTTCTCATCTTTTAATCTGTCCTTTTTCTCTGCATTCTTAAAGAACCTTTTAATTTTATTCTTCACATCACTAATTTTATTTTCTGCAGTGTTGATTCTATCCTTATTGCCTACTCTCGGGTTTATGATATTGATTCTTTTGGTCCCTTTCACTCCCCCTTTTCTTTTTGCTGCCTTTTCCACAAGTAAACCTCTATATAGTTTGTACTCTAACCTCATTTCACCTTTTATAGTTCATGTTTTCTTAATTTTATTGGGGACATGAAGCACATATTTTCTAATATTTTCTTCTATTTCCTATATAGTAGGTATAGTCCTTGCTTTTTTTTTTTTTTCATCTTGAATGTTGCCTTCAACTTATTATGCCATAGAATATTTTTATAACTCTATTTCAGTACTTTTTCTCCCTGCTTCTCATTTTTGTGTGAACATTTGACTACCCATGTTTGGTACTGCTCACAAACTGGTAGGTTAGGCTCCAGATTTCTGTTTTTAACCTTGACTGCAGCTTGATATCAGTTTTGTTATTGGTCCACAAAGCCAACTTCCACAGCCTGTGAGGAGAAAGAAATGAGGTGGACACTGGGTACTTGGGCAGAGAAATGTTGACTGTGTACTTTTCCCTCCATATTTGGTGAAGGTGCTGTGCAGGTGTCAGATTTCTGGGTCCAGCTTTCTTTACTGCCTGTTTCTTAGCCAACTTGCCTTGTGCTTTATATAAGCTGCACCTGTGCCCTGCTTCCTTCCCAGCTGTAGTCTTACTGCTTGGTATGGCCTCTGTCAGAGTTCAGGGACATCAAGAAATACTCCTTTCAAATGCCAATGTTCCACCTCCGCAAATTGAAGCCTAAGGGCTGTGTTCACTCTGGGCTGTTTTAGATCCCCCAGCCATCAGTTCTTGTCCCTCCAAGTAAGTGGCTGACTGTGCACAGGAGAATTTGCGAGTTATTCTTTAGTCTTATCCACTTTTATCTGATCTACTTTATCTATGGCTGAAACTCCTCTCAGTTTCTACTTTGTGAATGATATCTTCCCAGTTTCTAACTTGAAGTTGATTTTCGTTTGTCTTTTATAACCCTTGAACATTTCAATGGAAATCTGAGAATGGAGGTGTAAGGCACCTGTGCTCTGATTTACATATCTAGATCTTTAACAGCCACCTGTTTACTTGAACATAGCAGACATATAAAAAACAAACAAATAAAAGCTAATGGCTGAACAAAAAATGAATACCATCTTGAGCTTAAGAGGTACTGTCTTTATGGGACTTTTGTATTATTTTTCTATATGTTGAAAACTATGAGGTTTCTTCGCATTTTTAGATACTTCATATGGCAACAATGACAATCAGGTTGTGATCAGAAAAAATGCTCTTGAAATAGGTTCAAATATTTACTCTTTCATTTGTAAAATAAATTTTGTCTGCATTCCTTCAACGTGCTCTCCCCGTGTTAGGAACATCGGATATAAGGGTCAATAAAATATGGTTCCTACCCTCCTACAGGAACCTCACATTATAATATGATAATCTATCGGCAGCGACTGCTTTTTTTCCTTTCCAGGTCAGACATCAGAATTGTTTTTGGAAAATTGAAGTACTTAGGATAATGAAAGGTCTTTTTCCCTCTGGCAGTGGAAATCTTGTTTATTTGAGTAAATCAATGAAGGAATTATTTTACCAGGGGCTTAACAAGAGATTGGGAGAATGTTTATCTCACTAATCCTGGAGTAATGGAGGAAGAATTTCCTCTCTTTATGGTTCCTAGACTTAGTGGAGTCAGGAAAAGTTAAACTTGACTGAGTTTAAATTTTCTTTTAAGTATTTTTTTGCTAAATACATGTGATTTTTTATTTTATTAATAACTGGAATCAGTGTGCAATCATATACTTATTTTAAGTATTGCTATATTCCTGTCCACATATATAATAGAACATAAAGTATAGCTTCAATTTCTGGAGCATAGGCATTTTATTTTTGGACTTCCTAAATGCTAGTTGGCACTTATCACTAATAGAAAATATTTTGCCAACTAGAAATAGAGACATGCATCCTCCAGAGCCAAGCATATGGCTTTATCAAATGTAGTGGACATCTGTGGATTTTGTCTTCTCAGCCCCTAAGATTAAACTTTTTGGGTTTTTGGGTTTGTTTGTTTGTTTGTTTTTGGTTAAATTACTCTGATTTTTTTCCAGGTTAAATTACCCTGTTTTGGTGTGGCTATCAAATAAGGTGCCCCTTTACTCAAAGTATGGGAACATGATTCCAGCTGTACTGCCCACATTGCCATAGACATAGTCCCTTAGTTTCTCTACCTTGATCCCTACAGTGACATAGTTCTGTCCTCCAGTGTGTGAGTATAAAGCATTTCCTTCAATTCTATGAGCTACCTTGTATGCTTCTAATAAATGTATTTTGACTTAACTTTCTGTTCCTTGCAATCCAAAAATCTTCATTGATAGAGACAAGATTTCAGTAAAGTTCCAAACGGTGGAATTAAGTAATATTCTAAATGTTTTAAATTATTTGTATTTTGGAGTTTATTATCTTACTCATTCTGAAGATAGTGCTTTATTTTTCTGAGAAATTATGTCCAAGAAAGTAATAAAGTCATAGGATAATTATCTGATACAGGAACAAGTTGGAACATGTAAAATGATGGAAATCACTAACTCTGCTCACAGTAGTATTCTTTTTTTTTAAATTTTTTTTTTCAACGTTTATTCATTTTTGGGACAGAGAGAGACAGAGCATGAACGGGGGAGGGGCAGAGAGAGAGGGAGACACAGAGTCGGAAACAGGCTCCAGGCTCTGAGCCATCAGCCCAGAGCCCGACGCGGGGCTCGAACTCACGGACCGCGAGATCGTGACCTGGCTGAAGTCGGACGCTTAACCGACTGCGCCACCCAGGCGCCCCTCACAGTAGTATTCTTAAAGAAAACTCATTATCAACACTGTGAAAATCATATGTCAGACACTATGCTTAGAGATTTACAGATATTATTTTTTGTCTTTACAGCAAGTTTGCGAATAGTGTTAACCCCATTTTATAGATGGCAGAGCTGAATGTTTGAGACTTGTTTGTTAGAAGCTAACAAGAATTTTAGCCCAGTTCTGCTCACTACAAAGTCTGTACTCTGTAAAATGAGAGATTTTAGTTTTCTTAAAGTGTGAAATTCTTTGTTTCTGTGCTTGGGATGTGAGGTTGTAATTTTTACGTGGTGTTTATCCTTCTTTCATTAAGTATATATTGACTGACTATGTGGGTAAGTTCTCCATAAATGTATTATAAATATAGCTTTGGGGAGTATGTTTTAAGAAGTAAGGATGACAAACTAGCATGTAGAAGGGAGAATTTTGTACATTATTTAGATTACATCCAAAATATGTCTACTAGTTAAGGGCAAGGATAATAAGTATTTCTCATTTTTGTGCAGATAATTGCTCACAGTTTATTTCGGTTGACTCCAGAAAACTCTTATTTTTCCTTCTTCCCCTAATCCCAATCTACCCTACTCATCTAATGTACATTCATACTGTGCTATGTTTGGGAATCTTTCTAAGTTCTAGAAAATTTTAGTTCCCTTAATTTAGGGTATTACTATGTAGTAAGAATATAAACAATGTCACTTGATAAAGAAGGCTGGAAACTTCTAAAAAGTGGATACAGCCCCAAATACACCAATGCTGTTGTTAATGTTTTGGGCATAACTGTATAGTGCCAGAGGTGAATAGCCAGAATCACCACCTCTAAGGAGCTAGAACCTAATGATTGTGTTGAAACTTTTGTAGCATCTATAGACAAATCTATAGCATCTTTATCCTTATCTTTTCTAGCACTCATAATAAGAATTGTGCAGAGAAGTGTACAATTAAATACTTTCCCTCCCTTATTCTTACACTATATTCTATCTCTGTGAAGTAATAGAAGGGAAGAGGTTAAACACACCGCCTCATTGCCAGTAGAACTTACTTAGTTTGTGCAGAAGAAATTTTCTGTGTGCTCAGAGATATCAATGTTTGCTTTTCATGTAATGGAAAAAACCATAAAGGTAATGAGTAGACACTCTGGAAGCTGAATTGCCAAAGAAGCATAACCAGGTTTTGATTCTACCCATGCTGGATGGTTTTGTATATTCAAATTCATTATCAATGATTCATTTTATTTTAAAGACTTGGTCTACATGAGATCGTATTTGAAAAAATCTGTGCAGCTAGGGGACCATAGCATTTATGTGTAAAATTAAACTGATGAAAAGAACAAAGCCAGACAGAGAGTATGAATACCCAAATAAACTATTTGGGACAAAACAGGCTAAGCAGTACCTAAGTGTGAGTTTGTGCTATTATTAAGCAGAGTGGCAGAAGATTTGAAAGTGATTACACTTGGAACGTCTGACCATCAGTGTCAGCTTCCTGAAAAAACTTAAAGAACAAAACTTTATTTTTCTCATAACTGGTTTAGATATAGTAAAGTATCCAATTTCCTTTTTATTTCCTCTGAAACACTTTCTGGTGGTAATAGTGAGTGGAGATCCATCACCTTATAATAGAAAAAACAGTTATGGCTAGTTTTATGTTCTTTGTTCCGTCTTATCTCTTTGAACTCCTTAGGGTGCTAGCTAGGAGTCTTACTAGGCTCCTATGGGAGACTCAGCTCTCTGTGTCCACAGTGGGAGCCAGGAATATGAGCATATCTCAAGAAGCAGCACCAACTGCCCTTTGGATTAGAGATCCCTCTAGGTGGAGGTGGCTGAACTAGAAGCCCAAGCACTCTAAGTGTCTCCCAAAGCATAGCATCCAGATCATTGGTTTTAAACATGGCTGAGGTTTAAAAAATGCAGACTCTAGGGTCCTTGCCAAATATCTCAAACTAGCACGTCCAAGAGTGGATTCTGGAAATCTGCCTTCTTAACAAATAATCTGAAGACCAGCTAGGATTCCAAGCTACAAATCTAAGTCCTTTGTGAAAAAGAAAAGACCCTCCCTCCTCGCTCTAGCACCACGGTTGCTGTTGTGTGTGGTGAGAGAATAGGCACTAGCGTGTTTTAGAAGAGTGAGACCCCTGTTTGGGGCATCTACCTTTTTAAAGACTCCGTCCTCCCCACCCCCCCAAAATGGCCAGCTTTACCATGTAGTAATCTGAATTTGACATTTTCATCCACTTTCCCATTTTCCATCTTGGCTGTGTGCTGGCCACATATTAGGCAGCTAGAAAAGTGACCACATCCCTTAAAGATAGATGTTGACATATGATAATGTCAGTAATTAGTGGAGGTTCCAGAAAATGGAACTTTATCTATTGAAGTGCCAAAACTTTATTTTAAAAAGTATTAAAACTCCACTGCTTTCAGAAACAAAGTGTTGAACATTTGTATTTTTCTTGATGATTCAGAATTGTCATTAAAATAGGATTTCTTTTACTGCGCAGTGCACTGTATTAAGGAAGCTGTTGAAGAAGAAGTAGGTAGATCATTCCCTCCTGCAATTTTTATTTTGTGTTGTTGTTCTCGTTTGGGTTGTATGGTACCGTTGACTCCATCTCTTTGAGGGCAAGCTGCCTCTGTACTGCTCTCAGTACGCTTGCCTGGACAGGACCTCCCTTTGCTTTTCTGGTGCTAACCTTTGCAGGATGCAGTATGAAACAGCCAAACTTTAGAACCAGGTCTTATTTAGAATGAGCCATATTCTGGGCAAAGGTTTGGCTGTCTCTCCTGGGGTAACTGTCCCAGCTTTGGGACAGTTTTGTTATGACATATGTTCTGGCTGCCCAGAAGGTTTTGTTTACATGCTTACTTTGTTTACTGGTATATGACTGTGTTTCAGAAGACTGAGTTGTTGGAGTGATTAGTTATGACTAACTAAAGAGTTATTGTCTATAACATAAAACCTGGAGTGAGCATTTGTTCACATGTGCCAACATATTCATTTTTAACCTGCTCATGGTCAAGAGAAAGGTAGAAAATGCCTAGTTGGAATTTGGAGCAAACAGTCAGAGCATTGATTTTTCCTTCCCTCTCAGGATATCAGCAATACTGGATCCTGGGCTGACTTGACTTCTCTCCTTCCTGTTATTTTATTTTTGCCCCCAGAAAATCACTTGGCAGCTGTCATAGCCACACAAACTCTTGGCTTGTTGGTAGCTTAGGAAAATTCAACCCTTTTCTGTTTGCTGATAATGAGAGCAAAGAAAAGCACCTGCTGGATTATCTTATGGGAGCAAAGAAGGACTAATGCCCAATCTCCAAAGAAAACTACCACTTCTCTGGTTACTCTCCTGGGCAAGGAGTTCAGTGCCACAGAGCAGCTGTTTGAGTCCAAGAGGAATGACATTCCTGGCTTAGAGGCTCAGCCCACAGTAGCCCCTTGGTGATGACAGACAGGGCACCTCATTCCAGGAGACAGATCACCAAAGCAAATTATTTATCTATATATCTTTGAAGTCAGTGAGAAGGGCTTCCTCCTGGCTTTCTGCTCTTTGCCATTAACACCATAAACTTAACTGCTAAATATGATAGAGATTACCATGCATTCTTGTCTTCTCCTTTATTTCTACAAATCTTCTCTCTCTCTCAGTCTGTCTTTCTCTCTTTCTCTCCCCCTTTGCTCCTGAAGCTTTTGGACCTATTCTAAATGAAGTATATTTCATTTAGCTACTTGATCTCTTGGTGCACATTGATTGAGTGTAAGGAGAGGGAAAACTATTTTAACAGCTCATTGGGCTTTCAACGTCTGTAGTCAGCATGGTTCAGGCTGAACTAAATGGAATGGTATCCATGGTGAGAGAAGCGGAATGCACCAGGCTTTTGTGCCAAAGGGAGATGAAACATGTGTCATATATTTGGCCATGTTGGAAGTCAGTGATTTCAAAGTTCCAATCCTGAGTTTATCATTACAAATCAAGACAAGAATCGTAATAAGACAGAATCAGAATATATTAGAACAAGTGGAAAAATAGGATAACATTCAAAAAAGACTTAAAAATAAAACTAGATGGAAATGGGTTAGAATAAAAAGGTGCTTAATAATTAAAGTTTAGTTTGTTTAGTTGTAATATCAGTGACTTTTTTCTTTTAAGTAATTAATCAAGTATTTCAGCCTTTAAAGGACAAATTGTAAATCCTAACAATGATCTACAATGAAATAATTGTAATGTGCCAACTTGTACAATTCATATTTTTAACCTGGCAGTGTAAGAGTCTGAATTGTTTGCAAAAGAGATGTTTTGCTCTTCAGGTATGGAATTGACATGTGGCTTTTTAATTTTGTTTTTGATTTATTGTGAAAAATTATTGCCTGCTTACACTTTTGAGATTTTTAAATTTGTCGGCCTCTATTCACTTATTGGTGGAAGAAGATTCGCATTCCTGTTGGGGCTTCTCTGCCTTAGAAAGGTAAGTGTAGCTGTTTGTAGAGAAAGGTTGGCCTCATAACTCTTCACCAATTTATCCAGGGACTAAATAATGACTTTTGTCACATAGCTTCCATATGCTATTTTAATGTGTATTATTCCAGATTTGTTTTTCACAGGGTGATATTTACAGATAAGGGTAAAATGACATTGAATGTTAAAGAAGAAAGTATTGCTAAAGAACTATTCAAATACATAGGGCATTTGTCTTTATAGTTTATGGGTTGATTTTATACTACTGTAATTCATTTGCAAATTTATTATGATCCTTATGCGGATATGCCTCTGGAAGCCAGATATGGAGTAGGCATAGAGTATAATATGTTCATCAAGGGATTCTGAAGTCTAATTGCTGAGTTTCATTCTGGCATCACTCTTAGCTATATGATCTTGAAAAATTATTTAAGCTTTTGCCTTATTTTTCTCCTGTAACAGGGGAAGTAATAATACTACATTTCTCATAGGGTTGTTGTAAATTATAGATAGTCAATTTAAAGCATGAATCTCAGTGCCCAGCAGGTGGTAAAGGTGTAAGAAGTGTTTATAAATAATGCTTAGATTGTCCTAGCTGCAAGTGAATCTCTGTAAAAATTCTGACAAACAATACACCTCCAAAATTAACTTTGGAAGTGGCCTACAAGTGGCATACATCTTAGGTGGAGTAAATACAATAAACAAAGCAAAGCAATAAAACCTACTTCACAGGCGTTCAGTCATTATTTCTTGTATTTAAGCAAATTGGGTATTAGGAACTCATAGATTCATAGACTCTCTAGGTTAGATGTGGAAATTTAAGTAAGCATCACCCTTCCCAGCTGTCTCATTCAGTGTTTTCATCTCCTCTACCATATTTCCATGAAGCAGACATTCATCGTAATACTTGAACCTCTCCAGTGATGGCAACCCTATCCATGAGGAGCCAGCTTTGGTTATTGGAAAGATCATTTAGGTTTGGCTGAAAATCTGCTTCTTTTGCCTTTACCCATCCTTCCTACTTTGACTTCTATGTCTCTTCATATGTCAGTGGCTCATATATTTGAATATATTTTCTACATTCTCCATATCCTTCATTTTGCAGACACAAATTCCCAGTTACTTCAACCTTTCTCAAACGACATGATTTCAAATTCTCTAATGTTATGCATTATAAACTTTGGAACCAAACTTATTTCATTTAGAAACTGTATTTAGCCACAAGTAACAGGCTTAAACCAGAAAAGGGTATATTTCCTCTCATATAAAACAAATTCTGCACTAGAGAGCCCAGAGGCAACATGATGACTCAGCAAATTCCTCAGGGTTCCAGGACCTTCTGCCATCCTGTAAGTGTGATTCTCATTCTCAGATTTTGGAGGTGACCATTTGGTTAGCTGTTGAATCCTCATTCTTGAGGGAGGAAAAATTAGAAGGGCCTAATGCAATCAGGGTGCATACTTCCTGAATTGGCTTCCCCCTTTAGGGACTTCTTTTGGACACATTAACAGCAACTTCTACTTCTTGGGCAAAACCAAGCCACATGATTAACTCCAATGTAAGGGAGGAAAGGAAATGTAGTTTTCAAGCAAGGTTTCATTCCATCCTGAATGAAAGCAGGATCCTTTCAATAAGAAAAAAGGGTAGACTAGATGTAAGGTAGGCAGCTGGCAGTCTGCATCAGGATGTTCTCTTAAAAGTCTCCTTCTGAAGTCTGGTTTTCCTGTTTCAGCAACAGTCTAGATACTAGATGACCCTGAAGGGTAGAATGGGACTACGTCTGGGTGGAAATCTGACTTCTAGAAAATGGTACCAATTAATTGAAATACCAAAGAAAAAGTAGAGAGCAGTTCTAACTTGGGCAGAACTTTGTTTATTCAACTCATTTGAGCTCAGAGTCAATAATCTTAATATTTACCAAGGCTTCCTACCCATTGAGAACTGAAAGTCTGCTCTTTCCTGGATTTTTTTCTGCTTTATACTATAACCAACATACACATGTGGTAGATCCAAAAACCATCTTCTAAGGGTATGATTTACTAAAATACCTATGAGTAAGTGGTAGAGTGGTAAGGTCATTTTAGGAAGGTAGAAGTCAGTGAATGAAGTCCTTTGTGATATGTGTATCAATGCCAAGATGTTCTAAGAAATTATTCTAGAGTACAGAGTCTTTCTGGGATTGATAGCACCTAGAAAATTTATCTAACCACCTTGCCGTCAACCTTGCTTTCTGTCCAAAGGATCTCAGATTTTACTGGAAGAGGGGAAACAAAAGCATAGTGGTACTCATTGGGAAAAACTATAAGTAAAACCAAAGAATATGCATGCTTACTCTACAAGGAGTCCTGGGAACTCGCAGCTGGTCTCTGAAAATGAAAGGGGATGAAATAAGAAGATTGATTGGAATATAACAGACTTCAACAAATATATCCTTTCTGGCTACAGAGAAGCTCATACTTAGCTAGCTCAACTATGGTGCTACTATAGCCGACTATAGCCAGATGGTGGTGGTAGTAACAAGGGCCTTGCCTGTGTTTCATGAGTATAGGTTATACTTTACAGTACAGGTTATACAGTTACAGTACAGTAACTGAATTTTTTTCCCAAAACTTGGAGAAAAGCATCCATTGGTTGAATCTGGGCTCTCTAGGCATAAAATGATCTCAGCACCAGGAATGCAGACAATATTAAGGCCAAGTTAAAGATTATATTCCTTCTTCTGTTTTCTTCTTCATTTTCAGGTTAGAGTTAAAATCCTACAACCTATTATCTATGTAGTTTCCAAACACCCATCTTTCTGAAATAGGAATCAAATGTAAAACTACAATCCAGGAATAGGTGGATGAGTGCAAGTTGTGTCTGGTCTTCCCATATTCTAACTTGACTCTAACAGAATTTTTAACTCACAGTCACTGAAGTTTTTTTTTTTTTTTTTTTCTCAGTTTTAGTATCAAACCCAAGGAAGAAGTGACAAAATAGAATTAAAAATATGATTAAAAAATTTTTTTGATGTTTATCTATGTTTGAGAAAGAGAGAGAGCAAGACAGAGTATGAGTGGGGGAGGGGCAGAGATTGAGGAAGACACAGAATCTGAAGCAGGCTTGGGGCTCCGAGCTGTCAGCACAGAGCCCAGGGCAGGATTGGAGTTCAAGGACCGCAAGATCTTGATCTGAGTCCAAGTCAGACGCTTAACTGACTGAGCCACCCAGGTGCCCCAAGAATATGATTACTAATTTCATAAAGGCAATAGTAACTTTAGGGAAGAAAGCCCAAGGATGCCTTTTGTTTTTGCCTTATAATCATTAGGCTGTATTCTTTATGAATTCCAGTTACTATCATTCGTTCATACATTCATTTATTCATCTACTTAATAAATATTACTCATTTACTTAGTACCTTAACTATATGCTTGGAATTGTGCTAAATTCTGAGAATATAAAAATTTATAAGAAACTGTTTCTGCTATCACTTATGAGAATTTACCTTTGTATTGTACACTTCTTTTTTTTTTTTTTTAATTTTTTTTTTCCAACGTTTTTATTTATTTTTGGGACAGAGAGAGACAGAGCATGAACGGGGGAGGGGCAGAGAGAGAGGGAGACACAGAATTGGAAACAGGCTCCAGGCTCTGAGCCATCAGCCCAGAGCCCGACGTGGGGCTCGAACTCACGGACCGCGAGATCGTGACCTGGCTGAAGTCAGACGCTTAACCGACTGCGCCACCCAGGCGCCCCTATTGTACACTTCTTCAAGTGAACAAGTATTGCAACAAATGTTTTTTTAAGTATAATTGATATACAATGTTATATTTGTTTCAGGTATACAGCATATTGGTTCATCAATTCTATACATAGTGCTCACCTCGATATAGCTACTGTTGCCAAACAACATTATTACAATATTATTGGCTATATTCCCTATGCTGTACTTCTCATTTCTGATTTATTTATTTTATGACTGGAAATTTGTACCTCTTAATCCTCTTTATCTATTTCATCTGTTTCCTCACTCTCTGTCTTCAGAACACCATCAATTTGTTCTCTGTATTTAAGAGTCTGCTTTTTTCACTTGTTTTGTTGTTCAGATTCCAGATGTAAGTGAAATCATATAGTGTTTGTCTTTCTCTGACTGACTTATTTCTCTTAGCATAATACTGTCTATGTCCATACATGTTGTCACAAATAGTAAGGTCTCATGAGTAGACATTTTTCCAAAGACATACAGATAGCCAATAGACACATGAAGAAATCCTCAACATCACTAATCATCAGGGAAATGCAAATCAAAATCACTGTGAGATATCACTTTATACTTGTCACAATGCTAGAATTAAAAAAAAAAAAAAAAAGAAAGAAAGAACAAGTGTTAGTGAGGATGTGGAGCAAAAGGAACCCTGGTGCACTGTGGGTGGGAATGCAAACTGGTGCAGTCACTGTGGAAACAGTATGGAGGTTCCTCAAAAAATTAAAAATAGATATACCATATGATTCAGTAATTCCACTACTGGGTATTTACCCAAAGAAAACAAAACATTAATTGGAAAAGATACATGCACCCCTATGTTGTAGCATTATTTATAGTAGTCAAGATATGGAGGCAACCCAACTGTCCATATATAGATGAGTGGGTAATAGCAGAGAGAGCTAAGTGTTAATTCTTGGTAAGTTTCACATTTTAATGAGTTATTTATGTATTAAGTTTTGTAAGAGAGTTTTCTATATAGTGCTAAAAACACAGAAAAAGTGAACATGGTTAGTAAACATTTTTTCTCTTTACAGGAGATAGAGTGTCTACACTAGTGACTCTCAAGCCTGGCACATACTAGGACCACCTTGGAAGCTGGAAAAATATACTGCTGCCTGGTATCCAGGTTGCCCAGACATTGGCATTGTTCTAAAATATCCCTAGGTGATTCTAATGTGCAACCAGGGCTAAGAATGGCTAGAAACTCCCACTTCTGTTGGAAAGCAAAATAATCAGGTTATGCTAATTGGCACTAAAGAATAAAGGGCTCATATTGTCATTTGAATTTCCAAAATCAGTGTCTAACAGAGATTCTCATAAGTGTGGCAAAGTATGATGAAGACATTCAGGTGAGGACAGAAAATATTTCAAGCAGAAGAGTCTTCTGTATTCCTTAAATTTCACCACTTGGATGACTATCCCACCTAACTTAAACAACTGCTTTGCATTTGTGACCCTGGCTTTTAATTCAGGTTTCTAAAGTCAAATGTGTTAAACACTTAACTGATGCTTATATTTGAGTAGATTTTTCCTAAAATGAAATTTATAGGAATGTAAATATGTTTGATTGCCCAGAGCCTCGATTGTCCATCTATCTTTGTCCCTTTGTATTAAAGCTGTGTGTATTCAGGAAAATAAACTGGACGCCCTCCGACTTCAGCTCAGGTCATGATCTCATGGTCCGTGAGTTTGAGCCCTGCATCAGGCTCTGTGCTGACCGCTCAGAGCCTGGAGCTTGTTTCAGATTCTGTGTCTCCCTCTCTCTCTGACCCTCCCCCGTTCATGCTCTGTTCTCTCTCAAAAACAAATAAACGTTAAAAAAAAAAAAAATTAAATGGATGCCCTAAAACAATCAGTGGGGAACCCTCATTGGCCTTTTTAGGAATTTTTGGCTAATATGGAAGGGGTTCAGTATCAAATTTTCTAAATACTTATCAGATTTTCTCTTTCTTTCTTTCTTTCTTTCTTTCTTTCTTTCTTTCTTTTGAGAGGAACGTGTACATGTGTACAAGTGAGAGAGGGACAGAGAGAGAGAGAGAATCTTAAGCAGGCTTCATACCCAGCATGGAGCCTGATGCCAGGCTTGATCTCATGACCCTGGGATCAGGACCTGGGCTGAAATCAAGAGTCAGATTTTCTAATTACCTAGAATGCATTTTCCTATATATTACACTTCTCTGTGTATTAACTTCAACACTTATACATTTCATGATTAGAATGCCTGTACTCTCCTTTTATGGGTAGGTGGTAATGCCTATTACATTTCTCAAATTCTTCAGGACAAGATGTGTGGGCAGTAGAATTAAAGAGCAGAATTCACATTCTTGTTTAGCTTCCTTATGAGCCATGTGATCTTAGGTAAATCATTAACCTCTTTAAGCTTCAATTTTCTTATCTGTAAAACAGAAATGATAATAGTTCCTTTGTTATAGTTTGGAAGATATAATGTAAGTAAAGCCCATGCCATTGTGCCTAGTACATAAGTGCTAATTATTATTATCATTATTGCTTTTGTTGCTATTAAATTCTTTGGAGGAAAAAAAAGTTGCAGGCAAATGAATAATTGCTGTGGACATTAAGGAGTTTTCAACGGAAAAAGTTGCATTTCTCTCTTTTGCAAGTATTTGAAATGTACTAACTTGATTATCTGAAATCTAAAATCAAAAGCTATAGCAGTATATTTTATCTCAAAGGAATACTATAAAATTTCATGTTTTGTTATATGCATTATCGATGTCATTTTACCTGCCTCTTACACTATATGCGAGAGGCTAGGAAACATGCGCACACTAGAAAGGAGAGAAATGCCGTTTCTGGCAAGTCACAGCAATTCCTCGAGGTCGGATGGGATGGGGTGGGATCAAATCAGTAATGTGTTGCTATAAACTCGATTTTTTTTTTTTTTTTTTTTTTTACCATGGCCTCCAATCCTTATCTGAATGTTAATAGATAGTTTTATCTCTGAACTAATTCAGGGTGAGAGACCAAACCTTGGGAAGAGCATGTAGAGATAGAAATGACCTTCCACTTTACAAAAATGTCCATGTGCTGACCCTGTCCATCTCCTTTCTCCAAAGCACAAAACTACTGCAGGATCTTCCTTAACTTGCGATGGGGTTACATCCCAATAATCCCATTATAAATTGAAAATATCATAAGTCAGAAATGTATTTAATGCACCTAAACTACTGACCATCATAGCTTAGCCTTGCCTACCTTAAAAGTGCTCAGAGCACTCATATTGGCCTACAGGTGGGTAAAATCATCCAACAGAAAGCCTATTTTATAATAAAGTATTGCATATCTCATGTAATATCTTGACTATTTACTGAATGTGAAAAACGGAATGACTGAACGGGTACAGAGTGGTTGTGAGCGTCTGGGTTGTTCACCCCGCGACCGCACGGCTGCCCGAGCTGCGGCTCTGTGCCACCACCCAGCTCCGTATCGTACAGCATATCAATAGCCTGGGAAAAGATGAAAATTCAAAATTCAAAATGTGGTTTCTACTGAAGGTGTGTTGCTTTCACACCATCAAAAAGTCAAAAAGTTGTGAGTCCAACTGTTGAAAGTTGGTGACCGTCTGTATATATTTTCTCCTCTCTTAGTATGCTCTGATGTTATCTAGGTGGCTTTGTGTTATCACTCATTTCAGAAACGAAATACAAGTGGAAGCAATAAAGGGCTTAATCTGAATATTAATACAGTTTATAAGGAGTAGGAATGGAAACTAAATTCTTTTTGTTTTCTTCTTTGGCCTCATGTTTTCTTCCCTCTGGATGGCTTTTCTTCTTTCTCCTCACTGATCCTAATAACTTATACAAATGTGTCACCTTTACTGTATTCTCCTCTTATTTAATCCCTACTACCATGTTGACACATTAAATAGCAGTTTTTGAATTCAAGAATCGTTGCCTCCGTAGCTGTTAAGAGTGAAAGCTGGCCATGTACTATGTATGTACATATATAATTTTATAAAATTTACTTTGAATTTTACTACTGGGACAGTGATTACAACCTTGTCCAGAGTTACTCTGTTAGTTCCAAAAGTAGGCATTGAATGATGAGAAGACTCTAATTTCAGGAATATTTTATTTTATTTTGGGAGCTAGTGAGAATTGATGGTTGTTCTTTTAGTTGTTTTTTTTTTTTTAATGTTTATTTTTGAAAGAGAGAGAGGGGGAGACTGAGTGTGAATGGGGGAGGGGCAGAGAGAGAGAGAGAGGGGGACACAGAATCCCAAGCGGGCTTCAAGCTCTCAGTCAGCACAGAGCCAGATGAGGACTCAAACCTGTGAACCACAAGATCATGACCTGAGCTGTTTGGACACTTAGCTGACAGAGCCACACAGGCGCCCAGGTGTTTTGTTTTGTTTTTTTACTTCTATCTTTATGAATTCTCCATTAAAACACTAATTTTGTTTTTGATCTCTAACAGACCAGGAAATTTATGTTCCTGTAACTACTAGAGTTCATTCTCACCTTTTTTTCTCCTATGGGAGGCATGTTTGCTCATTGCTAAGCCTTTTTCAGTTATTCATGATCCTAACTAGAATTTTTAGATGAGTTAAAATGCATTTCCTTGTAGCTTATGTGGCAGGCATCGAACGATTAAAAAACAAAATTCATTTTCCTACCAGGGGCTTAATGCGTCAGAATCTGGGGCAGAGTAAGGGTTGGAGAGAGGAAGGAAGGAACTGAAAAAAAGTAAAAGGTAAAAAGCAGGCATGGATCAGGGAAAATTCCAGCCAGAGCTGATGGACTGAGCTTTATCAGTGCTGCTTTATGATATGTGTCAAAATAAATGTAGGAAACAGTTTTTGCTTCAAAGTTTGGAATGTTGTGGTGATATTTAAATGAAGGAATGTTACAATTGGAAGAGCTGACCTAAAACTTTCCAAAACCATCACTTTTATTTATTAAACTTACTGAAGAGAAGAAAAGTGACAAGAAGAATCATAGATCATTTATTTATTGGGCAAAGTACTCAGAGTTCTTTTCCTTGGTAAAGCAGCAATTAAGATGGGTTTTATTATGCTCAGCATGTGTGTTTGCCTGGTTTAAATTGTTTACATATTTACTGGCAAGGCGCTAATGAAAATAAATCAGTTCGAAGGACTTTTATCTCCCTGTCTGTGGAACACTGTGAAAGTTGCATTTTTAATGGATGATGACCACAGTTGTTTTTAGGATTCCTGAATGAAGTCATGAAGTCTTAAAAATTTTGGAACCCAAAGTTTTGACTCATGTTACAATTTGAGCAACTGCTTTGCTTTATAGAAAAGAGTTCGGTCTAATTTTGACCAAGGCTGTGGATTATTTCTTACAAGTCGGAGGCTCATTTCCTGGGGATAATATTTTAAAGCCTCATAACTAAGGCAATACTTTAGTTAGACTTACTTAAGTTATGAGGAAAGATCCACCCAGGTCACTTTAGGGCACCATTTCTCAAATCAGGTATCCTACCCTACACTTTAGCAGTTACATGTGCTGTAACATAAAGGCTTCAGGGCCCTCTGCTAAGTAGGATTAAAGTTTCTTCCTTCCTTCCTTCCTTCCTTCCTTCCTTCCTTCCTTCCTTCCTTCCTTCCTTCCTTCCTTCCTCCTTCCCTCCCTCCCTCCCTCCCTCCCTCCCTCCCTTTCTTTCTTTCTTTCTTTCTTTCTTTCTTTCTTTCTTTCTTTCTCTCTTCTTGTAGCAAGATTTTTAAGAGACTTAAATGTGCAAATGGATATTGTGACTAATCAAGAAAGGACATGGCATTCAGCATTTCCCAGACTATTATCAAGCAGTCTCTACTTACATCTCTCAGAATTCTGTTTCTAGAACACGGTTAGGGAAAAGCTGCCTGGAGTGATAGGCTTCCTTATAAACTGGCAGTCAGCCTCTCTGGACCCTGGTCTTCCAGAAGCCCATCACCATGCCATATTTAAGAGCAGGGCCCATGACCCACTCTTCTGTGCGACTCGTGTTTGTACTCACTGAGAGAGAGGATCCAATGGAGTTTGCTGGCCACTATCTAATCTGGGGCACTTTTATTGAGATGTCTTAAACCAAAGTGCCTCAGAGCAGTTTGGCTTTTATACATGATCCTTTGGCCTTAGCACAAATCTCTGGACCGATTAGCTGTGGCCAAGGTAGTAATATCAAGTGGCCAAATCCACAGAATTTTAGTGCTGTTGTGCTTTACATGGAGGCTATAATAGGTAGTTAAGTTTTAAGGGCTATTCTGATTCCATCTTCATGTAAGATATTCATTCATTCATTTATTCAGCAAGCATTATTGGATACCTATCGTGGATACTTAACATGAACACCATGTTACACTCTGGGGATACAAACATGAGTAAGATATCTTTCTGTTTCCCAAGCAGCTTGGTTGTCCTTGTTTGTTTCATAGGATACTCTTTGGATGTACAACGAGCTGCTCCATTTTGAAAGCCAGTATAGGTGATTGAAATATATACATACCTCCTTGTTATTTTCCTGTTACTATTTGATCTAATCTTTGGTCTGAATGTTCTGCAGTATTCCCCCAGAGAAACCAGCAGCAGGCAGGGCTTGCACAGATGTGGGGCATCAGGAATGCAGTACTTTTGGTTGATTAATTGATAACATGATTATGGCCTCTTTCCCATGTGGGGGACATGGTGCTGTCTGATGCTGTCTTCTTTTCTATTGTGCATGCTCGGGACAGGCATCCCACATGGTCCTTGATTGATTGTAAGACAGGAGAGGGACACGGTGGCAGCATGTGTAGCACTGCCAGAAGGAACACATCTGTAGCAGCTGTGTGGATCGTTGCTCTCAGTGAGCTGTTCTTTTCTGGGCTGAGGTGCAGGTCTTCATGAAGAAGAAAAGTCCAGGGCGACAGGAAAAATTAACTTGTTCTCTAATCTGAGTTTACAAGGATCCTGGCTCATGGCTTACTATGCTTCAAGTTCACTACTCCCAGTGTAGGGAGATCCCTATAGCTATTGGCTTCTCATTAAATATGTTGTATGTTACATGGAGGAACATCAGCAAGTTAAACATCTATTTGGGTTAAAAAAGGGAAAGATTCCCACCTGGAAAATTTAAATATATCCGTTAGAGTCCACTTCACAGTTAAAGAAAGTTGTGATATCTTGTGATAGAAATGGCAAGATTACTGGGGCGCCTGGGTGGCGCAGTCGGTTAAGCGTCTGACTTCAGCCAGGTCACGATCTCGCGGTCCTTGAGTTCGAGCCCCGCGTCAGGTTCTGGGCTGATGGCTCAGAGCCTGGAGCCTGTTTCCGATTCTGTGTCTCCCTCTCTCTCTGCCCCTCCCCCGTTCATGCTCTGTCTCTCTCTGTCCCAAAAATAAATAAACGTTGAAAAAAAAATTAAAAAAAAAAGAAATGGCAAGATTACTGAATTTAGTGTTGATGTTTCACTAGTTGCTTAAAAGGTTGTTAAGGATTGCTTGCCATTTATAGCCAGATAGAGATAGCGGATGGTGGAAGACACTCTTCCTGGGTCTTCTCCTAAGAGCCCCACCACTCATTCTTTTTTTGGTAGCATTCTTCAAAGCAACAATCTCATGCACTGTTCTTTATTGATTCATTGGGTAACTGCTGACTCCAGAACTAAATGATTACACTGCTTTTCCTTTGGTCAGTTCTTTGCTTATCTGTTCTTCACAGTTCTCTAACAGGTTTCTCACCATGTGGAAGGTGCTGTGCAAGCCACCCGGAGAAATACAGCAGTGCACAAAGTATGCTCCCTGCCATCTGCTGATAGGTATCCAACTGAACATAATACAAGACATGTGTGATACGTTCCACACAAAGTGGTGTAAAGGAACTTGCAACGGCTTTGTAGAATATGATCATGAGTAGGCAGATTCTGGCCACTGATGCATCATTGTGGACCTGTATGTAAATGTGCTACATAAGGACCCTGAGCAATATCATGGCAACCTCATGTTTCATTCACATGAAACTCCTATTACTGAATTCTTTCAGGAATGCATTTTGCAACTTCTGTACATTCTTGAAGCAAAGGCCTTAACACTATAGCTTTTGTTCCTTTTGGACCATTCACCTTCTGGGAACGTCAGTGGGCACTTGGTATATTATAGGCCATCACCAGCCTCTGGCATGAAGGACTTAGTGGAGGGCTCATTTTCATTCACAAATGGGCCTTCCCCTTCTCCTTCTCGGTCATTTACTTCCCTGCTTCTTCAAATACTTAAAGCACAACCTGAGCACTCCATAACACCTTATCAATGAAGTTTGATGCTACTTCTTTACATTTGCAGTACAGTTCTAAAGTTTAAAATTGAATGATAAAGACCCACTCCACAATCATGAATACCAGATCATATTGCTTACTTTTCAAAAATGTCTCCTTTCAGTTTATCTTTGCTTCTACTGACTCAAAGTTCCATAAAATACATTTAAGAGATCTTCTTCCATTTTAACAACTTGCCCAGACTGGGGATATCAGATTCCTCTTCTTTCCATCTGCTGGAGGAACAGTTATCCATAGTGCTGCACCTTGTATACTTTTACAAAATACTGGTACCCAGGACCCACAGAGATTCTCATTTATTGGTTTGAGGTAGAGTTCAGAATCAAGTATTTCTTTTTTACTGAGATATAATTGCCATATTATTTTAGTTTTAGGTGTACAACATGATGATTTGATGTTTGTATAGATTATGAGATGATCACCACAATTAGTCTATTTAACATCCATCACCATACATAGTTACAATTTTTTTCTTGTGATAAAATCTTTCAGGATCTAACCTCTTAGCAATGTTCAAATATACAATACAGTGGTTAGTAACTGTAGTCACCATGCGTCACATCCCCGTGACTTATTGATTTCACAATCCGAAATTTGACCACCTTCACCTATTTTCCTTACCCCCTACCGCTCGCCTCTGGCAACCATCAGTCTGTTCCCTGTATCTATAAGTTTGTGATTTTGTTTTGCATTTTTGTTTGTTTGTTTCTAAGAATACAGTATTTTTTTAAATTCCCTAAGTGGTTGTAGAGCCAGGCTTGAGAACCACTGTGTCAGCGCTAAAACCTGTTCAGAACCAGTGAATATCTCTAAATCCAGCGGTTGAGGTCCAGTTTTGTTAATCAAGAGGCAGATTTTTTCCAGCAGCTTTGGAACAAAGACTGCTATGGATATCCAGAACATTCTTCGGCCCCATTGCTGAATTACCCCTAGATTAAGGATATTTACTTTTTTGTTTGTTTCTGCTTTAAAGCAACCCACCCACCCAGTTACCCCGTGGCTAATATATACAAAACTTTAATGAAAGTTAAAAAAAAAAGTTAAACCCTTGTTTAAGACACTATTGCTATTTTCTGGGCAAATTGTCAGAATGAATATTCAAATCTATGATAACTATGTAAATGACACTCCATGGAGTTGTGCAGTGCACAGCCTGCACAACCACACCCTGTGACCCATCACATTCTTGCTTTTCTTGTTTAAACAAGTCATGACCTGAATTAGTGATCTGGAGACTGTTGGCCTCAGATGACACATTGGCAGGCTGGTTTAGGCATAGTATCTAAGATAAAAGGCAACTTCAAAGTCTGAGATGATGGGTTAAGATGTTCTCAAAAGGCTCCCTGCCTCATGACTCTGTCATGTTGCTTAATTTATCCCAGGTTGCCAGGGAAATGAATTCAAAGTTGACCAGTACAGTGCCTAGAAGCTGTGTATGAATAATAAATAAATTGATGGCAAATATGCCTTTGCTTGACAACCCTGGATGGCTTTATTTGCTTTTGCAAAGCTAAAGACTGACATAACCTGCTCAGCCTCAGCACAATTGCTAAGTAAGCCAGGCTTATTTTCAAATTTCTCAACATCTTCTTTTTATGTCCCATTCTTTATGGAAGTGAACACCAAGAAAAAGCAGGTGTGTTACTCATGGAATATTCTGATAGAAGCATTTAGCTCTGTACCTCTCTGCTTGGCCAGTGAATTCTATGGATGGAATCTCATGTAGCTGCATGTAAGTGAGCTCTGGTAGTATAGCTGTGCTGTTCACTAAAATCTTCTGCAGTGATGGAAATGGCCTATAATGTGCTGTCCAATAAACTATAGGTAGATATCCCTGACCATATGTGGCTACTGAGCACTTGAAATATGGCTAGGGAAACTGAGGAATTAAATTTCTAATTGTAAATACTTTTAATTAATTAAAATTTAAATTTAAAGAGCTACACATGGCTAATGGCTATCATATTAGACAATACAGGTCTGAAAGATAGGTCTTATCTAGAGGGGAAGGTAAAGAATATTGTGTATCTTCAAACTGTCAGGAACATTCTTTTTTATTATCTTATTTGATCTTCATAAGGCCTCACAAGGTAGATTTTATCATCCCCATTTAATAGACTGAAAATAACTGAGTCCCAGAGAATCAATTGTCTGAGATCTGTGACTAAAAAAGATCAAATCAGCATTCAAACTTAGGTTTCTTTGGTTCTAAAGCCTGCACTTGAAATTTACTTGGGAAAGTAGTCTTTACTGTTAGAAACCAAAATTCACAATAAAAGCAATCATGACAACTACTAAAATACTCCTCGAAACATGTGCTCTGTCCTTTCTATTTCCTTTTTTCACCAGATTAAAATTGGGCTTGCAGTCCACTGGGTTGCTCAGTCAGTTGAAGCGTCAGACTCTTGATTTTGGCTCAGGTCATGATCTCACGGTTTGTGAATTTGAACATCATATCGGGCTCTGCACTTGACAGCGTGGATCCTGCTTGAGATTCTCTCTCTCTCTTTCTCTCTCTGCCCCTGCCCTGCTTGCGCTTGCAATATCTCTCAAAAATAAATGAACATTGAAAAAAATTGGGACTTAAATACACTGAATAGAACCATCAGAAAGAATCTCACATATTAGTAACTGCTTAGGACTGAGCAGAGATATATCAGGGAGTTGTCAGTTTCTTTTCATTAAAGCCCAAACTCTGCCATACCAGACCTCTGCTGAATTGGTTATCTCCCCACCCCTACTACATCTCTTCCTTTATTTCTTAAGATGCCCAGAGTCCATACTTATGGTCCTTTCTCCTGTGCTCTCCTTTGTTCATGGTTCTTACCCATGTCTAGTGAATATGTGTTCATCATCTAGGCAATGGTTCTTAGCCCTGGCTACATCAGGAGTAACTGGTGCACTTTTAAAAACTCAGCTGCCAGAGATTCACTCAAACAAACTGAATGTGGATTTCTGAGAGTTGGGTCCAACCATCAGTATTTTTTAAAGTTTCCCAAGGGACTGTAATGTGCAGGCAGGGCTAAGAAGCACAGCCCTTATTGATTGGTCATCTGCCTGTATCATAGAGTTTTGTTGATTCCAGACTTTTTGAACTCAGAGCACTAGGTAGGTGAGTATTGTAGGTGGAAAAGGGTGGGTGTTGTGGATGGTAAGTAATAAGCACTTGAAAAAGTGTCAGAAGGTAAAGAAGACAGAAGAGTTGTGGTAAGGGGTCCTAGGAAGGCTTCTGTCACAGCCATTGTGGATGGGTAGAGTTTAGGAAACGCTGATGAGAGAAAGAGCTTTAAGATAAATAATCTATATTGGCATTGCTTCTGTTCAACATCATTTGTTGAGAACCTTTTGCACCAGCTCCTGTCATAGGGGCACAAAGATAGAAGGAAAAAAAAAGGTCCCTGCCATGTAATAAATTACAAGTGTAGAATTAATAAAAAGAAGAGAAAAATAAGAAAGACCTGATCAAATAAGAATAATCCTTATTTAACTACTTATGTGTACCATTTGCCATTATTACTCAGCACAAGTAGCTTTATACACATCATTAAATATGTGTTGGGCTATCTTTGTTGTAACTTGTATTCAGTTGCAGCAGTAGCCTCTGTTATATCTTCTTAGCCTTTATGTGGTCTGTTTGTGAAGAGTTTAAACAAATTGAAAGGAGACTTCCACCTGCAACTTCCCTTAAGTGTTATGTGTGAAGTAAATGTCTATAATAGTTTTTGGCAAATGCATTAAATAAGTCTTCTCATCTTCTTGTACACCCCCCCCCCCCACACCCACCTTGCCAATCCTTGGCCCCACCACATCACACCCAACACGTTTTTCTAATCATAGCCTAAATCAAAGTATTTTTCTGTGCTTTGATGGGATAGAAATGGAAGAATTAAAGAGAAACTTCTCTAGTAGTAAGGGTCACAGGGCATCTGTGTTGGGGGGATGGGGAGCCCACAGTCCTTCTGTCCACTAGAAGCAGCATTAAGTACATCTCCACGGTTTCATGCCTGCTTGTCATGTGCTTCAACATCAGAATTCACTTGGAAACCTGTCTTAATTTTAGCATGTGTGTAGTGTTTGGGGTAGGGCTTCCCACCAGGAGATCATGGAAGCATAGAGGATGGCAAGCACTCCTATTCACTGAGCACTGACTTCCTCTTCACACCAGTGTTAACAAATAACATCAACAAAGCATAAATTTGTTCCACCTGTTTTGGTGCTTTGTATAAATGGTATCATAGAATGTGTATGGCTTTTATGTCTGGCTTCTTTCCTTTAACACAACATTTGTGAGATTCATTCATTTTGTTGGGTGTAACTGTAGATCGTTTACCTTCATAACTGTAGTGTTTTCCACTGTGTGAATAAACTCAAATATATTTATACGTTCAACTGTTGATGGACGTTTGGGTAGCTTTCAGGTTGAGGCTATTACAATTGCTGCTATGAGCAATCTGATACATGTAGTTCTGTGAATGTATATATGTATTTCTGTTGGGAATATACCTAGAAGTGGAGCTGTCAGATAATAGGATATGTGAGCATTCAGTTTAAATAGATAACTTGCCAAACAGATTTCCAGAGTAGTTGCACTGATTCTCTGGTCCATCAGCAGTGTATGAGAGTTATGGTGCCTCTCTTTGTTCCTTTCCATCTTCTCATTTTAGGCATTCTGGTATATGTCCAGGATGCAGTATGGTTTAATTTGCATTTTCTAAGTGATTATGGAAGTTGAGCACCTGTTGTATTCGTTGGCCATATACAAGTAATTTTTGCCACTTGTTCTAACACGATTATTCTAATAACATATAAACAAATTTCTTATCCTATTTTTTTCTCTAGCTATTTTCATACCCCCCCCTTTTTTTTTTTTTTTTAATTTTTTTTTTCAACTTTTATTTATTTTTGGGACAGAGAGAGACAGAGCATGAACGGGGGAGGGGCAGAGAGAGAGGGAGACACAGAATCGGAAACAGGCTCCAGGCTCCGAGCCATCAGCCCAGAGCCTGACGCGGGGCTCGAACCCACTGACCGCGAGATCGTGACCTGGCTGAAGTCGGACGCTTAACCGACTGCGCCACCCAGGCGCCCCTCCCCCCCCCTTTTTTTTAACCAATATAATGTCATTGGGGAAATAAGTTCCCTCCTTTTAGGCTAATCTAATACAGTTGTTTTCTTAAATTGTTGTTACCTGGTAGTAAAGTGAACAACATTTGTTCTCTCAAAACAAGAGGAAGATTTCACTAAAATTAAATAACCTGATATATAGTAAGTGTGAACAGATTCAAGGAAGATTATGCATAGTCATTTTGGAATTTGAATAACTAATGTAAGTCTTTGGATGAGAGAAAATATTTTATATCAATTATATCTTCCTCAAAAGGCAGTCAGCCTTAATACTAAGAGAAGGAACAAGCCTAGAGAAGAACCCACCCTGATGGAACTTGCTTTCTAAATGACAATGCTGTTCTAGAGTTGATATGACATTGATAAAGTTGATTTAAATCAAATGAGCTATTGTTTAATAGGCCTTTTATATTATTGGAATTCAAGGCTGCCAAGCTCTTCTGTGAAGTACAGTCATGGAACTTCAGAGAAGCCTTCCATGGTTAGGTGAGTTGGATAAACTCATTAAACTAACAGAGTTATTGGAGCATTCTGGGCTCTGCTAAAGACCACACGGGCAGCGTGACAGCCAAGAAAAGAAAGGCTAGAGAATAGTAGGAACCACAGAAATAAAATAAGCTAGGTTGTCTGGCCCTGTCCTCATTTTCTTATTTTAAGCAAATACCTAGTGTATTTATTGCCTGACAATGACTGACAAAGGTATATAAAAAGTTCTGGCTCTTGGAGTGCCTGGGTGGCATGGTCACTTGAGCAGCCAACTTTGGCTCACGTCATGATCTCATGGTTTGTGAGTTCGAGCCCCGCATCAGGTTTGCTGTTGTCACCACAGAGCCCACTTCAGATCCTCTGTCCCCCTCTCTTTCTGCCCACCCCTGCTCTCTCCCTCAAAGATAAATAAACATTAAAAAAGAAAAGTACTGGCTCTCCTTTTTGGAGAAAACAATTTAGTTGGTTGTATATTGCTGACTGAAACGTCATGTCCTTTGAGGCATCGATGGGATTTAAACTGATCCCAAGTCTTTCCAAATTGCTTGCTTAGTTATTTTTCTATACAGAGAATATTTTTATAAAAATGTATAATTCAAGGAACAGATTTCTCAAGGGCTTGAATGCCTTTGAATGTGCTACTGCATTGACCAAGCGTGAACACAATGCAGATCTCTCGTCACTTGTGATATACTGGGCATTGCGGCTCGACTGTCTACTCTCTCATCCCTATGTCTGTCCATCTATCATTACTGCCATACCATTTGAGTTTTGGAGGATTTGAGATTTTGGAGTGGACTTTAAGAAATAGATGTATACTTGAAATGTTTATCTTTTGGCATCTTATCAAGGACTTGCTAACATAGGTCCTGCATAGGGAAGAGGAAGAAATGAGAGGAAAATCATGAGAGAAGAAATGAGTTAGAGCCCCAGTTTTACAGTTCAGTCCTGATTCTGCCCAAAAAATTTACTGAAAGAATAACTCCTGAAAGGTGTGGGTGTATATACATACATATATATATGTGTGTATATATATGTATATATATGCATGTATATACATACACAGATATATATATTTACTTCTTGTCCTAGGGTATCACAAATTTGAGGGTAAAATGTATTTTGGAACATCAAAAAATGTGTTGAAATACAGTTTCTGCCATTATAAAATTTGTCCTTAGATCCAATATCAGGTGTGTGTGTGTGTGTGCGTGTGTGTCCATTTTCACCCATTACTTCATGGAGATGATGGGTGTGACAACAAACAAAGAGGAAACGAGACAGTTATTTCTCCTGGTCACTGGCCTTTGCTTTTAAAATTTTTTCTGGTCTTTCAAACTGGTATGTTTCCCTCTGCCTCTAAATGGTTCATGTTTCAAAAACATTTTGAGAGAATTGTTACACTGTGTTTTCCACTCCATGGTGAAAATCTCTAGCTGTATGTCCTACAGAAACTTGGTATGAGTGATGAACAGGAGTGAAGGGTCCACAGAAGAGACCACCTGATGGATCTAGCTTGAGTCCTAGACCTGTTCTCTGACACCACCCTCTTTTCTCCATCCCTTCTGGAATTGCCTGAGTTATACCATCATCGGCAATGAACTCTTTGTGCTTTAAGGAGGGAGAGATGAGAATCTGTTTGACTTTTGCTGAAGTTAGTCTATTACCACCTTGAGGTAGTAGCAGATGTTAACTACCTGGAAGGCACAATGACCTTTGATTTGAAAGAAACCAGCGCTTTAAAGTTTCAGATAATTATGTTTGAGATAATTCACAGCTGGTCTGGGGTCTTCGCCTCTTTCATTGACAGTAAGCCATATTTTAACTCATCCCCAGATGTACAAAGTCTATTCATTGACTCAGTGAGTCATTAACTGCCTTTAAAGTTTCATTAAAAGCAGAGACATTGCTAAAGAGCTTGTATTAGTCACCCTTTGATCCAAGTTCACTTAGACATTTGAGGAGAGAATTGATAACGTAACAAATGATGTCAAAAGAGAGAGGCTAACGTAGCTATCGGAGTCTCCACTGTTCAGGTCCAACAAATACTGAAAAACTTGTTGGAATGGCATCCGGTCAGCAAGTGTGATATGCTGCAGGGGGGATGGATATTATATTACTGAATATGATAGTTTATGTGAGCTCACATGTTTGTCCTGTCTCCTCCTCCTTTCCCGGTCTTCCCTTCTAGGTCATTCGATGCTGTCACCCCTTCCACATAAATAGCACATCTGCTCAAGACATAGAGTTTATTTTGAAGGACACAGGTAATTCAAAAGCTATTTATGTTTGAATAGTACTTACCTAATTTAAATAGCCCAGCAATGATGAAATACTAGCATAGCAGAATCTAAAATAGTTTGGCCCAGCTTATTAAGTTGTTATGATGCACATTACAGGCTCATTTGCTATAATTAATTAGTGAAGAGAGGATAGAGCTTCGGCCTTAATTGCTTCTATCTAGCAAATGTTTTTGAGGAGAGTTCATTTATTAAGAGGAGCCTCACTGAGAAGAATACATAGGCAAAAAGTTATTTCTTTTGTTCTTTCTTCACTTCATATATTTTTGCCAATGCTATTATTTAAAATAAATTTTTTAAAGCTCTAAGTAGAAGCAAGTGTTGTGTTCCTTTGCCAAGCAGTCTTTTTCACTAAACTGACATTTCCTAAAATATCATCTTTACATGCAGTGTGTTCTTCTCCCACTGGTTGCTGGCTGACCTTTGTGCTTTTACTCTTTCAAATCCTTAGAGCATTTAGGGGATAGAGTTGGAAGCCATGATGGGATTCATTTTCTCTCTCTCCTTGTCAAGCCTCCAGAGCAGGATAAGATGATGAGTACAGTCAAAACAGCAATACAAAACCCATAGAATAGATATACCACGTGTTGATATCAGTCCCCTGAACTAGTATTATTATTTTTTATGGATATTCATTTTTTACATGTCAACATGCAAACAGTAATAATTCTTTCATTATTTAGCTATAAAAAATTTTTGAAATGGCTCTTTACATATATTATTTCATTTAGTCATATTCTAAACACTGAAGCTGGCTGGGCGAGATGCTGTTCCTCTCCGTTTACAAATAATGGAACTGAGATTGGAAGATGCTAAGGGATTTGGCTGAGAGCACGCACCTGTTTAGTGGCCACCAGAAACAGGCCTGACTTCTCATAGTTGGCACATATCCCTCTGTACTGTTGTTGTTAAAGATTTTAAACATGCAGGAAATAGACAAAACTGATACCCACATATCTACCTCCTTGGATTTAACAAATGTTAGCCTTCTATTTATTTGCCTCAGACCATTTTTGTTTTGGCGTTTGTAATCAAGCATTGTGAGTGCATCTAATACTGTCCTTCCTCAATCTCTTTTCCCATTCCTCCTTCCCTCCCTCAAGAGTCCCACAGTCCTGAATTTGTTGGGAAGCATTCCCATGCAAGTTTTCAGATTTTACTCTGTATGTATCTATCCATGAACATATATAGTATTATGCTGTGCCTTAAAATTTCACACATATGGAATCATATGTACCATGTCACAACTTCAGTTTGGTCCTATGTCTTCAGTAGTGTGTTTCCAAAATTTATCCATGTAAATCTAGTTCATTCATTTCAACAGGTGCATAGTATCCCATTGTATGAACACACCATGTTTATTCATCCATTCCTTGTTTATGGACATTGGGGTTATTGACCATTTCCCCCTATTTTAAAAAGTGCAGTAAAGAATATCTTTGTGACTTTCCCTTGGCCAAAGGTACAATAATTTCTCTGGGTCTGAAGGATATATCAGAACTTTAATTAATGTGCACATTTGCAGCTTTCCTAGGTATTAGTGTATTTTTCTCCAAAGCATTTGTACCAATTTGTTCTGCCACAGATGGTACATAAATTCTTTTTCCCCATATTCTTTACAACAGTTGGAGTTATTAGCTTTCATATTGTTCTCCCCCAGCCTCTTCATTCCATTGGTGTATAATGATTTCTCCTTGTTTTAATTTGATCCTTATGTTTGCCTGTCTTTTCTTATATTGATTGGTTGCTGAGATCTCTTCTTCAACAAATTGTCTGATTATATTATTTGATTTGTTTCCCTATTGAACTTCTTGCATTAATCATTATTTGTAGGAATTTCACATATATTCTGGATATTCTAGCAATTATATCTTCTCCCAATCTGTGACTTGTCTCAGCATTGCTTATGGTGACTTTCTTGTAGTACAGAAAATTTTTATTGTAATGTGCAATATGATTTATCAATATTTTCCCTTGCATTTATAGTATTCTGCCTTTAAAGAAATCTGCCTTGGATTGATGTCATAAAAATATTCACCTATTTTTTTTAAAGGCTTAAAGCTTTATAGGTATTATAATAATTTTGAACTTATTTTTATGGATGGTGAGAGGTAGAAACCTACTTTTCCTTTTCCTTCATAGATAACCAGTTATTCCAGTGACATTTATTAATCCATATTTTAACTTTTGATTTTTTAATTTAGTTTTTATTTTCTATCAAATGTAGGTACAAAATACAAATACTCAAGAATTCTACAGTCTATTTTAAAAATGAAAAATTGGAGTTCCCTTCTATTTCCTGCACCCCAGATACAAACACTATTTTATTCTTTTAGACTTTATAAAGTAAAAACAAACAAACAAACAAACACTTTTATCTCTTAATAGTATGCTCGTGATAACAGCTCTTAATTTGTCACATCGGGTCATTATTCTTTAACTTTAAACTTTGGAAGATGAGAGGTTTTTTTAGTTTGTTTGCATTCTCCTAAAATAGTGTTACTGTAATTTTGGTTTGATAAATATTCCATATTTACATTACTTCCATTATGTAAACTACTTACAAATGTACTATGTACTACTACAGTTTAATTACTTTTCTTTTCCTGCATATTTTTGGTTTGTTTTTATTGGAGTTATAGTCTTATTTTATTCATATATTTATTTTTTGTGTTCTTAACATAATTAGCTCCAAACTTCCTCTTATGCAAATCTCCTCTCATGTTCAAACACTTCCATTTTCTGACAATGTCATCTTTTAAAAATTATTTTAATTGAGAAAAAATTGACATATAACAAATTAGTTTCAGGTGTCAACATGATTCAATATTTGTATACATTGAGAAATGATAACTACACTGAGTCTAGTTAACATTCATCACCTCACATAGTTACAGTTCTTTTTCTTGTGATAAAAACTTCTAAGATCTACTCTCTTAGAAAATTTCAAATATATAATATGGTATTCATCACAGTCACCATGCTGTACATATATCCCCATGACTTATTTATTTTATAACTGGAAGTTTGTACCTGTTGACTCTGTTCACCCATTTCACCTGTCCCCTAACTCTCCTATATATAAATGAGATTAAATAGTATTTGTCTTTCTCTGTCTGACTTATTTCACTTCATGCTCTCAAGATCCACCCATGTTGTTGCAAATGTCAAGATATTATTATTTTTATGGATGAATAATATCCCATTGTGTATGTGTACATTTTCTTTATCCATTTATCCATTGATGGACACATAAGTTGTTTCCATATCTTGGGTATTATGAATAATACTTCAGTGAACATAGGGATACATATATCTTTTCAAATTAGTGTTTTCATTTTCTTTGGATAAATACCCAGAAGTGGAATTGCTGGACCATGTGGTAGTTCAATTTTTAATTTTTTGAGGAGCCCCAATGTTGTTTTCCACAGTGGCTGCACCAATTTACATTCTCACCAACAGTGTACAACGGTTCCCTTTTCTCCACATCTTCTTCAACACTTGCTGTTTTTTGTCTTTTTTATAACAGCCACTCTAACAGGTGTAAGGTGATATCTTATTGAGGTTTTGATTTGCCAGTATCATCTTTTTAAAGACGTCTGTCTCAAAGCCTTCTCACCCCCAATCTGGACAAGTTGTTCTCTAGGTGGTAAAAAGGCTGGTCTTGAGATCTCCTGTTATCATTCTGGTAATTCCCTTTGCTTCCCTCTTGGGTTAGATTGTTTTATGGATCCCATTCTTCCTTCTCTTGCCTTAATTTCCTTAATTCAGTGTAATATATTCATTAGTAACTTTCTGAGAAAGAGTACATGTTGGATAAAGTTTTGGGGATCTTCTATGTCTGAAAATATCTCTATTCTCTCCGTAACTTGGCAAAGTATAAATGTTTAGATTATTTTGCCTCAGATTACATTTTTCCTCAAAACTTTGAAGGCTTTACTCCATTGTCATACTTTTTAGTAATGCTCTTGAAAAGTCAGAGGCGTTTTGTTCCTAATCTTCAGTAACGGAAGAGTGAAAATATGAAAGAAGGCTTCCTGAGCTGCAGAACATGAGTCCCTCAGTGCTAGAGTGGAGTAGCAATAAAAGAGAATTTGAAAGAAACTAATGTGTGTTCAGTGTCTTCTTCCTGCCTTGGAGAGGTGGGCAGGACAACACACCCATAAGGACCCAGTGTGGAGAGAAGTCAGTAAGTTGGAGGAACCAACATTTTGGAGGTCTGAGGATAAATGAGATTCCTGTGGGCCAAGAGAAGATAAACAGGTTTGTGTCGTCTTCAAAGAACCTCCCTCCTCCCTTCTTGGTAGGCCAGGAGACCCCAGAAGCAAGAGTGTATGGGTGTACTTTTTGGGTCAAGATCTGGGGGGGTTCACAAGAGGTCAACCAAAAGGTGCACTGTTGCAGTGTGGAGGCTCCAAAGTGAGGGGCATCCCTCAAAGGACCCCCAAATTTGGTGCTTGCCACCCAGAGGACACTCACAGCCAGATTTCAGTAGCACCAAGGAGGGCTTAATGGAGATGTTCTCAGTCTTACCAAGTTTGTCTCACAAAGAACCACATTGTAAACACTCTTGGAGGAAGTATTCCAATAAGAAGAAAAGCAATTCTAGGAGACACAGCAAAAGATATGGAAAATAAAGATGATTAGATAAATGTGGTAAAGCTTATTTTGTCCAAAAGATTATCAGAGCCCAAAGGGAAAACAAACAAACAAACAAACAAACCAAAAACTTCTTACCTTTCCAAAAGTAAAATTCTAGATTATAGGATGGGAAATAGAGAAGCAGAGACTAAAGTGTTGAGAGTGTGTCCTAACAACACAGCTTCAAAATCTATACAATGTCATGATTATGTAAGATGTTGTCCCCACCAGAAGCAGTGTCAGAAAATATCAGTGTATTACAATATATTTGTAGTCTTAAAAAATAATATATTCATTTCAAGAGATACAGGAAAATTACTTGATAATTAGTGGTAGCTGGTGGTGAGTAAAGTAGTGGTATGCTGGAAATATAATATTAAATAACCTGCCTCCCCTTCTCTGAAGGCTGGTGAACTTCCTGCAGACAACTCTACCTTGAGTGGGTGGTGGAAAATCTTAACTTTAAATGGAAATGGAGATTTGTTTTGTTTTGTCTTGTCTCACATTGCGTTCTCTAGAAGCAGAGAGTGAGTGTAAAATTCAGAACTAACAAATTTTTGAGGAGTCTTCAGAAAAAGTCATTAAGTTTAAGGATAAGAAAAGTAAAAAAGTGGGGCCAGGGTATGATTTCAGGGTACATGCAACTTTAGTTACACAACAGAATTTTCTCCCCTGGAACCAGGGTCTGACCTCTTGTACCTTTAAAATCAGTTATTGATACATATGTGGGGGGGAGGTAGGGGAGTGGTATCATGACTTCCCAGGAAAGATGGCACTTGTCAGCTGATGGCAGTTCTCCTGAGAGAATTCTCTCAGAGCCATTCATAGGCCATTTTCACAGTAGCTGAGAGAAGAATGTACAAGCCTATAAAACGGGATGAGGGCAGAGTAGTGAGGAATGACAGCTTTTACCACACTGATTCATATATTGACCTGAAAATTCTAGTTTCTGGATTAAAATTGTATTTTACAAATTAAAGTGATTGTAGGATTTTCCACATCATGTGGAAGAACAGGCATGGGATTGCTTATTTTTATCCAGGGGTAGAGGAAGATGTTCTCCAACTAAAAAGGACAGCAAACAAAAACAAAGTGGCTTTTTGTGATTATATCTCATGCATCCTGCATGCTCAATACACCCCATGTATGCACCCCATGTGTGCACACATACACACATACTATGCATGTATGCATATGTACATATTTCATCACATTTTATGTCACACATACATGTTTGCACATGTATACATATATACACATATGCAGACATATTTCATTTACTATCTCATCTTATATTCTATAGATTAGAAAAAAACAAGTGTTATATTCTTTAAATGATTTTATTTACAAGTAGCTACTGTTAACACCAGTATTGTATAAGCATTAAGATCTATATGGCTGTTATTGCCATAGCAAAAGTATAGAAGATACTCACATTTTCTTTTCAGAATTATACTTCTTTGAAATAAAGAAAGTTGAAAAGAGGGCATTTCTTTTTCTGCCAAAGATCTGGAAACACTTTGTCCCTGGATGGACTTTCAGCCAAATGAGGATCTCCATAGGAATGGAAGAAATCACACGCTCTGCTCCAGGATCCTGCATTTGCCAGGTCACATTGCTTTACTTTGGATTTCTACCATCCGAGAGAAGGTCAGTCCAAAGACCTGAGACCTACCATGGTGCTGCAGATTGCTGAGCAATGCCAGGGAATATGTCCTCTTGCATCTTTGCCAGGTAAGGATCTGAAGATGAGATGTTTGCATCCCCGGTGCCTCACATTTTGTGCCAGACCAGGACTGCACTGCAAGAAGTCTCTTTGCCAATTTTCCTTTATTAAGAAGATACTCCCTTCCATGCCCAAGAATAATATTATGGAAAAGGATAACCATTTAGCTATGTTTGACCATGGTCCTAAGGAATTCAATGGGATCCCACAGAATTCCAAACTACACATTTTTTAATTCACAAGTAAAGGATGAAAGGTATGTCAATGGACATGATAACAGAAAATGCATAGTTCTTTAGAATGCTTTACAACGTCACCAGAATGCCAAGCATCTGTGTCTTGATGGATGTCATATACTATGGGTATATACATAGTATGCTAGCCTTATATTTTGAGCAATAATGAAACATACTTGGGAAATTGTGAAAGCAAAGCTGACCATTAAGGACTTGGCATTTCATTTTGCTGTATGGAAAGACATTTAGCATGTGGTTTTACACCCAGCATTTGGGAGTTTTTCCAAGCTCAGTGGTCCTATACACAGTCAACATCCTCTCTTCTAGAGTTTAGATAGCCCCACTAGCATTCAGAATCTTCAGGCCCACACTGAACCATTATTTTAAAGCACACTTTTTAGTGCCAGACAACAGGCAAACACTAGTGAAGTTCCAGGGAGAGGCATGTTTATTTGTTTTCTGCGGTTCAGAAACCATTTCCGTTTGCTTGAATAAGACACTGTCTAAAAGCAACTTCCTTTCTTTTCCCATGGCTCCTTGAAATGGCAAATTAGTAAAATTATCAGGGCTACTGGTATGAGAATGAATGAGAGGTGATCTCATTTTGGAGGAGGCAAGGAACAAAATATTTGAAAAATTAACATAAATCCATTCTATGAGACTCAAGATTGTGTTTTTGGGGGGTCTTTGATAATTCCTCTCTCCCCTCCCTTGATAAACACACACACACACACACACACACACACACACACACACCTTGGTTCTAATACTGCATTATTAAGATGATTCATCTCAGGCTGAAGTTCTGTCTTTTAGCCTGTATCACTACTCAGGAGAGGTCATGAGTTCAAAGAAAACAATGAACAATGAAGTCAAATTAACAAACAAATGAGTTAAGTTGCTGAAAAGAAAACTTTGTTTATATGTGAATCTCTGTGTACAGAGAGACCTGGTACATCAATACTAGACTGTTAATCAGAAAATCTGGATTCTGAACCCTTCCCTGACACCCATGTGACTTTGGGTGAGACCCATAATCACACTAAGCCTCATATCCACTTCTGTAAAATGCTGAAACTAATTACCTGCTTTACTAACTCCAAAGAATTATAGCTAAGTGTCAAATGAGATAGCGTGTGAAAATATGTCATGAACTGCAAAGTACTTTACTAATATAAAATACCAGTAGGACATAAATATGTTAAAGCTAAAAATTGAATTTGTTTTCTTAACTTTTGTCCCTTCCTATTTATTTCTTGTGCCACGAGGCCTCCATTTTCTCAGTTCCTACTCATAACTGGTCTGCCTCCAGTCCCATCGTTCAAAATCATTTGGTCTCTCCTTTAATTTGAAGGCAGATAAATCTTAAATTACCATTTTCCAGGGAAATGTCTTAACTCTTGGAAGCCACTTGAGTCCCATATGGTATTTTAAAATAATAAAAATAAGATGCCCACAGTAAAGGAATAATGTGGATGCTAATGTAACCAAGATGTCAGTTTAGATCTCTCCTTTGCTTGACAATCTGGAGATCTGAATAAGTTGATTCCTACTCCCAATTCCATAGCCCACAATTGATCAAAATAATGTCATATACATTAATACATTATTGAGAGCATATTTCTTGACGATTGCTAGGTTGATCTGGACCTTTTTCTTTTAATTTTTTTTTTCAACGTTTTTTATTTTATTTTTGGGACAGAGAGAGACAGAGCATGAACGGGGGAGGGGCAGAGAGAGAGGGAGACACAGAATCGGAAACAGGCTCCAGGCTCCGAGCCATCAGCCTGGAGCCTGACGCGGGGCTCGAACTCATGGACCGCGAGATCGTGACCTGGCTGAAGTCGGACGCTTAACCAACTGCACCACCCAGGCGCCCCAGGACCTTTTTCTTTTAAATGACGGAAACTCAACTTTAAAATATCTTTAAAAAGTAAATAGGTTCACTTATACAACTAAAAAATTGAAATGTATGACTTTAGGCATGGCTAGATCTAGTGACTCAAATTGTATCAACAGAATTCTGTCTTCTTTTTGCTCTACTTTCCTCTGTTTTGTCTTCACTCTTGGGCAGTCTCTCTTCATGTGATAGACATCCTGATGAAGGCAGCCTGAATTAACTAGGATTTATTAGCAGTTAATTACTGCTGCAAATAACAAAAAAGTAAAATAGAAATGGCTTAAACAAGGTATTTCCCTCTCACATTTGGGTCTAGATGTAAATAATGTATGGCTTGTAAGACATCGATGTCCCATGAAGTCTTCAGGTACCCATTCTTACAACTTTCTGAATAGCCATCCCTCAGTAAGCCATTGGTGTAATACTAGGAAAGCTTTTTAGTTTCCATGACTCTTGTAAATATTCATCATAACTGCAATATAACCACATATTGTCTTTTTAAAAAAAATCATTGTGAGGTTATCACAACTCTAGGAATATTTACTAAATATGTTACTTAAAATATTGCTAATTTTGTCAGGTTAGTGCTTTTCAGTCTTGGCTGCTACTCCTTAGAATCACCTAAAAGATTTTAAGAAAAAAATTGATTCCAAGATTTCATTGTTGACCAATTAAATCAGAGTATCCAGGGAATGGGGCCTGGTTTGTTTGTTTGTTTGTTTGTTTATAGTTTTCATCATGTTAGCCTCCACAAGCAACTAAAATTAACATTGATTGAAGCCTAGGTTGGTTAATTGGTCTTCCCTAAACAAAATTTATCCAAAACGGAGTATGAAAGACACAATGGCTCAAATGTAAAGTGGTTCTTTGCCTTGTATCTAGGCACATACATGACTTAGGTGTTCTCTAATATCTCCATCATCTGCACATGCAATAACTCCAAGTATCTTCCTAGCTGAGGGTATTTGGATTCACTCTCAAGAAGGATCCAAACCTCCCTGTCTTTCCCATCTCTCTGACCTTTTGATTGGCAGGGCTTTTTCTGTTGTTTGAGCTGTGTGGTTCATCCTTGCTGATGAATAGTCTTAGCATCATTTCCATCTTGTCTAGACTAAAGCTCAACGCAGCACACACTGTTTAACAATTGAAAGAAATACCCTGATCTCAGCCCTGTCCTAGGACATGCTTCTGAAGCTCCTCCTATTTGTCTTTATACATATGCAGAAGCCCCTTGGAGCCCAGAACTTGGCCTTATACCAAGCATCTGTATCTTGCTTGTCCAGTGTCATAAATCCACCAGTGCACCTGTTTATTTAACTTGGTTCCTTTCTCAAATGACTTCACCAAATGTTAGTAACTGAAGGTCAGGTTCAGAAAAAAATTATTTTTATGGTCTGATCAGCATATTCAAGGACAGAAACCTAATGAATGAAATATTTGTGTCTCCCCATCTCTTTTCTTCAGCCATTGTTTAGAAAGCACCAGATTGGACTCTAATGAAAATGGGAGGCACCAGTTTAGAGGCAGAATCTGCATGAGCTATTGGGAGGGATGTGAGAATCATGAGCTGTCCTCTTCTGCAGCTGCTTACTATTAGCTCTAAAAGGAATGAACTTAGTGTTTCACTGAGAAGAAAAGGAAAGAAAGAGCAGGGGGTGGAAGTGTAGGATAGCATGCTATCTTTACAAAACTGTTTTGGTGTAACTGATGAAGGAGAAGGATAAAGTTGATCCACCCATTACCATCAGGGTCAGAGTCTGCTAAAATAACTATTGGTTGAATCTCTACCTGCTTTCTCACTGCAATTGTAAATCAAATCCTGATGGGCTGGAGAGTTTCAGATACCTCTAACCTGTTAGGAATCCTGGAGGGCTAATAATCAGGTGTCCTTTTGCCCATGTCACACTCCTATGCCACAACACCCCTGCAGCTAACCAGTATAGGGTTAAGTTTTTGCTGAGTTCCTTTGTCAAGGGTGAGAGGGGACTCTGTTCTAGGCCTCCCAAAAGCTGCCTCTAGGAGCCAGGTCTTTTCATAGAGGCAATGTGGTGGGGAAAGAGCCTGTCTTTGAAGCCTGATAGATCTGCAGTTTCCTGGTTGTGAGGGAACAAGTGAAAATGACTAATATTGTGTAAAAGGGGCTCAGTAAATGATACCTGTAGCCATAGTAATCACATAGGATAGAAAATAAGATACCAGGAGGGAAATCATAAACGCAAAGTGGGTGCTGAGACAACAGACACATCAGCAGGGCAATTTAATTTAGGAAGTGATCAAAGAGGAAAGAAAACTGAGAAAGGGTGGTACCTATTGTTTTAGAGGACTTGAATTTATTCATTTTTTTCTTCTTGAATCTTTTCATCTTCATGGAAAGTGAAAATGGGTTGATTCTGACGGCAGTAATCTTTGACTACCCATAACCTAGTCCCTTTGCACAGGTCAGCAAAAAAAATAGTACTACAAGGGAACTCGTTCGTTCTTTTTTTTTTTTTTTTTTTCAACATTTATTTATTTTTGGGACAGAGAGAGACAGAGCATGAACGGGGGAGGGGCAGAGAGAGAGGGAGACACAGAATCGGAAACAGGCTCCAGGCTCTGAGCCATCAGCCCACAGCCTGACGCGGGGCTCGAACTCACGGACCGCGAGATCGTGACCTGGCTGAAGTCGGACGCTCAACCGACTGCACCACCCAGGCGCCCCCTTTTTTTTTTTTTTTTTTTTTTTTAATGTTTATTTTTTGAGAGAGAAGGAGAGAGAGTGTGCAAGTGGGGAAAGGAGAGAGAGAAAGAGGGAGAATCTTTCTGAAGCAGGCTCCAGAATCTGAAGCAGCTCCAGGGGCTGAGCTGTCAGCACAGAGCCTGACACAGGGCTCAAACCCCCTGAGCCAAAGTCGAATGCTCAACCAACTGAGCCACCCAGGTGCCCCAGGACCTGGTTCTTTCTAATTATAACTCTGACCCCACTTAACTGCTTATACTATTATAAATAATTTACTGTTTTGAGTCTTGGTTTCCTCATCTGTAAAGGTGGTGAGAAATGCATGTCTTTTTCCCAGGGGGTTTCAATTTTTTCACTTCAATTTATTCACTTCAATTTATTCACTTCAATTTATTCACTTCACAAATAATCTATTGTCCTCTATGCACCAAACACTGTTCTAGATGCTGGGGATATAGAATTGAACAATTCAGGGTAACATCCCTGCTTTTATGGAGTGACATTTTAGCAGTAGGACAAAGATAATAAAGACATAAAAAAATAAATGTCTAATATATCAGGTATCTGTTAGGATGTCCTTGGAACCACAGTAGAGGGGACAGCCATCTTGCCAGCACAACCGAAGGAAAAGCCCCTAGTAGCTGCCAGAACGAATTGGAGGTCAACCAATCACCGAGCGACAGCACGACCTGACTCGAAAAAGGCCCACCCGAACCTAAACCCCTAACCGCTGCAGCTTAAAAACCCCACCCCACCACACCTGGGTGCGACTTCCCTGACTCCTCTCTCTCTCTCTCCGTGAGTCATGGAACCTCGCCCAAGACCTTAGTTCCCAAATAAAGCCTTTGACGGCTAAAATTTTTTAGCCTCTGACTCCTATCTTTACCCTGCCTTATGCCTGACCCTAACGGTATCAACAATTGCCATGAAGAAAATAGATAGCTAAAGGGGATAGATTTACTGAAAAAGCTTTGTAAACTATTAAGACCTATACAAACTTAAGATTTTGCCCTATTTCAGGCTTGATTAACAGGATTAAACTCAAGGTGTTTGGCACTGGAGAGTGCATTAGATTTTTCCTTACAAGAGAAGTTCCTGTTACTGCCCTTTGTAAGTTCAATGTTTTTTAGAAGGTTCTTTTCCCCACCTTTACCTAAGTCCTTATATCGGCATGAGGCTTCTAGGAAAGGACTCAGCCTCTTTAAAATAGAGACAAATTTAAATATATCTAGGATTTGAATGTTTCCTGAATCTTAATTTCAATCTTTATGTCATTGGAAAGTTCTTTTTTCTTATTTTGCCTAATCGCTATTTTGGATTTCTCTGTTCTTCTTTTTCTTTCTTTCTATCTTTCTTTTTTTTTGTGAACTACTCAGTGCTTTATTTTATTTTTGTCTGTTGAAGATAGAATCATTATCTTTATAGGTGCTCTGTGTTAAATATTAATCTTCAATAGAGGTTGCACTCAGTTCATTTTATGTAATTTCTTGATTAATGTTAAAAGCACACTTCTCAAACATTTATGAATGAACCTTTAAATGCAAGGCATGTCTTTGAATAGAGAGAATAGCGAACCACTCTGTTCTTTCACTGGGTTGGACACAACTGAATTAAAAGTGAGGCTGAGAAGCCAGTTGCAGATTTTAACACAAAAACAGAGGCTTCTCACCTAAGAGTCTGAGTACTTCCAACTCCAACTGGAAGGACTGCGTCCATATAATATGAGTTGCCTTTGGGCATAAGTTAATGGAATTCAAATGAATTTAGATACTCATTCCATTTAGCTGGACTACTTTAAAATGGAAACTCCTACTGTTAAAATTCAATAGTAACTGTTCATTATCTCTCATTCTAAGATGCTTTAAATGCTTTTTAGACTGCCTCTAGTTGCCACAAGCTAGGTGACCAACAGAAGCATTCCCTAAGCCTGTTTAGCAGTGACAAAACATTACCTTTTTCTTGAAGGTCAAGGAGGGGTTGATGGATGGATGTTGTGAGCATTTCCTATACCTTTTTCTTGGACTCAAAGAACAAATATTAAAATAGTTGATAAGAATGTTTTATAAAAGAATGTGCCCCTAAAGTGAGAGGCAGGATATGGACTGTATCGTGACTTTGAAAACACCGTATTTTGCACCAGTAATCAATATTATTAGCTTTAAATTATCCTCAAAGTTTAAATCTGGGGATTTTTCTCTAAGTTAGTTTCTCTAAAAAATGTTTGATTTGTCTGAAATGGAGAGGACCCTTGCATTTTTATTTTTAAAAATTGTTAAGAAGGGCAGAAATTAAGATAATATTGAGATCCTAACACTTGAAATCCCATTTAATAGTCTCTGTATGAGGGTATTTTTTAAAGTAACAATTCATTATCGTTTCCCTGCTTCCACCTATTCTTTTTTAATTTTTTTTTAATTAAGAGAATTAAAGGTTTTATTTATTTACAGTTTGTTAACAGAAAATAAAATTCTACATGATACAAACACCAAAATAAACACTGATTTAACTAGGCATTTAAATATTTGCTGAAACATTATCGATTTCTTTCTCAAATCCTACTTAAAAAATTAATTACCTACTTTCAAAAGTAGAATTTTTTTTAATGTTTGTGTGTGTCATTTCCAGCATGAAACTTGCCTTTTAAAGCTAAGGCTCAGAGACAAATGATCCGTTCCATTTTTTCTTTCTTATTTTCTTACCTTTCCTGTCCAGTTCTCAACAAGCTGTGTATTCGTGTACCTGAAGGACAAGACAAACATCTTTTTTGAATAAAGCTGTGCTATACAATTTGCTGGCATACGTGAGAGGAATTCTCTCAGGCACATTCTTTTTTCCCCATTTCCTCCCACTATCTTGACCAGAGGTTCTCCCTACCCAAACTCCAATCTCATAATCTGAAAAGAAAAAGAAAACATTGTTCCAGCTCATTCTGGTTTGAAAAATAGGTCTTTGAGTGCTATTTACAGAGTCATTTCCATGACAATATCAAAGCCTTCAATTTCTATTCAGTGTTAAAAGAGGAAAATCTCTTATTCAAGTGACCCTTCAGACCTGTATTTTATCCAAGGTGTGAGATCCTTGTGAAATGAGCCCATAAAGAAAATGGTTAGGAAAAACCAATAAGCACACTCTGGGATTCTTTCCTGGGGTGTTGGGTTCCATGTAACCGTCAGCTTTATTTGCATTAATCCTCTATTGAATGTAAGAATTAGAGAAAGCTCTTTAAATGAGGACATTGAAACTTTTTCTACCTCTGTTCTAGATTCTATTGAAAGTCTAGGCACATCTAAAAAATAAAATCACATTTGTATAGGTAGTGGCACTTACAAGAGATCAAAAAGTTCAAATAACTGAGGAATTTGCAAGATGAGTATTTCAAGTGCAGTCATATCTGTTGTCTCTTTAATAGTGATGAAAGTCATCCTACAAAAGGAGTATTTTTGGTAGCCTTAGAAACAGAAACCCTTTTTCTGGTGGGATTTTTGAGTACTAATTCTGCTGTTGGAATTATCCAAACACTGAAGATAGTGAAATAAGACATGAATATGCTAAACTTTAAAAACTTTTACTTTCAAAAAGCTGTTTTGAGTTTCAGATGGAATTTCCATCCTTTTCTTATTTTGTGGGAAGGATTTTGGCTATTAAACTGCACAGGGAATCTGACCCTTAAGAGCACGAAAATCTTGGATGCACATTGAACTAATGCTATAAATTTTCTTATATGTCTACAGATACTTTGGAGGAAATTATATGGGACAAGGGGACCGGTTCTTCACCCATTCCTCTGCCATTTGTAAAGTAAAAAGTACCTTTGAACAGAGTTTCATAATAATTGCATAATTATTTTTGTTTTCTCATCAATGCCAGCCTGCTGCTGGTGAGGTACAGCAGTACTGAAAACAAGTCATTGGAGAACTGAATTCTAACAACTTAAAAAATACTGTTTCTCCTTTCAGATTTGCAAAAAAACTATTTTAAAAATTTCTGAGCAGTGACACTTTAAAAGAAGTAAACTACAGGCCAATATCTCTGCTGAACATATATGCAAAAATCCTCCATAATGTATTAGCAAACTGAATCCAAAAATACATTAAAAAAATTGTTCACCTCGATCAAGTGGGATTTATTCCAGAGATGCAAGAATGCTTCATTATTGGCAAATCAATCAACGTGATACATCACACCAATAAAAGAAAGAATAAAAACCATATGATCACTTAAATAGATGCAGAAAAAGCAGTTGACAAAGTACAACATTCATTCATGATAAAAACTGTCAACATGGGGTGCCTCTGTGGCTCAATTGGGTAAGCTTCTGACTCTTGATTTAGGCTCAGGTTATGATCTCATGGCACCTGAGTTTGAGCCGCCTCAGGCTGTGCTGTCCCTCTCTTTCTGCCCCTCTCCCATGCATGTGTTTGTGGGTGTGCTATGTGTTTGTGGATGCACGCAGGTGCTCTCTCAAAATAAATAAATAAACATTTGAAAAAAGACCTGTCAATAAAGTAGGTTTAGAGGGAACATACCTTAATATAATAGAGGCCAAATATGAAATACCCACAGGTTATGTCATACTCAACGGGAAAACTGAGAGCTTTTCCTCTAAGATCAGAAACAAGACAAGGATGTCCGTCCACTCTTACCCCTTTTATTCAACATAATACTGGAAGTCCTAGCCGCAGCAATCAGACAGCAAAAAGAAATAGTGCTTGCTTCTGCAGCACATAAAATAAAATATTGGAATGATACAGGGAAGATTAGCATGGCCTCTGTGCATGAAAGATATACAAATTCATGAAGTGTTCCATATTAAAAAAAATCAATCAATCAATCAAAGGCATCCTAATTGGTAAGGAAGATATAAAACTTTCACTATTTGCATATGACATCATATTGCATATAGAAAACCCTAAAGAATCCGCTAAAAAACTACTAGAACTAATAAATAAATTCAATAAAGTCATAGGACACGAAATTAATATTCAGAAACTAGTTACATTTTTATACATTAATGATGAAGAAGCAGAAAGAGAAATTAAGAAAGCAATCCCACTTACAAGTGAACTTAAAAGAATAAAATACCTAAGAATAAACTTAACCAAGGAGGTGAAAGATCTAAAACACTGATGAAAGAAATTAAAGATGACGCAAATAAATGAAAGATGTTCCATACTCCTGGATTGGAAGAACCAATATTATTAAATTGTACATACAAGTCAAAGCAATATGCAAATTTAATTCAATCTTTATCAAAATACCAACAGCATTTTTCACAGAACTAGAACAAATAATCCTAAAATTTTTATGAAACCACAAAAGACCCCAAATAGTCAAAGCAATCTTGGAAAAGAAAAATAAAGCTGGAGGTATCACAGTCCCAGGTTTCAAGATATACTACAAAGCTGTGGTTATCAAAACAGTATGGTACTGACACAAAAATGACATAGATTAATAGAATAGAATAGAAGTCCGAGAAGATAAAGCCAGGCTTATATGGTCAATTAATCGATGACAAAGGAGGCAAGAAGATACAATGGGAAAAAGACACTCTCTTCAACAAGTGATGCTGGGAAAACTGGACCACTTTCTAACATCATACACAAAAATCAACTCAAAATGGCCGAAGGACCTAAATGTGAGAAGTGAACTATAAAATTCCTGGAAGAAAACAGAGGCAGTAATCTCTTTGATACCAGCTGTAGCAAATTTTTCTAGATAGTCTCCTCAGGCAGGGGAAATAAAAGTCAAAATAAAAAGCTTTTGCATAGTGAAAGAAAGCATCAACAAAAGACAATCTACTAAGTGAGAGGAAGTATTTGCAAATGATATATCCAATAAGGGGTTAATATCCAAAATATATAAAGAATTTATAGAACACTGAAAAACCCACAAATAATCCAATTAAAAATGGGCAGAAGATCTGAATAGACATTTTCTCAATGAAGGAATACAAATGACCAACAGAAATATGAAAAAATGATCATCACTCATCATCAGGGAAATGCAAATCAAAACCACAATGAGATATCACCATGGACCTGTCAAAATGGCTAAAATCGAAAACACAAGAAATAGCAAGTATTGGCAAAAATGTAGAGAAAAGGAATCCTTTTGCATTGTTGGTAGAAATGCAAGCTGGTGTAGCCACTGTGGAACATATTATGAAGGTCCTTAAAAAATTAAAAATAGAATTACCATATGATCCAGTAATTCCACTACTGGAATTTCTTTATCCAAAGAAAATGAAAACACTCATTGGAAAAGTTATATGGACCCCTATGTTTATTCCAGCATTATTTACAATAGCCAAGATATGGAAGCAGCCTAAGTGTCCATCGGTAGATGGATGGGTAAAGAAATAGCAGGGGCACCTAGGTGGCTCAGTCAGTTAAGTGTCTGACTTCGGCTCAGGTCATGATCTCGTGGTTCATGAGTTTGAGTCCCGCATTGGGCCCTGTGCTGAGGGCTTGGAGCCTGGACCTTGCTTTGGATTCTGTGTCTCCCTCTCTCTCTGCCCCTCCCCTGCTCAGCTCTGTCTCTCTCTGTCTCTCAAAAATAAATAAATGTTAAAAAAAATTTTAAGAAATAGTAGACACACACACACACACACACACACACACACACAGAGTGGAATATTAGTCAACCATAAAAAAGAGTGAAATCTGGCTATTTGTAAAAACAGGGATGGACCTAGAGGGTATAATGCTAAATGAAATAAGTCAATCAGAGAAACCATGTGATTTCAATCATATGTGGAATTTAAGAAAACAATTGAACAAGGAAAAAAAGAGACAAACAAAAAACCCCAGACTCTTAAATACAGAGAACAAAGTGGTAGTTGTCAGAGGGGAGGTGGGTGGGAGCATGGGTGAAATAAGTGAATGGGATTAAGAGTACACAGCATGATGAGCACTGAGCAATGGATAGAATTGTTGAATCATTATATTTTATACTTGAAACCAATATAACACTGTATATTAATTATACTTGAACAAAAAAATTTCTGAGGAGTGATTCAGCTGCACAGAATGAAGCGATAAAATAGTAATCATATAATCATGAATAGATTAATATTGACTCCAAAGTCTATGTACTAAAATAATAAATGTATACAGTTTTAAATTATTTATTTATTTATTTATTTATTTGAACTATCTCATTTTCCAAAGGACTAGGACACTATGGGTATATGACTATATTACAAGGACAAGTAAAATACTATTCTTGAATACATGAAGCAAAATTTTTTAGCTTATTCCATTTGTATGGCTTGGACAAAGTTGACTTTTTTTTTTCTACTTCTATGTTATGCATATGATATTTCTGTTGTAAATATTTTGCTCAAAATATTTTAAATTTGCCTTGTGTTCAAAAAGGAGACCACTTTATTGGAGATAATGTGCTTAGTGGAGTGAACATAGGTTTTGGAGTCAGGAATTTCAATGCTGGCTTTACTAAATATTATTGGGTAAGTTATTTAACCTTTCCAACTCTGAAATTTCACATGTAAAAATTAGAAATAATGCACAATTTTCAGTTCTTTGGGGGAGACAAATGAGATGAAAAAAATGTGCCTAGTATAGTGCTTAACATGCAAGTGATTTATTTTATTATTGTTCCTATTCTTTTTAAAAAAAAAAATGTTTCAACATTTTTATTCAGAGAGAGAGAGAATACCAGCAGGGGAGGGGCAGAGAGAGAGAGGGAGACACAGAATCCAAAGCAGACTCCAGGCTCAGAGCTGTCAGCACAGAGCCCAACACAGGGCTCAAACCCACAGACCGTGAGATCATGACCTGAGCCACTCAGATGCCTAACAGACTGAGCCACCCAGGAACCCCAATTGTTGCTATTTTTAATAGAAGAGTCTACTACATAATTTTGTTTAAAACCTTCTTTGAAGACTTTTTTAAAAAAATTGAGTTGACTAAATGTAGTGGCCAAATGGATTAAGTTACCAAATTGTTTTGTTTTATGTAGATAAAATTAAGCTTTCATTGTGCTGTTTGTGTTTTACCTACCTTTCCACGGTTATATGCAGGCTTGGGGGCCTTATGCAATACCAGGGCACAGATGCGGGAGTAGAAAAATTCTCTTTTAGTTATTGGTAAACACCAGTTGCTGCTGGTAATTCTCTGGACAGAGATCAGGAAAAACTCCATTCTCCTTGCCGGGTCCTAAGTTAGTTGACTATTTTCATAAAGCAGTGAGTGGAAGGTTAGGATTTTAGGAAACGGATATTAATCAGAACAGTTTTGTTCTGGGGTTTTTTGTTTCTTTCTTTCTTGGTGTTTTTTTTAATTTTTTGTGTGTGTACTTTTGTTTGTTTTTGTTTTTGTTTTTTTTTGAGAGAGAGAGAGAAGAGTGAATGGGGAAGAGGGGCAGAGAGAGAGAGAAAATCTCAAGCAGGCTCCATGCTCAGTGCAGAGCCCAATGTGGTGCTTGATCCCACAACCCCATGATCATGACCTGAGTGGAGACCAAGAGTCAGTTGCTCAATCAACTGAGCCACCTAGGTGCCCCAATCAGAAGAATTTTTATAGCAATGCCTCTTTTATTTTCCACTGAAAATAAAATTAAAATCAGATATATCCATACTGGTTTCTCAGTGCTTTACTGACGAGGTTTCATGTTTTATTTTTTTTTTTGGTCTAAGCAACAAAGATGAAGATTTCTATATCCACATGATATGGGTATGATAGCCTTTGGGAAATGGACGAAAAAGTTCATTCAGAGTTAAGTTTAAAAAACACAACCTATACACTGCTTCCTTTTCACAGTGAGGTGAACTCCTTTTCTCTTTTATATCTGATATGATTGACAGGGATGACATTTATTAGAATGTTTTTTTTTTTCATTTGGGTCAAACATCCTTTATTATGTAGTGGAAATATTACAAAGCAGCAAGCTGTGATAGTCAACCTTCAAGGTGGTGTCTAATGAGCCATACCCTCTGGTATTCTTGATCCTATGTGATCTCCTCCCATAATCAGTAGGCTTGACCTGTGTAACCAATAGGATCTTGAGGGAGTTACAATGTACAGTTTCTGAAGCTTGGTCATAAAAGACATTGTGGCTTCTGCTTTGCCTTCTCTTCAACCTCTCTCCTGAGGGAAGCCAGCCACCATGTTATGAGAACCCTCAAGCAACTCTGTGGAGAAGAGGAATTGAGGCCAATTGTTAACAGTAAAGGTGCACTTGCTAGTCATGTGAGTGAACCATCTTGAAGTGGGATCTTTCAAACATAGTTGAGCCAAAATGACATGACCAAGACACTCTGATATTCTTGACCTACAGAAACCATGCAAGATAATAAATAATTTCTATAATTTTAAGCCATTAAGTCTGGGGATAATTTGTTATTGCAGCAGTGGCTACCTAATACACAAGCATATAAAAATTCTTATGAATAGATGTAAAGGCTTTGTCTAATAATAATCTTTGTCTAATAATCCTTTTTTTTCTTCCCTGGGTAATATATACAGATTATCTTTTGGGAATGGAATGGCTCAAGTTTTGTGGTCCTGCACTCTTTAAATGACAGTCCATCTTTGCCAAGTTCATTTTTTTCTCCGGAAGACAGATTTAGCACATGTCAAATGACCAAGAGTTTTAGTCAGCTGAGTCAAGACAGTATAAAATTCTATGTGTGTCCATGTGGCTCTCTTAGCTTCTCCATCTCTTTCTCTTACTTCTGTGCTAGTGTTGGTGGAGATGAGTGAGTGGGGCACAGGAAAATTTTTGCTGTTTTTGTGCCAAGCCTTGGGATAAGGAAGCACTAGAGACTCTGGGTTTCTGTATTCTCATCTTAAACTCATTACAGTTATGCCTTCTCTCCAAGGACCCATCGGGTCTTCCTTATAGGACTTTCCAAAATGTCTCCTATTGTCTCTCTCTTGTGTGGTAGAGGTGGTAGGTGGAGGTGGTAGGTATGGAATTTTTCTTTCTTATTTTTTCTGAGTATTTTGTCTCTACTCCAGATATTATCCATTTAAGTTCTTTTTTTTATTTTTAAAGTTTATTTATTTATTTTGAAAGAGAGAGAGGGAGAGCTAGAGAGAGTGCACATGCATGCACAAGCAAGGGAGGGGCAGAGAAAGGGGGAGAGAGAGAATCCCAAGTAGGCTCTGTGCTATCAGTGCAGAGCCTGAGGTGGGACTCTAATTCATGAACCATGAGATCACGACCTGAGCCAAAATCAAGAGTTGGACACTCAACTGAGTGAGCACCCCAGGTGGCCCAGTTCACTTAAATTCTTAAGTACTTGAAAACTATAGCCAGCAAGACTCTTAGACTTCTCTGTTTTTGCTTTGTTTTATCCTGCCTCTCAGTCATATTCTTTGAATGAAGGGAGGAAGAGTTGGAGGAAATGCTCGGAGAAAAAAGGAATACATGTTAATATCTCAAAAATACTATGCCAACATACTTCTGACAATTCATACTGGGGTTTCAAGTTTTACCCAGATTTTTCCCTAAAATTATATGTGAATAAAAGTTATCTGAAGGTGGGAGTAAACACAGAGAATTAAATTTAATAACAGCTGAGATGCTTCTATGGATCCTATGTGTTTTAGAAAATGTGAAACATCCACTCTTAGGACTGCCACAAATAAAAAAGTTTGGCAGTAGTATAACTTAGATACATTTTGATATGACAGTAACTATTGAATTCCTTTAGACATTTCACAAATGTAGGAAAACTAGTTCTTAGTGCTATGTGTTGAATTTGCAGACCAGTGATCTTATGCATACATATTACACAGAGAGCTATTAAAAATGCAGGTGCTCAAGCTCCACCCCAGCAATCCTGATTCAGACTGAATTGCCTGTTTCTTTTATGGGTGTGGTCACTTTTATTCCTCAAGTTGTGTATTCATCTATTGACTGATAGGCTAATGTCTCACAAGATAATTATGTTGAGTTTAGAATTCATAAAGGAAGGAGAAAGTGATTATTAAGTGAAAATTTTGTCTTCTAGTAGTTTGTACAGCTCTAAACAATGTACAAAATACTGTCAAATTACAGTCAACACAGAGGAAGTGGGGCCAAGGAGTGGAGAAAATCACACAGGATTCTGATGATACCAGCTATTTGCTTAATGCTAGTATACCCTTGGACTATTCAGTTGCATGAAACAATAAATTCCTTTTTTTTTTTTTAATTAAGCTACTTTGAATTGGGTTTTCTTACATCTTAACTAAAAGAATATCAACTAATAACAATTCTCCACAAATGGTTGTTGAATATATGTTTGAATGAAAGATTGAAGTGTACGTGGGGAGAGGGTATTAAAATAGCCAACTCCTCCTGATACTCTTCTTTGGGTAGGAGACATCATTTTCTGTAGCACAGTTCCAGTGGTTACCATTTACATGGAACATAATATTAATGGTGTTCCCCAGGATGTGGGCAACAGGGCAGCCCTGAGGAAAGATGACTGTGGGGTGAAGAAGAATCTGTGGTTCTTAGTGCTGCATCATTTATACCCTGGAGTCCCATTTCCTGAAAGTGGGCAGACCACGTTCTCTATGTTACCTTGTATTGTGGATCCATTACTCTTAAGGACTTCCATACAGTTTCTTCTTCTCCTTACAGAGAACGCCAGAAACATTTAATATTGCTGTGCTAAATAGTATTTAGAATATGTGTAGTTCTTAAGCTTAAGCCTCATTATCATATACTTACACATAATTACTATTTTTATTGTAAGTTTTATTCTATTAAAGTATTCATTTTACTGAATCAACTCATGGTGACTCAGGCTTTATAATTTATTATTCTACAAAATGTTCAAGTGATTACAACTTTAAAAAAAATTGGGGCAATTTTCTTGCTCTATATGCATGGATTGACTTGAGTTAAAGCTTTCCTACTGTTGTGTGTGTGTGTGTGTGTGTGTGTGTGCGCGCGTGCGCGCATGCATGCATGTTTTTCATCTGTATATACAGCTCCTTTATATATTCACTCACTTGGTAGTTTGAACAAACACAAGAAAGAGAGCATGGAGAAGAAAACTAATCTCTTGTTCCCATTTTAAAAATTTAGCAGTATGCTTCCTCAATAGAGCTCACCTCAGGGATTATTTTAGTTTTCTCCTGAAATTCTGTGAACTCTATTGCATTAAGTTTTTAAGTGACTCTTTTTGTTCAACTGACATAAGTATAGCTGAACCAGTTCTCACTGTATTTCCCAGGAAGTTGAGAAAAATCTGATTTGTTTTTCCCTATCCGTAGAGAAGGAACATATATTGCTATGAACAAAAGGAAATTGCCAGTCTCTGAAAATTTCCCTTTGCAGAGTCTAATAGAATAATATGCAAGCATTTTTGTTGAGTGCTGAAAATATTTTGTCTTGCAATATTTTTGCAAGTGGCCAAACCTAAGTAATATGTTCCACACACTTTGTCATTAAAAGCAAAACTAAGTCATCAGTCAAAATTGCCAGTTTTGCATTGAACATTTCTAGCCACCAGGCTTTGCAAGGGTCACCTTACTCTACATGATAGAGGAAGGTAAACACTTCTATGTAGCATCTAGCATAGATACCTTCTTGCCTGGACTCATTTTCATGCCTATGTCGAAATGTTTCAATTCCATAACTTTTCCTTAAGTTTTCAGAAATAGAGGGAGAGCAAGGCATAAAATATTTATCTGCTTATGACACCTGGCCAAAGCTGCTGGACATGTGAGCATCCCCAGAAGAAAGCTTCATCAGTTAATAAGGAAACATTCTCCAATGTTATGTTTCTCTATTTGTGGAACATTCACTGTTAAGTGAAAAGATACTTCCTGATGTCAGTTACTATGTTGAATACTGAAGCAAGTAAACTATAGATAGAAATCTCCAATAATAGACTCAAATGAATAATGGAGGTGATAGATAGGCAGATAGATATAGACAGATAGATAGATTTTTCAGGAAGAAAAATATTTGTCATCTTGATAGCCACATTTAACATAATAGTGCTTTTTATATCTCTCTTTTGAATGGTATGCCCACCATGAAGATGTAGTAAAAATGAACTACTGCTTTGGTGCCTGAGTAGGATCAACTGATTTTGGAAGAGGGCCATGCTGGACTTTGGCAGTGATGGAAGAGTAGTATTACAATACAAAATTTTGAACCAATGGGCCCTTGGTGTTGTTACCCAATTATTTCGTAAGTATGATTTGATAATGACACTGACAATGGCAAAGAAAAGTATATCATTAATTTGAAGACAAGACTTCTAGTTCCCAAAGTAAAACAGGAACACACTCTAAAAGCCCAGAAGAAATTTGGAACTAATAGTCAGGGGTTAGTCCCTTATCATCTCACAGAATCAGGGTGTATCAAATCTTTACTAATGTAGTCATCTCTGAATATTTTAATCTAGGGAACCAAAATATGCTAATATCAAGCTAAGTGAGTCATTCAGCTAAGGATTATTCCTTTCAGACAACATAACGAGCTTTTATTTACAGTTTCTCCTATTTGTAAAAAATAATGGAAATTGGGGAAAAAGTATTAATGAAATCAGAGCAATATAAAAAGTCTCAAAAAATGTCACATAACACAGATGTTAATTAAAAAAATTTTTTTAATTAGTTTTCTTTATTTTTGAGAGGCAGAGAGAGAAAGAGCACGAGTGGGGGAGGGGCAGAGAGAGAGAGGAGAACACAGAATCAGAAGCAGGCTCCAGGCTCTGAGCTGTCAGCACAGAGCCTGATGTGGGGCCTGAACTCACAAACCGGGAGATCATGACCTGAGCTGAAGTCGGATGCTCAAATGACTGAGCCACCCAGGCGCCCCAAGCAGATGTTAATTATAAAATATTAAAAGTGGGAAAGATACAGGATGCCTAGGTGGTTCACTCGAACATCCAACTCCTGATTTCGTCTCAGGTCATGATATTCTCTCTCCCTCTGCCCTTCCCCACCCTCAAAAAAAAAAAAAAATGGAAAAGATATATAAAACTATATGTGAAGTAAGATATCTATTTTGTATACAATAAAGCATCTCATATAAACCACACACACAGAGAATAAAATGATTGAAAGGCTGTAAGCATTAACAGTGAAGTCTAAGTAGTGGCATTATGGAAGATTTTAAAACTCTTCTTTGTCCTTTGTATTTTTCACATTTTCTACCAAGAAGAGTTGTTACTTTTTTAATTAGAGGGAAAATAAATGCTATAAAATATCTAAAGACTTACACAAAATTTTAGAATAATATTTCCTTTTTAAGAGAAACCATGTTGTTTTAAGAATAAAACTACCCAACATACAAAGCTCTAATTGAATTGCAGATTCCACATTACAGCATTTTCTTCTACAAGGCTTGCTACATTTTCTGGTTTGGTTAGATCCTTTTTTATTTCTCCATAACAAAATTTTCTACTTGTAGCAATACAGTATCTCTGCCTATGCTGGTACCTTCCACTCTTCCTGAAAATCCATGTCTATAAAATCCCTTTTAAAATGTATCAGGACATAGATCAATGGAACAGAGTAGAGAACCCAGAAATGGACCCAAGATGTATGGCCAACTAATCTTCGACAAAGCAGGAAAGAATATCCAATGGGAAAAAGTCTCTTCCGGCAAATGGTATTGGGAAAACTGGTTTCCAAACCAATGGAAATGGAACTGGACCACTTTCTTATTCCATACACAAAAATAAACTCAAAATGGATGAAATACCTAATGTGAGACAAGAAACCATTAAAATCCTAGAGGAGAACACAGACAGAAACCTCTTTGACTGGTGGCTAGAGCAACTTCTTACTAGAAATGTCTCCTGAGGCAAGGAAAACAAAAGCAAACATTAACTATTGGGACTTCATCAAGATAAAAAAGCTTCTGCACAGTGAAAGAAACAACCAACAAAACTAAAAGGCAACCGATGGAATGAGAGAAGATATTTGCAAATGACATATCAGATAAAGGGTTAGTATCCAAAATCTATAAAGAATTTATCAAACTCAGTACCCCCAAAAACCAAATTATCCAGTTAAGAAATGGGCAGAAGATGTGAATAGACACTTTTTCAAAGAAGACATCCAGATGGCTAACAGACGTATGAAAAGATGCTCAACATCACTCATCATCAGGGAAATACAAATCAAAACCACAATGAAATAACACCTCACACTTGTCAGAATGGCTAAAATTAACAACTCAAGAGACAACAGATATTGGTGAGGCTGCGAAGAAAGGAGAACACTTTTGCACTGTTGGTGCGAATGGAAACTGGTACAGCCACTCTGGAAAACAGTATGGAGATTGCTCAAAAAGTTAGAAATAGAACTCTCCTATGACCCAGCAATTGCACTACTGGGTATTTATCCAAAGGATACAAAAATGCTGATTCGAAGGGAAACATGCACCTCAATGTTTATAGCAGTGCTATCTACAATAGCCAAATTATGGAAAGAGCTCAAATGTCCATTTACTGATTAATGGATAAGACAATGTGTATACACACACACACACGTGTATGTGTATGTGTGTGTGTATATACACACATTTGATTATCCATATATATATATATATATATATATATATATATATATATACATATATATATGTTTACACACACACACACAATGGAATATTACGTGGTGACCAAAAAGAATGAAATCTTGCCATTTTCAGCAATGTAGATGGAACTAAAGTGTATTATGCTAAGCAAAATAAGTCAGTTAGAGAAAGACAAATATCATATTTCACTCATAAGTGGAATTTAAGATACAAAACAAATGAACATAGGGGAAGGAAAAGAAAAATAAGATAAAAACAGAGTAGGAGGCAAACCATAATAGACTCTTAAATACAGAGAACAAACTGAGGATTGTTGGAGGGGAGGTGGGTGGAGGGATGGATTAAATGGGTGATGAGCATTAAGGAGGGCACTTTTTGGGATGAGCACTGGGTGTTATTTGTAAGAGATAAGTCACTAAATTCTACTCCTGAAACCAATACTACACTATATGTTAACTAACTTGAATTTATATTTTAAAAAAAGATGAGAAAAAAATTTTTTAAAAATAAAATGTGAGAGAAACTGTCTCTATTCAGGAGATATTTTCTTATTGAATTTGTCCTAACTTGATTACTTTTTTTAGGTAAATCAGCTATTGTGCATTTGTTTTTAAGATAGTACTTTATGGTCATTGTCATATACCCTTATAATCTTTTGCAAATTTTTTTCTATTGAAGCATTCTTCTGTATCTAGAGGATAAATTCTCAGGGTGCAGAGGCTAGGGCTTTACAATTTTTGTTTCCTGCAAGACAACTGGAATAGTGAATCTATGCTAATCAAGCAGCTGAAAATATATAGAATGGATAAACCAAGAATGCTGTGAAAAAAACTGAACAGAGATATTTTGGTAAAGTTCTGACCCCTTGTCTGCCAGTTGAATCAAATCTCTCCTGATGATGTCTGATCAGCTGTGCTGGCTATATCCAAACTATTGCAATAATGTGGGTTTGAATGAAAATGTGTCTTGGCTATCTGTGCCTCATTTTGCATTCTGGACTAACTAGTTTTCAGAGACAGGAACCCTAGACAGTTGACCCAACTTCACATTCCATACTGGCTTGCTGACCACTCTCTTAGGCACCAACTGATACTTTTCTATTGCTTCTCTGTATTGGATTTTTTGGTAATTGGGTATTGTGTTATTTTGAATTATTTTTATGTCCTCCAGTGTCAGTTCTAAAATCATATGAGTTCTAGGGCGAGACAATATTTCAATGTGAACCATGACTTAACAATCTTAGAAACTCTTTATAATGCACAAGCTGAAAGTTAGTTGTTTTGTTGTTATTATTATGGTTTTTACATATTTAGGCTGCTTTCTTTTTCAGTTGGTACGTTATGAAATGTGACATTTGACAAAGGGTCACTATTAGTCAGAAAGTTTAGGCCAGGGAGTTAATATGGCTAGGTGCTTATTCTTTCCAGGAATATTAGTTTTTGAAAGGGAGATTCAGGGAACAACTGCTTATACAAAAGAACAATCTAAAGGAAAAAATTGGGGCTTAAGGAAGGAAGCTACCTAATAGACATTTTCTTTTTTTTTTTTTTTTTTAATTTTTTTTTTTCAACGTTTATTTATTTTTGGGACAGAGAGAGACAGAGCATGAACGGGGGAGGGGCAGAGAGAGAGGGAGACACAGAATCGGAAACAGGCTCCAGGCTCTGAGCCATCAGCCCAGAGCCCGACGCGGGACTCGAACTCACGGAGCGCGAGATCGTGACCTGGCTGAAGTCGGACGCTTAACCGACTGCGCCACCCAGGCGCCCCTAGACATTTTCTTATTTCTACCCTGAGTGAGGTTTTTCTCCACAGACTTGTGCTTGTGTTTCATGGATTTGCTACCGCTGTGGCATTCTGCTGGTGGTGAGGGAGAGTACTGGATTAATGCCTGTGCTTATCTCATCTCCTACATGTTTGATGTGAAACATTGTTCTTGGGATGACATTTTACAGGAGTTACACCAGCTGCCAGCATATTTTTACACTCTATGTACTGCTGTTAACTTAGAAGAAAAATAACCTAAAATAGTGGGAATTAGAAAGGTGTCCTTTGCTAGCGACAAAAGGGCCAAAGGTGGACTAGGCTCAGGTAGTCCAAAATAGCTATCTTGCTTTTGTTTTGTTTTGTTTCTGCTCTTTTTTCCCTGTTCCTTGAGTTGTGCTATGGCCATGCCAGGATTCCAAGTTCTTAAAATCCTAGGAGGCACAAGAAAAACATTCCTTCTCTGTTTATTATGCACTTTGTATAAATCTTGGGAGCACTGTTTGTAGAATAGTTTCCAAATATGAAGCTTGTAAGCAAATTAGAAATCGCTGGAGCTGATCACATATGGTCCTTTCTGTAGTGAGTGTGCCTGTGTCATCAGAGAATAGAGAAATGTAGAAGCACCTGATTCGCTTCCATTTCACTCCAGGTAGACGCTATTCCTACCACAATATAAAGATGTGGTGTTGTCACCTGGTATCTTTTGGATGTGAAATAGAAATCTAGCCACAGTTTAAGCATGTGCATCTAGCATGTTTGCTGGATGACCCTGTGCCCACTGGAATCTTTCATAACTCATCCTAGACTTGTTTAGAAACCTGGCTTCTCTGTATCAGTGATGTAAAACCAGCAGATGACTATTTGCAAAGCGAGGGAAATAATCCACAATTTAGCAGCTTGGACTTAGAATATTGCCTTTCTTCTCCTTTGACTCTAAATCAGGTCCTTTCAGTTGTTGCTTGGTTAGAGAACTGCTTGACCTGAGTAATGCAGATCTTCCTTGCCAGGAAATCCCATAAATTCATCTTTGTTTCAAATTGCTATTAGGCAGTCTTTGTTTCTCATTGTCTAACACAAGATAAGCATAATTGCTCAACTAGATGGCAGAGACAGGGTTATAAATACAAGAAGGATGTTTGACTTCATTTCTCATTGTTAAAGTAATTATACCTACTTCTCTGGATTGCTGTGAAGTCCAAATAAATTAATACAAGTAAAGTGACAGGGCCTGATACATAGTAAAGATTAGCTATTATTATAAATTCTGTAATTTAAGAATATTAGCATCATTTTCCAGTGTCTGAGGACAAATCCAGACTATGCCTGACAAATACACTGACTACCGGAAACCACTGGCTATGGGTTGAATGAAAAGAAACTTTAATCTATAAGTCAACTTTTAGGACTTCTAAAATTGAAATTTAAACTAATAATAGTTTTAATGCCAAATACTGGAATAAAGAGTCCGGGTATTAGCCACTTTAAACAATTTCAGTCAGGGAGAAGATTTGTATAACATGCAAAGTTCTTGGGACCGTAAGTTAAGTGTGTGTGTGTGTGTGTGTGTGTGTGTGTGTGTGTGAAAAATTAAATGCAGAATAGAGGAATCCTCTATTTATAGAAAGTCCTATTAATTTGTTAATTGATTCAGTACCTGGGATCAAAACAACAAGGCACCCAAAAGGAAGGCAGTTTAATAAGACTGAAATATTCTAATAAAGTCACTTGAAACTTTTTGGCTGTGGCTTCCAGTAGCATATTGAAATGGTTGGGAGAACAAATCAGTGTTGGGAAACATCAAAATGTTCTGCTCTTTGGTAAAGTTGTACTTCATGCCCGCCCAGCCCCCATGCTCCTGTTGGCTGTGAGCCTCCTCCCTGCTCTACTGCACATTAGTTACTGCTTTGTTGGCACAGCATATTTCATAAAAGCACTGCTGCCAGAAACACTGGGTGAAAGACATTGATATCAACTAATATTATAACCAGCAGTTCACACATACATTCACAGCACATAGTTTAATGGAAAACTTGCCTAAATAAGATTGTGCTTTAAAATTTCAATGCTACATGGATTTTAAGATTTTCTCCTTACCTCTCACTTGATGAGTACTTGTTTGTAAACTTAGTGCCAGATGTCTCCAGACATGCCTCAGATGTCACTGTAGAAAATTCGTCTAAGGGTTACTCCTTTGTTGTGTTTCTCAAGACCCACTGATTTTTTTCTGCCCCTTGATGAGCAATTTATTAACTTAGATTAGCTATTCATAAAATAACCACTGCCTAGTCTATTGATGGAACACCTCAGGAGTTTTACATCAGAACACCAGGACTATCAAAACAAGAAAGATAAGAAACCTGTTTTCAAAGGGAAACACTGGCTGCCCTGGTGAATTAGTCTTGGCTTTGTGTTTGGAGACTTGTCTAACTAAGAAAGCAAAAGCACTGTTGCAGAGAAAAAGTAGTAAAAGAAACCTTTCCATGTTTCCCTCTGTGGTATTCAGAACTACTTCATAAAATGAAGTGCTCAAAATACACAACTTATTTGGCTACCACTGTGTTAATATTCTCAAGAGGTCTCTTTTTTGCGTTTTAATGTATATAAGATATAGAATCAACTGCAGTTCCTCATCTAAACCATAAAATACAGAAAATGATTTAAGTGACTATTTCCTCAATCTCTTCAAAGATGGCACACAACTAGGGCCTCTGTAGCTGCATAGGAGAGATGTTTGTTTATTACATACAGTGGATGCCATAGTCAATAGAAATAAATTCTCTCAAACTTGGTACAAATGACTGATAGACTTTCAAGTATGCCATTGAATATGATCTTTAGGATATAATTATGGTCAATAAAAGTTTAAATAAGGGTCAAAAAGCTTCAGAGCTGGAAATAGTCAAACCAATACTCAAATGAAAATTCAGGACAATGCTCCCTCATATCTTGTTTGGTTATTTTTTTTTCCTTTTTTAAAGATACAAGTTTATTTTGCTCTTTATTGACATATAATTTACACACAATAAAATTCATGTGTTTTAGGTGTACAGTTTAATGAATTTTGACAAATCTATATAGTCATGTAACTACAACCAAAGTCAAGATCTGGGATAATTTTTTATAAGCCTTTTTAGTAAACTCTTTCCCCTGTCCAGCTACCAATAACCAATCCGATTTCTGTTATTGTAATTTTTTTCCTTTTTTATAATAGCATACTAATTAAATCATTCAGTATGTAGTCTCTTGAGTCAAACCTTTTTCTCTTAGCATAACGCTCTTGAGATTCGTCCATGTTGGTGCATGTATCTGTAGTTTTTTCTTTTTTATTACCATGTGGCTCTAACATAATTTATCTATTGACTAGTTGGTGAAAATTTGGTTTTGTTTTTGGCTTTTAGTATTTATGAATTAAGTTGTTGTAAATATTCATATGCAGGTCTTTGTGTGAACATAGCTTTTCATGTCTCTAAGGGTAACCTACATGTAAGTTTACATCTACCAGAAACTGTCAAACTTGTTTCCAAAGTAGAATTCTCACCAGCAAAATAGAAGTGTTCTAGCCTCTTTGTTTCCTCATCAGCATTTGATATTGTCATATATGGTAAAAGCCATTCAGATATAGTTTGACTAAGTGGTGGTTGTAAGCTTTGATTGATCTCAGATAGAACTAAATTGCTCTCACCCTCATCCACTCAGTGAGATTATATGAGATTATAAACCTCTTGCAATGGGAAAGAAAAGCCAAAGAATTAAAAGAATTCTGTGATTTTTTTCTCCATTATTGCACTTTGATATATATATATATATATATATATATATATATATATATATATATTAATTTGAGTCATTCTAGTAGATGTGTAGTGGTCTCTCATTGTGTCTTTCAAGTTTTAATAGTTACGTTTATTAAGATCAGTTATGAAAGACACATCAAATAATTGACACTTTCTGTCGTTTTGTTAGACTTGGACATTGGCTCTTCACGATGTTCTCCTACCGATGTTGCACCACTAGGCTGTTGCTAATCATATATTATGACTATGCAATACTCAAGTATACATGGCTTTAGCAGGCACAGAATCTTTGCTTTCTAGCCAGATTGAAATCTTGCTCACACAGGATGTGTAATGAAATCATTAAAAGCTTTTGCTCTTTTTTTTTCCTCATACAGTGTGGCAGGGTAATCCCTACCTGGGGAATGTTTCTGCTCATCATCTCCAAAACTGAAAGGTAGTCAATTATTTTATGCAACCCTCCAAACCAGCCTCACATGGAAAATTGGCTTTTGCTGCAGCAAGATGGGAATAAAAGTTTCTAGAGCTATAGCAGCAATTTACTTTTATCCTTACAGAAGTTAGGCATCTTTCCTTTTACCTTTGATTATTTGTTGGGCCCTGTGATCACTTGCTCTTATTACCCTTTGTCTTGCTGTTACTGAGTTTTGACGTGGACTGAGGCCATCCCTAATCTTTCCTATGTAGTAGTAGTGTGAGTGAGACCTAGTGAGTGGGACTCTGGTCCTTCCTTTCTAGTTTCAACTAGACCGGAACCTTCTCTGCTTCACAAGTATAGCAGCTCCTTCATGACTTCATTACTTTTTTTTTTTTTTTTTTTTTTTTTAATCCCTGCTGGGAATCTCTTTGCTCTCCTTCTCTGCCTGGGAATTTCTTACTTGTCTTTCAAGATCAGATCAACTGTTACCTCCTTTAAGATCCCAAACTCCCTGAGTCCTATTAGTCACACCCACTGAACTCTGCTTTTGTTTTGTTAGAAAATCAATCACATTGGCATGTGATTATCTATTTAGATATATGTATCTCCCCTGGATTCTGAACTCTTACCAGGCAAGAACCACATGTTAATTATGTTAACACATTGTACACAATAAATAATTTTGACTGACTGGGCATTTCATATAGCTATATTTAAATGTAGAGATTTTCTTCAGCTTAGAAAGGGGATGATTGAAGCAACTGCTAAACAGAAAGTTTTGTTTAATAAAAGACATTCACATATAGTTTGGCTAAGTGGTGGGTGTAAACTTTGATTGACCTCAGATAGAACTATATTCCTCTCACCCTCATCCACTCAGTGAATTATAAACCTCTTGCAATGGGAAAGAAAAGTCAAAGAATTAAAAAAATTCTGTGATTTTTGTCTCCATTATTGCACTTTGATATATATATATATATACATATATATATACATATATATACACATATATATGTGTATATATATATGTATATATATATATATGTTATTGCTTTAGCCATGTCAGCAAAATAATTAAGGCTATGAGACTAAACAAACAATATTTTAGTATGACTATATCCCATGCAATATTTGGGAAATACTTATACTTAAAAAAAAGTTTTTTGTTTATCTAAAATTCAAATTTAACTAGATGTCCTGTATCTTATAGGGCAAACCTAGTCAAAGAAAAACCTCTTCATCTTGTATACTGGAATGACTGATAGGAATAGTCAGTGTTCTTGGAAGTCAGTTCAGAAATATATAATGGACACTGTGAAGCTATTATTCCCCCAGACTGGCAAGTATGGGTCAATTCGGGTGGATGATCCTCTTGGCCAGTGTAGAGTACAAGACCAAGAAGAGAACCGAGACAGAAACAAAGGAGAAAAGTAAAGTCCCTGGTGCTGTGGCCATTTGGGTCATGTAGAGGTCTGTATCTATCTTAAAGAAGGCTTCATATATATACTAATCTTCTTATGAGAGATCTATCTTTTTCCTTTGAATGTGGGAATCCATGTAACTGCTTTAACCAATAAAATAATAGTAGATGTACCACTGTACCAATTTCTGAGCCAAGGCCCTGATAGTCTCCATTTCTACTTCCCATCACTTAGAACACTCTTTTAGGGAACCATAAGCTTCCATCCAAGAGTTCTAGTTTTCCTGACACTGTCATGCTAGAGAGGCCTTGTGTGGGAACTTGTGTTGACAGATCCAGGTAAGCCCACCCTTTCTGCCATCCCCATCAAGCCACATGACAGTGAAACTGTTTTGGACCCCTTGCCCCTGCCCTGGACCCACCTGAGAGTTGGATATCACCAAGTGAACTCCTTCAATACCACAGGGAACAAAAGAAACACCCAGCTAAGCCCAGCCTGAATTTCTGACCCATAACATCTGGAGGTACAATAAAATGGTTTCCTTTTTAAGCTGCCAAGTTTCCAATGGTTTTATAACACATCAATAGATAAACAGAACAATGAATAGAAACAGTGAGTTCCCTGACCCTGTGGTGACTTTGTGAAGAAAGGGAGGCTTTCAATCATGGAGTATTCAAACTTCTCCATTTGTTTGTTTGTTTGCAAGGAGATCTTGTTTGGAATGAAATCTCAACAGAACACTACAAGTAATAGAGCTCAAAGCCGAACTGCCTCAGCTGAAGCATAGCTAGGAGCTCAGAGTGACATCTTCTCTGCCCATCTCTTTTCCCAAACGTATCAGAAGCCAGGAGATGCTCTGCAGTGCAGCTGAAAAGAATTGTGAGATATAGCTGAGACCTAACCTAGGAGGCGGGTTAACAATGAGGAAATATGCAAATTTGGGACTAGATGCAGAGAACACACCATTGGAGACCAACACTATCAGTATGAGATAAAGCCACAGTGCAGAGTGCAGTAAGAAATTCAACAGCATTTGCTATAAAAACAAAAAACAAAAAACAAAACAAAACAAAAAAACCTTCTGTAAGTAGAGGGAGAAGCTGAGAGAATGCAGAGAGAATCTTAAAAGCCCCATAGAGGGTGTCATTGGGAATCCCAAAGGTGGATGATGCAAGAAAGGGGCTGACACTCCAACCTAAGCCACTCAGGGCCAAAGACTTTACTAATTTCTCTGTGAGGAAAGATTAAATAAGGCCACACCTGGGTTACATATGCTGTAAGTGATACTTATCTAACTTCATTATCCAGTAATTCTGTCTCCAGTTTTACTTTGGTTCTTCTCAAATAAGGTCATTTATTTTCTGAAATGTTACTCATAACATCTCTTTTTAGATATTGTTGGATGAAAATTGTCCAAACCTGGGTGGTCTCAAAAGATTATCTAGTTATCTTGGTACCTAAGGAGGGACTATATATGAGTCAACAAAGCCCCTGAGTAACAGATGCTAGTAAGAGAACAGATACCCAACAAGGGACTCACCCAGCTTGGACATTGTCAAGAAAGCCTTTCACATGCAGTCAACTGATCAGAAAACCATTGGTTTATTTAAAGTGAGGCATACCCGCATTAGAAAGGTGTTGTCCTGTTTTAGAATTAAAGTCTAGCATATTTATTCTGTAATATACTTGAAAAATAATTTTATTTAATGAATATGGATGATGATTATAATAACTTAGTCATATTACATGAACTCTTCTTCCGAGGAAGGGCAAAGCTTTTAAATAAGCCACTTCTAAAAACCATCACATCCTACTGCATGCAGCAACAATCAGAGAAGCCCTGACTTGGCAAGTTACTGTATTAACTTAATAAGCTGAGTGAATTCTGAGGTTAGCTGAGACAGGCCCCTTGGAGGACCTTACATGAGTTTTATTAGGAAACAAAGAGCACATATAAAGGTTTGGTAATATTTGTACCCTGGTATTATTCATAATATACATTCACAGTCTGCAACATTAATGCTTCCTTCAGAGCCAATAATGCTGTGTGCTGGAAAGCAGATCAGCAGTAGCTCAAATTTATTCAGAATCTATAATGCTGACTACTTGACAACAGAAAAAACAGTCATGAAATGCTATCGTGGAGCGGTCAGTTATTATAACAATAGCTCAGTGGCTTGACATTTTCAGCAGTAAAATATCTAGGCATATGAACTTTAAAAAAATCACGGCAATTTTTAGTCATGGCAGCAGAATACATTTGTAACCATGAGACTATTCATTTTCTCGCCTGTTAACCTTCCTGTTGGAGCAATTGCTCCCCTGGCTGGTTCGTTTGATGATGAAGTGATCAATTTCTGGACACGTAGCAAGTCACTGTGTGTTTGAAACTTTCCAGAGCAAGAGTGGGCAATTATTTTGACTTCAAGCACAAGTTGGTATATACGGCTAAATGCAAAGAACTCCCTGTGGGGAACTAGTACTTCTTTGCTAATGTGTCAGAACACACCAGTCAGACATAACTTAATGGTAATAGCTCAGTGAATTTTTAGAAACAGTGCTTCTGGACTGATTGACTCTATTCTTCCTCCTACATCTCTTGGATCCAGAGGGCCATAATCTCATAGAGACAGACATTCACGGTTCTGTTCAAAGACAGGATCAATTGCTGTGTTGCAGACACCTCTTCACTTTGGTCGCTTGTTCTCTCATACATGCTATGATAACCCAGGGCCACAGGGTAAGGTGGAAAGATACCAGATCTGGAGTCAAGAGCCCTAAATTTGAAATCAGTCTTCCCCTTGCATGATGGACGGTTGACATATCACTCAACACTTGGTTTCTTGGCTTCCTTGTTGAGTAAGAGTGAGGGTTATGAACCTGTACTCAGTAGTTGGACTGTCTGGGTTCTCTGTGTTTGGTTTCCCTGTCAGGGAAATGATGGTATTGATGGCTAACTCTATAGCACTTACTTTGTGCTAGGCCATTTCCTAAGTGCTTTCCATATGTATTAACTAATTTAATTCTACTCTTAGAATTTATATCACCTCTCAAAGTGTGCCCCAGTGCCCTGCTTGGGACAGAAGGATGCAAGTGGGACCTCAAGGCTGGGAATTATGATTCTTCAGTGGCATTTTTGGAGGTCCCTGGTTGGCCCTGAGGGTGGTATAAAGGCTGGTTGGCTGTGCAGTGAGTCAAGGGAGAGGAGGCAGTCTTGCCGGAAGGTGCCCAAAGCTTCTGTGGTCATTTTCAGAGATACCAACAAGAAGCTTTCCCTCCTACCTCACAGCTTGCCCTTCACCCCCCTCAGCCCCAAAGAGAGCCATTCTCTGCTTACACATGCCTAACTAGCTGCCTATTGCCAAGTGTCTCCTTTTCCCTTTGAAAACTGGCCTTGATATTCATTCTCACCCAATTCTACTGGTGCCTGGGTACTTTTGGGAAAGAGCAAACATACCATCAGAGACGCTTGGGTAGAGTTCAGCACTGAGACATTTCAGATCTTCTTATCTACCCAAATACACAACAGCCTTTGGCCCAGGAAGAGCAAGGGGGTGGAGTCATGCTTTTGGTTTGCAGTAGGCACGGACTTTGAAGTAATCTCTACAGTTTGACTTCATTATTTGTTTGTCTCAGTAACTTGTTTCCATGCTGCTGCCTCTGATACCTTTACATGCTAGTTTTAAAAACCCTCATGTTGCCTCAAACTACCAAAAGTTACCAAATTTGGCAGAATGTATAGCTTCCCCCAGCTCCGCTACTAGATAGATGATGTCAGGCTCCAGACTTGACTCCCTTCAACTGCTAACAATGGATTTACAAGGAGAAAGAGACCGTCAGTTTACTTCTGCTACTCTTCTCATATAGCATTTTGTGTCAGGGCTTTAATCCCCTCCCTGCTCGACACCCACCCCCACCCCCACCCCCACCCCCAATAGGCTTGCTTCCTGGTCTGAGGGAAATTGACTTTTATAGTTCATCTGCCTTTCCCTGATCCTCCACTGACCCTTCAGTCCATGTTGAGCAACAGAACTTCTAGAAATTTCCATGGATTTTCAGGATTTGGAGCATTTTGGAGAAGTGGGAGGTAAACTGAGGTCTGGACAGGTACCTGTTTGTTTCCTTGCTTGCCTATGCATGTAGAAGATATCTGATGCCTATCTTCAAAGAAGTGTTCACCCAATCACAGAGTGTTGGGTTAGCAAAGACACTTTCTAGTGGGACAAGTTCCTATAATTTTTAACCTTTGGCTCCCAGAGTACATTGTCACTAAGGGATTGAACTCTGAGGTCAATGCTTTATGTTGTTTCTTATAACAAGGGACATTTTGTTAATAGTTGTAGCTTATTACGGTAAGTGATCTGGTTACAAGTATCAGGAGCCACAAAGAGAAATAAACCACAGTACCACACTTCATTTTTCATTTTTGTTTTTCAGATGCATGACTGGAGAAAATGAGATGATTCCTTTTATATTTTTCTTTTTAATTTTTTTCTTTACAGTCCAGGCCTTCATTGCCTGTTGGTACCTGTTCAACACCAACAGCCAACAATTACCACTCTTTTTTCTGGCTCGAGTACTTATTTTTTTAGCTTTTTTTGGTTGTCGTTGTTAAGGAACTGTGTTTATAGTTCACATTTTAGAGTTGCAAGGAACCGTAAAGGTCATAGAGTTGAACCATCCAATTTGACCATGAAGAAATTGAGGCTCTGAAGTGAAGTGCTTCATTCCAGTTTCTACAGCTCATCTCTAGCAGAGGTGAGAGAGGACCCTCACTCCAGACGAGGTGCTCTTTTCTACGCACGTTGTTATCCCCCTTTCTATTTTCCCACCTATTTATAGTACCCTTCCTCTGGGCTCTCTAAGACATAAGATTATAGGACATACAGTTCCAAGAATCCCTGTTTATGTTTTGTTAGCAGATGGCCTTCAAATACTAACCTTTGGTTGCCTAAAGAATAGCCCATATCTTATTGATAGAAGTTCTTTATGCTGATCTTTATTTAATTCACTGTTTCCCAGGATCCTCATCCTTTCCAGCTGGTTATTAATTATCAGGCAATATCCTCTTGAGCTGTCTCTATTTTTAATTACCTTATTAATTGTATTCACAAAAATTGATCTCTCTGACATTCTAAGTCTGACTCACTGAGGAAATAAGTCTAATATTCACAAGAGACTTCAACAATCTCACTACCTTAACTTATTATTTCCATTATGCAGACTGTTATCACTAGAAGCCAGATGTGACTGCCTAGTTGAATGGGCCTTTATCCTAATCATAATTACAATGTTCTTTAAGGATTCTCTGTGGCTCACCTTTCTTGCTTACTCAGACACACATGATACTTATCAGTTCATTTCTACCCTACCTTCACTCTTTAATCTTTAACATAGAAGGAATTTCCTCCCTCATATTATCCTTGTGGTAATCTTTTATTTGCAATTCAAAGTAATTACGGTGAGTAAAGATGAATGTATTTTTTAGTTCTTCATTTTTTACTGTAACACTGCACCCTAAGGGCCTGATGACCAATTAAACATTTAAAAACAACTTTTTTGTCAAGTTTTTATATACAAAGATCGTTTCTTAATGTGTGCTATTTAAGGACTCTTTTTTCCTTCACAACAAGGTATGCTACTGTTAACCCCATCTTTTTGACCAGATTCCACTTAACTTTTATGAAGTGACAAGAGTAAACAGGTTCTTTGTTTGTTTGTTTGTTTGTTTTTGAGAGAGACGAGACAGTGTGAGTGTGGGAGGGCAGAGACAGGAGAGAGGGAGACAGAGAATGCCAAGCAGGTGAAGGCTGTTGCGGGGCTTGACTACTCAAACCTGTGAGATCATGTCATGAGGCTAAAACAAGAGTGAAAGGCTTGATCAACTGAGCCACCCAGGTCCCCAAGAGTAAACAGGTTCTCACATATAAGTTGGCCATTGTTTCATATGATCCTTTGTATATTTGCATTAGAAATGGTTGATCAGTAGAAAATTAGAGCTGAAGACTAGAATCTCTATGAAAAACATATATATGTTAAAGAGATAATTCCTATACAGTTTATTTGTGGTTGGCAGCAAGTCAGCTCCCATCTTTTAAAAAGAGTAATATAAATTCAAAATGCCAGTGTTTTTCATGATGAGAAAAATGACCACCTGGATGCCACCAATGGGCAGATTTTGTTTTTGCTGGGGGTACAATTTTCCAATTTGATGAGTTACATAACTGGGTCTCTCCGTGTTATCTAAAGCCTGCAGAACATTGACTGGGGTTCTACAGATACCACTATCTCAAACTACTCCTGACTGAATGCATCTTTTCACTGCCTTGCCCAGTCACTCGTCCCACCCATCCCAACAACCTGGATGTGATCCTCCTGACTCTTCCTCTCTCCCTATCACCTGCCAAGATGCTTCCTCTGATAGTAAAGTTCACTTCTGTTGACTGGCTTTTTTTATTATGTCTCTTCAACCCATTTCTTCTAGTGCTGCTGCTTCAGCTCAGCTCCTCATCCTTTCTTTCTCAATCTATTGCAATAATCTTCCTTCTTTCCTTCCTTCCTTTCTTCCCTCCCTCCTTCCTCTCTCCCTTCATCTCTTTCTTTCTTTCTTTCTTTCTTTCTTTCTTCTTTCTTTCTTTCTTTCATCTTTCTATTTAAATCCAAGTTAGTTAACATATGGTGTAGTAATAGTTTCTGGAGTAGAAGTTAGTGATTCATCACTTACATATAATACCCAGTGCTCATCACATTTAAAATAGAAAGATGAAAGAAAGAAAGATAGAAAGAAAGAGAGAAAAAAATAATTTTTTTCTTTTTCCAGCATCTGGCTCATTATCTAGCACACAGTAGATTCCCAGTGAATATTATTCAGATGAATGAAGGAATCTATGATCTGTTGAAATTCCTTCAAGTTACGTTCTTATATAATTCATGATTTTATACTTACGTTCAGTTTGATCCAAAAGTCTAGGGCCAATTTGATGCCCAACCAGTGTTTTTGTCAGCCTGCCTATGAGCCTGCTCTTTCTCTGAAACAGCTGAGAATGAGGTAGAAGAGAAGCATTCATCCTGTTGTAACAATAGTGTGTCATCCAACGCAGCTTAGTATAATGGGTAAAGCAACAGTTTTGGAGTGAAACTGACCTCAGTTTAAATTTTGATTTTACCCCTTATTCCATGTGTGACTTTGGGCGAGGTTCACTGATTTTTCTGAGCCTCAAAGTTGTCATCTGTAAATGGCAATAATGGTAACACTTGCCTTCCAAAGTTATTATGAAGATTAAATCAGGTAACATTTACAAAACACTTAATCATAGTCCTTGGCATCTAGTAAATTCTCAGTAAATGACAGCTGTTATCGTTATCAGTCCTTTTATTATATAAGCCTCTGTAGTGTATAAGTGGGGAAGGAAGTGTATAACTGCTTTCCTGTCATCAAGGGGCTTCTTTTTTCAAAGATAAGTGTACTACCAGGGTTCTTAATCCAAACCTGAGAACATAGGCAACTATTTCAGTAACTGTTTTCTCAATTGTCCCAAGGATGGGTACTAACTAGTGCCATGCTTTGCCTAGGAGAGATGTCAATTCATTATACAAAGTATGCCTTAGGGCATTAATTCTTTTTCTTTGAGAATGGTACAGTGATTGCCACATTCTGGCCTAAACTTAGTGGGTTCAGGCAGGAAAAGTATTTCTAGAAACAGTTATGAAGTTTATAAGACATTTAGGGACAAACAAAATAAAAGAGAAAGTTTTCTTTATATGGATCCCTTTAACTGCTTTGTGCCTCTAAGGGAGAGGAAACAATTTTGTGGTCAAAAGCCCACTGAACTACAAGTTGGAAGACTGATTTAACAACTTACTCCAGGAATAGCTAAGGATGGTTGCTTACATAGGTACGGAGAGCTTCTATATCTTTATGATGAGGATAAGACCCATCCTGTTGACCCTACCAATTCTTGAGCATTTTAAATCACATCACATACTTGAAAGTATACAGTTTATAAAGTGCTATACAGACCTAAGTTATTATGAAGACGATCATTCTGCTTTCCTGCCATCCTGCTTCCTTCACCAGATGACACTAATCAGCCCGGAAGTCTATGAGCAACTCAACTGTTTCAGAAGTGAGGAAATGAGTGGCTTTAGTTAAAATTGCCCAACTTTTATCTGGTCTTTTCCTGTCTTTCGTTCTTGTGCTGCTGAGCTTCCCTTGGCCTTTTTATTGACTATTAAAGATTTATTCATGTGATACCAATTTCTATTTCTAACTGCTTTTCTGAAAATTGTTAAAAACTCAAAGCATCTGTCATCTCTGTCAGGCCACTTAACCAACCTCTCAGACCACAGGGAATAGCCCAGAAAGCCTAGATGAGCCTTTTAATGTGCTGAATGGAGTCATCTTTTGATTTGCCTTTGCAGGTTGGAAACATGAGTGAATTTCGCTATTATTTCCTTTTTTTTGGATGTGAAATACCTACTTTAAAAAATGGAGTCTTTATTTGCTACTAGATTTCTCTTCTGGACATTTGTGTACTTCTCTATTCAGAGCATCAGAAACCAAGGTAGATTCCAGGCCAATTATCTTAATGGAAGCAAGTTAACATTTTACCAATGTTTATCACTAACCCACTACTGGAGAAAAAGTTATATTACCTCCAACAGCATTCCAAACCCTCTAACTTAAGACTAGAGTTAGCTTTTACCTATACCCAGAAATAATTTGGTTCTCTATTTCTAGCCAAATTGTTCTATACACACTAACTCTCAAACATGCCATTTTCTGCTCCTTCTTTTTTGCTTCTCCTGGCTCTCCTCTTGGTACCCTTTACCTTTTCTCTCTCACTGTGGTAAGATGAAACCAAACAAGAAGCCATCAGTTAAAACTCTGCCTCCTTAATGTTTCCTCGTTCCCCCCGATCCCATTTGAGATCCTTTTTCTCTTTCCCCAATACTAATTATTGATCATATTATACATTTTAGGAATTGTTGCTAAAAGCTTATCTGTATTTTATTTGGTAACTTTTAAAAATAGCTTCATGAGTTCTTTTTCTCCAACCCAAATGGTAAGAACAATATCTTATTGGTACAGAATTTTACCTAGACTTGTAATTGTTATCCAAATTTATTATTATTACTATTTACTTTACATTATTAATAATATTTTTTTTAATTTTTTAATGATTATTTATTTTTGAGAGAGAGAGAGACAGAGGCAAGCAGGGGAGGGGCAGAGAGAGAGGGAGACACAGAACCCGAAGCAGGCTCCAGGCCCTGAGCTGTCCACACAGAGCCTGATGTGGGCTCGAACCCACAAACTGTGAGATCATGAACTGAGTCAAAGTCTGGCACTTAACCGACTGAGACACCCAGGTGCTGTATTATTAACATTATTATTAATAATACCCATGGATTCACTGATAATAACTGAGGGTCCAGTGGAGAGTATGAATTCTCCTTGGACTCACACCTGTGGGGGTACAACTGACCTCACTATTGCACTAATAGGAGAAATGTTCAGAAACAATGTGACAACATGTGTATGATTAAATTGGTGAAAGCTGTGAATTTTAAAATTGTATGAATGTCAGCATATTATCTCTTTTAATATTTTGACTCAACCACAAAGCTTTCTCTTATTAGGTGACTTCAACTTATTATGAAACGGAATCAATCCCCTTCTGGCTCCCTCAGGAAAAACCTGAACAAACAGATGGGCCTTCCTTGGAATGTCGACCAACAAGAACCCTGCGTCTGCTGACAGAGGTTGTAAATTTTACTGGTGGCCCCTCTAGAACATAGGCTCCACTGCCTAGTTACCCTGGGGAGCTGCAGTTAAAAATAACAAAGCCAGAGCCTATCTTTATTGTGCTGTTGCCCTTCTTTAAGAGGCCCAGTAACCAGAAATGCTAACACTGTAAGTTGAGGTCTAGTCTTCATGCCCCTGAAATTTTCTGCTCCCAACAATAGCTGCAGTGGTTACTGTCAAGGTTTAACAATTTCAACTACATCAAACTAAAAAGCTTCTGCACAGTAAAGGAAAACTATCAATGGAATGAAAATGCAACCCACAGAATGTGAGAAAATATTTGTAAATCATGTATGTGATAAGGAGCTCATATCCCTAATACATAAAGAACTCATACAACTCAATAGCAAAAAAAAAAAAAAAAAAAAACCCCAAAAAACAAAAACAAAAAAACAAACAAACAAAAAAAACCCATGTAATTAAAAACTAGGCAGGAGAACTGAATAGAAATTCTTTCAAAGAAAACACTTACCTAGTAGTAAGTGACCACTAGGTGTTAGGATAAAGTGCTCAACATCACTAATTATCAAGAAAATACAAATCAAACCCGAAATCAGATATCACCTTACACTTGTCAGAATGACTATCATCAAAAAGACAAGAGACAACAACTACTGACAAGGATGTGGAGAAAAGGGAACTCTTGTACACTGCTGCCAGGAATATACATTGGTACAACCATTATGGAAAACAAAATGGAGTTTCCTCAAAGAATTAAAAATAGAACTACTATAAGATCCAGCAACCCCAATACTTCTGGGTATTTTCCAAATGAAATCACTGTCTCAAAAAGACATGTTATCCCTATGTTTGTTGCAGCATTGTTGACAATCGCTAAGACGTGGAAACAACCTAAATGTCCATCCACAGATATAAATGGACAAATTGTGTTTATATATAATATATTATATATAAATATTATATTAATATTAAATATAAACATAATATATTATATATAAATGTTATATTTCTTATATTTATTTATATTTCATGGTATAGTATTCAGCCATTAAAAAAGGAAATCCTGCCATTTGCAAAAACATAGATGGATCTTGAGGGCATTAGTCTAAGTTAAATAAGTCAGGAAAAGACAAATACTATATGATCTCATTTATATGTGGAATCCAAAAACACCAAACTTATAGACAGAAAAGATTGGTTGTTGCCAGAGGCAGCAGGGCATGGGGGAAGAATGGGGGAAGAAGGTCAAAAGGTACAAACTTCTAGTTATAAGATAAATAAGTCCTGGGGATGTAATGTATAACGTGCTGATCATAGTTAAGAATATTGCATTGTGTGCTTGAAAGTTGCTAAGAGAGTAAATCTGAGAAGTTCTTATGACAAGAAAAAAAATACTGAAGGTACATGAAGTGATGGATATTAACTGAACTTAACTACATAGTTGTTTTGTAGTATATACACATATCAAATTATTATGTCATATACTTTGGACTAATACAGTGTTCTATGTTAGTTATATTTCTAGAAAACTGGGGCAGCGGAAGCTACCCAATACTTGAAATTTTTCTATTTGGAAAATGATCTTTTTAATTGATAAATTCTCTAAGGGAAACCTAGGAACTTTGAGTTACAAAATAATTTAAATACAAAGTTTATAAAGGTAATTGATTTTCCCTTGGATTGGTAGGAGATGAAGACCTTCCCTAGTCTCACCACATGGATAAGACTTATTAGGGAGGAACCAAGAAACTCCTTGCTTGGGAGAGGCTGAGCAGCCTGGCCAAATGCTTCTTTCATCCATTCCTAAACTTATAAGAAATTGTAAACTAACTTTTAAACTCTAATAGCTGTCAAACTTCCTTTACATAGAATAATCTTATGCCAACTCCTACTATTTTTAGTTTTGAATATTATTAATTATAGAAAAGTTGATCATGTAAATGGATTAGAAATAACCTATATAGCCAGCAATTGGATATTAGTTATGGTATATCCAGACTAAAAAAAAAAGAAAAAAATCTAACAATTTCACAGATGATGCCAATGATCCAGAAGCCTTTCTTTGTTCACAAATAATTTCTAAGGTAATGGCTATTCCCTATTTATTGAAGAATTTCTCTATTCCTTTAAGATCAATCCCAAGAAACACTGCAAAGATCCCATTAGCCAGCAACCTGTGCTTTGTGGAAAATAGGCTCTGGACAGAGATTTGTTAATAACTGAATTCTGTAAAAAGCATAACTCTGTTTCCTGAGTTACTTTCAGAGAGATCTTGAAATTTTAACATTTCTTTCTTTTTAAAGAACTTTAATAATCATTAAGAATGGGCCAACTTGATTTCACAGTAATTTACCCATCTCTTGTCTTTTTCGCTAGAGTCTTAATCATTTCTGTCAAAGAAAGATGAGTCAGGAACACCTTGCTAATGCCAAAATAGCTAGAATGTCCTGGCTCAGCAGGCATTCTGTATACTAGGTTGCACCATATGACATTGCCAATATTTGACCATAGTAGTATTATATGGTTGAAACTAAGACCTCTTTTCTTCCCATGTCTGGTAAGCATTATCTGGGCTTTCAGATGTTGATAGAAGAGAAGATCTTCCTCTGTCTTTTCCTTATTACTGTGCCAACAAGGAAGCAGAGAGGGTTAGTGTCGGCTTGCCTTTCTCAGCTTAGTAAATACAGAGTGAATGTGGTGGTGTCTCCAGGGGGCTTTACTTTATGGACGAATGTGCCAATTTTGGATTTTTAATTGCCATATCTTTTCAATAGCTCATCATTTTATTGTTGCTACTTCTCACCCCTGTCCTCCCCAGTTCCCTTTCAGTTTATTGGCCTCTGTACTTTTAGAAGGCAATCAAAACCATTCGCTTTTAAGAAGCCTCTAACAATCAACATATGGCTTCACTCATTCCGTAGCTTCACTTGATAGAGTCATGAAGGATTTTCCTTTCAGACAAAGCTAATTGAAATAATATGTGGCACGAATCTTGGAAATCTAGTTTGTGAATGTCCAAAAATCCTTTTATTATATAATAACAACAAATGTAGTACACCTTGTATTCTGCACACAGGATTCCCTTATTCCGGGGAAGTAGCCCATTATTTATGGGTGTGTGGATCCTGGAGTGACTTTGGGGATAGGTAAAAAACCGATAGATGCTTAGCATTGGTGGAGGAATAAGGACAGCAATAACTTCCGTGCCTGTTTTCTGTCACTCTGATCCATGCCCGTTTATTGCTTCCTGTGATTCTCTGCCTGTGGCAATAATAAAATATGAGATCAGGAAGTGACCTTAAAAGTCATCTAAGGCTGCGGTTATTGACACTTGCAAATCAGATGAAAATAATGGGTTCTCTATCCAGAAAAGTGAAGTTACATATTCATCACATTTAGGGGAATTTTATTTTAGAAGTTTTAGGTAGTTCTTACATAACCTGTGGAGTCTGGTGAATATTCCATGACTCAGGAGTCCTGCCATCTTTTTTATACACGGGAAAACTGAGGACTAGGCAGATGTAGTGACTTCTCCCAGAATATAAAACTTTCAGCCACAAGTTGGAGAGAGACTAACACTCAGTTCTAGTATCTCCACTTCCAGTTCTCTTCTCTTTCCTTGTCAGATTATTTGCTTCATTGTCATTCCCTTTCTTACATGCAGAACCCCATAAACAGACTGGAGAAGGAGGTAGAAGAAGCTGACAGAGGGGAGTTTTGTGGGATCCCCACTTCAAAAGCAAGCAGCCAGGAAAGGCAGGCAGAGATTATACCAAAAGCATTAATAAACTTGGTCAGTTTATTGAGAAAAATTCAATTCCTTTAGACAAAATACCAAATCACTCATGTTTTTATTTTTCAGTTGGATCAGCTCATGCCCTATCGCAGCTTTATTCTCTTTATTTCTACATATTCACCAGCAGTGAAGTAGATCTAATTCTTCTTGCTTTTATTAATTTTCTTTTGAAAGAAACTACCTAAAACAAAGGCTGTACTTTAAGGAAATTGTTGCTTTGACAACATTATTTTCTGAATTTCAACTTTATCCTGGCACTGGACCCAGTTAATATCTCTGCCTGGTTAGGTGTGTAGACAGAAATGTCACCAATTTGGAATGCTTTCTAATGCACAGATCACTATGCATTAAATCCTCCTCTAACTGGTTTTGCATTTCTGGTCAGAAATGAAGAGGAAAGATGCACGTATAACCATTTGTGGGCCAAAGTCTATCTTATATCACCTATGCAAATTAATGTGGCCTTCGTATTTAGCATTCATCATGTCATTGGAAGGTGGGACAGTTACTCCTTACGCTTTGTTCTTTTTTTTTCTTTTTTTTTTTTTTTTTGTAGGAGGCCTTTGTTATTTACCAGAAGCCCTTCATAGCTCTCCTAACCACCATTTCTGTAAGTGACCTGGAGTCCCCCAACTGTAAAATGGGAAAACAAAATACTCCTGTCTGAGGAGTTTAAACAAGAGATCAAGAAAGAGCCCCCCCCAAAGACAAAACAAAAGAAAAACAAACCTCCAGGATGTCTACACAGGGTAGGAAGATTCACACTGTTTATTATAACATGATGCGTCAAACTGTGCGTTCTTTCTCAAGGCTTACAGTGAGACACAGCTGACCGCAGCTGACACTGCTCATTGTTTGGGAAGCTCCCCTGGTAGCATTTCCCAGATTTCAGGCTGTTTTATAACACCTTCATTATTTTTGTCAGGATAATTTTCTCTAAATTGACTCAAACTTTTTTTTTTAACTTGAGTAAAATTTTTTATCACAAGGGGAAAATTAGTATTGCTTATTATAATTAGTATGTGACTGTAAAAATAAGCATATAACTATTAAAATAAGAATTTATCATGTGGCCTTAAAGTCATTTTGCATGCAGAATATTTTTACCTTCCTTCTTCAAGCCCTGGTCTTAGAGATCTTTGAGACTAAATTCTGGCTTATAGGTCCTGACTTGGGGATGGCCTAAGGATAGGAACTCTAGGAATTCAAAGCAATGGAGTGGTTTTATTTCTAGGTGCAAATCAGGGGAAGGATAATTGACAAAATTAACTGGCTCACACAGCAAACTGATGTGGGCATTGGCTGGCTGCACCCAGGCTGTCTTCTCCTTCCCCACCTAACTTGGTCTCCTGACTTGGACCCCATCTGTGCCGTCAGCTTCTGCCACGTGGTTTCCTTTTGGTCACCGGCACTCACGCTCACGGTGTGGATTTCTACTTTGGTCCATGTTGTTTGCCCTTCCTCTCCTGAAGGACCTGGTGCTTGGGCTGCCAATTTTATAAGGGAAGCCCTAGTCTTTTTATAGCTTCTCTCCTTGCATTCCTTGATTCCATTAATGTCCCATCAGTTAAGTACAGAGTGCTGCTTCCCCACCCCTGCCTCAGCATGAAGTAGTGAGTGGCCAGTTAACAGGAGGCAGGAGCGCAGGGTTCCTTTGCCTCTGTCAGCACTTCCTGAACTCAGTGTGTGTCCGCGTTACAGTGACCTGTACAGGGTGTTCTCGGTGGGGATCTTAATACAGAGAGGCATTTTCTGTTTTCTGCAGTCAGATGAGAAGCTGTATGTTTGGAAAAGGAGCTTGGAAAAACAAAAACCAGAATGATCAGGCGTTTCTTACTGATTTAGATTCCCTAGGTTCACCTGAGTTCCCTTCATGTAAGTGAACTGGGGGAAAGGAATGGCAGGCGCAGGGCCTTTTCTGCTCTCTGAGTCTGCAGTTCCCTCCTTCCTCCCTGTGCATTGCACAGCTAAGACCTGCATCTGCCTGGTTCTGGCAAGGGCAGCCTCCCAGCCATCAGGTAAGGCCTGGAACCAGGTCCAAAGCCTTTGTCCTGCTGCCAGAGGTCAGCTGTGAGAAGGAAGCTAGACTGCCCAAGCTGGTCTTACCTTCTGTGGTAAGACTTGAAGTCAGGACAGAGTCTGTGGTGCAATAGCGGTGGGTAAGGGGGTGTCACTCCAGATGGGTGCTGGAAAGGGCAGACAGAATGAGAGAAAACAGGCTGAAGTTCTGCTATGCTGCCTGGTCTGAGATACAACCTTTAGCTTCTCTGAGCTTTGTCATCTATAAATATATGTGTGGAAGAGAGACACAAAGTCGAGATTAGAGAGTTCAGCAGGTCTCTTCAGATGTTAACATTCTTTGATTTCTTGAGTCTAAAGACTCTGCATTTAAAAAGGGATTTTATATGTCTCAAACTATCAATTCAACATTCATTCCATACATATTCTCCCTACTATTTGCAAACTTTCTGCTTTATCAAGAAAACAGAGGGATTTTAGAATAAACGTTCTCCATGATATTCAAGTGCAAGAAATGTCATATGCACTTTCTAAAAAAAAATTAAGTTCAAAAATCTCTCTCAAGAGTGGCAGTGCTCAGCAGCAGTCATTATTGGAACCCCTTCTCTCTAGGGGCTATCAGGCATCCCAGAAGGATTGCTCAGCAAAATTTGAGGACAGACATTCCTTCTGCAGCCTATCATGGTCACCGCTTAGTTGTTTATTATCTGGGCCAGACTCCATTCTATGGCTAGAGTCTCTAATCCCCAAGGCCACCCACCCTGCTCCACCTCTGGCCCAATTCAACAATGGTGGCCCAAGTCTCACAACTGGGGAGCTCAGGACCCCTTACAACCATATGCCACCTCTTCAGAGATCCTGTGATGCTTCAGGGAAGGGCCTGGCCTTCAGTCACTTGCACAACTTGCTACCACTAGCCCCTTTTCCTATTCCAAAAAAGTCACCCCTAGGGTCTTGTCACCCACCCTCTTCAACCTCAATACCACGTCTACCTCCACTTCCTTAGGTATGAACCTAGTCATGTGGAAGTTTAATGACCATTTGTAGAATCTCAGTTAAATAGCAACTTCAAAGGAAAGCCTGTGAAGGAAGCTTGCCATCCTGGTATCCCAGAAACTCACTTTCTGCCCAAGAAGCACAAAAGTCATTCTAGCCCTTCCAGGCAAGACCAGGAAAACACAACACAAAGCCTGACTTGTTCTTTCATTGGAGACTACTACAGTAATAAGAGTAAGAAAAAAAAATTCTCAATAAATTGTCCTGCTAATGAGGCAACTGAGCATGAGCTCCTTTAATTTCTTGCCTTCTCCATACCCCTCATTACCTTTCTCCAGTTTGAGAAGATGCGGTCCCCCTTTTTGTTCTGAGCCCACCACTTAATACTTGCCCAAATCAGGCTCCACAGTCAACCTCCCTCTTGAAACTTCATCCTTTTCTCTTGCACAAGTGTGTTCCCTTCAGAATACAAGCTTATTCGGCTTCCATTCACTGGAAAATAAATCTACCTTTGGCCTCATGTCCCCTGGAAAATGTCACACATTTTCTTTCCTCTTATCCAAATTTCTTAAGAGTAATTTGAACTCAATGTGACCACTTTATGAGCCATGCATTCACTCTGCACCTCCTGAAACCTGGCATCTTCTCCTAAGGCCACCACTATTCTTGTAATTACAAAATTCAGTGGCCATGTTTTTCTTTGTATTTCTATACATTTAGGGAGCATTTGACAATGTTGGTTATGTGCAGCACTGTCCCCCAAAGTAATATATTTTCCCAGTTTCTCTTGTTTCTGTTTCTTTTCCTCCATAGGCTCCTCTCTCTACCCACCACTTACATACTCACGTTTCCAGGCGTCTGTTTTCAGCTCACTTTCAGTGTCACTTTCAGCTCACAATAGTGAGAAGAGTCTCCCTATTGACATTCTTATTGGGTGAATTTATCTACTCTCAGGGGTTCAACTACCACCTGTATGCTAATAACTTTCTAATTTAATCCCCAACTCAGATTTCTTCCCCAAACTTCAGACTTACCAATTCCATTACCTGTCAGGCTTGTTCACTTGGGTTCTCTTTAGATATTTCAAATTTGATTTCACAAAATCTAAGTAGCACTTGCCTCTAACCTCAATTTTTATTTGTTGTTCCACCTGTCTTTACCCAGTGACCAGGGTCATAAAATGTTAGCTGGGATTTTTCTTTCTTCCTTGCCCATTTCACCCAACTGAGCATTACAGCCTCATAGTTTCTTCTCCTCTGGGTTTCTCAAACCCATCTCTCCAGGCCACTCCCACCATTGCCATCCCACGTCAAATGTAATTTCTCTTGCGTGGAATTAATAAACAGCCTCCTAACTGTTATCCTGGTTTCTAACTTTGCTCCCCTCCATTCTGCTCTTAGCAGAGCTACTCAAATGACCCATATAAATCACAAATCTGAGCCTGTCCCTCTCTGCTAAGCCATTCCATGGCTTCCTGGATTCCACATGAGGAAGTGCAACTTCCTTTCCAGGCATGCATGGCTATTCTTGCCTACTTCCTAGGCCTTGGCTCCTAATGTTTGGATTCCAGCAATACTCAGCTGACGGTAGTTCTGTGCACTCATCTCATTCTCCCTTTTTATTTTACTTCTGCTTTTAAAATTAAATGTTTTACTTCAGAGTGTTAGGTTGGTCTTATAAGGGAAGTTTCAAGTTCATTTTATTTTAAATATTAGAGCCTTTGATTTGGGAAAGGAGGAAAGAAGAGAAAAGGCCAAAGCTACATACCTATTTCAATGTCTTTCTCTCCTACACAGGCAAAAAGGGTACAGGACCTAAGATATTTGTGTGTCCTGTTTGATTTAAAGCTCTTAATAAGTATGTCAAACATTTTAGGTTTTCACTCCTGGGAGTTCTTTAAACTCCAGAGAATCTGTTATGAAGAGTGCACTGCCCTCTAGAGGTGGCTTCCCAGGAAGGAACATACCAAATGCAAAAGATTAAAACATTCTGCAGTTTCTCACGTAAAGCAAATTTTATAGTAAGACCTTTACTATTACTGCCATTTGTCCAAAATGTGCTTTTCCAGATAACTAATTATGATTCACAAATATTTGATCAATTTCAATAATAGTGTTTGGGGAGAAAATACACGGTGCACCTCAGAGCCCTGGATTTGGAGTTGAGGATTTCAAGTTCTAGTCCTGGTTCTGTCATTAACGTCTGCAAACTTAGATCTCTCATCTGTTAATCAAGGTGTGCAAGACCCTATCCACAAAATGAATTATCAGAAAGTATATTTGGGGAATAAATTGGAACATAAATATCAGGAAGTGTTAATCATACACTAAATATATGCGAGACACTAGGCTCAGAGATGTTTTGCAGTAGTTATAGATTTACACTTCATCTTTAGAAAGTTAAAAGTATTTGAAAAGATATTTGGAAAACATTGGGGTTTCAATTTATATAGAGGACGTTAGCCCTGAGACCATGAAAACCTGAAAATGAAACTGAGCTGTAAGTAAAACTTACTATGGGGTTTCCAAGAGTCTATTCCAGTATGAAAGCAGAAATTAATCATACACACACACACACACACACACACACGCACTTTAACATGCCATTCCTTTAATTTGCCACACTCCTTTAGCCTGATTTCCCCTCCCCTATTTTCAACCAAGAGAAGAAGAAGAAAGTCTCATTTCATCGTAACAGCCAACTATGATCTTCTATATTTCTATGTAATAATGATTGATGACAGGTAAAATCATATTTATTATCTTACAATGGCAATCGATTCCTTAGATTTTCTTAGTATGTTAGAGAAAGGGACAAATAATTTGGACACCATATGTGTTCATTGTCACACTGGGAAGAAGATGTCACAAAGCCTGGAACACACAAGCTGGGAGACAAGAGGTCTTCATTCCTGTGACTCTATCCATGCTTGGAGGAATCTGGGGACATCAGGCAAATCTCCTGTCATGCAGGGAACCGCATCAGTGTGTAGTATGCTTATAGTACTGCTTCCATGCAGTGGAATGTTAATTCCCTCTTTGGCATCCATCTTTTCAGATGAAAGATACTGCAAAATTCACGGCTGTCCTGCTCTGTTATGAGACTGGCAACCTGAATAGACAGAATCTTTTTCAGTTACAGATCTAGATATCTTTGGACCTGATTTTTGACATCACACCAATCACTTTACCTCTCTCTTCATCATGTTACTGTGTATAACTTTATAAACTCATGTGGGCATTATCAGAGAGATGAACCTAAGAGACTATCCCAAGCATTTTGAACACATGCAAGACATTAGTTCCTGAATTCTTTCTTATGATTTCATAGCTAAGGAACCCTTCAAAAATGTGTGTGTGTGTTGGGGTGTGTGTGTGGCTGTTTCAGCCTAGTCTACTCAGAATCCCTTATGGAGGCACAGTCTTGAAATGAGAAATGAAAGGAGTTAACAGACTTTACTAACAGTGTCCATATTTTTATTCTTGGAAATCATGGCCCTACAGTTGTTAGACTGCAATCATCAAGAAATTCTCAGTACCATCTTCCAGGCATTAGGCTGAAAACACCAAAAAAGTATAAATAAATAAATAAATAAATAAATAAATAAATAAATAAAATAAGGACGTGGTTTTATCTCGCTCTCGTTTCAAATGCATTTCAAAGTTTGGTTTCAAATATTGCAAAGGTAAGAATCTGCTTGCTGCTACGTAATTCTGATTTATGGCTTAATGCTAGATGCTACCTCATGCTATTTTGTCTGCCCTCACTATGGTTTGCCTCACTTATTATTAATTTCCTTCTTCCCTCTTCCTTTATAATCTTGGTTTACTACGTATTAATAGAACTTCAAATTCCATAGGGTGTGGTCGTAATGCAAGTAACTCACAGGGCTTAACAGTATATTTAGTTATTTTAATTTATTTTTTTCTTTAATGTTTATTTATTTTTGAGAGGGAGAAAGACAGAGCACAGCGGAGAAGGGGCAGACAGAGAGGGAGACAGAATCTGAAGCAGGCTCAAGTCTCTGAGCTGTCAGCACAGAGCCCAATGCGGGGCTTGAACCCATGAACCGTGAGATCATGACATGAGCTGAAGTCACACATTCAACCGATGTAGCTACCCAGGCGCCCCTTAACAGTATATTTAGATAAGGAAAAGTATTGAACACTGAGTTCGGAGGGGGCAAAGTTGTTTGTATCACTTCTGCCTCAGAGAAAACTGCTCTGAGATTCAGTCTAAGGAGACTAAATTCTCAATCTGTGGAAATGTGATTTGGTGGATGGTCTTGCTGCTTTTTCTGAGGTATATCCTGTTGCTCTTCCCAGAGGTGAGCCCTGGGATGAGGCTGCATTGTGAGCAGCAGATGCCCTGCCCAGAGGCCAGGGTAATTGGAAATGCTGCAGAACATCCTGTTCCTGGGAGACCTTCTGCCTGGTTGTTTGTGCCCTAGAGATTTGGCTCCTGGCATTCTTGCCCAGACCTTTGGACTTTGGCAAGGCCAATTCTTTTTTTATTTTTATTTATTTAAAAAACATTTTTTAATGTTTATTTATTTTTGAGAGAGAGAGCCAGACAGACCGTGAGTGAGGGATGGGGATAGAGAGAGGGAGACACAGAATCCAAAGCAGGCTCCGGGCTCCATGCCGTCATCACAGAGCTGGATGCGGGGCTTGAATCCATGAACCACGAGATCATGACCTGAGCCGAAATCGGATGCTTAACCGACTGAGCCACCCAGGTACCCCTGGCAAGGCCAATTCTTTGTTTCTGTCTTCATGCATGTGCTATTCTGGCTCTTTAGGAGGTTTCATTTTGTGTGTGTTGTGGTGGTGAAGGCTTCTCCAACTGCCTGGCCCTGCACTTGCCCATGGACACTCTGTTAAATTTCATAAGTAGCAACAAAACGGGCACTTAACTTGGAAATACAAACTATTACTTGAGCAAAAATATAATGAAACATCTTTCCTAATCTTGCCAAAATAATGAGGGCCAGGTCTCTGGCTTTCATGGTGATTATGAACATCTTGACTACTGCCAGATGCCAATGCTAACTTTTAGCTATACATCTTGATTTGAATAGTATATATGGGAAGAGCACAATCAGAAGCTTTTGAACATGTAGTGCCAAGTTGAATACGATAACACATTATCCTAGCAAAATCCTTCCAACATCTTGGTGTCTGTTATCTATTAAATGAAACCAAAATGTAAAAACAGTATAAATAACAAAACCTTCCTCATTAGAATTTTGTGAAGGATACCAACTATCCTCATGAAGTATTTTAAGTCTCATAATTATTGATCATAACATTGCATGCCATAGATAGGACATGGACGAGTGGAAGACTGAAGTGATGAGGCTAACATCACACAATGAGCTGGGGAAAATCTGAAAATAGAGAGAAATCCAGATTTTAAGAAACATAGCCATATTTGGACAAAGTCCCAGAGTTTAAGCAACAAGAGCACTTGATACAGAACCTGAAGTCACAGGTATGTAGGCAAATTATACAGCTACAATTGTGCAATGCAAGTGAAGTCATGCTAGTCCTTGTCTTTGGAGTGTTGCTGAGGTGGGTTCTGTGATTGACTTGGAGGAGCAGTGTGCAGGTGACCCTCTGAGAAGTCTCCCTAGGTTCCTGATGGAGATGGATGGGAAAGCTGTAGGCAGAAAGGGACAAAATGCCTCCAGTTCTGTGCAGTGGGATCGTATCTTCCACCTCCAGCCACTTAAAGTCTTGCCAGAACTCATGGCCTTTTAGCTGGAAAAGCATGACAGAAAAACTGTACAGCATTTGGTTATGAAACAGGAAAAGATGACTGGGCAAGGCTTTGTAAGCAGTCAGCGTGTAGAGAAAGAAGGAAATTCAGGCAAGATATGTCTTTGCTGTTTGCCTCAAGTTATATTTTGCAACACATAATGGCAACAATTAAACAAGGACACAATATTATCTAATTTGTGCTGTTTACTTCCCAGAATGTGGAACATTTTCTGCAGGAGCCCATCTTTATCTCTAGGAGCCTCTGGCAAACAGTTCCATTTCAGCTCAGGTCTTTTTGTAGAAGGAACTTGATGTTAAAAGCAGCTGGCTCCTTCTGCCCTCAACCCCCTCTGGTGGTTAACACGTTTATCATCTTTGTTCTGAGTCGCACTCAGTCTGGTTCCATTTTTATTTCTGTTCATTTTTAATGAGTTAGTAACTCAGCAATCCTGGCTCAAAATCTCTGGAACCATGGGTTGTTAATAAGGATTGAATCAGCTTGCTGGCTCGTAATAGGCTCTGAATCCAGTAACATTCATCGTGTTCATTTACTTGGGTGGTTATTGGATCCCAGTAGGACAAAGGGTTAATGAGAAGAATCCAGTCAAAGCCTCTCTGGTTGCCAAAAGAGCTCTAGTTGCAGAACCTCTGCCCTCACTGAAGGATCAGTCTTTAGAGGAGGATGGTATACCCGCTTCTATTATCACTCATTTGACTTTATAAGAACTTCCATGTCTTCCCAACCAGTAAGCATGTAAGAATTGCTTCAAACTCTATGAAATACATGCTATGACAATTTTCTCATTAGAAATTACCTACAGGGGTGCCTGGGTGGCTCGGTCAGTTGAGTGTTGGACTTCAGCTCAGGTCATGATCTCGCGGTTCGTGAGTTCAAGCCCCGCGTCGGGCTCTGTGCTGACAGCTCAGAGCCTGGAGCCTGTTTCAGATTGTGTGTCTCCCTCTCTCTCTGCCCCTCCCCGGCTCATGCTCTGTCTCTGTCTCTCAAAAATGAATAAATGTCAAAAAAATTTTAAAAAGAAATGACCTACATTACAGCTGTAACTGTATATGCTGAACCTTATGCAGAATGATAATAGAACTTAACTGAGTAGTCAGTAACTTGTATCCAAAAGCTACCATAATCACATATGCCAAGGGAAGCATCGGTGAGTATATTTAAGATGCATTTAAATGAAAAAAAACCAAACAAACAAAAACAAAACAAAACAAAAAAACAGAAATAGTGAAGTAGAGAAATCCTGGTTGTAGGATGAATAAAGCCATATCTTGTTAAACCCAAATGCTTACAAGATTATATACAGAAAGATAATTTGTGCACAGCATGTAAATAATCATGATGCTCAGTGGGAATTATTTGCATTTTAATTGCTACTAGTAATGGAGACAGTTGTGTCTTCTTATTTTCATTAGAAAGAATGGTTTACCATAAATGTAATTCAAGTTTTTATCTTAAAAATGGTACTCTAAAAATCTTGGTCACATTCTTCTATTATTTGATGTTCTTCTCTTTACCTCTGTTTTGTTTGTTGTTGTTGTCATCGTCGTTTAAATCAACTGTTCTAACTGATTGAATAGGGCTCAAGGTAGTCTGTGTATGGTTTTCTGAAAGCCAGCCTGCAGGCTGAATTAGAAACAGCAATTGTCTCTTTGAAGAGAGGAGTTGAATTTGAAGTGTCATTAGTTTAAGTGCCAGGGTAGTACCCTACAGCCTTGGTTACTTTTTACACACCATATCCTTAAAACACTTCTACGATAACTTTCTTCATGTTGTTTTTAAATGGTGTACCTTTTACTTTAGTAAACTTTCTTTAAGTGAGAATTTTAGATGATGACTTCAGATAGAAAACCAGTATCCTTTGCCACAATAGATGAGGGCCACAAAAAGAAATAATGGTGAAAAGAAGAAAATATTATTGAACTAGTTAAAAGCTGGAGCTTGCCAAGGCACTGAGCCTAAGGCTTTCTCTCTTTTGTTTACTTTGTGTCTCTCTTACTCTCTCCTTCTTTTTTGGTAAAGTGTAAAGATGTGTTGAAGACACCAAATGGAGACTTTCTTTAGACATATTGAGGCGTGTAGGGAAATTGAAAAGGGAAGAACTTTCTCACAATATGATTTAGTGGAATGAACATCTTCCCCAAACTCCACATTACCTTCACCTTAGAAAACAGTGCCCCAGGAAAGCCATCTAACAACTCCTAAGTTCAACAATTGGGGGTGATAGTGTACAACTCTCCAAGGGAAGCCAAGTTGGACCCATGGCTCTTATTCTCCAAGATTCTTTTTCCTTTTGGGGATTTTCACCAACTGCTGCTGCTGCCACCACAATGGCCTCCAGGTGAGCCCTCCCGGACATTCTGGCTCAAGCACGAACAGAGGCTTCCCTCCTTACTTCCTCCTGGAAATTTAAATAAGACTTTACAAGCAAATGGCTTAATAAAAAGGAAACACACAGAATGACTTAGTCTTCCTTTTCCTCTTTGGTTTGGAGTTTCCCAGAGGCAGTGGTTCTCAAACTTAAGCTTGCATGGAAATCACCTGGAAGGCTTATTAAAGGAGGGTGTGCTGGACCTACTCCCAAAATTCTGATTCAACAGGCCTGTGTTGGGGCTGAGACTTTACATTTCAAACAAGGGAGCAGGTGAGGCTCGGGCTGCTGGCCGGGCAATCACCCTGGGAGAACCACTATCCAGAGGAGACCTGTTACTGCCTGGTGTCTACTGCCTGCCTGCTTTTCTGAAGGCCCATATTTGAGGTATGTGGCGAGAGTCTTTAAGGGCCGGGTTATAATTCTAAAATGGAAAGGCAGCTGGAGTCATAAATAAGATGGAGTTGAATTCTCTCTCTCTCAAGTGAGCAGAGATCAGCTCTTTGGTCATACTGCCCACATATCTGCCTCTCACTGAAGTCACCCAACAATATTTTCTCAAATCTCAGGAATTTCACTTCACTAATATTGACCTATGTTTCACAGTTATTGTTGGTCATGCTGCAAATGCCTGAGTGTGCAGGAACCCGGTTATAGTTATTCAAGTTATCATTGCTTCCTGAGTTAGGTACATTTTTGGTACTGCATGAATGGACTTAATTGTCATTTAAAATGTCTTTGAGGGGCGCCTGGGTGGCTTGGTTGAGTGGCTGACTTCGGCTCAGGTCGTGATCTTGCCTTCGTGGGTTTGAGCCCCGTATCAGGCTCTGTGCTGACAGCTCAGTCAGTGCCTAGAGTCTGCTTGGGATTCTGTGTCTCCTTCTCTCTCTGCCCCTCCCCCCACTCATGCTTGCTCTCTCTCTCTCTGTCTCTCCCTCTCTCTCTGTCTCTCCCTCTATCTCTCTCCCTTTCCCTCTCTGTCTCTCAAAAATAAACATTAACCAAATTTTTAATCTCTTTAAAATTACAATATTATGATTAAGCATTGAAACAAAATGTTACTGTGTATGAAGACAGGCATGGGAATAAGGCAGTGGGGCTTATGTTTGGTATTGAAACAAATAATTTGCCACTAGAATGATTGCAATTCAGCATTCTTAAAACAAGCTATGATAAAAGTTTCACTTTTAGATAGCAACATTTACAAAATACCTATACATAGTTTATAGTTATTTAAATGATGTGATAGTGAAAAATATTAATCTCACCTTAAAAATAAGACATATATAGATTTAAAAATTCCTTTAGGGGATGCGTGAGCAAAAAAATGTGAAGACCTCAGCTCTAGACTGCAGTTTTCCAAATGACCCTCGCAGTACTGGCACCTGGCCAAAATAAATTCTTTGACGGTCCATGGAAAAATGAGAAAGAAGGAAAATTTATTGATTTTTTTTTAATGAAGCAAAATGTTTTTGGTTTAAAGTTCTGTCTTGGGGCGCCTGGGTGGCGCAGTCGGTTAAGCGTCCGACTTCAGCCAGGTCACGATCTCGCGGTCCGTGAGTTCGAGCCCCGTGTCAGGCTCTGGGCTGATGGCTCAGAGCCTGGAGCCTGTTTCCGATTCTGTGTCTCCCTCTCTCTCTGCCCCTCCCCCGTTCATGCTCTGTCTCTCTCTGTCCCAAAAATAAATAAAAACGTGGAAAAAAAAAATTAAAAAAAAAAAAAAATAAAGTTCTGTCTTGTCTTCTGAAATAAGTTCCTTTCTACATTTTTGGAAGGGAGGAAGTTAGAATATCCTGTAGTTTCAAAATTATGATATTTATACTTAACAGGCTTTTTTTCTTTTCCACATTTCATTTTAAAACAACAACTGTATGTTTTATAGCCCCTATACAAACCAGCTGCCCATAAATAGATGAAGCTCAGTTTTCATTGTGGTGATACACACACATGTGTGGCCTATAATTTGCTAAGCTTTGCAGCTGAAAGCAGACAAAATTGTGAAATCCCTGAAGATTTACAAAATAAATTTCAAACTAGAGGACTATCATTTTAGGCGTAGTACATTTTAATCAGCATTATTTTACTTGGTGGTTCAGAACGTAGTAGCATGATGTACAAAAGATGTTGCTTTATTGACGTTTGATCAAACAATATCCCGGCACCTAGATAAACCCATGCTTAATACATATGTGCTGAGTTGATTGATGACTGAAAGCCTTGGGCTGAAAATCCTACTTGTCTATAATTTTACACTTACCTCTGTGGCTTTGATAGAACTCACAGTCCTGAATGGTTAAGGGGATAATTTTAAGGCAGACCCACATTTGAGGCAGATTGGGAGATGGCGCAAGGAACAATATTAACAGTACACAAGCCCTAAAGCAAACACACACAGTTGCTGATGGGAGGCACTTATAAGAGCACAGGGGGTGTTGGGATGAGGAAGGAATAAGGTTATTCTTGTACAGTCTGGCATATAGCCAGTATTTCAACATGTTGATGAATGGATGAGCAAATGAGATATTTGAAAAATTTTCCCATTATGAATTTTTTCTCGTGAATCAAGTTATTTTTTTTAAATATTAGTCCAAGGTTAAATAAAGCGTCAACCACATGAAACAAATCATGTATTAGCCATGAAAGCAAGTAGTGGCTCCTATGCCACAAAAAGAATTAGGATTAGAATGAGTAAAAATCAGGTGGCTGGCAGAGTAAATATTCTAACAATTGGACTGTGACTTAATGAGAAATCGGCTCTTTTATGTCTTCATTTATTTTTGTTTGGGTTTGTGGGGATATACTGGATTAATTTGCTTCTGATGATTGTATCCTTCTTGGGAGAAATGGAACAAGTGACTAGTTACTAGAATTACCTACCTGTGCATGGCAGATAGGCTGAGGTGAATGGAGAGAGCCAACATGTTTTCTGTGTCAAGCACAATTTCACAGACTGAATTCTATTTGAAATTTGTTTTTATTGGTTCCTTCATTATTACACAAACAGCTAAAAAAAAAAAAGAAACCAAAAAAAACAAAAACAAAAAAAACAGATCAAGTGTTTAAGCACAGAATCACATGATTTAATGTCTTACAGACACAAGGGGTCAGCATTTCAACATAGATGACTCTTGATGGCTTGGCTTTCTTGTTCAGTTCTGCTGCTCTGCACTGGCTTGATGGGCTTATGTGTATGAGGGTGGATAGGGAAATAAATTTCAATTTGTATTTTGCAAATCACTTTCTTTTCCAGTTTAGTATGTTGACGCCTTTCTTGGAGATGTAATCCATCTGATATTTCCATGGGAATGATATCTAACAGTGAGTCTGCGCAGCCTCACTGGTCCCTGTGGTTTCAGCAAGCTTCAGTGAGCTACTGATTTACATTAATTTCCCTCTCCCTGAAACAGTTTCTTAACCCACAGAGTCCTTAGTCAATGGTTGCTTAATAAATATACTGGATACATTTATTCCTGAATGGTACTATTTTATTGATGCCAGTTTTCCAGGAAAAGGAGCTATGGGGCTAGTGAGGTTATATGTTGATTCTGGGCTCGTTTAGGGTTTCTGACTTAGTTCCACGATATCGCTCCATGTTTGATCTGACCTTTGATTTCCCATTCCTAACTCAGTGCAAGTGCTTGAGACAATATGTCTTGGGATATGTCATATTTTTCTCAGAATTAAAAAAAATTTACAGACAGGAAAATCCACTCCCTTTGGCAAACAGTTCTATGAGTTTTGACAAATGAAGAGACGTATATAAAACTACCATAATGAGGGTAAAATTCTGTCACCCCGAAATGTTTTTTTCTGTTGCACCTTTGTAGTCAACCTCTCCATCATAACCCTTGGCAACTACTGATCTGTTCCCTGTACCCATAGTTTTGCCTCTTCTAGAACATTATATAAATTGAATTAGATAGTATGTAATATTTGAGTCTAAATTCTTTCACTTAGCATAACGCATTTGAGATTCATCTATGTTGTCTTGTTGTTTTAATAGCTGGCTAGTATTCTATCATGGGCATGTACCACAGTCTGTTTAACCACTCACCAGGTAAAGGACATTTGGGTGGTTTCTGGGTTTTGGTGATTATGAATAAAGCTACTATAAACATTTACACACAGGTTTTTCTGTGAGCATAAGTTTCCATTTCTTTTGGGTGGAGTGGTTATTTAAAATATCCTTTAATTTCAAAATTATGATGTTAGTACACAATAAACTCTTTCCTCCTTGCATTTCCTTTTATAGCAACAATTATGTGCTTTACAGGCCAGGACAAGGAAGCTACCCATAAGTGGCTGAAGTTAAATTTCATTTTGCTGCTGAGAGATATGCAAAAGTGTGGCCTATAGGGGCGCCTGGGTGGCTCAGTCGGTTAAGTGTCCGATTCTTGGTATCAGCTCAGGTCATGATCTCAGGGTTTCATTGGTTTAAGCCCTACATCAGGCTCTGCTCTGGCAGTGTGGAAACTGCTTGGGATTCTCTGTCTCCCTCTCTCTCTGTCCCTCCCCCACTCACACTATCTCTCTTTCAAAATAAATAAATAATCTTAAAAAAAAAAAAGTGTGGCCTATAACTTGATAGGCAGCTGAAAGAACCTAGGAGTGGAGTTGCTAGGTCAAGGGTAATTGCTTAATCATTCTCTTCAAAACCCTCCAAACTTTCATAAAAATTGAAGACACGTACAGAATGTAGATTCCTGCACCCAGAGAATGTTCATGCCCTTACAGAATTTAAGCCTAAACAGTAATAACATTTTTTTTTTTTTGAGAGCGAGCACACACATGCGAGTTAGGGAGGGCCAGAGGGAGAGAGAGAAAGAGAGAATTTTAAGCAGTCTCCAAGACCAGAACAGGGCCTGAAGCAGGGCTCAACCTCATGACCCTGAGATCATGACCTGAGCCGAAATCAACGCTTAACCGACTCAGCCACCCAGGCGCCCCAGTAAAAACATTTTTTTTTTAAATTTTTTTTTTCAACGTTTATTTATTTTTGGGACAGAGAGAGACAGAGCATGAACGGGGGAGGGGCAGAGAGAGAGGGAGACACAGAATCTGAAACAGGCTCCAGGCTCTGAGCCATCAGCCCAGAGCCCGACGCGGGGCTCGAACTCACGGAGTGCGAGATCGTGACCTGGCTGAAGTCGGACGCTTAACCGACTGCGCCACCCAGGCGCCCCAGTAAAAACATTTTTAACCCAGAAGAGATCTTATGTGACATTTAGACCTTACTTTATAAATGAGTAATGTGAGGCCAAAAGAAAGGAAGAGTTTTGCTCAAGGCCATTTAGCTATCCAGCCACAAGTAGATCTCTGGTCTTCTGGCTTTCCTTCCAGGACTGTCAACTCTAATTTTCTTGCCATTTGGTAAATAATGATAATGGATTTCAAATAGAAGTAACAAGAATAATACTCCACAATGTGTGATTTTATAATATTTTTAATTTATTAAAAGTATTTTTATTTTGCCATAACCAGTCCCTCCCTAGTTTTTCCCATCTCAGTTAACAGCATCACCATTCACCCAGTTACTCAGATCAGAAACTTCCTTATTATCTTTGATGCTCAGACTTTAGAAAGTTCCCTGTCACAGAGCAGGCATTCAATAAATATTCAGAGAAGGAATGCCTGAACAAATACATGTGCTTGAATGTCTAATATCTGGTATAACTCACACTTCTTTCATATCATAGGTTGAAAAGGCATTCACATGAACAGTCAGTCTCAAACATTTGACATGTAAAGCATGACATGCCTTTTGGTATGCTTCTTCTTTATTTTTTTTTAATTTTTTAATGTTTATTGTTTATTTTTGAGAGAGAGAAAGACAGAGTGTGAGTGGAAGAGGGGAAGAGAGAGAGGGAAACACAGAATCTGAAGCAGGCTCCAGGCTCTGAGTTGTCAGCACAGACCCTGATGCAGGGCTTGAACCCATGAACCATGAGATCATAACCTAAGTGGAAGTTAGAAGCTTAGTCGACTGAGCCACCCAGGTGCCCGCTTCCTTATTTTTAAAATGACTTGAACTAATTAAACATATTTATAATGCAATGTGAAAGATTGTATTTGTTTTTAAATTTTTGTTGTTAACCTGTGGTGCAATATTAGTTTCAGGAGTAGAGTTCAGTGATTCATCACTTACATTCAACACCCAGTGTTCATCATAACAAATGACCCTCCTTAACACTCATCACCCATCTAGCCCATCTCTTGCCCACATCCCTACATCAACCCTCAATTTGTTCTCTATTGTTAAGAATCTCTTGTGGTTTGTTTTCTTCTCTCTTCTCCACTCACTTCCCTTATGTTCTTCTGTTTCATTTCTTAAATTCCATATATGAGTGAAATCATATGGTATTTGTCTTTCTCTGATTGACTTATTTTACTTAACATAATACGTTTTAGGTCTATCCACACCATTGCAAATGGCAAGATTTCAATCTTTCAAGAGGCAGGAGTTAAGATAGAAGAGAAGTAGGGGCATGTTGTGCTTTCCTTGTCCCTCAAACAAAGCTGTATTGAGGTCAGATACCTTGGAACACGCAGGAAATTGATCTGAGTACTAGCAGAAGGGGCTCCTTCTAGTGGTGTCTCAGAGGGGAGGGAACCCTTTCTGTGGAGAGACAAAAGGGAAAGATAGAGAGAGGGGTTGAGAGAGTGCGGTATTGGGTTCCCATAAAACAAAACCCTCTCCTGACCACAGACTGGAGAGTGAGAGGAACTGAGTGTTGCAGTTTTTTTTGCAAACAGCACGTGGAAGTGTATGACTTTCCCCAGAGTGGATCTTTGGCATGTGCTCCTTGGGAGAAGGATGCTGACTTCAGAGTGCTTAGGGTAGAGTAGGGAGCTCCTGAGTCACACTGGGAGAGAACATTCCCCTTCTTAGAGTACGCTTATTTGGAAGAAGGTACATTGCCTCTTCAAGGAAAAAGACCCTGCAGGTGCCAGCAAAAAGTCTTTCATTGGCAGGATATAGAGGTGTGTACAGAGGGGAGATAACCTGGTTGCTGCTTTTCCAGTGATATCTCATAGATTCCATATAATGTGCAGGTGTGGGTCTATTTTTCTGGTATTGTATTTTTTTAATTTTGTAAGTACTTATTTACTTCTGAACCTTGGGATTAGTTTTATTGGTGGCTGGTAATACTCAGAATTCTGTTTACTATTAGGCATTTTATAATGCTACTTTATATGTCTCTCTTTTAAATAACAGCTTGAGACAAGATATGTTTTAATAGAGAACTATTTTTATAAGGAATACATACCAAACAAATATTAAGATTTTTTTGCCATGAGTGTGATAGTTTTGTTAATTGATAAATAACGTACTGTATGATATTAATTTCAGGTATACTATATAACAATTCAACAATTGTATACATTACTCAGTGCTCACCATGATAAGTGTAGTCACCATGGGTCTATGAGGTTTCAGATGCTTATGAGGTGTCTAATTTAAAGATCAAATAGGTTATATATTCAGATTTGGAGCTCATAAGAAAGTTATGGGTCCAATATGGGTCACCATAGAGATGAGGTATCTTAGGTCTGGTTTTAAAAAGCACAAATTTCCCGAGTGACCAGTGGGTCACTGGGAATGACATTACTGAAGAAGTCTTTCTAATTGCACTCCTTGGCTTCCAGATTGATATATTCTACCTATCAGAGACAGGACAACACATAATGACCATTGGCATAAAGTATATGCTACATTGTGAAAGCAACACCTCAGCATCACAGTGTATCATCTTTAAGCTGGCACCTTAAAAGTCCCTTCAAGGGACTGGTCCATTCTCCATCATGACAGCAATGTCTGGGTTACACAGTGTGTGGGAGACCAGCAGTAGACCAATCTACTTTTAGTTTGTACCAACTACCAAACTGATCTACCAACAACCAGGCCTAGGTTTCTTCCTCCTCTATCATTGGATGGGTTCTCCAGTATTCTATAACAGAACCAGTCTAGCATGCCCACATCTCTAGGCCCTTAGATCATTTCCTCAGAACTCTACCGAAACTTTTCTGGCAGTTCCCAGAGGCCAGTGAAAGCAAAAGCAGACAAAAACTAGGGTAGATGCCCACAGACTATTAAGGTGGATTGAGGGGACCTGCAGACCACCAATGGTATATACTACAAAGCCTTAGGAATGGATGATGTAAAGAGAGGGTAAGGTGAGAAGGGCAAGGACTTGAGACATAGTCCTCCATTTAAGACCCCAATATTCAATGGTTCATGAGAGGCAATTACCAACAAGTGAGACAGGAAAAGAGTTGCAAAGAGATGATGCCCAGACAGGGTTTTAAGAGAAAAGGATTATTGCAATGAATTGGAGATGCTGAGTCATTAATGATGTGATGTAACATGGGGGTCTGGGAGTGAACAGCCAAGAAAGAATTCTTGAAATGTCTTTGGTGCAAAAAACGTGGTTTTATTAAAGCACAAGGACAGAACTCATGGACTGAAAGAGCTGCACTGGGATTGTGAAGAGTGAATGATGATACACTTATAAATTGAGAGGGGGTTAGGAATGCTGTAAATCTTTAAGAAATTTGGAAGCAAAGTTTTCAGGACCTTGAGGGGCTAGCTGCCATGTAAGATAAGGTCATTTACTACTGTCTAGTAAATCCTTAGTCATGAGACCCTTCAGATGTATATCAGGGAGCCATATGTTTGGAGAATGATTGCTAACATATATCTTGGGGCAGTGGGGGGTTGAGGGGGATAGAAATAAATGAAGTTTCCAAAGGGATTTTTGTATGTTAAAGAAGACTTACAGGATCCTGGAGGTTGGGCTAATGTCAATCTAAGGTTGCCTTTTGCCTCTAGCAGACCTCAATTAGGAGGTTGAGTTCCTGGAGGAAGGTCACTCTTCCTGTCCCACGTACTTGTCAGTGGGCTGTAAGTTATAAGGAAACTTAACTTTTTCTACATTTTTTTGCCCTTTTTCTCCACATCATTAAGTAATCTGAGAATTCAAAAGTATTCAGTGGATGTAGTATCATGGAGGAAAATGATGACATTGGCAAAAGCAATGTCAAGTGGGACAGTGGGCCCAGCAGCCAGATTTAGAATGAAGAATGGGAGGGGGGTGCGGGGGGAGAAAATAAAGTCAAATAAAAAAACATAACAGTGGAAGCAAGGAAATAAGATGATGGATGGGGAGGCTATGGAGTTAGGGACGATTTTTTTTCATTGTTTATTTAAGTTTGGAGAGTGAGCATATAGCTTAATGCTAGTAGGTAAGAGGGAAATGTGGGGAGAAGAAGAAGTGTGTGTGTGTGAGAGAGAGATAAAAGGGAGAAGAATTGATACTATTATGCATGATCTCTGGGAAGAATCTAAGCCAAAATGGAGAGATGGTTTTTTATGGTAAAAGACAACCTCCACACTGAAACAGGAGGGAGGAGAAAGGGAGGGTTTAGGGATTTGGTGGTGGGAAGTTGAGGGTATGATGTTCCAATATGATGGCTTATTTTCCCTGAGTAGGAGTTAAGGCCATTTGCTAAGAGTTTATGGGTTAGAGAAAGTAAGACGTTTGAGGGTAGAGGACAGTGTCTGAAGGAAAGCTCAGTTAGTGCCCAAAAGGTGGGTGAATGACAACAGCTGTGAGAGGGATAGACAGTGGTAAGGCTGAGTAACAAACATGAGGCTCAGCAGCTCCAGGGTTTGAAGAAGGTTGAAAATAGTTGTCTGGAACTTGGACTCACTTCCCATCTAAATTACTAGGCACATTAAGAAATAAACAAATTCTGTTAGAAAGGACTATAAAGGAATTTAGGTTTAATAATGAGCACAAAGTATAGCAAAGATAAAAATGAGAATATAGGGGCGCCTGGGTGGCTCAGTCGGTTAAGCGTTCGACTTCAGCCAGGTCACGATCTCGCGGTCCGTGAGTTCGAGCCCCGCGTCGGGCTCTGGGCTGATGGCTCAGAGCCTGGAGCCTGTTTCCGATTCTGTGTCTCCCTCTCTCTCTGCCCCTCCCCCATTCATGCTCTGTCTCTCTCTGTCCCAAAAATAAATAAACGTTGAAAAAAAAAAATTTTTTAAAAATGAGAATATAGAATTGTTTATCATGGAGATGAAGTTTCTGGAGAGTAAACTGAAGAGTTTGGGAACAAAGATTGAAACAGGGATTAGGTCATAGAGAAAACCCAGAGCATTACTCAAACAAACAAAAACTGCTCTGATTTATTTTTCTTGTCTTCTCTCTCACTTGCTCTCTCTCTTGCTCTCTCACTCTCTCTCTTTCTTTTTCTCTTCAAACCAGTAAAGACACCATTCTTTTCTATTTATTATTACAAACTGTTCCTTACCCAAGGCAAGTCAATTGGGATGGATTGCAAAATTTAATTAAAATAAAGCCTAACTAGAATTGACATTTATTGGCTACTCAAGTCTAAACTGAGGTGTGTTTTTAAAGATACATTTGTGTTTGGTCATTAATACAGTTCACCATTTTGCTGTGATTATAACTTAATATGATCATCTCTCTTCTTTTTCTTTGACCTCACCCTGACATAGTTGAATGTTTGGCTGTAATTTTTAAGTGATCTACATTTATTTTTATTTTTTAATTAAATTTTTTTTTAATGTCTGTTTAATTTTGAGAGAGAAAGAGACAAAGTGCTAATTGGGGAGGGGCAGAGAGAGCGAGACACAGAATCCGAAGCAGGCTCTGAGGTGTCAGCAAAGAGCCCAGTGCAGGGTTCAAACCCACAAACCACAAGATCATGACGTGAGCTGAAGCTGGTTGCTTAACTGACAGCCACCCAGACACCCCTACATTTGTTTTTAAATACAATGTATGTAACTATTAATCAAGAATTGGCTAAAGATGTATTTGTCTCCCAATTCTCTTAGAAGGCCTGTTACTATGAGTCCTTCAAAAACCAGTTGGGTCAGAGAGATCTATAAACTTGAGGAGAAGAGTAGGTATACCTATATCTTGCAAAGTAAGGGCATGTCTGAAGATGAGAAATTTTCATCATTTTTTTTTTTCCTGGCCGCCTTGTTTTTAGGTTCACAGTGTGTTTTGTTTTTGTTTTTATGTTTGTTTTGAGAGAGAGAGAGAGAGAGAGAGCCTGCAAGCAGGAAAGGGGAAGAGAGAGAGGGAGAGAGAGGATCCCAAGCAGGCTCTGTACTGACAGCAGAGAGCTGACACAGGGCTTGAACTGATGAACCATGAAATCATGACCTGAGCTGAAACCAAGATACCCACAGTTAACTGACTGAGCCACCCAGGTTCTCCTTTCATAATTCTTTTTTTTTTTTTTTAATTTTTTTTTTCAACGTTTATTTATTTTTGGGACAGAGAGAGACAGAGCATGAACGGGGGAGGGGCAGAGAGAGAGGGAGACACAGAATCGGAAGCAGGCTCCAGGCTCTGAGCCATCAGCCCAGAGCCTGACGCGGGGCTCGAACTCACGGACCGCGAGATCATGACCTGGCTGAAGTCGGATGCTTAACCGACTGCGCCACCCAGGCGCCCCTCATAATTCTTAATTGTATACTTCATTAAACCTGAGAAGGTAGATTGAAACAATACAGACAGAAAAGTAGGTTGGCTTTAAGTTGTTGAAACTTAGTAACTGACACCATGAGAACTGGGCTTTGGTAAGAATATTCTCACTGCTGCAGGGAAAGTGGAGTGGAAAGGGAGAGATTGGAGGGGAAAGAAAAGTAGGAAGCTGCTGTCATAGTCTAGGTGAAAAATAGCATGAGTCTAATCTACACACATGACCAGGACTACAAAAATGGTGAACGAAAAAATTCCTCTTTTCTCCTCTAGCTTCAACACTTCTGGTACCAAGTATATATACATATATAGGGTTTTTCCCACACCAACCAATTTTTCACTTCTCTGGACACCAGCTAAATGTCCTATAATTCACTTATGGCACTAATGACCTGGAGTTAGCTCAGACCTCACAGTTTAAGAGCTCAGTCCCACAAGACTGTCCTTTGCTCAACCCTAGAATGCCAGTCACAAGTCTAGGTTGTCACCTGGGGTTCTGACTGACCAGCTGTAATCAGAGGTTCCTGTAATTCCCTGCCTCAGGTTTGATAATTTGAAAGAACAGCTCACAGAACTCAGGAAAAGAATGTACTTACATAGAGTATTGGTTTATTATAAAAGCATACAACTGAGGAACAGGTAGATGGAAGAGGTGCCCAAGGCAAGATATGGGAGAAGGGATGTGGAACTTCTATGCCTTCCCAGCACCTCCAGGTGTTAACCAACCCAGAAGCTCTCTAAACCCCTTTGGGGAGGCTTTTCACGGAGGCTTCATTTCATCCACACACTTGATTAGATTATTGGTCATTAGTGTTTGTCTCCACTCCCAACCCTTCTTACCTCCCTGGAGGTCAGGGGGTGGGGATGAAATTTCCGACCCTTTCATCTCACCCTTGGTTCCTCTGGAAACCAGGCACGGTCACCTTATTAGCATAAAGTCAGGTGTGGCTGAAAGATGCTCCTCTCACCCTTGTTACTGAGAAATTTCCTAAGGGGGCATCTGGCTGGCTCAGTCACTTAAATGTCCCTCTTGCGGTTTTGGCTCAGGTCACAATCTCATGGGTTTGAGCCCCACATTGTGTTTGAGCCCCCCCATCTCTCCCCTCCCCACTCTCTCTATTTCTCTTAAAATAAATAAACATTAAAAAAAAAGAAAAAGAAAGAAAGAAACTCCCACGGCCTTTGGAAGCTTTGTGCTAGAAACTGGGGACAAAAACAAAATGCGTATTATTATATCATGGTTTCACTGATGGGGATGGATAAACTGCAGATATATAAATCCACACTTGATTGGCAACTGAGTAAGCTGAGGTCACTTTATACAGGGAAGCTCAGGATTCCTGACCTTATATTTTCTTCACTATTCCCATTCCAACTTCTTCTTTCCTGGTTTTCCCCCAAATAGCTTTCTGAACCCTGTAGAATTTGTGTTCAAAAGGAACAGCATGTTTCCTGACATGCATAACATTAGGGAGGAGGGATGGAAAACAACTGCATAATTACTGTTGCACAATCACAATTGGAGCCAATTCTTCCAGCCTGAAATTGGCTCCTGGTTTCCCCTGGTGACATTTTCAGACCTTCATTATAAGTGAAGAACCTTGGTAACCATGTCACACATTTTCTGTGGTCTGAAACACATTCATTTAATGAGACGATGACCTTTATTTATCCACAAAATGTGACCCCATTAGCTGTTAGCCAAACATACAGCGTGAAGTTGAGACAATGACTTGAAACTGAATCTCAGGATTGAGATGTTTTTCTAAACAGCATCTGGCCAAAATGTACAGGAATTACCTCCATCACTAGGGATTTTGAGAGAAGAGTAGATGTGTTACAACTCTTCAGTTGAGTGTGTATAATAGACTGTATAACTGTTTACTAATAGTGCCCCACTTGCAAAATATTGTACTTATCTGCCCCTTTGAAGTTAGGTTTGGTCATACACCTTGCTTTGGCCAAAGAAATGTAAGGCAGTGACACATGTATCCTTTCCAGGTAGAAGTTTAAGAACCTGTGCATTTTGGCAGTGCTGCTTTCACCCTCTCCTTTGGCAACTGGCAATGTAGCCAGTGGCTGCTTTCTCATGCTGGGTCCCTGGGTGAGGACAAAGTGATGTGAAGCAGAGCCTTCAGCTGGCATTTGAGGGAAATGTATTATGACTAAGATACAAACCTTCTTGTTTTAAGCCAATGAGGTTTGGAGCTGGTGCTACAACGTAGTCAACCTATCTTGACTGATAAAGGGTGTATATTTCTATTGCACATCTGTATTATGTATCTGGAGTCATTTTTAAAAGAAAGAAACACTGTGGGGGGGCAGAGGTAGTGTGGGTGTAACAAGAAAAAATTGGTAGAAAATAGTCTTTAAATTGTCACTGGAAATAGGTGAAAATAACACACTTGTTCTTTTATGTTTAACTACATATTGCTATAAAACTGATCAAATGTTTTAAGTGCTTAGGGGTAAAGAAGGAGGTGGAGGAATTGGAACTTCAAAATAATAAATGTATAAAGAAATGGAAAGTTCTCCAGATTTCGTAAAAGGATAAAAGCAGAGTGAACAGAAATGCCTCTAACCACAGACCAAAACAACTGTTGGCTGAGTGCTTCCCTAACCTGTTATCTGAGATTAGCCTTTGTCTGTGTTCCCTACATTGCCACTCAAATCTTAGAGGATCATTTCCACACTTGGAATACTGGAGGGGTCTTGATATGCCCCGATTCGAGAGACCCCCTGAAAACAAACCACCAGAGTCCAGAGTCAAAGCCAAGCGGCAAGGGTCGTTTATTGCAGGTTCGAACCCAGTCCTCCGCGCACTCGTTGCCGGTGACGCTAAGAGGCCCCAAGCGAGGATCTTACAGCTTCTTTTATAGACAGGCACAAACAAGTTAGGGATTTTGTTGCGGTTACAGAGCTGTTATTGGTTGACATTTAAATTTGAACACTCAGCAGAACTTGATTGGTTCCCGCCTTTTTTCAAACCACTCAGCAGAACTTGATTGGTTCCCGCCTTTAGGTCAGACCACAACTGGGCATGCCCTGGCTGGTTCCAGAACGGCGGGGGGGGGAAGGTCTTTTCTTTGCAGTTGTGAGTACACCTGGTAATTTTTCTCTTAGTCTCTCAGTCTATCAGACCTGCTCATCACCCATGAGGTACACAAAGTATGATACCTGAAGACTAGGTAGAAATGAAGAAAGAAGTCTCTTTTTCTCTAAGGGGCTTAAGACTTTATCAGGTTGATAGATGTTTTCTTGGTTAGAAAGGTATCCTCTGTGTCACTTGAAGTGTTCTTCAAAGAGGAATGTGTAAATGTGGATTAAAAAATTTGATGAGGTACATGTATATATTGCAATATGATTACCACCGTAGCATTAACTAACCCCTCTTATGTCACATAACAATCCTTTCCTTTGTGTGTGTGTGTGTGTGTGTGTGTGTGTGTTAAGAACAATTAAGATCTAGTTCTCTTAACAATTTTGAAGTTTATAATGCAGTACTGGTCACTATAATCATAATCATATATAAATGTATCAAGTCAACACATTGTATACCTAAAACTTACACAGTGTTGTAAGACAATTATATCTCATTTTTTATCCGTTCATTTAATTTTTCTTTTCAATATGTAAAAATACCCATAACACAAAAGTCAAAATCATACAAGTAGGTAGACTCAGAGAAGTCTCCTTCCTATCTATACACCTCTACCCACATCTTACCTGTCCCATATATAAAATATTGTATTGGCTTACAATTTTTCCCTTCTGTATTTCTTTCTGCTTAAAGCAAACATATTCGTAAAATATACACATATATATTTAAATGATCCCTTCTTTCTTTTCTTTCAAGTTTTTTGTTTAAATTTCAGTTAACATACACTATAATATTAGTCAGGTGTAGAATTTAGTTATATCATTTATAAAAAAAGTCCGATGAGAGGTTAAAATCAGGGCCTGATTTTAGTGTTATTTTGAAGAAAGTAGCGTGAGTTGCTTCATGTGACTCAAATACATTTTTCTTAAATTCCTTTTGGGTGCATGTATGTGTATGTGTGGAGGAGCTCCAAGGAATTAGACCTAATGTCATTGACTAGTAATGTACAAGTGTACTGTTTCCAGGGGTTGATGAGGCTTATTGAACTGTGTTACATGAGAAATGTGGCCTCCAAGGTTCATTGCAATAGCAGACCTGGTGTTAAACCTTTTCTCCAAGTAGGAAGTATGTGTTTTCACCAACAAGGTTAAAACATCCTTTTTAATGCAATACCTAGAATAGAATTAATTCTTCCTAAAAGAACCAAAATTTAGGTAAGGAGTACTTAGGTTTTTAGACAGGTGTGCAGCCTTACTGTGGCTGTGGCCAGCATTTACTGAAATACAGAAAGAAGCAAACTCTTGCAAATATTGATTAAAAACCTGAATACTCTTCTCTGAGTAAGTACATAAACAAAAACTAAGACTTAGTTTATTACTATCTACAAAAACAGGTAAAGTGTCTATACTGTTAAAAGGGATAGAAAGGGAAGTGAAGAAACAAACCCAGATTGTATCTTCAGCCTCACTAGAGCAAAGCTCTGGATTTGTGTGTGTAATCTGCCTACTAACCACATCCACTCAGGTATCTTTTTGTTAATGTTTCTTGATTTTTTGAGTGAGAAAGAGAGAGAGCATGAATAGGGGAGGGGCAGAGAGAGACCAAGGATCTGAAGCAGGCTCTGCACTGAAACAAAGAGCCTAATGCAAGGCTTTAATTCATGAACCCTGAGATCATGACCTGAAAGAAGTCAAGTCAATGCTTAACTGACTGAGCCACCCAGGTGCCTCACTTCGATTCAGATATCTTAACAGGCATCCAAACTTATATGTCCCATCTGCATTCTTGATGTGCCCCCTTCTTTAACCTGCTTTCCTGTAGTCTGCCCCATCTCAGGAAACTGAAATTTCATTCTTCCAGCTGCTCAGGCAAAAACTTAGATGTCAGGTTTGACTCTCCTCTTTTTTCCCATATTCTGTATTCCATGCATTGGTACATTTGGTCAGCTTTATTTTAAATCTGTATTCAGAAGCTGACAATTTATCATGGCCTCCATTGTTCTCAATCTGGTGGATGCCATCACCATTCCCCTTCTAGATAAAGCAAGAGCCCCTACTCCTCTCCTTCTTCCAAACTTGTTCTTTTAAAGACGCGTCTCTGAAAAGCAACCATTAGGAATTTTTAATATTTGTGTTTTAAAATATTTCTAATATTTTTAAAAAATATATACACAATTTAAAGGTCAAATAATTTCAGGTTGTTATTAAAACAACAGTCCCTTAACATCACCACCCTTCCTCCCATTTACAGCCTCCCAGAGGTGGCCACTTTGATCTCTTTTATCTGATTCATTTGGTAATGATCACATTTCATTAAATGACAATGCCCATATTTAGATGAGGCAATAAATGTTGCCAGTTACACCAAGACCACCAGTGAGTGAGACATATCCTAATTATGGAGGTGTTGAAATAAATGTGGAAAAATAAGGTGACTCAGAATTGAAGAAATGTGGCACTTTCATTCCTTTGAATAATATGCTTTCATATAAATTTACATATATATATATATATATATATATATATATATATATATATATATATGTAGTGTGTGTGTGTGTGTGTGTGTGTGTGTGTGTGTGTGTATAGTCTTAGGTTTAGGCACTAAACATTGACTTCCACTATGAGAGGTGAAGGTTTATAATGCTTTTATACCCTCTCCCACTGTCCCCCTCATCCACATATAATGCATTTTTTATTATACTAATATCCTATGCTTTCATAGTATGACTGTATAAACATTTTCAGAGCTGGACCATATGATATTCTTTAATTGTATATGTTGTCACTTCCTTTTCTTCCCTTTCTTTCTGTTTTTTTTTCCCCTAGAGTTACTAATTATCTTTTTCTTAATTGCTTGAGTTTCTATATAATTATTCTCAAACTCACTCCCCTATGTACAAATCTTAGAAACATTCAGTTCTTCCTTTCAAAGCTTTATGATGCACTCTAGTCAGGAGTGACTGATCTCTAAGCATGCTTCAGAACTGTGAGCTTGGCATTTCTTTTCACCATCTTCCTGGATTCTTGTTCTCTCTCTCAACAACCCCTGTTCCTTGGATCTTACATATTCTTTCTTGATTTATTTCTTTGTATAGAGTGTTCATTGTTATTTTTATGGGAAAGTTTCAAAGTAATGTTTTGAAAACTTGCTTGTCTAAAAATAATTTAATCTTCCCTACATTTATTTGCCTGGGTATGAAATTTCAAGCTTGAGAATTTCTCTTAATGTTTAGAAAATATTGCTCCATTTTCCCCCCTAAAATCCAGTATAGCTGCTCTGTGAGCCCTGTTTTCTCACTTTTTTGAAAATGCTCATTTCCTTGTGGCCAGAAACTCTGAAACTTTACAATGACTTGTCAGTAGTTCTTTGAATTATTTTTTTTTTTAATTTTTTTTTCAACGTTTATTTATTTTTGGGACAGAGAGAGACAGAGCATGAACGGGGGAGGGGCAGAGAGAGAGGGAGACACAGAATCGGAAACAGGCTCCAGGCTCCGAGCCATCAGCCCAGAGCCCGACGCGGGGCTCGAACTCACGGACCGCAAGATCGTGACCTGGCTGAAGTCGGACGCTTAACCGACTGCGCCACCCAGGCGCCCCAGTTCTTTGAATTATTTAATTGATTTCATCTCCCCCTATTCTCCTCCCATATTCTCTTCTCTCTCTTAAATTTTTATTATTTTGTATATTGATCTTGTGGATTGTTGTCTTTTTTGACATATGCATTTTATAATTTTTTCTATTTCTCTTTTCATTAAAGTTTATTTATTTTGAGAGAGAGAAAGAGAGAAACAGCGAGGAAGGGGCAGAGAAAGAGAGGGAGACAGAGAACCCCAAGCAGGCTTCTTGCTGTCAGCTCAGAGGCTGACGTGGGACTCCGTCTCACGAACAGTGAGATCATGACCTGAGCTGAAATCAAGAGTCTGATGTTTCACTGGCTGAGCCACCCAGGTGCCCCTATTTTTTCTATTTTTGATTTTTCATCTTTGCTTAGTTTTCTATATTTTCTCTATCTTTGACTTATTTCCTAGAAGATTATCATGCAACCTTCTTACTGCATTTTTTTCCTTTTTTAAGGCATACATTTTATTTAAAATTGTCTTACCCAGATGTGTTTTTTAAACATTTAAATATCTGTTTCTTCTCTCAGAACGTTGAAACTTGTTGACATTTTTTTTTCTCCTTATGAAGACTTTGTTTCTTCTACTTACTCTTTCTGCTTTTCAGTTTTCTCTTTGAACCTTGAAATTAATGGCTGTCCTCAAATATGTGTCAGTCCTGGATACCTGTTCATATTTAAACTGGGCACCAGAGGGGCGCCTGGGTGGCGCAGTCGGTTAAGCGTCCGACTTCAGCCAGGTCACGATCTCGCGGTCCGGGAGTTCGAGCCCCGCGTCGGGCCCTGGGCTGATGGCTCAGAGCCTGGAGCCTGTTTCCGATTCTGTGTCTCCGTCTCTCTCTGCCCCTCCCCCGTTCATGCTCTGTCTCTCTCTGTCCTAAAAATAAATAAACGTTGGAAAAAGAAAAAAAAAAAAATTTAAAAAAAAAAAATAATAAAATAAAAAAAAATAAACTGGGCACCAGAAAGCTCTTTTGGAAGCTGTGGGACTGAGCTTCATTCTAATATAACTTGGCTGAGCTATTTTGTTAATGAATACACAACGTGCATCTCTTCAGATCTTTTTTCTTGTAGCAATCATTTTCTTCAGAGAAGGATCTCCTGTTAATCTCCTTTATGATGTCTAGTCACACCACTGTCAGAAATCTGGGAGTAAGGGAAGATAGCTGAGAGTGTCAACTAGTCAACTCACAGTAGGTAAATTTCACTCAATTCCCCTTTTTTCAGTTTGGTACTCCTTCTGTCAAGTGATTATCTCTTTATCCTGCTTTATTTTCCTTCTTAGCACTGTTTACTGCACCGCCATAATATTTTCAGCTGTTAATTTGTTTATTCTTTGTCTTCTCCAGTTAGAATGTAAGGTCAATGAAAACATGGCTTTATCCCTTTTTGTTCACTCCTGTATCCCCAGTGTCTGATAATGCCTTGTAAATAGAAGGTGATCAATAAAAAAGCATGTGATAAGTTAGGTTAAATCATAGGGAACTTGTGCTATTAAACTGTTTTTTGACCTTCAAAATACAACTTCATATAGTTCAAACTAAATAAAAGAAAATCCAAACAGCTAGGGATTATCATCATTTTCCTAGTGAAATGGAAGTGATTTTAGGAGGTATTGAGTATCTCTTATAGTTTATTTTATAAAAGTAACCTAATAGTGAGGAAACTCAAGCCTAGAGAGCTTACATGACTTCCCAAGAACAGACTGTGTTAGGCAGTCAGAGAACCAGGACCAGAATCTTGTGTAAACCTGATGATCTGAAGATAAACCTGTATCTATTTTAGTCTATGGTCTCTGTTGGGTGTTTCTGAAGCAAGAGTGAGAAGAAACAAGCAAACAGAAATAACAGGGCATTGAATGAAATTGTTTTTATTATCTTGCAGTTTCAGCTAAAGGCTACAAACTTGGGTCAATAGGCAATATGAACCCTCATAAACTGAAAAGAACAACTTGGAAATGCCAAACCTCCCCTCCAGGGCCAGCCTTGTTCTTCAACTCACACCCCTACAACTACATCCAGTCTATATATGCTGACTACTGAAATTCATAGGGAGAGGGGCACTGATTCACAGTAATGGGTAGGCCTAGGAAGAGAGGGTAATGCTGCTTTGTCTGTGCCGTGTCCATATTTGGGTTGAGGATATGGTAAAGAGTTTGGATTATAAGTGCCCACCCAGATTGCTTCTACTATATGGCAAAACTGTTACTCTAGAGAGGTTTGTTGTAGTGAAACTTTGAGTACATAAATAAAAACCTTCAAGCAAAGTGATAGAAGGAAGCACATATCCCTACTTCTCCCATCGAAGAATGAGAAAGCTTGAGGTACTAAGTTATAGATTTACCTGTTCATAATGTAAATCAAATTGGAGGGCTCTCCACCCATGTAGGACTAAAAGAAACAAAGTTGATGTCCATAATACAGTCACTTACACTTCCAATTCCTGGTATTTATCTTCATATTTAAAGGAAATGTAAAACATTTATTGAGCAGATGGCAATCTACATAAGGCCCATGAAATACACCTGTGTCTCCCAGGCTGCAGGTACAATGAAAACAGCTGTTGACCTGGACCAGCATGTGTTAGTTTTCCATTAGCTCATAGTGTTCACCAGGCCATCTGTAGCTCAGAGCTAAGTAAATGGAGTCATTTTTCCGTGGTTGGCTCATTTCCATAGGTCGTTATGTAGAAAAGCTGATAAAACATGATTGCTTCGAAAGGTAGAGGGGGAGAAAACCCTCTGAGATTCTGGCAAAGTTTCCAGGAAGGTCATCATTAACAAGGTTGTTCAATAAAATCCCCACTGCCTGTAGATACTTGAATAATCCTGTGGGAGAGGGTAGGTCCACTCAGATTGCTGTCAAATGTCAATGAGGTATGAGTCAGAGGCTTAGCATATTCACTTTTATTTTATTTTCTCATGGTACACTGCTCTTCTCTATCCCTTTCTTTTTCTTTCAGAAACAATTTTTCCAGTAACATCCTGATAGAGTATTCTATAAGGTGACCATATTCTCAGGGTGTGAAATAGCATGTCCCTTCAATTATCTTAAAGAGGCTGTGTCTCTTTCATCTGTTGACCTATACTTTCCAGGAAGGAAGGAACCATTTTGAGTATTGGGTCTTTATTGCCTATGATAGCATTTAGCACACAGTAGGTACTCAATAAATACCCTTTGGCTGAGATTATGAATAAATTATATATATGCATTGGGAGTAATTTTGGTCATAAGCCTAAATGGCCAATCTGTATTAGTCTTTTAATAACACAGCAGATATATGGGCTGAAAATATAATAAAAATGAAGATAAATAGAAAAAATCCTTAAACACAGCAGGATTATACTTGGCTGCCTTTGTTATCACTGCTGTAAATTCCTCTAACTCACTTTCTGATTTTTCCTTTCAACAAATTGCCCTTGTTTAAGTTTCTTTTTCAATTTTAATTTCAGTGCACACTAAAGAAAGCACCTGCATCATCCTTTTAGAAAATTAACTCCTGGATGTCTCACAAATTTAGACTCAATCCCACAAAATAGAACTTCACTGGTTTCCTGACAATCTATGTCTTTACCCAGCTCTTGGGAAACAAGAATGGAGTCACTACATGAGGCTTCCTGTAAGCTTACAGTTATTCTCAGTTCCCCACATCTCTGAAACCCCACTTTGAGCCCATCCTTCTCTTTGTTCTTTATGATCAGTTCCTAAGTTGAACTGCAGTAGTTCTTTGCTCATTGGCTTTGGCATTTCATTTTGAATTTATTTAGTGCAATGTCCAGGCATAGCTAAAAAGGAAATTGTTTGATAATTGGGAAATGAACCCTCTCTCTTTTGAGCTAATCCTCAATTTTTGTTTGCTTTCTTTCTAATGAAAAAAATTCTTAACATCTGCTTGAATTCAGGCATGCATATCTTTCCACTATAATACTTTCCATTTGGCAGGCAGGATTGTCTTACAAGGAAAAGCCGAGCACTGTCAGCTGATTACGTTACTTGCCTTTTAAAATTTTGCTTCTCAAAAGTACTGGATGACAGTGATGATGACCTATGAAAACCAATTAAGGCTTCAGGATCATTTCTACTTGTGATATGGGAATGAGATGGCAGAGAACACTAAGGAACAGTTTATAATGGATAACAGGCTCTTTAGGTAAAGCGCAGGGTAGGACGTGAAATATCTCAGATTCTGGAGCAAGGTGTGTTTTCCTCTGCCAAAATAGGTAGACAAAGGCAGTAGAACTCTCTAATGTCAGTAGATCAACTTAATCTTCTCAGTTTTTGCCAAAAATATTCCATAGAGAGTATAGCTATTTGTCTTTTTCAGGAACATCAGGTTTTTCTTTCTTACTGAGGTATAGAAAGTTTTTTCTCTCTTACTAAGGCTTTCAGAAAATTGTTTAATATACTGGAAGATTTCTGGCCCTGTGGACATTTCCATAGAGAATAGGAACAGCTAGTCCTTTTGAAGACAGACTCGTGAATAACTTCACATTTAAGAAAGGAGTTGTAATATTTCAAAGCACAATAGCAGTTTAGTCATCTGTGAGGCTGGTTGTGCTGGACATGGAACATGTGATTTCATATTTATGGAATGAGTTGTTGGAGTCTTCTCATTCTTTGATTCACTGGAGGAAGTACCTTGAGAGATTATTTTCCTATTTTAGTAGTAGGAAGAAGCCTGAATGAGAATTTTCAATCTTTCACGATTCTAGAAAATTTCGACTCTGTGTGTTATCTTCTTGAACTGGTTAGTTTTGCTAGAAAGAGTTGATATTTTGTCTAATCAGAGTGTGCATAGTAGGATTTGCTATTCAATTTATATATTGAATATATCAATATATTCAAGTTGATATATAACTTCAGTAAAACTTTAGTGAAAACAGTAAGACCAGGCACCTCGTGTAGAGAACCTATTATACTCCACTAAAAATTGGATAATTGCCAGCTATTCAAATGTACTTGGTGGAAAAAATATGAGTTTCCATGGTACCAAAGCAATGTCTGTCTGAGCCATATGTTTTCCAATCCAAATGCAGAGTTTTTTGGATTCAGAATGTTCTCCCCCTAGATTTATCTGATTTTTGCTGATATTACAAGTGAGAAAACAGTAGGAAATGTTTAGGACCACATAACACAGATCTATTTCCAGAAAACAAGCCAGTCCTTTTGAAAAGGATATCCTAGAAAAATCTTTTATATGCCTATGGATATTGAATCTATTCTGGAATTTTTGACATTGAGAAGGTATAATGGAAAGAACCATGCACTGAAATAATTTCTGATTTGACCTTTTCAGGTGAGGAGAATTCCAGACAATGAGAATACTGGCCCAAGCCGCCTTTGTGGCTCACCATATTGTCTACTTTAATCTGAATAATCTTTGTGTCAGTGAATACAGTAGGCACCCATGGCTGCTCAACATCTTTTGAAAACACTCTTGGTCTTAATAGTTTCCACAGTTTGAGTCCTGTCTTGTCAAGATATGATGTACCATGATCAAGTGGTATTCATCCTTGGGATGCAAGGATGATTAAACATATGCAAATCAATAAATATGGTACATCTCACCAATAGACTGAAAGATCAAAAGATCAAAATTAAATGATCTCAATAGATGCAGGAAAAGCTTTTAACAAAACTCAATATCCTTTCATGAAAATAAAAGCCCTCAAATTGAATATAGAAGGACTATACCTCAACATAAGAAAGACCAACTGTAACAAGTCCGCAGCTAACAGCATACTCAGTAGTGAAAGATTGAAAGTTTTTTTGTTTTTTTTTAGGATCAGGAACAAGACAAGGGTGCCCAATCTCACTACTTGTATTCAGCATAGTACTGAAAATCCTGGAGTCCTCTTAAAGTATAGTCTATAGACACCTTATAGTCCCCAAACTCTTGACACCCTTTAAGAGTTTCTGCAAAGCCGAAACTATTTCATTGTAATCATAACACTAGTTGCCTTTTTCACTTGGTTTTCATTTGCATTGATGGTCAGCAGGATAGCAAGAATCAAGGCAGTGGCACCAAACTGTACTAGTAGTCATTGCCTGCCTCACTATCACACACTCATAGATTAAAAACAAAACAAAAAACAACAACAAAAAAAACAATGGCACTCAAGAATACCCTGGTGAAGCACTAAAACACTGACCCTTGAATATGTACCTTTTAAATAATTTAGTTGACAAAATGGGAAATCTATATAAAGTACTTTGCTGTATACCAAATTTTCATGGTTGTCTTGAAGAAAAGCAATTGTTTCAATTGCAGTTTGAACTAATTGGGTTTTTGTTTTAATTTGTTTTCATGGCATACTATTTTTACTTGAAAAACATGACTGACAGACAAACTATGGTTACTCTGGCCTGGATATTTGACAGAAGTTTTCAGGCAAATGAATAAAGAGAGCTTGACTGCTCCTTAATACTTAAAGACTTGTATGAGATTGTTGATGATATTAACTAATGTGTTTTTTAAAAAATATCATAGTGTGAGGAAATGTGTCAACACATGGAATATCTGGATTACTCATGGAATCAATGTTTTCCAAATAACAATGAACAGTGTTATAAAATTATGCATGGGCAAAACTTCTATTCAAAGTTCAGGATAGACCATCAGATTTTAGTTTAAGAGAGTGCAAAAAGCTTGATAGGATTTTAGAGTCTTTATTATATCTACATTTTAAGAAGCTACTTGTTGAGTCTTGGTGTAGTATCAAACAAGAATATCTACAACTATACTCCTTCCTTTTCCAGTTATGTCTATGTGAGGTTACATTTTCTTAATAAACTTCAACGAAAACATAATTTTGTAGTAGGTTGAATGCTGAAGTAGATAACACAATCAAACTTTCTTTTATGAAGCCAGACATTAAAGAGATTTGAAAAAATATAAAACAATGCCATTGTTGTAACTTTTTGTTTTGAAAATATTTATTTTCATAAAAATATGTTATGTAAATGTTATTTGCATTAATATTCAATGGGCTTGTTATTATAATTTTGGAATTAATAAATAGATTTTTTCCATTTTAATTTTTCCAATAGGTATAACCCACGTCAACAAAAATTCTGTGGGACCCTTAATAGTATTGAATGTAAAGGGGACTTGATTTCAAAAAACCTTAAAAACTGCTACCCTAATAAATTATTCCTGGGGAATTTTGCATGTGAATACCATGAGGCTATACCAAGCAAGATATAAATTCAGCAATAGATTAGGATGACCTTCTGATTTGAATGTAAAATTGGGCGTAATGACCAATGATAGTCAAATAAATAATTAAGAGAAGTCTAAAAGAAAACCAAAACTTGAAAAGCCTGTTTAATACTTGGTTCATGTGCCCAGATGACTGCTGGATTTGGCTGCTGACATGTGACATTGACTGCAGCCCTTGGTCTCCTAGGGAGGCTGTTTGCTTTGCCATGTTACATGCTTGCTTTTCAAATCTCACATACTCATCATCTGTCTGGCTTCCTTGTATTTAATACATCTGACATCTGACTGGTTTCTTTGTCTACCTTATAGTATGTTTTTTCATCAGGGTACTTTGAAATCAGTTTGGGAAGTGATCAGCTGACTATAATTTGGTTTTAAGTGCATTTCCTTATTAAAATACTTAGAATTGCAGAATTCTTATGTTATCAGTTGAAGCACTGAATCCTATTATGTAAAGTTGGTTAAAACAATATAGTCTAACATAGTTAAGTATATTATTACTTAATGTAAAACTTAAAAACAGAAGAGGGAAAAGGTTATACAAGATCTTGATAACTAAGCAGCTGGATGAAAATAGCCAGAGAAAGAAAAGAAAGATATTTTCCTGCTGCTTTTCTGATGTCAGTGTTTCCCTTTGTGAGCTTTAAATTTCTATTCCCATTTCTTCTCTCCCTGGGACTTTGGATTCTCACCTAGAGTTTCATATAACTTAAGGATGCAATCAATATAGTGAAGTTACCTGTATGTACTTGGATGCATCTTCACCATTTACTTGACCTTGATCAAGTGACTTCAGCTGTTTGTACTCCACTTCCCTCTCTGTAAAATGAGGATAAGTGGATCTACATCACTGAATGAAGATTAAGTGAAACAACACATGAGCCATGCTTGGCATTCTGCCTGCCACCCATTGAGTCCTCCATGAATATCAGCTTGACTGTTCTCTACTTTTACTCCTTGGCAATTTCATTTCAAATATACATTAAATGGATGGGAAAATAAACTCAATTAGAGAATTCAACAAACTCATATTAAACTATTATATACCAGGCATTGTGCTAGGTCTTCGGATACAGAGATGGATAAAAACAATGTCCATGAGGGGGGAGGCTATGTCCATGTAGCAGATTATTCTATTTCTGGTCTCTGTCAGAGCACTTGACATACAGTAGATGTTTAATAAATATGTGCCAATGAGCAAACAACTAACCTTATGAAGTAAGTGTAATTGCTCTCACCATTTTATAGATGAATAAACTGAGACTTGGAAAGGAAGAGTCATTCAGTATCACCCAGGTAGTAAGTCACAGAATCAGAATTGAAATCACCTCGGCTTGGCTCACCTTGGAGCCAGTACCTATGCTGCATCTCTAGGAAGGGAACGCTAACACTAGCTATCCATGCTGTTTGGGAAGCGTGAATCTGGCTCCCGAGTTTCTCATTTTCAAAGCATAACATTGCCCTGTAGATACACCAAATGCTCAATATAACATTGCCTAAGTATTGACTGAGTATCCACCTCTTCTTTAAGACATTATTTTAATATTTGAGGATATAACAGTTAACATGAGAGATGTCAGTGGAAATCACATTCCATCCACAGGGACAGACCCTAAACAATTAGATATGTGATCACCCTTGTGATGAATGCTATATGGGAGCATTTGGCAGAGGTTCTGACTTAATCTGGCACACTGGTCAGGAAGGCTTCCCCAGTAAAGGGATTTGTAAATTGAGCTCTGAATGGGAAATAGAAAAGAATTAACTAGAAAAGGTATGGAGAAAGAGCATTTCTTGCAGAATAGTTTGTCCCCAAGACTCATTTGGGACATTGCAGTAAAAGAAAAAAGCCAAAGAGTGAATTAGGCAGCAAAATGGCATGAAGCTACAGAGGCAGGTTAGAGCTAAAACTTCTAGGGCTTTCAAGCCAGGCTAATTTTGGTCTTTTCCTGAGTACAGTGGTTTTTAAAGAAGAGAGTGATGTGATAGGACACAGTTTAGAAACATCACAGTATGAAAGTGAGAACTTTGTTGAAAGAAGATGGTAGTGTGGACCAGGATAGTGACATTGGTGATGGAGACAAGTGGGTAGATTAAAACTAGAGTTTATATATTTGGTGACTTAGATTAGGAAGATGAAGAGGAGGCAGATCCAGGTGTTATGAGACCTGAAGCTTATGGAACTAGGGAGCTCCTCCAGAAATCGATTTACTACATAAGGGAAGGTGTCTGGATATCTGGTTAGATCCAGGACAATGAGGTCTGGATGAAGAAGAGAGACTTCCTTCTTTGCATCTCTTTTTAAAAAGGAGCAATACTTCTTCTAGAATCTTCCCCAGCACTCACTCTCAAATGTAGGAAATTAGGTACAAAAATAGATAACTACTTTCTAATTCAGAGACTCTCTGTGGTAGCAAGAAAACAATTTAGGTAAATTCATTATCATCTGCAAGTCAAGAAGGAAAGCCATATGTATGAACTACTAACATGTTGTAACTATTGTCCAAAAAGATATTTTGAAATACTAATTTATGCTGAGACACAGAGATAAACTGAGCTTAATTGGGACAGTGGCCACTCTATCTAGTATGGACACGAGTGACTGGTAGATTCCCTCTTTTTCCCCACATCTCAGTAGTCTTCCCTCAAAAAGATGGGTTCCAGCTATCCTCCTGTATTGGTTGATAGATTTTGACTCATTTCTTTGCCAACAGTTGGCACCTGTTTTCTGTCAGCTGACTGGCACTGCAGCACTTTGCACTGAGGGAGGAGAAGGCATGAGCTGTAAGCTTTCAGAAAAGATCAGGCACGAGGTGAACATAAGCCTAACTTCTGATAAAACCCAGAATCAAGTTGGGAAATGATTAACTGGAGACAGCAGGAAAATAATGCCTCCCCAGAAAAAAAGATTCTGTTTGGAGAAATTCATCCACATCTTGGACAGTCACAATTCATACTAGTATACTAAAAGGACGTCTGGAAAATACAATGAAGAAATATGAAAATATAAATTTTTAAGTCAGTGTTTTACAAATGTATGTGACTAGGGAATCCTTTTTCAATACACACACTCACACATACACACATGCATACCCCACTGATCAATATGTTAAAGAACATATTTTGGGGAAAAAAAGGGCAAATTGGAATCAGCACAGAAAGACCAAGGAATGGGAAGAGAAATAAAATGGTTCAACATAGTAGAAACTCAGACTTTGTGCCCAGAATGTAATGTCCCAATTTTCAATATGGTTTGGCAGCTCTGGGTCTGTACAAATTCATATGAGGTTGATTTTTTTATTCAAAGGATGTCTGAGCTGTCGAGCTGGCCTATTGCTCCCCTAAGAAGAGTTTTGGTTTATTTCAAGATGGGTCACAGAGTGATGACTGACAAGGACAACTCCTTCTATCACTTTTAAATTTATTAGAGTTTCCAAAATTTGAAGGAAAGAAGCAATATAAAATCTATCTAGTTGTTTCTGGAAGCATGAGATTGCCTTTTAAGGCATCAACTTAAAAAAATATATTTTTTAAACAATTTAGATTTAAAGTTAAAAAGTGAAACAGTTTGGCATAGTGAAAATACAGGGTCAGACCGATCAGTTTTAAAATCCTGGCCTAGTTGTGTGACTTTGGGCAGGTGACATAACCTCTCTGAATCTCAGTTTCAAGAGATTCAGGTAAAAATATTTCACTTGCAGAATAATGCAAACTTTAGAAATAATATATCCTATTCTCATGAATTAACTCATCCCTCTGAAAACATAGGATATATGTATTTAATATATTGTAGTAATAATGTAGTAATAATAAAAGCTATTTCTCATTTCAAATAGTAGAGAAAAGTCAGTAGTATAAGATACACAGTACTCATTTGGTTTTCATACTATAAATATCTTTTAAAATGTTAAGTCACCTTTTCATCTTGCTAACATTAGGTATATAACCTGGATTCTGGAATAACTGCTAGATTAAAATTTCAACTCCACCCCTTAGTATCTGTGTGATCTTGAACAAACTACATCACCTCTCACTGCCTCAACTTTCTCTCTACAAAATAAGGACAATTATTTATCTTCTATTTGTTTTATAATTCCAAGAGAGTGCAGTTAGAAAACGTACTCACTGTACTGTGAATATAGTTAAGGACTCATTGATTTTTATTTTTGTCAATATCAGTACTTCTCAATGATTTTTAAATTTTTATATTCGAAAACTAGTACTCCAACTGATACACAAAAGAAGATTGGGCATAAGACAAAATTAAACAAATGATTTCCTTTTCCTGATACCTCCTTTCTCTTGTCACTTCTGGCTTTCTGTGGCCCCTCATGACTACTCTTTTAGTCTCAGCTGTCACTTTGAGAACTCCCTTGTCATTGCAGTCTGGTCTACATTGACTACAATTAAATGGTTTTCATTGTGACGTTAGGAGCAGAAAGTTCACATTGGAATGGCAATTCCCCAGGCAACACCATCTTGACCAGTGACAATTTATGGTATTCCTCTCTTTTTCATGGATTCTAATATTGTCTTCTTTATTGAATTTATAGATAAGAGCTACAAATTTGAATCTATTTGGCTCTAAAGTCCATTTTCTTTTCATGACACCACAATACTAATAAGAGCAGTAGTGTCACTAATAATAAAAATGAACATTTATTGAACATTTACTAGTACAGCAACTGCACTAAATTATCTGCAGTGTTTTACTTAATCCTAATACCAAGCCTGTATGTGGTAGACTTGTTATAGATGAGGAAATAAGGCCTAAAGATGTGAAATAACCTGCTCAAAGGCACACACGTAGGAGATGGTAGAACCAGGATTCAGCTTGACTTGTGGCTGACTGCAGAGCCCACACCCCTAGCCACTTTGTGTTGTTACATTGTCAGACTTTTTTTTTTTTGCCCTTTAATGATTAGAACAACATCATTTACGGCAACTAATTGATAAGCTTAAGGCTTATGGCTTTTTGCTTTGTGTAAGTGCAAATCACATCATAACAAAGTGGCAGCATATTTGGGGCCATTCATGCATGTTTAGTAGATACAGAATGACTGGAGCCAGGGAGTGAATGTTCAGATAAACAAAATGAGCTTGACCCACCTGTGAGAACTCTGTGGTAAAAGATAACGTCTTACATGTGGGTTTTCTTCATTCTGGTTCCCTCTGACATGAGAACTTGAAAAAGCCCATGAATTTCTCTTTCACTGCAAGTCCCTCTTAAAAATTTCAGCTCAAAAATTGTACTATCCAAGAAGCATTCCAAAATAAACTTCCAAACAAACTGGCACACTACTGTGGAACATCCAAGTGACACTCATTGCTGTAAACTGAAAATTGTGCATGAAATAGGGAGAGCACTAGACCCTCTCTAAGTACAAATTTTGGGCTGGGTCCTGGTGGTATCCGGACAAGGAGAAATGATGATACAAGAAGTAACTATAAAGGATTTAAGGCAAAGCCTAGAGGTTATTTTGCTCACTTCTAAACATCATCTAGATGTTTAGAACTCTAGATGTTTAGTCACTGGGACTCCTAGGGACAGTGATAAAGGAACCAAAGGTGGAAGGGAACAATCATGACCACGCTGCAGGAACAAATCTGGGAATGTTTCCCCTGCCTTCTTCCATGAATAAGAACTCCTTCTGAACTTATGTCCCCCTCCCCAGGTAAATATTCACGAAGATACTTACAATATGGGCTTAGGTGGAAGTGGTGGGTATGTGGGTATAGAGGAGAGTAAAAGTGCTTTGTGGAGTTCCAGAAATAACACACATTGTGGAAATAATGTGTGGAAATAACACACATTGTAGAAGTTGGGCATAGAAACCAGGAAAGTGATTTCTGCTTCTCTCTACATGCCTTAAGAATGGTAGACACAAAAATTATAGTCACTTCCTTGTCCTACATTGAGGATAGAGTAATGCTTTCATAATATCTATGTGTAGCAATGGACAGGCAATATAAACTGTTTGTATAAATACAGATTGCAAGCCAAAACTCAGGTGAGCAAAAATTACTTCTTTTTTTTTTTTTTTTGTAACAGAACTGTGTTCTATTAAGAGTTCCCTTTCTAATAAATAGTGTGAACTTGATGTAAGCCAATCAAGTTTTCTTCTCTTGTCCTAGGGTTGCATCTAACTTTGGAGAGAAGATAATATTAAGTATTGAGGCACTGGATTGGGTAGGGATGGGGGAGTAAGGGGAGCCTACGTGTCTGTTCTGAATTATCTTCTGTCAATGCCATTATCAGCTGAAACATCAGTTCTAGTCTTTGGGAAGCCCTGAGCTGATCAGTATTATTCCATGCTACTCTCAAGTATGTGTGAGTCACTTCTGCTCTCCACTATTACCTGAAAAATAAATTACCTGTACAAAAGTCATTCATGATCTCAGCTCTGATTTCAGGAGGAACTAAGCTGAGACTTACCTTTAAAAATGAAACTTTCAAAGCTTGGGCAAGGCCTTTTTCAGCTATGGAATCAGCATTAAGTGGTGTATGATTTGATACTGCCTTTTTATTTATTTATTTATTTTTTTTGTGCTCTAGGCTCAAGAAGGCACAATTTGAAAGGGATGGTATTGATAGCGGAATGAATAAATGGAATTTTTATTGTATTAGTCAGTTTTGTTGCACGTAAGGCTGCATAACAAACTTACTCAGGACTCAATTGCTTACAAATATTTATTCTCATTCTCCTAACTGCCATGGTAACAGTTCAGCTTCTTTAGGTAGTCCTCATCTGGTCAGCTCTGTTTCATGCTGTGAGTTGGTTCGATTTGGATCCAGAATGTAGATCTGCTCCATATATATTTGTTTTGGAAACAGGTTGAAGAGGCAGTAGTTCCCTGGGGCACACTCTTCTCATTGCACTAGATGACCGAAAAGCAAAAGCCAGGCCAAATTGTATAAGCACGCTGAAGGTCTTTGCTTGTATCATGTCCACTGGCCAAAACAAATCACAGGGTCAAGCTTAACATAGATGGCCCAAGAAACTACCCTTGGCCCACAGGGGCAAGAGGATGGAGCAACACAGATGGCAGAAGTTTGGCATAGAAACCAGGAAAGTGATTTCTGCTTCCCTCCACATGCCTTGAGAATGCTGGACCAAAAACTGTCGTCGTCATCATCATCATGTGTATTAGTACTGTAGCCTTACAAAATTATGAGGCAGTTAGGAAAACATTACTCTTCTTTCTTAGGGATTGAAATTGTATTTAAGAATTAATGTTTATCTCACTGTGTATTTGGATTTGGATTTGTAGCCTATACATGGCTAATCTAATAGTTACCAAATGAGCATTCAAAAGTAACCAGAGAGCTATCTTCAGCCCTCCTGGTGGGTAGACTTTAAAGATTGCTGGACTTTGAGGACAAAAGCCAGTTAGAACAGTTCTTCTGGAATTCTGGAAAAATTATTTTATTTTGAATTAATATTTGTAACTCAGAAGAAAGGAATGGAGTCTGGGGGAAAACCACCTCCTGGAAAGAAGACAGATTCTGAAGTGGCTGGGTGGCCATTCCAGGGATGGAGGTTTGAAGCAAGAGAGGAATGTGGGCCTGAAGATGGGAGATTAAACTTGGAAGTTGGGAACTTCTGATAAGTGGCCTCTGGCGGAGCGGGGGTGGTTAATGTGGAGCTACTGTATCTGGCCTATAAAAAAGTCATTTTTGATGAAGTGTTGAAGTCCTTTCTCTCACACATAGTAAGTCCCTTTGGTTTGTGCTTTGCTTTTTTTCCTCAACACTTCAGTGAAGACTCAGTCAAATAACTTGGAATGTTGTCAAAACAAGTAAGAGAGGTACCTGGGTGGCTCAGTCGGTTGGGTGTCTGACTTCGGCTCAGGTCATGATCTCACTGCTCGTGGGTTTGAGCCTGCGACGGGCTCTGTGCTGACAGCTCAGAGACTGGAGCCTGCTTCGGATTCTGTGACCCTCTCTGCCCCTCCCATGCTCGTGCTCTGTCTCTCTCTGTATCTCAAAAATGAATAAGTGTTAAAAAAATTTTTTTAATGAAAAAATAGTAAGAAACTGAGCTATGAAGGAAAATGAAACATACCTGTTGAAGTAAATTCTTAAATTGACTTTGAGAAAGTCCATTTGTCTCAAAAGGAATTAGCTTTTTTTTTCTAAAAGGAATTATCTTCTTAATGTACATCTTCAATTTTTCTTTTTTATAGTTCATTTTAGAAACATAGAGAAGGAGATTTTGTTTTTGTTGGAAACATGAGCTTTTTTTCCTTTTTAACTTAGTGAGAAACCATTTATTCTTCAGATATATAAGCATATTTTACATATTCTGGTTAATACAAGTGTATAATTTGGGAGTTCCCTTAAAAATGCTAAGACCACGCATGTTAAACACATTGTATTAGGCTATTAGACAAATGTCACTTTTAATATCATAACACATACATATTATACATTTATTTTCACTGACAGAGGAACATGCCTTTCAAAAATATTTTATTGGATGAAACTTTCTTATTCTCAGGAAAGTTTTGGTTCTTTAATATAATTTATTATGCTTTTTAAAATTCTGATAAAAGCATTGGTATATTATAAATACCTGTAAAGAAAATATAGTTTAAAATTCTGAGGGAAATATTATATAAGTTTCCTGTTTTACGTTTTCACAAAAATCCACAGGCACTAAGAAAGACTGACAAAAATATTCTATGTCTGAACAATATATTCCAGGTTGGAAACATTCAAACATGACTTTATTTAAATATTAAAGCTTCTCTAGAGTGAACCTTTGGCTACAATCCAATGAGTGGGTTGGGGGTTTCAACCAGGAAAATACATTATTAGAAGGATTAAAAAAAAAAAAAAAAGCTTAATACAATTAGCATGAGAGTAGGAAAGGGGAAAGGATGCGGTTTTGTTTATGACTATGTATTGGCCTCTCTGGGCCTTAGCTTTGTTTTTTAGTTGAAAACTTATCTAATAACTTGTTGGTCCTTTTTGGCTTTAATACTTTTTGATCTACTTCAATTTTCAAAGTCTGTCCAATAGTCTATATTGAACAACATGTGAAACTTCCAAGGATAGCGTGATCCTGGAGTTCTTTTAGGAGAACATACTTGAAGCATCATGGTGATTGCTCTGCACATACTTTTATTCTGCACAACTGCAAACTGTAGACGAGGAGGTGAAACATCGTCTTATTCACTACACTTCAAACCATAGCAAGTGACAGACTCTAGTGTTCTCTTCCCAGTCTAGTTCAATGTAGTTAACCTCCTGGTCCAGTTCATGTGTGACATTGTGAAGTTCAAACTTTAAGAAAGAATTATAAACAGCAGACTCAGTGGGAGAATGCCTGCATCGTAGGTGACTGGAGCTTTTGTGAGCACATAGAGAATGGGAATCCAGAGGTTGTCCATTAATGAGTTAGTGTAAATGAGAATCCAGGGAAGGTGAGATTAAATGAATATGTCAAACTGGATTTCAGAGGTGCTTTCAGGGGTCTAAAATATCATTTCCCCTCACCTATAAATTAACTAGATCATGGCAAGTTCTCATTATGATTGATTATCACACAGATCCTACCTGGAAGAAGTAGAGGATTTTTTTTTTCCTTAATGCATTTATACTTTATGTAAGTTTGTTTAGTGCAGCAGTGGGAAAAATCAAATGCTTTTTGGGTGTTGACCAGTAGGGTAGCCACTTTAAGCCACATGGAGCAGGGCACCTCAGGGACCTGGTACTCAAATCTATCTGGGCAGCTGCTGTTCAGCTCTAGCCAACTGTTGCCAGGAAGGGAAATGCGTCTGAGAATCAAGCTTTATGTGAAATTTCATATTTTTAATAACCACTCATATGTTTAAATCATTTGATGTGCCAAAGGAAATCTACCTGAGGGACAAATGTGGCCCATGGACTGCCAGCTTGTGGCCTCTTGAGCTGAATATTGGAAGCAATTTGGTAAGATTTTGGATACTGTCAGCTGTAAGACTGGGGAAGAGCCTTTAGTGGCAAGGAATGAACACTCAGTTTTAAGGATCCAGAAAAACCTGTTCTAATGAATACAATTTAAAAACAAACAAAACCTACCTTTGGCTCTCCCCATTATAAATATTTTCCTATTTACATTGGTTCCTGGTGTTATGAGTGGTTTTCTGTGATTATTGTGAAAAAATATGACAAGGGATTTGCCAAATCCTGAGCGTAAGTTTATTCTAAGTAGTATAATTACTTCTCTCAGTATTCAGATTGTGGCCGAGGAAGGAGATAGGTAATGAAAATATAAGGGGAAATAGGGAAAGGCCAGAGCACACACCTTAAGTCCTAGTCACCTTTAGGTCCACAGAGGCCTCTGCGTAGCACACCAAACAAAGAAAAATGTTCTAAAACTGCTCAAACCAGATAACACAAATTCTGAGAATTGTTTCTGGATCTAAATTACTCAGTTTCTCTCCCAAATGACGAAATCGCCATTTCCTGAATGAGTCGTACTTTGGGGTAGAAAAGCCAAGGATATGGGTCTAATAGGGAACTCTTTCATTAGAAACTTTCCAAACCTATCTATGGCATCACAGTTCAAAGAACCGTGTGGCAAAGACAAGGGACAAGTTGTAGGAACAGTTTTCTTCCCTCTCATTCTTTGCAGATTTACTTCTTCAAATTAATATGTTACCCAGGCGATGGCATTTCTTTTGAGAAATGAAATCGTGGCTCAAGGAGGCATTCTAATGTGGTATGAGGACCACAAATGAAATGAACTGTGGCTCCGGAAAGAACAAAGCATCTCACTTGTGCAAGCAGGGAATATGTGTTTTGAAAGAGTCATTATCAATTCAGAAAGTTGGATTTTCTACTTGAGCTCATCCCTTTCAAACGCCCAGTCGGGCGAGCAAAAGCAAAAGTACCACAAAGGATATCATAAGTATAAGAACCAATGGCAAAAACAACCACTTCAGACACAGGCAAAATCTAAGGGGAAGGAAGAAGCATGAATATTTCCAACTCAGGACTCCACACTTATTTTAATTTTCTTCCCTCAGAATGTCCACCAGAGCTTGCAACAGCCGGTCATCTCTGTGCTTATAAGGTTTCGTGTTATAGAAAACATCAACATAGTCGTTATATAGACTGTCCTCGGACTCTTTAAGCTGGGAAGGCTTGTTCAACTTTTCCAGGGCTTCATAGAAAGTTTCATAAGGGATGTTGAGCTTTGCACTTGGAGGCTTCTTTGGTGATTGCTTTGGGGGTGAGTTTTTGTTGAAAGCACTTTGAAGGAGTCTCAGCATCGCCTCGGATGGGGCTGCCTCTGCCAGCTCATTCCTCCTGTCCCCTGTACTGTCGCCACTAGGGCTCTTTGACATGAGGGGGTTCTTTTTCAGGTTCTCTTGTGTGGGCTGCTCCTAAAACATAGAACGCCACCGACAAAAGGAAGAAGATTCATTATTTAGAACGTGGCAAGCCAGCTGCAACACATGTCCACTGCACACTTTTTAAGAAACCCTTTGAGAAGCAGAGACAGCATGAGGCTTAGAGACATACTAACTTGGGCTTCAGTTCTCATTTTTGCATTTACTCATGTTCTCCTGGCACCTGTTTAATTTCCCTGAACTTCACTTGTAAAATGAGAACAAGAGTCTTTCATTTCTGGTGGTTCTGAAGACTGAATGGGATCATGTATATGTATTCATACCTTATTGGCCTGCTGTACTTGTCAGCCTTCTATAGTAGAATTCATTTTAGGGAATTTAATAATTTTAGATTCCTTAATTTTAATTTTAATTCTAATGAAAGAAAATATTTTTTTTTAAATAATACAGTTTCATCCTATGGAAAGTAAACAGTTTACCATTCCCACTGCCTTTCCTCCCTGCCCATGTTTTGGGAAGAAATTGGTATTAAAATATTTAATAACTCATACAGAAGACACCAGCAATGTTTCATGTGAATGAAGTTTCCTGTAGGCCCCTTGTTCTGTCATCAGCTACCCTTTTAGCCACTGAGTTTGTTTTGTTTTGTTCTGTTTTATTTCATTTCATTTTATTTCATTTTTTATTTTTTTTTTTATTTTGAGGGGGGTGGTTACAGAGAGAGAGGGAGTGAGAGAATCCCAAGCAGGTTCCAAGGTGTTAGCACAGAGTCCAACGCAGGGCTCTATCCTACGAACCTTGGATCATGACCTGAGTGGAAAGCAAGAGTTGGATGGGTGGCTCAGTTTGTTAACAAACTCAGTTAACAAACTGAGTCACCCATGTGCCCCTCAGCCCGAGTTTTATAAAGGGGTCTTGGGACAGACCAGGGTGATAAGCCACATGGGGTGGAACTGGAGATATCAGAGAAGCAGCTTTGTCAACCAATGTGGAAGTAACTCAACTTTTTAACAACTGTAGGGTCTGATTCATACCCCTTAAGGAATCTTGGAGGGAGAAATACCCATAAAGTCAACTTGCCTCTGGGACTGTGAAGAAAAGGCCTCTGGGGTGGGGGCCCCCAGGGGGCGGGGGTAAGCTGCTTTGCAGAATGTAAATGGAACCAGAATCTGAGCTGAGGACTTCATACAACTAGTTTATAAGTTTCTTAAATAAGTACATCTTTATATCTCCCAAAATACCCATCACTGAGCCAGACTTCATGAAAGGTCATTCTGGAAATTCTGATTACCTACCTACTACATCTGAGGCACTGTGCTAGATGCTGGGGGATTAAGAGATAAACAAAATGTGGTGTCTGCCCACTGTCTGATAAGAGAGAAGCCAGCAGCCTCAGTAGGCTGAGTCTCAGTAGGAACAGGAATGACTGACTAGCTATCGTATGAAATTTTCTCAGAGAAATTGAGACTGGGATTCAGTGGCTTCCCTTAGAGCTGCCAAAAAAGTGACAGTTAAGGAATTAGTAAAGAGAAGCCTACAGGATTTGGTCACTTGAGCCTTGGTTTTCTTTCTGGAAAATGGACATGCTAAATGTCTGTCTTCTCTAGGTTACAGGGATTATTGGTTAAATGAGACAATGTAAAAAAATACTTGAAAAGTATGTGTGATACAGACATTAGGCATATGTGATCATGCATAAAGATAGCTCTTTTTTTAGGGGTGCCTAGGTGGCTCATTCAGTTAAGTGTCCAACATTGGCTCAAATCATGATCTTGCAGTTCGTGGGTTCCAGCCCTGCGTTGGGCTTTGTGCTGACAGCTCAGAGCCTGGATCCTGCTTTGGATTCTGTGTCTCCCTCTATCTCTGCCCCTCCCCTGTTCATACTCACTCACTCAATGACTTCTCTCTCTCTCTCTCTCTATCAAAAATAAATAAGCTTTAATTTTTTTAATTTTTTAAAAGATAGCTCTCTTTACAATTTGATATGTCATACATTTTGATACATGTAAGTTGATATGTTATAAATTCTCATGTTAGAGAATTTCATACCTTTGAATTCATCAACTTTAATCTCTAAATTCTGGACAAAAGAATAAACTTAAATAATATGAGGGTTTTATTTAATGGCAAACAGTTTGGCACTCTCACTCCCTTTTCTCCCCACTCACGTTTGACTTTCTCTCTGTCTGAAAATTAGATACAGCTCTACTCACTACATTGTCTACTACAGTTCAAAGAAAGATGTGCCAAGAATGCTCAAGAGAACAGAGCCACACAGACCTCCCCCGGATCCACCATCTTCTCCACCCCTCTTCTGTCATTCTGAACGGTGTTGTAGGATGTGTACACACGAGGCTGTTTCATGTGTTCTGGCTGAGAAGAGGTCCCATGAAAAATCAACTTCCAGTTGACAATTCTTCCTTCATTTTGCATTCTTCCAGACTACGGATAAGCATACACATAAGTTAAGGGTGTATTCTGAGAAATTTCAAACTCCTTAAAAGTATCTGTAAAATCTATTAAAAATTCTGTACATGCCATGTGTAGAGCACTATGTACAAAGAAGTAAATCATTGGATTCACTGTTGTCATGAAAATGGACAGTTTATAGGTTCGAGGATTTAAAGACTGATTATTTGCTTCATTTAATTAAAAAAGCAAAACTCTTTACATGAATGTTCTTTTCTATTCTGTTCTTGGAAAGTTGACTATACTTTCCATAAATAGAATTATATTTAGTAATTATCAGCTTGTAGAAACATTCCAATTGAGAAAAAGCCTCTTTGGAGTATTATAAATAGACTTCAGTATTAATCAGTACTTAAAAACTGTATATTTATGGGAAGAGTAATAATTTTCAGAGGCTCAACAGTTATGCCAAAAACAATGTGCTGAAATCTAAAAATATCTAAAAAGAATATGAAAGTGTAGGCTCAGATTTTACAGACTTGATATAAAATAGTCTTATCTTGGTAAACAGATTTTTCTTAGTTTTTTAAAGATGAAATTGAGTTAAAGAACAGAGGACAAGTTCAAGAATAGAACTACTTCCTAAGAACATTTTCTTGCTCTCCCTATGAGAGCAGGAATTTTTACAGATTCTGGTTCTAAATCATAATTTTTGCAGTCTGTAGGGGAAAGCTATTCTCAGAGAGAAAAATGTAACAATGACTATAGAATTTGTATTAATTTAATGGAAATCCTTAGGAATTTAAAATAATTTCTTTTAAAAGAGTTATCTAGACTTTGGAATCCGATGCTGCTGAACAGTTCTATCTTGGGAGAACTCAGACCTGAAACACTGTTTGTATATGTGCTCAACCTGTAGAAAATGCTGGAGAAATGATGCAAAAGTAGATAATTCAGCTGTATTTAGCTTTTTGCTCAGACACTCCTTACTCTATTTTTGTTATCATGAGTTACAATTTTAGAAAGATATCAAAGAGTGTTAGTAAACAGAGTGAAAGAGAAGTGAGAAATGCTTTTCAGTTTGTTTCATAACTGAAGAAAAACAAAACAAAAAAGTCATATTAAATAAGATTTCTTGTGTAACAAGTCAATAGCCACTATAGTAAGAAGTGGTAAGAGTTTCTTCATGTGACCCCAGCAGAATGTCATAGCAAGGCTGGTTTAGCATTTAACTGTCTTTGTAAATAGAGGTAATTCTGGTGTCTGAGTAGGTCATATGGCTGGCGGCATTCTGACATTGGAACACTTGGATTTGTCACGTAGTATGTAACATTATTAATACATCTTTTTTTTTTCTTTATTATGGTATGGCTTATTTATTTAATTATTTATTTAGTCAGTCAGTCTATAAAGCCAAGTGGGCAGGGGTTGAAACATTACACCTTTTCCTTACTTTTACTAGAGAGTGACTTGAATGCCTTAGGACCTTGATTAATGATGATACCAATCTTAAAAGTACTTGAAAATGTTTAAAAGTGAGCCTGTGTTTCTATATCTTTTCTTTCATACTTACCATATCCGTAATTCTCAAGGTCCAGGTGCCTATGGGATTCTCTCCCCATGTGTGAACAGACATGAAGTCCCAATTCTTGAAACCATTAGGAGATGTATCCCGTTCTCTTTCAGCCAACAGTACAGTGCTGGTGCCTATTTTCAAGGGACAAATACAAATTAATGAATGTTCTAAATGTACTGAGAGTAGGATACACTTTAGCAACTAATAAATGAAAATGAAAACTGGGAGAGAGTTGCCCTCCTAATTTTCCCTTTTTTGTATAAGATCAGGATAGAAACATTATAAAAAAAAATGTTTTTACCCATAGAAATTAGCATATTGCCTGGCATATAATAAGTTCTCAGTAAATATTTTGGTAAAATAATAATGAGTATATTGATTAAGTTGTTTTTTTTTTTTTTTTTGAATAAGGAGAACTCATAGAACTACATTTACAAATTATGGATTCAGAGACCTAAAATACATTTTAGTGGAACTATCATTTTGAAATTTAAGAGGAAGTCTTGGAAATTTATTTGGTGCCTGTGCCTATAATCTAGTGTAGGCATAAAAAAATAAAGCTATATTAATTTCATAATGTCTTGTCATCTAAAAACTAGTAGTGGGATTTAACTCTAAAATTTCAAATCCAAGTTCTCTGTAGATCTAGTTGAAAGGGTCAAGTGATCTGTAGGGCCATCAATGAGAAAGCATTCCACTCATATTCAGGCCAACTCCAAGATAGCTAGAAAGCATGACTCCAAATCAACAGTGTCTATAGTCCAAACCTCTAAGAAGTTTATATCCTGGAAGGAGATGACAGAGGGAGCTCATCTTTCCTCATAACTCACCTATAGAAATTGAATTTAGTCTAGTGAATCCTACTAAAAAATGAAAGAGTATTAGGATAGCATTTCCTGGTTGGATTAAAGTTTATGGTTTACAACCTCTTCCCTATCCATGATCTCATCTGAGTTAGTACTTTCTCAGGAAAGGGTAATTGCCTGTACATTCTATCATATGGCCTTTGCAATGCCATCATGGAATATTTGTTAGTCTTCTCAATATTCTTTCATGGGTCACAAGTCCTAGTTTTTTGGTTGATGCCTTATATGTGTCTGATATATTTGTCAGCTTTATTAATTATCAGAGTAACTTTCACTAATATGTTGCCTAAGAGAAATGAAGGATAGATCAGTGACCTGGGAAAATGAGCACAGTTTGAAAATGTGTAACTCCATAAAGTTTTATTAATTGGTATTATTTGAATAGACCTCATTCTCTGCTTATCTAAGAACCAGTAGGAATGAGTTGGCAGAGTTCTGATGCCAAAAAAATTAAAAAATAAGCATATTTTCTTAAGTCCTGAAAACATCTATTGGGAAACTCAGCCCTATAAAAAATCATTGATTTAAAATCATTCAATATACTCTTTAAAATTTAACTAAATGATTTAGAATAAATTTTTGAAGTTTTTAAAAAGTTTACCAGCAGCAGAAGTGAGTGTAACATGAAGGTCTCCTCTTCGGGAATATTCAATAGTTGCTTCAAATTGCACATGTTCCAGGGACTTGATGGCATTTTCTTGTTCTTCACAAGCTCTTGTTGGAATTTCAATGATAACTTCTCCATTACCTTTCAGGGCTCTAAATACATTTTGAACAAAATCACTGGATAAAGTACATCTCTTCTTCTTTGTATTTTATGCAAATACATACACATCAGTCTTGACTAGATACTCAGCTAAGCTTGTTGTCTCTCCCTGTTATGAGTAGAACAAAATTCAGGAGTAGCTAGAAATAATGTGTAGAAAATGGTAAGGTTTTTACAGAAATGTAAAAAAATTCTACAATTTTTATGCATCATAAAAGACCACAAATAGCTAAAGTAACCCTGAGAAAGAACAAAGCTTAAGGCATTCCATTTCTTCATTTCAAAATATATTTCAAAACTATAGTAATGAAAATAGTATGGTACTGGCATAAAGACAGACATATAGACCAGTATAACAGAATAGAGAACTTAGAAATAAACCCAAGATTATGTGGTCAACTGATCTTCAACAAGGATGCCAAGAATAGTCAATGGGGAAAGAGCAGTCTGTTCAGCAAAGTGTGCTGGGAGAACTGGATATCCATAGACAAAGTAATAAAATTGGACCCAAATCTAACATTATACACAAAAATCAACTCCAAATGGAGTAAACACCATAAGACGTAAGTCTGGAAGAAAACATAGGAAGAAACTTCATGACATTGGTCTTGGCAGTGATTTAATGGTTATGACACCTAAAGCACAGGCAACCAAAACAAAAGTAAGCAAGTGGGAATACATCAAGCTAAAAATCTTCCGCATAGCAAAGGGAACCATCAACGAAATGAAAATACAACCTAAAAAAATGGGAGAAGATATTGCAAACCGTATATCTGATAAAGGGTTAACCTATAAAAATATAAGGAAACTCCTACAGCTCAATAACCAAAAAATAATAATAATAATTAATAACCTGATTAAAAAGTGAACCAAGTATTTATATAGATATTTTTCGAAAAAGACCTATAAATGACCAGCAGGCATATGAAAAAAACTTCACCTTTGCTAATCATCAGGAAAATGCAAATCCAGACACCTGTCAGGATGGCTGTTAACAAAAAAGCAAAAGACAACAAGTATTGAAGAAGGTGTGGAGAAATGTGAACCCTTGCATATTGGTGGGAATACAAATGGTGCAGTCACTATGGAAAACAGCATAAAGTTTTCTCAAAACATTAAAAATAGAACTATCAAATGATCCAGCAATCCCACTTCTGGATATTTATCCAAAATAACTGAAAACAGGATCTTGAAGAGATCTCATGTTCTTTTTAGCACTATTCCTAATAACCAAGATGTGGAAACAACCTAGATGTCTATCAACAGATGGAAGGTTAAATAAAATGTGGTAAAACACATATAATCTTTAAAAAGAAAAGATATTCTGCTATATGCAACAATATGGATAAGCACTGAAGATATTATGGTAAGCAAAATAAACAAGTCACAGAGAAATACTGCATAAAATTCTACTTAAATGAAGTATCTAAAATAGTCAAATTCATAGATTCAAAAAGTGGAATTGTGGTTGCCTGGGGCTAGGGGAAAATGGAGTTGCTAATCAATGGGCATGTAAGTTACACAAGATGCATAAGTTCTAGAGATCAGTTGTGCAACAATTGTACTTAGAATCAACAATAATGTATTGTATACTTAAAAGTTAAAGAGGGTAGGTCTCATGGTAAGAGTTCTTACTACAATAAAACAAAATAGAAAAGAAAAGAAAAAATTTGGTGAGGAACAGAGATACAAGAATATAGTGCTATTTGCTGTGGAATAGAATTTAGGCAGGTTTGCCTTGGACCCATCAAAAAGTGGTCCATTACTGAAATGGGCCCTCTTAAGAAATGATATTATCTCCATAATGAATGTTCCCCAAGGCTCCCACTCTGAGATTTTTTTCTGTGAGTGGGTCTTTTTTTTTTAGTTTTGAAATGTATGATTTACTTATTTTTTAAAGTTCATTTTTGAGAGAGCACGAGTGAGTGAAGGGCAGAGAGAGAGGGAAAGAGAGAGAATCCCACACAGGCTTACACGGAGCCTGAAGCAGGGCTCAAGCTCACCCGGAAGTGGGGCTAGAACTCACCTGGTGTGGGACTCGAACTCACAGCCGGTGAGATCATGACCTGGGCTCAAGTCAGATGCTTAACTGACTGAGCTACCCAGCCACCCCAATGAGCTGATCTTTAATATAATCATGGTTTCCTTGAAAGAATCAACAAAATAGTTATACCAGATTCTGCTTCTCTGGCCAGATCTGGTAGGCTGGATGTGTTCTTATGTAAAAGCAGCATGGTAAACGATCATTCATGGAAAAAAAAAAATCATGAATCACATAGGACTATAGCGTGAAGAGAGGCTCTTCTGGAAATGGGTTTTGGATAATATTGGTTGGTAAGTATTACATATAATCAATTCTAAGATACATTTTAAAAAAATACTTTAACATCTTTGACTTTGGGATTAATCTTAAAACTAATAGCTAGTAATAGTTTAATTGGCAATGAGTTTTCTTAGTGATATATAAAACAATGAATATAGATAGGCTAGGAAAGGAAAATGCTAAGTTGACTTGCAGATTTCCGATCTTTCGATGATTCCCATGGGCCCACAGGGAACTATGTCAAATGCTCTCTCCATCTACTTCAGAGGGTAGGTGAGAAAAAAATTAGGCAGAGTGACAAACATCATAATCAAATAGTGCCATGGGCACACATTTGTTTAAAATTCCTGCAGATACTTACCTGGGCTCAAATTCATTGTCCTTTACAACACACTCTTTCTTCTCAGGCACACTGGTCCAGGTCCTGGGATCAGCTAAATCCACCAGAGCTTTGGCATTTAGCAACCCAAATCCAAATCGACTATTCACCATCAAGCCTGCTCCATTCTTTTTCCATCCAGGGTTATTGGCCAGTGGGTCATACTCAGAGGTCCAGACAACCAAGTGCTGCATGTCTCGCCATGTAAGATTTGGACTGGAGGGGAAATGACCCAAAATATTTTTCAGGGACAAAAAATGATGTATCCTTGAAAAAGTAAAACAAGTATCTTCTTGTTTTACTTGTAAGTAAAACAAGTAAAAAAAGTAAAAACAAGCATCTTCTATTTATAGATAATGAAGTCCTTTTTGCAACTATACTTTTATTGTTGTATTTCTTTTGGTGTATCTTTTCATTGGGAATTTAAAATACAGTACTGAAAGTTTCTCTCCATACCATATAAATTAAGCTCCTATTATAAGTAAAATTTGGGTTTCAATATTGTAGAAATATGTAATTTTGTCCCCGATTTTTACTGGAACAAAAATTTTAAATGACAAAACTTCCTTTGTGTCTCTGTTTTCTGCTGTCTATTCACAGCCTTGGCACTTTCCACATTATGCATTCAAAGATGAGGCTTTGACTTCCTTCTTAGGAAGACTCAGATTTTAAAGACATAGCTTGGCTCCATAGTCTTAAATATCTTGCCTCTTTTCTTTATATATCAATGTTAAGAATACGCTTATCTTGATGAGCACTGAGTCGAATATGGGTTTGTTGATTCACTATATTTTACACCTGGAACTCATCTAACACTGTATGTTAACTACACTGGAATTAAAATTTAAAACAAATTGTCAAACTCTTAGCTACTTGACATCACTCTTGCAAGACACTATGCTGAATACTGTGGAGATATCAAAGGAGGTGATTCTTATCTTTAAGTACACAATCCAGCAAAAGAACTAAGCTTTTCTATAACTGTAATGTACCTGTTGAATACTTTATTCATGGCATCATGTGTTATAGGAATTTAGAGAAGGAAGAGCTCTGGGGATGGAAAGATCTAGGAAAGCTTTGCTAGGAGGAAATATTTTATCTGAACTTTGAAGTTTGGGTAGAATGTCAAGAAGTGAAGAGATAGAAAAGGGATGAGGCAACAGAACAAAACCTACAAGGGTGAAAGTATAGGATGTGACCAGAATACAGTGAGGTGTTGGTTTTCTGGAGCAGGGAAGAGGTGATAGGGTACTAAGCTGGATGGTGAGGACCTTGGATGCCAGGAAAAGGAGCTTATGCTTTATCCCTTGGGCAACCGGGAATCAAGGATTTTTGAGCAAGGAAACGGCATAATTAGAAGTCTTGATAAGATTAATTTATCAGCAATATAAAGATACATCAGAGATACTTGGGATTTTTGGATCTATTATAATAAAGATGCAGCCTTCCCAGATCTTTCTATTTAAAATTTCAATTCTCCTCACATGCTCCTGAACTCCCTTATCCTTCTTCCCCCCCCCCTTTAATAGTACTCTTCTAACATACTGCGTAATTCATTTGTTTTGTATATTATTAATGTCTGTCTCCCCTGCTATAGCTATGTAGGAAGGGTTGACATTTTTATCTATCTAGTTCTCTGATGTATACCATTCAGAAGAATGCCAGGCACAGGCGATATTCTGAGTTAAATATTTGTTGGTTGGATGACTGAATGTGCCTAAGTATTAAGTAGCCCTAATAATTTTTAAACTTGTGGCATTGTGTCATTAGATTCTTTTAGGATCTGAAGCTTTTCCTTAGCTTTGAGACCTGCATTGTTTCTATCAAGCCAATCAAGCATTATTTAATAAATAAATACCCAAGAGTTTTGTCCTCAAGTTTTATATCTTAGCACTAGGTTGTGAAACAACCATCAGGGGAATCTGGCTTAATTTGCTCTTTTTCCTCAGAGCCCAAAATGTACTGGTTAAACAGTCCCCTGGTGACAAGAAAGAGGCAACACACATCCTTAAACACTGAAGAGTCTGGTTCTTGGTTAAAATTCCACATGTGATTTTCAGGTTTCTTTAGAGGCATGACAAAGGCTCTACCTGGCAGGCTCTATGGAGAAACTTCCCTCCCCACACCAGCCTAGATGTGGTCTCTAAAAGGAGTTGCCATCAAGGACTCAGGCCCCTACCTGGTTAGGTATATTTACTTTACCACCCCTTTTGCCTTCATTCCTAGGTCTCCTTATCTGAGGCCAAGGGTAGAGGTCTTCTTCAGACCTCTGGACTCTACCCAAGGCCTCCTTATGGGGAGAAAGGAGGACACCTTAAGATACTTCTGCCCATTCTGACTCAGTACCCAGTGCCATACTCTCAGCCTTCATTCCTGCCCCACCTCCACCCCAGTCAATAAAACCAGCAGGGCCTTATGTTTGGGCTCCCTCAACAGTGACATGACTCCCCATATCTGTGCTACTTTACCTGCCATTCAACTGGCACACTTTTCCATGGAGGAAAATGGAATAGGAGGAGTTAGCATTTTTTTTCTGATTTTAGACTCTTGTTTAAAACATTGTAGTAAGCAGTTAAAGGCTTAACTCTTTCATTTTGTATTTATTGCTTTAATCTGCTATTCTGACACCTGGCAGCTTAGTTCTCTCTCTCATCTCAGCTCCTGGCAAACATAACACCTAACTCTAGTGAGTGACTGATGGAGTGCTTAGAAAGACTCCAGTTCATTGATTCTTATGGGCCCCAGACTGCTTGCATCATAGTTACCTGTTACACTTGTGAATAGTGAAAATTCCTGAATTCCACCTAAACCTATTGAATCAAAATATCTGAGGGTAGGACATGATTTTGATATTTATATTTAAAAAACTGTCTAGTTAATTCTGTGTCATAGCTAAAATAATAGGAACTGGAAGAAAGCATACAAGCATATAACCAATTAAGACAATTGAAAGTCTTTTCAAATCATGGGGTTGGAATAGGGAGTAATAGAAAGCACATCAAACCATATTTTATACCAAAAAGACCTGTCCTGTCTCAAGCAAGTCACCTCATTTCCCTGAGCCTGAGGTGACTCATCTGTAAGATGAGAGGGCTGAGTATGATAATCTCCAGAATTCTTTCCTATTCATACCTCCTATCTGCCCAGTATCATAAATACCTTATTTAGGTAGTGTTTCCAAGTTGGCCAACCCACACTAAGGAATATTAATTGACTAATTAACTAATAAAAATTAATTATCTTAGCAGAAATGGCTATTTTCTCAGTATAGGAACCAATTCCGTTCTATTAAGCATTTTATTGAAATTCTTTCTTCCTTCCAGTTTTTTTTTAAGCTTATATATTTATTTTGAGACAGAGAAACAGATAGACCAGGGGAGGGGCAGAGAGAGAGAGAGAGAGGAAGAAAATCCCAAACAGGCTCTGCATTGTCAGTGCAGAGCCAGACTCAAGGCTTGATCTCACAAACCATGAGATCATGACCTGAGCTGATATCAGAGTTGGATGCCCAACTGACTGAGCCATCCAAGCACCCTCCTTCCAGTTTTTGAAAGCAAGTTTTAGGTAAAAGCTTCTAATATTTGTGGTCAGTGGGAAACACATCAATTTCTCATTTGGACCATCAGTGCGAGCAGGTGTGTATATGGAGGTTGGGGTGAGGAAGTGTACTAAGGAGATATAAGGCAGGGTTATGAAATCAAACATAAAGCATAGACTTTCTGTAGCAGATAATTTATTTTCTATTTAGGTGCAGGCTTTATTTTTAAAAAATTTTTAACCTAATCTTTGCAAAAGATTCAGGGGAACTTCACCGTCATGCAGTTAGGAAAATTAAGCTTGTTTTCCTAAAGGGTTATTCTCCATTTATGTGATCGCATTTCATAAATGAAAAGAAACTGCTAACAATAGTGCATCTCATTCCTGACAGCCTTCCTTCGTTAATTAGTGCTCAACAGCATCCACAATAATTAAATTTTTAAAAACTGCATTAGGTTGCTAATCAAGGATATGTTTATAGAAAATAAGGAGTATGGAATTAAACATTGAAATTAAGCATTGCTTCTAATTAGTGTAGGTAAAGTAATCTAGAGACAAAATTCTAAAGTGAAAAATCTTACAGGCTACCTGGTTCAGCCTCTAATCACATGTAAGTAAACCTAGATATTAAAGATTTTCTAACCTGGACACTTTCCAACATTTCACAACCCACTGAGTCAAGGATTTCTTTGATGTGTTTTAACCAAAAGTTCCATTGCAGCATCGAAATCGAATCCTATTTCCCTTTCTCTAGCCTTTAATGAAAATAGATTAGTTCATCTGGATGTTTAATACCTCCACAGGTATAAAGGGAGTCAGTGTTTTACTTCAGAATTTTTGTTCTTTATTAAAAATTATTCTGATTCCTCTGCTCTCTCCTCAGAATAACTGAGGCTATGCCAATTAAGTACCCTATTGAGCATCTTTACAACCATACCTAGATGAGATTGTAGGAAAATGCAATTGTAAAGTAACTCTTTACAGAAGTTGTTTCTTGAAATTTAGTTAAGGTACTCCCAGCACTAACACTAGCTGGGATCCTTGTTAAAAATGGGGATTCCCAGGTCAAATACCAGATATTTTTGAATCTGAGCACTGGCATTAGGACTTGGGAATCTGCCTATTAAATAAAGCCCAAAGGATTATGCTGCTGTTCAAGAAACACTCTTCTAGGAAAGAAAAATATTCCTCTACACATATTTGAGCCAATACCTATTCTTTCTCCTCTGTTCTCCTCTTCCCATTCCCTGGCATTCCAGCTATGTCATGCTTAATGTTTAATGTAGTATAATAGGTAATCCTCTTGTGACAAGGAGTCTTTTATGATAAACTCACGAGCACATGAGTTATGACAGTCCTTTATCAGCATCAATCTTCTTAACACCTCTTTCTTTGAGGGTCTGATGGACTGCCAATCCAACATTTCCTCTCCCTTGCAGGCCTGTGGGAGGCAGTGTAGTATGTAGTAGCAGATAGCACAGGATTTGTGGTCAGACAGATCTGAATTTGAATCTGCTTTTGGGATCTTGGTTACATTTCTCAACCTCTCTAAGCCTCAAGTTCTTCTTTTATAAAATGCAAGTAATAATTTCTTTTTCAGAAGGCTGTTGTAAGGGCTAGAATTAGTATTGTATACAAAGAGGTTAGCACAGTGTCCAGCTCATAGTAAGAACCTGACAAATACTGAAGGTTATTATTCTTGATAAATTTAGCCCACAGTTGTTCTCCATAGTTGTTCCTTGAGGAGTGACCCTTGGTTAAATGATTTATCCCAATCTTGATTGTCTAGAGGCACTTTTAGAAATTCTGCCATTCAACAAAAACAGACACATAGACCAATGGAATAGAATAGAAACCCCAGAACTAGACCCACAAACGTATGGCCAACTAATCTTTGACAAAGCAGGAAAGAACATCCAATGGAAAAAAGACAGTCTCTTTAACAAATGGTGCTGGGAGAACTGGACAGCAACATGCAGAAGGATGAAACTAGACCACTTTCTTACAGCGTTCACAAAAACAAACTCAAAATGGATAAAGGACTTGAATGTGAGACAGGAAACCATCAAAACCCTAGAGGAGAAAGCAGGGAAAGACCTCTCTGACCTCAGCCGCAGCAATTTCTTACTTGACACATCTCCAAAGGCAAGGGAATTAAAAGCAAAAATGAACTATTGGGACCTCATGAAGATAAAAAGCTTCTGCAAAGCAAAGGAAACAACCAACAAAACTAAAAGGCAACAAATGGAATGGGAAAAGATATTTGCAAATGACATATCAGTCAAAGAGCTAGTATCCAAAATCTATAAAGAGCTCAACAAACTCCACACCCGAGAAACAAATAATCCAGTGAAGAAATGGGCAGAAAACATGAATAGACACTTCTCTAAAGAAGACATCCAGATGGCCAACAGGCACATGAAAAGATGCTCAATGTCACTTCTCATCAGGGTAATACAAATCAAAACCACACTCAGATACTACATCACGCCAGTCAGAGTGGCCAAAATGAACAAATCAGGAGACTATAGATGCTGGAGAGGATGTGGAGAAATGGGAACCCTCTTGCACTGTTGGTGGGAATGCAAACTGGTGCAGCCGCTCTGGAAAACAGTGTGGAGGTTCCTCAAAAAGTAAAAATAGGCATACCCTATAACCCAGCAGTAGCACTGGTAGGAATTTACCCAAGGGATACGGGAGTACTGATGCATAGGGGCACTTGTACCCCAATGTTCATAGCAGCACTCTCAACAATAGCTAAATTATGGAAAGAGCCTAAATGTCCATCAACTGACGAATGGATAAAGAAATTGTGGTTTATATATACAATGGAATACTACGTGGCAATGAGAAAGAATGAAATATGGCCTTTTGGATGCAACGTGGATGGAACTGGAGAGTGTTATGCTAAGTGAAATAAGCCATACAGAGAAGGACAGATTCCATATGTTTTCACTCCTATGTGGATCCTGAGAAACTTAGCAGAAGGCCATGGGGAGGGGAAGGAAAAAAAATGGTTAGAGAGGGAGGGAGCCAAAACATAAGGGACTCCTAAAAACTGAGAACAAACTGAGGGTTTATGGGGGGTGGGAGGGGAGGGTGGGTGATGGGTATTGAGGAGGGCACTTGTTGGGATGAGCACTGAGTGTTGTATGGAAACCAATTTGACAATAAATTTCGTATTTAAAAAAAAAGAAATTCTGCCATTCAGAGTTTCTGAAATAATCATCTTGGTGTAGACAATTGAATAGAGTTCAGAAACCTGTCTATTTGAGAACAGATGTCTCACTAATTTCCATGTACTTTGTCAGGACGTATATAAAATGTAAGCTACAGTATGTCTATCTTATTGACGATTGAATCAAAATGAAAGGAATTAAATTCTTATTATATGCACCATGGATTCCTAGTATCTCTTATATTATGAACGGTGTGAGAAGCTCATGGAACCCACAAACCATTCCTTCAGAAAAGTGCCATACACATACTCATAAGCAATTCTGCATCTAGTTTCAGTGAAGTTCATCAACTGCTGGTAACTCATTTATGTTATTTCATAGCAACCCATGAAGCTCCTGCTTTAAAAATATTCTCTTAAAAATTAACTGAATTTAATGAGGCTAGATCATTCTTAGATCATTTTCTTCTTGCACAGAAAAAAGTTTGAAATTTTAGAAATCAGAGGTTATAATTTTAATTTTCAGTTCTTACATGAAATTAATATTACATCTGTTCATTGAGATAGGTGTTTCTACTATACTGGTCACTAGACAAGGATGGGTTAGGCCTGGATACTTCTATTTACATGCATCTGATAAGTGTTGGGTAGAAAAGACTTACAATTTTAAGGATAATTTTTTTTATAGCTTCCTGGAACTAACAGCTTATATTCTCAAATCACAACTATCATCAGCCTATTTCACCATCTGTGTGAAACAGCTTGCTTTCATTTGACCTTATTTTCTTCGACTCTGGATGTTCCACCACCAACTTCAGTAATTCGTGTTAGATGATACCTTCAATTTTCAAAAAGGAAGAAATTTGGAAAAAAAAAAAAAAAAAAAGATCTAACCCTTCCCTTTTAGAGCTAGTAAATTGAACCCTCAACTGGAGATTAACTTGCCTAAGGTAGGGATATGCCTAGAACTTGAAGCCATGTGTTCCTTGAACTTTTGAGTGCTTAGATTATTTTTCCTTGAATTTGGGTTGGATCTGCTGATGCGAGTCTGACCTTGTGTTCATAGACTCTGCCTTCTGTTCATTCCTCTCCTGTTACAAGTGAACTCAGATTCTCAATGCAGCTCTTCTCCTGGGCCCCAGAGCTTCAAGTTTCCCTGTTTCTGACTGAGCCCCTGGATTTTCTCTTCCCTTACCAGACATCTTCCCAGTCCCTCCAACTAGGTAAATTCTTATGCAAAACTTCCTAGGCCTGTCTTGCTTAGCCACTGTGGCCATCTCATTGCTGAGATACCACGACGAAACCATAACTTCACAGGTGGCCCCAGGGCTCCTGGATCTACATTGGACTTTCCAGAACAAATACTTCAGAGTTTTTCCAGCCATGGCACAGGCCAAGGTGTTCTATTTTTCTGCTATTATGAACCTCTTCTACTGAATATGATGTGAGGGGAATGCTTTGTTCTTTCTCTAGAGAATACAGATGTTCTTCTATGATAACCTTCTTATTAGGGAGGATAACAGTAACTTGCAAATTTAACCACCTCCTCTATCATGCAACCAGAGCACCTGACTTGATATTGAAAGTTTTCTTGCCACCAGAAAGCAGAAACAAGGACAGATAAAAAGCTGTAGATACACAGTGTGCAACAGTTAGATTTTTTCCTCTGTATTAAGAGTTCTACTATTGGGTAACCAATATGAGGAAAAAAATAATGCCAAATCCTTTTTTAACATCATACACTAAAATTCCAGGGGAATTTAGAATTTAGATATGGCAAAGGAATCATAATAAAAGACATATAAATAAATGTTAATCTAATTTGAGGTCGTAAATATTTTTCTGAGCATGAAAGCAAAGGAAAAAGTCTTAAAGATACTGACAAATATAGGTGTATATATACTCATTTCATTGCAATAAAAATTACATATAAGTAAAATTAAAAGGTAAATGTCAAGCTAACCAAGCATTAATAGCTTTTCTAAACTAAGGTCATAAAACAAAATCAAGGTCATAAACAAGCAATCACAGGTGATAAATGGCCAAAGAATATAAGATATTGAGCTTCATCACTAGTGAAATAAAAGCATATAAAGTTGAGATACCATTTTGCCCTATTAAAATAGCAAACATTTTAAAAGATAATAAAAGTAACTTTGGTAAGGAAACTCGCACTTGGACACAGTATTGAAGGTAATGTAAAATGATATGGTCTTTCTAGATAGTAACTTGTCAGTATGTAGCCAAATCATTAAAACATGCATGCCCTTTGACCCAGAAATTCCAATCAGGGGTGTTTATCCTGAGGAAATTATCAGAGATAACAACCAATATTTATGGACAAGAGTGTGTATCTAAACATGATTAGATGACTTTAATATAATTCTCATTTATATAATGGGATACTACAAACAGATAATTCTGTTTTTAATTTTCATGTTTCCTGATATGTTAGATCAGCTCTAGGATTGGTTTATATAATCTGAAAAAAGAGGGATGTTTTATAAGCTTATTGTTCCTAATACTGCCCACAGGAAATTATCTGGACAAAGTCTTTCCTGGTGGGAACAAACAGAAGTGAGAAGGCCTTGCAGCTAAGTGGGAGAAAAATTGGGAGGAAGGCATGAATTTTTAAAGGTCAAAGAACATTGATTTGGCCATGAGAAAGTGCTCTTAATATATTATAGGGTAGATTTTAAAAATTACAAAATTACGTGTATACTAAGTTCCCAATTTTGTAAGATAAGTGTGTGTGTGTGTTAAATCTACATGGAGATGTTAACAGGAAGAGGACTTATATTTTAATAGTTTTCTAAGTTTCCTACTGTAAGCATAATTGAGAAAGCAATATATGTTATTAAAAAGAAGGAGAGGCAATAAAGGTGATTAGAAGCTTTCTGGGCCTTACTTGGCTTCCAGCGCCAGAGCGAAGATGCCAGCAGCCAGGGGTGCTGAGGCTGAGGTGCCCGTGTGGGTCTCTGTGCAGTCATTGTGCAGGTCGGCACTGGTCTGGGTGGCATCCGGAAGGGAAGAAATGCAGGAGAGCATGTGAGGAGTGTTCTCCATCCCTGGGGGTTAACCATACCTAAGGCTGCATCTGCTACGATCAGGAAACTCAGCTGATTCGATTCCCTACTTCCTCTGTTAAACCATAGGCGGATGTTTGCCATCTGCTGATATTTTAGTTCACTCTCCTCTATATACAACTTGTGTATAATTCTGGCATCAAGATGCCTTTTCTGGGGATGAAGTACTCCCACTATGAATATTTTCTGAGATTCCCAAACGAAATACTGTCTGTAAAGAAGGGACAGTTTCAAAATCACTGTGAATCATGCTGGCCCATTAATCATCAGGTCCATTGTGTTTAGTCTGGCATATTTAGAAATTCTGCTTCATGCAAAATTCCCATTTGCCTTCAAATTGACATCTGACTGTCTCTTCAGCACGAGGATGTAGAGCCATTCTGATTTTGGCCACTTGAACTACTTGCACAAATTTTCTTAGTATGTATGTAGTGTGCACTCACTGTTGATATCATCTGATGGCCATGAGTTAGTGTCCATATTTGCACTATGATGAAAATGGTGTTTTTCAAATAAATGAAAGGTGTGTCAGATTCTGATCTGGTTACAAATTGTAAAACTGCTACTCAGTAGATGTGTCCCATGGGCACATGGTTTCCCCATCTGTAGAATGAGGTTGACATTTCCTGACTCATATTCTGAGGATGAAATGAGATCCTGTCTGTGAAAGCATTCTTACACAATATTACTGCATGTAAGGAATTACCCAGGCTAATTTTATCTTAATGAAGAGGTTGCCAAGACTGAAGGGAAGAAACCAAAAAGACTTCCAATCAGTCTGCCTTAAGGACCATAGCATTGCTGGTTTAGCAAGTAGTCGGGCCAAAGGATTACTAACAAGACACCCACCCAGGCTCCTGCACTATCGTTTTTAGCTAGAGATTTCAATGTGTGGGAGGGAGGTGTAAAAAAATAATTTGTTCTATTATCACCTCCTTTGGCTTCCCACTTTGAGTCGCTGAATTTCTCAAGTTATGGTGGCTCTGCTCCTTAGAGGGCTGCGGAAGCAAGGTTGTCCTTTTTCCCTATTGACGCAAGTAAGCCCCCAGAGATGACTGTGCTGAGGAAAAGGTTTGCGTAAGACAAAGGCTATGTTATTGCAACCATCTCAAATAGAATCCACCAGCTGTCTCTCCTATGGCAGATTTACCTAAGGAGAGAACTTTACAAAGATGGAAACTCTTCCTCCTACTTCACAGCATAATAGCTCAGATGAGGGACAGTCTATGAAATGGTGACTGAAATGTGTAACAGGCCACTTTCTGAAAAGCAACTTTAGATACCCCTAGGGACAACAATAGTCAGGGACTCTGAATATAAGTGGGATACATGTCTGCTATGCCTCTTTCAAAGGCTATAAAATATACCTGTCATAAAGATTTTCTGGGTAGAATATCACCATCTATTATTTGAGTAATTGAATATAAGGGCACGAGAGGGAGGCCAATGTTTCAAGTTGAGGCTAGAGGTTTACTGTCTAAACTAGAGTAAGTTGCAGAAGCAGGCAGAGTTCCAGAATAGTGATCCTGTATGGAAAAGAGAACTAGCAATTTTTTTTGAGACGCCATTAATATGAATCTTACACACATTCCAGTGTCTAATTATCATGGGATTCACCTACAATCTAATTGAATCATGACCTATTATTTCATAGAGATTAGAATTTAGATACTTTAGCTAGATGGTTCTTTCTGTATCAGGAGTTAAAATTTGGGACCATACAGTTTAAAATTAAAAGTACTTCCCTTTGTTTGCAAAGCCCCCGAATGGCCCTTCATCACTGTGCCCTTGAAGGGAAATCCAATAATTGCCCTTGGCAGTCTGACTCATGGAAGTGAAGGCACAGCCAAGTGTGGGCTGGAGATGCTCTCTGAGCATATAACCTTCCTGAGCTGTTTATTCAGATGCTGAGAAGTTCATCTCGGGGGAAATTTAGACCGTTATTTTCCTGCAGGTTATCCATTCATAGGAAACATAGCTATTGTATGTTCTGTATTTTTATCATCTGCTAAAGGGCATGTTAGACCATATCCCCGCTATTAAAGGATCAGTAAGTACAAGGGTGGTGAAGCCCCTACAACCCTGTAATCTCCTTTAAGGCTGTTCTCAGGGAGGCATCACACAAGCAGAATAGATATTTTGATTCTTGGCTGTATGTAATGACAACTTAGTGGCTTCCCAGGGCTGGGTTTAAAGATGACAGAGAGGCAACATCATCTTAGCAGAGGCATCATTATCCTTGAGAGAGAAAACTCCCCAATAGATGCCAGCCTTTCAGGTGAGCAAAGTGTGAATCTCCCCAGCTGAGTCATCAAGCTTAAGCCAAGCAATTTTACCAAAGGTACTGACCAAAGGATCTTGTTGAATGCAAGCCCTGCTCCCCTACCTAAGCAGAGGAGTTAGACAAAAGCAACATACGATTCGCTGGTCGGTGTAATCGCCACTGCTGTATGAGGTGGCCAGGGTGGAGGAGCACTTCTCAGCATACCAGGGAGACAGGCCTTGCTGGGAGGCGCTGCTGATGGAGATGGTGTAGATGCTGTCTGTGTAGCCATCACAATCACAGTTATCTCCCTGACGTCCCCCGTTCCCAGAAGCCCAGACGAAGATGGAGCCCTTTCCTTGTCTTCCCTAAAAGAAAAGCCAGACTATATCACATCTATCATCTGTTGGGATCACTGTCACGTCCCTATAAAATCCCCAACAAATACATGCATGAAGTTCCCAGAGACATTTATTTGGAGTCTGTTTCAATGCCAGGTGCTCCAGCATCCGTGCTGGAAATCTCACAAGACTTCATATTACAAGCCACTGGGCCATGGCTCTGCTAGTCCTCCTTCATCTGGGCCCTCTCTGGGATGAGTCAGTGAGTGCTTTTCTTTCTTTCTTTCTTTCTTTCTTTCTTTCTTTCTTTCTTTCTTTCTTTCTTTCTTTCTTTCTTTCTTTCTTTCTTTCTTTTCCTTATTGTAAGGATTCACAATCTGGCCTTTAGCACTCGCTTGTATTCTCTCACTCTTTCCTTGGCTTATGTTGCTGCGTTTGAATCTTTGAACTTCCTCTCTTTCTGCTTAAATCTTCTGGCTGACTGATAGAATGACAAAATCAGACATTATTCAGATCTGTTTTGCAGCTGCATTAAAAGGGACTCTTCAGTTGAAAGAAATTCGTCAAGGCTACTCTTTCTATGACTTCTCAATTTGTGCTCTCCAAAGTTTCTACTTTTGTTTTATCCTGTGCAGAACAAGGCCTTAGAATCCTGGTAAGAATGCGGTAAATGGAGCAACACAATCAAGGCACAAGTATGTACCAGGCACATACAAAAGAGGAAGTAGCATGTAGCTATATTTAAGGATGTGTCTCTAGAGATTTGAAAGAAGTCTGGGTGGTAGTTTACCTAGTGTAAAAATCTTAAATCAGCAGAAAAATGAGAAAGGACATATTCATAGTATTTTTTAAGTAAATACTCTAAGAGTAATGAATCTCTATTGAATGTCAGACCCAATTAGGGAAAACTCCCTTAACCCTTAAGTTCCATCCCTCTGAAGAATGATTTGGCTCTCTAAATGCATTTCAAATTGTAAGCAACAATAAGAAATTCAAAGCCATTTCTTTTGATATAAACTAAGTGTTCTTCCCTTTCCTTCATATACAAATGGCCAGGTTTCATTTCAGGTAGATCTATATTAAGTATCTAACCTGCTTAACACCAAATTCAAAAGCCTTCTGGGCTAGTCGGCCAGGCCCTTCCACAGTTTTCCCATCATCATTAGGGCCCCAACTGGCACTGTAAATATCCACATGTCCGGGATTGAATCCAATTGAACTGGCTTCAATAGCGTCAGTCACAATGCCATCCAGCATTCTTATGCCTAAACAGAAAGTCAAACAAAAAACACATAAGTGGATGTCAGCATGAACATGTAGAATGGCATAGTGGTCTTAATATTCATTTTATAAAAGACTCGCAAAAGAGTTTAAAAGAAGGTAACCACTGCATGTCTCAGGTGCCCATGACCAGGCTACTATGAGCACAGAAGGAAGATACAAGTCACAGTGTCCATAAACTTTGTTATCTTCCCTTTGGAAATAACTTTATGCACTAAGCAGTGGCCATGATTGTTATTGATTACAAAATACCTCCCCTCCATTCACTACCTCAATAACCTGAAAATGACAGGATAGTTTTCAGAAGGAGCCAACAAACAGCCCTACCTTGACATGTCTGTTCATGACTATACAACAAATAACTGTTGCCCATCCCGTGCTGTATGAAGGATTTTGTATGGAACACTGTGCAGCTTGAAAAGATCTACCCACAATAGGAAACTAACAAACAGGGAAAGAACTCTTGTTTCTAAGCACTGATTAAAAATAACCCAGAGGCCATTCTTTTATATGTTTGCTAAGAAATATTTTCAAGGAACATGCTTCCTTTTCTTCTAAATAATCTCAAGGATGAAATCATTGCCATGGATTTTGCTCCTAAGGGGGAATCATTTTTCATCAGGAGAAGGCAGACATGGTAGTTCTTTGTGCTTTCTAACAGGCTGTCACGCATTATCAGACTCATGTATTCAAGAGCCAGGAAGGCAAAAGCAATTGAGACAAATACGAGCAGCTACCTGGTTATTCCTGGCTTCAGGCTGATAATGTAGTTAACTGCACAGCCTTAGATTTGTACCCCATTATTCACTATGGAGCATAGGTAAAAGAATATGTAATTAACATAATTAGCTAAAGTCACATTGATTAAAACAAAGTTATTTGAAAATTTATTTTGGAAAAAGAAAAATCCCAGCTGTACTTACTAGCTTTGTGATCTTGTGCAAGCCACTCAACCTCTTGTGCCTCAGTTGTTTTTGTTTTTTTTTTTCAGTTTTAAAATGGGGATGATAACAGATAGCAGCTTACATGCATTGAGGATGTACTATACGCAGCTAACATTCTACAGGCCTTGAACATATGGACTCTCTTCTATCCTTTTGACAACCATTTAAGGTAGATGCTATAATTTTCCCAATTTTATAGGTGGACTGTAAGAGGCACAATGGCTTGCTCAGGATCATACAGCTTGATATTGGGGAGCTGAGACCTGAATCCCAGAAATTTGGCACCTAAAATCAACCTGTTAACTAACAGAATACACAACCTACAATGTATTATAGGATCAGTGATGGACATACAGTAAGTCCCTAATAAATGAAAAGTATTATTAAAAAATGCATTTGGGACTAGATCACCAAAGGGTGGAATAATGAAAAAAAATCTCAGTAGACTTGCAATCGGAAGTCTTGTGTTTTGGTTCTACACTGCCACAAATAGCTGTTACCTTGAGAAACTTGTTTCTGATTACTCCTCAATAAAATGAAGGGATCAGAAAATTCTCTCACAAACTATAGCTAGATAGTACATCATCTTAAAAAATGAATTATTTCTCTAAGTGATTACCTAATTTGTGCCCCTGTCTTCATTTTCTTTAAATTAACATGGCACTTAAAAAGGAAAAAAAAAAATCCCATGGCATTTGACTATGCTAGTATCAAAGAAATCAGGAATGACGCAAAGTTTAATAGTATGCTGTATTAGTGATTCATTATCCATGCCAGGATGTGTATTTATTTGATTTCTAAACAGGAAATCATAATCAAATTCAAGGCATCCTCAGGTCGAGTTTAAAGCAGTTTTACTATCATTGGCATGTTCTACAGTTGATCTTTTTTTTATAGCAGTTTTAGAAAACAAACTAAACTCAAAGTTTGTAACCTGCGAAAGACCAAGGTAAGGACAGTGAAAAGAGGAGAGAGAATGTGAGCCAGTGTAGGTCTACTGTCCACCCTTCTTCACAGGGATATGGACCTCACCAATGAGTTCTCTTGCCTTCTCACTGGGTTCAACCAACAGGCAGGAGAATGGGGGGTGGGAAGAGAATGGGCGACTCATTCCCTGGGACACTCCTTGCCTAGAAGAAGCTCTGTTGTAACTCAGGGCTACAGCTCCTGTACAGTGGTTCTCTCCTATGGCCACAGCTTTCTCTCTACAGTTGCCACTGACCTCTCCTTTCCCATGCTCCTTTAGGCCCAAAGGTCATCACATCTGCTCTCATTTATTAGCTCTTGTTGGCTTCCCTTATCTCTTTTTTTTCAAGTTTTTATTTTAATTCCTATTAGTTATATTGTATAATATACACAATATAATATAATGTATATTGTAATATACAATGTGTTATTGTATATTAAGTGTATAATATAATAATGGCTTCCTTTAAGTCTTACAAATAATTCCTTTATTAAACTGCCCCGATGGAACTTACTGTATATTTCCCAATAGAGGCATTGACTGAAACAGCTAGGGACTCTAAATCCGTGCTGTCAAAGATAACCTTTGGCTTCTTCATATAACAAGAACGTATTCATTTATTTTTTTAAGACTGTTATTTGCTATGAAATGAAGAACTACAGAATTGAGAGGCAGGGAAAGTCTTTTCCTAAATTTACCTCCTCCTTCTGTTCCTTTAGCAAGTACTCAATAACAAACCCTTGTAAATTAGCACACAGAGAAAATTAGATTTGGTTCAAAAGCTTTTCAACATTTCCATTTTTCTCCCCACAAAGATGTACAGGCTGTATTCGGCTATCATTTTTTAGGAATCCAGATCCATTGATTTGTTTGCAAATCCTGCAGCATATTCTACATGGAATTCATTTCTTCTTCTGGTTGTTGAAAGCCCCCCTTCCCACCTCATTTACACCAAGTGATGCAAGAGTCAAATTGAAGTGCAGAACTGCAGGAGCAACCCTCTGCTTTACCTCCAACTTTGGAATTGTATGCAACTCCGACCCCACACTTGTGATTATTTGCTTGCATGGCAATTTCTCCTGCACATCTGGTCCCATGTCTGAAGATTAAAAAATAGATATTATAAAACATAAGTGAGGGCAAACTGTTATTTGCACACGAATCCATGGTACATGGTCATATTAACTTTTTGGTCAACCTTTGTTGCTGGTCTCCTTCCCATCAGTATTTGTTGAAGTGCAGGTATCAGATGAAAGGGTACTGGAGTTGAAGTATGTGATTCAAATTCCAGCTTCTGCCACTGACTAGTGGTGTGACCTTAGGTAAGTCATTTGTCCTCAAGAGTATTGTTGCAAACATGTGAGATATTGCATGTATAGCACTTAGAATAGTGGCTGGTATAATATAAGAGTTCAGGAAGTGTTAGCTATGGATACTATCGTGAGCAATTCTGACACTTTTAGAAATCATGGTTTCTATTCCATACTTTTTGGTGAAGTAGCTCCTCACTCCATCCCTAGTGACCTCCTTGGATTAGGTTATTCTGACCAGTCCTAGTAGGGTAAGTAGAACAGAATTCTCCTCTTAAGCTCTCTTCCCTTCCTCTAACCATATACTACCAAACTAAAGCAACTGAGGGTTTTCTGGTACCAAGAGGAGTTTGAGATTTTAATAGGACACTCCAGGCTAATTGGGAAATCAGGGTTCTCCTGTAACTCTGATTGGGGCTGGAAGCCTGAAGAAGACTGGTTTTGTAATCAGGCAAAGAGGGTAATTTATGATTTCAGAGTACTTGGAGGGAAATGTCAATCTCTAAAACAGAGCAGATTCTAGCATTAAAACATCAATTCTGAAAATGTGGGGATAATAATCATCCTTTCCCACCATGACCCTGACCTCAGGAGGGTCAATAAGTCAAGAGAACTTTAATGTGAATTTATTTCACGACGTTACTGCATTTTGGAAGCAGTGTAAAGGCTGTTGATACTTTGGAGGAGCTAACAGAAAAGAGGGGAAAAGTTAGCTCTGAGCAACTCTGTCAACCAGCTACTTTTAGACACTATTATAGTAGACATCTATTTTGCTCAGCATGGAATATAAAAATTTGAAATTGACTATCCAAAATAATTCTCTTTCATGTATCTTTTATTCTAAAGTACCAAAGATCATTTCTTGGTCTCCTTTTACTAAATGATATTTCTGCTTCTTCATATTAATACTGGATAGGAATCCTAAGTCAGAACAATATAATTATATATTTTTTTAACCTTTATTTATTTTTGAGACAGAGAGAGACAGAATGTGAGGTGGGAAGGCGCAGAGAGAGGGAGACGAGAGGGAGACACTGAATATAAAGCAAGCTCTAGGCTCTGAGCTGTCAGCACAGAGCCCAACTTGGGGCTCAAACTCACAAACTGTGAGATCATGACCTGAGCCAAAGTCCCATACTTAACCGACTGAGCCACCCCGGTGCCCCTGTAGTTATCTTTAATTCGAGGTCTTTCCTAATGTAGCAGATATCTGCCACTTTTTTTTTTTTTCCTAGCATTTTGTCCTTTTTGGGAAGGAGCTCTCCCTCACTCCTTTTGATTCTCTCATGAGGCTCCTCTTCCCAGACAGCTTTCAAGGATTGTTGTACATTCCAGGGAAGAGAATTCTAGTCTTTCTTTAAATTCTTCAGCTTTAAGTTCCATGTGAGCCATGTGGAGCTTGCCGCCAGGCAAGATTTCTTTTACTTTTTGAGAATGAAGCTAATTGGAGGCAAGAGACTAAGAGATGGAGACAGTGATTGAAGTCCTGACAGCATATTATTTGAGCTCCCAGATCTTGGAATGCCTGAAGCTAGACCATCCCTTGAGTAATTTTTTTTTAAATGCCCATTTTACTTAATCTTTGAGTTAAGATTCCCTCACTTGCAACTGAAAGTGTCCTGACCAACCACCCATGCTCTGAGAAATGTGTGCACACTGAACACATAAAAGGAAGCTTATGCTTTGATGGATTAACCCTCTTTGCTTTTGTAGAAGGAGAAACTGAGTTGTCACCTTCTGACAAGTGTGTTCCTAGAAGTCCACCACCTGTGTTTCCATTTACACAGAATGGGAACTAAGGCCAGGATAGCAAAGTCTCTCGCCTGAGCCAATAGAATCCAATTGTTGGCAAACATTCCCAGCACAGCACCTCTGTCCTAAAAATGATACACTGTGACACCACCTATTATTTCTCTCTCCTTGTGTACTGAACATTATTTTCTTGAAAGGTCCAGTAGGATCATGGTACAAAAAAGGGTAGATGTTTTTCCCTCCTCTTGCCCTCACTTCCCACCTCCACACTTTTAGAAAAAGGGAAGGCTTTATCAAAGTGGTGCTATGTCATTCTTTGTAGACCTGCAGCTTTTTTTCTTTCCTTAAATTAGGCTCTGAGATAAAAGAACCCTTTATTATCTTAGAACAATGGTAGTAACTGGCATTTAAACAAATTGATTTTTAAAAAATTATTCCACAAGATAGTTTAAAGACTAATATTACACTGGTTAAAACATCCTTGTCACACATGTTATTTAACTAGAAAAATAATCTGTAATTGGTATTGAAATTTTGAATATAGATTCATGGCAGCTTAATAGTAAGAGTTACCTGTACTTTTGGGATTTTATTATTTAGTGATTCCTCTTTTGATTTGCGGAGGAGAATTCAAATGCAGCTTCTATTAATCTCATTTACATAGTAATAAAGAAGAGCAGCAACACAGATAGTTTAGAGAGATAATGCCCTTGGAATTGGGATATAATAGGTCTCTAAATGCTATAAAGTCCAAGGCAAAATGGAGCCATTCATTTTCTAAACCTAAGGGATTTATTTCTGACAACATGCTAGAAGGGTAACTCTATTTTTTATTATACCTCTTGATAAATGATAGGGATGCTACCTTTTTGGTTGATAGTCAAGAGGACCCTGAGAGATAGTTACTTATTGTGTCATTTTCAAAGACCAGATCCTGAATTGGCTCAGAAAATTGACTTGTCTCTGCTTCTGCTCCTCTTGGATATTATTCTTGTCATGCTGATTTCTTACTGGAAGGAGGTCTTAGTTGCTAAATGAGAAAACTTCATCGTCATCATCATCATCAAAACAAACACAACTTTTTCTATGTACCAGATATTATACAAGCCAATTACCTATATAAACCCATTTAAACACCATAATAACCCAACAAAGTAGATACTATTATTATCCCTTTTTAATAGATGATAAAACTGAGGCACAAAAGAAGTTAAGTAATTTGTTCAAGGCCATCCAACTACTAAGTGGCAGATCTAATATTTAATCTAAATCCAGCTGTAAAGCCTATGCTCTTAACTGTTTGGCTATGTCACACTAACTCTATGCTGTGTGGGAGGTCCATGGCAGGCTATGCTCTAGAAACTCACCGGTTTTTAGGCATAAAATAATTACCATCATATGGGCAACTTCTTTGAAGGCTTTGGACCTCCATGAATTAGGGGAAATGTGGCTATTATAAATGCTGGATATGAGACTCCTCCTTTGTAGGGGAGGGGAAAGGGCAATCTGAGTCCCTCTTCTCATGAGTAGAGAAACTCTAGAGAATATCATTTCACCAAGTATTCAGCTATCATGCAGCCACTACACAATTTATCATCCATATTGGATCATGGGGCCAGACCTAGAGTATGCTGCCTAGGAAGAAGGCTGACACTTCCAGCTAACAGTCTTCTCAGCTGCACCCATATGGCTGAGAGAAGATTTCTCTTTTGGTCTTGGCCAAGGGGGTGGAAGGAGAGTTGTCATTTTTACTTCATTCTAAGAAGGGTGCCCCTTTCTTCCAAGAAGCTATTGTTCATTTCCTCAGGAAGTTCCTTTCAGGAGAGTGGAGAGCAAGTGCATTATCACCCATTTGGGGAGATAAAAGTGCAAAATAGAGGCAGAGAGAGGTAAGTGATTTCCTAAAGGTCACTTTCTATACTGATAATTGGCAAAGCAATGACCACCAGCCAAGCTAATATTACAAGATCATGCTCCAAAAGAGCACATATTTCTCCTGGCCCTGTACTGTCCTGGCTCAGAAATATAGCTCCAAGTTTGTCTGGGGTCCCTGCCATAAGTTCCTGAGATATCTCACTTTCTTCCGAGGGCACCCATTGTGGTTCCTGTTGTATTGAGATGGGAATATTTTAACTTTTCAGCATTATTTGCAGTTAGCACCTTTAAGAAATAAACCCTGGAAGTAAATGGTACTGAAAGAAGCAATATCTTGGAACCTTCCCCAAGTTTCCCCTTTTCTCCAAGGAGGAAATATACACCCAGAAGTTGAGGCCAAGTCCATGAGCCTCAGCTCTCTTCCTGGTGTTTGTTGCGCTTCTGGAAAGGGGATCATCCAAAGAAAAACTTTAGATCAACATTACTGCACCAGCCACATAGGAATTTTGAGTGAGAATAAGAGCTAAAGAAAGAGGGAAAGAGGGAGAAAGAGAGCAAGTGAGAGAGAGCTCAATTGACCCAAGTTGGGTAATAGTCCGAAAGAAAGAAAGCCATACAGAGAGAAAAAAGAACCACTTTATGTAGCATCTTTCCATCCCATTTGTAGCAACAAGCCCTGATTTTGCCTTGGCTTTGATCTATTTTTGTGCAAGTCTCTTCTCCGTGGAGCAAATGAAGAAGAAAGTGTGAAAGTTTTCCTGAAGTTATGAAGATAACATGTGCAAAGATGAGTTCTCACATGGCCATGGACATTTGAGGCCACGTGGCTAGAGGGTGTAGTTTCTTTGCAGCTAGGAAAGAAGGTTAGAAAGTCTCCTGGCTCTGGGTTTCATCTGGCCTCTTGCTTTGGCAGGTCTGGCTCTTGGACTCCCTCATCACATTGTGACTGCTACAGAGAATTATTTTAGGAGTCAGAAGGTAATTGTCTTTCCCTTCCCTTTAGCTTTAGAATCTGCAGCAGAAACTCTGGGAAAGGTTACTGACTAGTCCAATGCCCCAGAAAACGTGTTGGATTTGAGAGCCAGGCCTCAGAGTGTATTTCTGTTGTCTGATATCTGGCTTTTGTTGTCTGATATGCTTTTCTGAGGGAACTGACGAGCATGGCTGTGGCCACTAAAAGAAGTCATGGGGAATTGTTATCTTTGTCTTCTATTTTTATTTTCACAACTAACATCAAACATGTTGCAAATAGTAAAGCATTCATTGATGGGGTTGGGGAGGGTAGGCTGGAGGATTTTACTCTTTATGACCCAAACATTCTTTCTAAAGCCATAACTATTCAGTGCCATTTGAGGTGAGCATTTGCAACATAAGAAGAAAGTTTAATTGAACTATGGTCCTGTAAGCCAAAAGAAATATAAAAATAGAAGCGTTGGTTTCTGTTTTAAAAGGAACAAAATATTATGATATGGATTGGTATGCATGAAAACTTTTCTGAGAGCTGAAATATGGTTCATATTTATTGTATAATTTTCTCAAATGAGATAAAAGCATTTTAAATAACTTTTTCCCCCTCTACCCCCCCCCATCCACATTTACTCACTTGTTCTCATTTGTGGGATCATAACGGGGAAATGGATCATGGTCATTATCGTTAAAATCATAGCTAGCCTCTGGATCCTAAAGAGAATAAAAAATAATCCTGTAGCATCATCAAAAAAAGTTAACACCTCCCAAGCCCTCTACCCCTTCCATCCTGGCTGATAGCTCAAATTCTGCATTTCAGAATTTCTGACCCAGTTTCTGATCATTCATTATACCCATAAACTAGGCAAAGATGATATACACAGAAGAGTGAGCAAGCATACAATTAGCACTGAATGTCACCAAACCTGTAGCTCATTAAGCTCATAGTATATTACAACGGAAGGAATCAGAGTTAACTTATTTCAACTGCCTCATTTTTTAAGTGAGAACACTGAGACCCAGAGAAGTTGAATGACAACTAACTACAGAGCTAGTTAGCAACACTTGGATACTCATCTTTCTTATGATTACAGGTACAAATAGGTGACCGTGGGGTGGAGCTCAGGTCCACAGTGATCTCTTTAGCCTTCCCAATTACTCTAAGCATCTAACTTGAATAAAGTGTGCTTGAAATTTAAGGCATGCTTCTAGGTCCCACCTCCTTTTCCAATCAGATAGCACTTAAACATCTCCCATATAGGAATTCTACTACCACTATAGCCTCTTCTCTACACTTTCCATATCTTTTAATAATTCCTACTTTCTACTAATCTTTTTCTTCCTTTCTTTTCCTTTAATTTTCCTTTGCTCTTTAGCTGGAGAATTTTGAATGAATGGAAAGGGTGAGAGAAACACATGGGACAATTTTAAAGATGAAACACTGATCTAAAGACCTAAGATATCACTTAGAACTTAACAATTAAGTAAATAGTTTTCATTTACTTATTTTCCATTTAAGATAAACTTTTCTCTGAGAGCCATTTTTGCATTATTTGAATTTGCATGGAAGGAATCACATTCACATAATTGTATAATGTTAGAGATATTCACCTATAAAGGATGTGAGTGAGGAAGAAGACTGTGAAAAATGATCTAAGGCATTATTCTTTATTTGATTGCTTTAATGCCCTAGATACTGAGTGATATAGAGTCTGAATGGCTTTTAATAATTTAATTTGTATAGGTGCCTTCTCCCTCCCCAGCACACAAGCTTTTGTACAATCCTTGGCTCCACTGAGTTCTTTAAGTGCCTACTCATACAAAAAAAAGTTCATATGTACTGGCAGGAGGGTGAGGGAAATAGCAAAACCTTGGCCCATAGTTCCTAGGGCCAGTATCCGAGAAGTCTTCCACTTGAGGAAAGGAAAGCCTTAACTATGTGTCTGTGTAGACAGCTCCCTAAGTTGCAGTCATGGGAGGGCCCAGACTCACATAATTGGCATAGATGTCTGTGTGATTCCACTCCAAACCATCATCCAGTACTGTGATAACAACTCCTTTGCCTGTGATGCCTTTTTGCCAAACAGGTATCACATGGAGATCCAGCTTGGGCAGGGATGCAGTCATCCTAGTATCTTGCTGGTAAAGAAAAACAAAGAATTGGTAAAATCATGATTTGCTTACTGCAAAATGAAAACTGAAGCTCTAGTCCGAAGACCCATCTTTCTTTTTCCTAGGGTCACTCTACTTTTAGAAAGAATGCAATTAGGTGAAATAAAAAAATAAAGTTGATGGTAGGGCAAGTGAATCATAAGAGTGCTGTTCTTTTCCCAATTGTTCTAATGGAAAAATCATTCGAAAGGATGAATCACCCTGTGCCCCTTCTCACTGAGATACATGGCTTCTAAGAAGTTGATCCCTAAGTTTCATTCATTTATAATGATATGCTCAGGTTTTTTATCTACCAAAGTTTTATGTGATGTCCCATATTTCCATCTCTCCCCAAATCCTGAGCTTCCCTTGCCACACTGAACCTACTTTACATTGTTTGTTTGACAGTTATTCACGGATGTTTTAATAACTTTTCGGAAAGAAAAAGCAGAACCTGGAATGCCCAGGAGGCTGCTGGCTCACCAGGACTTGCAATTTAATTGCCTTTTTCCAAGTATGAGTGATTTAGAGGGTAAGTATCTATGAGAGGAGATGTGGAGTTTTCTTTTTTCAGATAAATTTTCTGATAGTTACAGTGTATGGGACTATAAGGGAAGGGAATAGAGATATGAGCTTGGGAAAGCATATAAGGGAGATGTTTTAGAAAAGTGCCAGGTTTCTGGTGAAGGGGACAGTAAAAAATTTATAAATAATAACAGTCAAAAAATGTCTGAATGAATTGTGCCCTGGCTGATGCTCCTCAGAAAGAAGGAGGGGAAAACTCTTACTAGGCCAATACAAAGCTGAATCACAGGAGGTTGGAACTACAGATAGATTTTTGGACAAAGCCAGAGAAGAAGACCTCTGTGTCAATTGCAAGAACAATCATACGGTGTGGTCATTAAGAGTATGGCCTCTGGAGCCATGAATTATGGCCCCACCACTGGTAACCATATGATTTTGGCAAGTTACTCAACTTGCCCTTGTCTCTGTTTCTTCATCTGCTAAATGGGTATAAGCATCGTATCTACAATATAATGTGAGAATTAAAGGAGTTAATTCATGTCAAACACTTAGGATAGTATTTGGCATAGTCAATACACAGATGTTAATGAGTTTCTTTCACTGCAATGAGCAAGTACTACCTAGGTTAAGAGAATGTCAAGAAGAATTGATCCCTTCTCCCATCTTTTATGCAAAAAGGATGTGTAACCTTAGCTTATAGTTGTCATGAAAACTTATATTTTATAATACTCTCAACAAAAGAACACTTCTATCAATATGTATGACTGCCGTAGAGTCTTAATATTAAAACAGAAGGGAGAATATTCTGCAGGTAAGAAAGAACACTTAAAATTACTCAACACTCACATACCAATGAAGATTTGGTATCTTAAAAGCAAAACAGTTTATAAGTCTATACATCTGCATGTAGATGTCTTTTGTCTCCTTGTATTCTTTCCTTTAGCTTAGCTCAGAAATTCTCACTTATTAGCATGTAAGAATTGCCACTCAGGACCATATATAATGAATCATGTTCACTCTACCTTTTGGATGATTTAAAGGTTCTCAAGAGTAACTTTGACCAAATGTGATTTTTGCCACGATTACTGTTTTTGAACCCTTAACTTGCAAGACACAATTCTGCATTTACTCCAGATAAGCTTAAGAGAAGAAAGTAGCAAACTTTCTTCTCTTTCATAGCAGCTTTCAAAGATCATAGCTTTCATAGCAGCTAAATATCTGTGTTTCAGACACTTTCACCTAGTGAAACGGGAGATCCAGATGATGGAAGTTCCCATCAGCCCTAATTTCCAGGTAACATAGCCTTCTGATGAATTCCCCATCATTAAAAAAATCTATTGTGCAGATTTAATAAAATAAGTATCCCAGGTCCTATACAGTCTTTTTGGAAGTACTTACCAAGTACCACTGCTGATTCCACATCGGATCATTGAAGAGATTTAGTGCTGAGTCTCTTAGAACTGAACGCTTACTTCTCTCTTTTTCATATTGTTGTTCAGCCCATATCACCTACAAGGAGTTAAAATAAATATTCATAGCAAGAAAATCAGCACTCAGATACCCACCTTTGTGTAACCATCTTCCCTTTAACTAGTTACAGTACCCTCCCCATCAGAGGTGAGGCAGCTCTAAAATGTTTTCATTTGACTACAGATAACACTGGCAGCTCAGTGAGAAGACGGGATTGCCCACTGGGCAGTAGGAGATGAACATTTCCTCTATTACAGTAAACTGTACCTTTAGGGGGAGGAGAAGGAGTCAGTGAAGTGATGATTCCCTCAAATTATTTACGCTGTGATTCCAGTGGAAGTAAAAGTTCAGTCTGCTTTCATCAGCAAATGGACCATAATACCCATTTTTTATTGAGATCTCAGAGTTTTGTAGCTGAAAATTTGTCCATTTTCATGGAATGAGTCAACAGGCTAAGAGATTCCAGCGACTGCTGTTAAGGTGCTCTTACAGCTTAATTTCTCTTTCTTTACATGCAAAAGGTAGAAGTTGCAAATGTTATGCATGACAAGAAAGGTGCTTTGTCTTTGCAAATCTGAAACTCTGGCTCCCCTGTGCTTCTGCCTCCTGCTTAAGAGTATTTAATATGAGAAACAGATCCAGGGTGATGAATGAGTACTACTGACCATGCACACTTACCATTAATTTAGTCTCATGTATTATGCATAGAGATTTGACAATACAAAAATTACCTTTCCCACATTTATGGCATAATCCTGTTATACTTGAGACCCTGAGGGAGAGGGACTGCCTTATGGTTATATTCATTATGAAGTAATACCATGCTCTTATTTCGCTGGGCAACATGACTGTTTCCTACCCAAAACATTCTCTCTGTCATACACGTGATGATAGTCCAGTGTCTGGTGGGATGTTTTTAATGTGAGAACAATCTGACACGAGTCAGAATCAAAAATAAAAACTAAACCATAATTTGCAGCTAAAGAATAAAACTATCCACTAAGACTGTCCTGAATTTGTAATTAGAAAAATCTACTGCAAACCTATAATAAATATTGGGAGGTACTTGAAAGCTAGAAATTAGTCACTGTGATTTATTTTTAAAGAGTCTGTATGTTCAAGCTTAATTGTTTTGGTTTAAAATACCTCAATGCTTGGAATATACTGCCTGTCATCTGAGTTGGTCTTTGGAAGCTGGCTGCTAGGAAACAAGTACTAGTCTTTGATGAAGAGAGTCACTTACAGTTGGAAATTTCATTAAAAGACTTGTAACGATAGCCTATTGCTGCATTACAGAGGGCTAATTTGAAAGAATATTATCCTCCATCAAAAAGAAGGCAATAAAATGAAAATCAAAAGCAATTTTTTTAAAAAAATGGAATATAAGAAGAGGTACTCTGCCATCTGATCAGATAAACATCCAATTGTTGGAAACAGTGTTATGATTAATGTCATTAACTCCAAATCCCATATTAATCTCTATAAGAACAGCACAAATGGAATAGAAGAAATTGGTGGTGTCTTTCTATTATGTACATAATAGGTAGCATGTACTTAATTATAAATAATCCTTTTGATATGGGAAGAGCATTAAAGATCATCTAGTCCAACTTTCCACTACTGGCTTCTATGGGTTCTAGGATTTTTCCTAAAATAAAGTTATTCTGTGGATAATTTTTCATAATATTATATACACTCCCTTTTTTATGAAGTTATATTGCAGACTAAATTCTTAGCTTTCCTTCATTATTCCTGAGATATTCCCCTCCAAATCAACTATTAAACAATATCTAAATAGCCCAATAGAACTGGGCTATCTGTTCACTTTAGTGAGACACTTGCAGTAATAATAACAGGTATGCTCCACTCTGTCCAATTTTCTTCTGTGAATATGAGAAGGGAGTTAGTTTGACTTCTTGTGCATTAATGTCAGGCATGCATTTAGGCAGACAAGGAAATCTCTTTCTTGCTATGCCCAAGGACTAAGCTTAGCCAGAGTCTTGGAAGTTGTCCTACTTTACAGAGCCCATACAATGAGTCATCTGCTCTGGGATGGCAAAAGGAAGACTTCACTGGACAAGAACCCTTTCAAGTAATGTTCAGCCTTTGAATTGGTCTCACACATCTAGCCATTAACCTTAGTAAAGGCTAGCCTTAGGTGCATAGGAGCTGTGGGTCGCTATACAATGTACTCATACAGCATTCTTTGCCCAGGTGTGGTTGCTGGTAACCCAGGCCCAGTCATTCCTTACCCTCATAATTTGTCTTTTTATTCTTCCTTTTAAAATTCTATCAGTTTCAGAACAAATAAAATAGCAAATTATCTCACAGGGTTTATAAATTCCATGTACTTTCAACAGTTCTATCACCTTTCTGTACTTATATTTTCTTTCTAGCAAGTTGAACGGATGTATTCTATCTCTCACAAAGCTTCCGTAATTCTTTAGAGTGTCCTAGACAACAGATATCATAATAACAGAAAACAGGCCAGCCAGGTTACATTTCTACCAGTATGGCACATTCTTGAGAAAATGCAACACTGTATGCAAATTTCGATGCTCCTGATATAGTCAACATTTCTATTGATATGTTTGCTGACCTTGAAAACAGACTTCAAAAATCATTAGGTACATTAGGTATACATTCAAATCATCCTCACACTATTTACCTAGACTCATTCTAGACATTTCCTGCTCTTGCCTAATCATTGAATATATATACAAACCAGGATAAAAAGAAATCAAATGCTTTCAGTGAAACAATATAATACTTGTGGAAACATTTGGCTCATGAAGGCATGGATTTAAAGTGTCCTCATAAACACTAGTTCTCCATATAATGAAATCAAAGACATGGCAGAATGTGTTTTCAGTTATTCTGAAATGTTATTAAAATCAATGATCATGTATTACATTTCTTTGGCATCCCCACATTGGATATCAAAGTGCTTGGTACATAATAGGCATATAATAACAGGTTGTTAATTGATTGTATTGGCAAACATTTTTATTAGAGCTGCCATCTAATTTTCACCATTCATTTTCATACTCTTAGACTAGATTTGTGAGTTAGTGTTTTAAACATATTATATATATTAAATGTAATTAAATTGAATAAATTAAAATAAATTAAAATAAAATATGATTTAATATATTAATATATCAAATATGTATAGTACATAAATTTTATTTAACTCAGTCTATCCAATCCAGTTTTAATAATGTGCAATCATAACCCTATGGAAACAACAAGAAGCACTACAGATAAATATTTGTGATCACAATAAAAAATATTCATATTTGCAAAGTGCTTTTTGCTCTTGTCGGAAATCATTAAACAGGTAAGTCAGGTTACCAGTTTGAAGACAAATGCACAACACTTACACGATCATCATCAGATAATCTCTTAGTAATATGAAAAGCACTCCTTCGAGACCTTCGGGGATGGTTTTTATGTTTGAATAAGTAGTGATTTTCAAGTGATCCAATCTATGAAAGAAAAATAAAATAAAAATTCACTTTCCAAAATAAGTACATATGGGTTAGCTTGTAACCCAAGTAACTTAGAGACAGGCAATTTTTATTAAGCTCATTCAGTGTGCTTGAAGTTAACTTTTTTTTTTTTCTTTATGAGGAAAACACTGATAGAAGCCTTCCCTCTCTTGTCATTGTGTTGAGTGAGAGGAGCTCACAATATTATCGCTTGAGCTCATAGTATATTTGGGCACTGGTGATACTTCTTTTTCACAGATTTCAGAGGAACTACACTTGTTTTGGTGTGAGACAATATTGTGTAGATAGACATTTCTTTTAAAAAAAATACCCATTTTATCAAATTTATCCTGTCAGAGAAGAATAATTTGTGGAAATCTGGTAAACCCTTTGAATACTATATATGGTCAGTGTTACATCCAGCTAAAATGATTTGTTGTTGTTGTAAAATATAGCTATTGAATCTATAGCCATAATTGTTATAAGCTACTAGTGGAGACTATTTGACTTTACACTAGTTCAAGGCTTTCCATATATGGAGTTGGGAAGAGGGAAGAGTAGCCATACAAAAAGATCACCAATGCTTAGCTCTTTTTCTGCAATCAACTGGTTTTGCTTCTGGTCACCTCTTTAATTCTAGCTTTATCCTGAGACCTTCAGGAGCTTAGGATAGTGATGCTAAATTACTGTAAACAAAGGGAGAAATAAACAGAATCAAGAAAGCACTGTCTTTCACAAAGAATTATTTTTTTAAAATGTTTTTAGTAATATCATTTTATCTGGAAGAGGCTAGAGAAAATATAGCATATGCAAATCATATGTCAATGTAGATTTCCCCCCCTCTATTTCTTAAAGCTTCTTGTGACTATTCCATCCTTTCTTTGGAGATCCTACCAAGAATGCTGATTTGTTGTTGTTTGGTTTTGGGATTTATAATTTTGAAAGCAATTCCCATAATGAATGGTCCAGGTTAGGATGTATGTGTGGAGCTAACAGTGAGTAAAGAAAAAGGGAATTTTTTTTTTTTTTTACTGTTACCCAATCTCTTTCCACATAGTTACCAGTGCTCTTTAACTGCCCAGAAGATATAGGATTAAGTCCCCAGCTACCCCCCATAGGATGCACAAGATTTCCATAATGTCCACAGTAACTACCAGTACAATTCCACCTACTGCTTGCACTCTGTTTTAAGATGCCAACAATTCCCTGCTGTTTCTTCTAAGCTGCTTTATTTGTATCTTCTTGGTTTGCCACAATCTGGTTTCTATGCCTTGAGTGCCTCTCCAATCTCAACATGTTCTCCTGGCAACTTTTGAGTCTTCCTAAACTCTGTTCAAAAATGTTTCCTCCACTGGGCAGTCATTTTTTCACTCCTCCCCAATTCCCTTCCATCTTCAATCCCTCCATCAACAAATGTTAAGAATCCAGGTGCAACTTCTCCATCAGTTACATGCAGTTCCAATTATTTGTTCCTAAACGGTCTCCTCTAGATTCTTGATTCTTTGAAAGTTTCTTTTCCTATTATTCCTCAGCCCCTAACATGGAGCCTGGCACAGAACAGAGTCTGGGCAAAAGCAAAAAGTCTTGGTCTGCTACTAGGACATGGAGAAGTCAATCTGCGTATTGACTTTTCTGCTGGGCACTTTAAAGACAATTTAGCTCATAAAATTGGAGAATGAAGCCTCTGGCAAGGACAGTCGTATTCCCCAGCAGATTTGATCTATGGATTCGCCAACGCCTACACCGATTACGATTACTCATCCGTGACTTCAGCGGCCTCTCTAAAACCACCTCCAGAAAAAGAAAAACCGCGCCAAAATGTTTTACAACTCCCTCCTCCCCCGCTTTGAAAGCACACTTCCAAGGCAAGGGGAGAGGGCTTGATTCTAAGCCAAAGAAAATGAAAGCTTAGATTAGAAATCACGCTCCCTGGGATTCCCCGGAAATCCCACACCTAAACTGTCACTCTCATAATGCTTTACGCCCTACCCTTCCCCCCAGCTATTAAACCAGCTGTCACTTGGACAGGCAAGTTTTTATCACAGGCTGAAATCCTCAGGGAAGCTATTAGGCATTTGGCTGAGGAACAAGAAAAAAAGATAACTTTTCCCCACAGTCATTTTGGCAGCTTGACCCTTCAGGGAGACTGACCCAGCAAAGTTGTGAAGCTCGGACTTTACAAGTTCCCCGTGAAGACTCGGACCTCCCAGTAGAGGCGCGGAGAGTTGGTCCCCTGTCTTTCACCTACCTCTTCTCCCACCAGCTCCCCAGGCTATTCCGCAGGCCCCCAGCCTCTAGGTCTCGAGTCTCTGCCGCAGGCGTTCTCCCAACTCCCTGAGCGTGCCTGAAAGGCTGCCGGCGGATATCACCAAGCTTGCTTGACCCCATGCATCAGGACTTGGATCTGATGCTGCCATATTGAAAAAAAGGAAACAGCCGGATCCTGACGCAGAGACCAGCTGAGTCCCAGGGGGCAAGAGCAGTAAGCCTCTCCCGGGGGCGCTTGGTCGGTAAGAGCCCGCGTGCATCTCAAGTTCGGTGAACAAGTGTGGAGGGATTTGTCTCCCAAACCACGCGGGAATGGATTTAAATGCCAAAGCGGACGGCAGCAAGAATAGGCTCTACCCAGCTGCAGCGGCTTCGTTCTGCCTGGCTGCTTCCAGCCCAAACAATAAATAATGCAAGCCTTCTTTCTCCAAGCGCGCCAGGGGCGAGAGCTGCAGAAGCTCCGGCTCTTTGCCAATGGGTTCAGGAGAGTGCGACTTGGGGCTCCCACTTGGGAGATCGCGCTTCAGTCCCGCCAGTCCCCTTGGGCCCCAGAAAGTTTCTGGAAAGTGCAAACTCTTACCTGACCCAAAAGGTCATAGCCCAGCTCCTCGGCTATGGCTGAAGCTGCCTCCGGTCCCCCGGGGATCTCCGCTGCCCATTCATTCACAAACTGCCTCTTAGCTTTTACACTGTTCAATGCATACCAAGCGCAAAAGAGAGCGAAAGCAGTACACTGCAGAGTCCAGGCTCTTCGCTCCATGGCTCACACACTCGCTCTCACACAAGTCGAAGGAGACGAGGAAAAGAAGCAAGACAAGAAGCAAGAAAGAAGAAAAGCCAGAAAGACTCGCCCTTTTCACCCTCGGACTCTAGACCACTTCTCGCTCGGGGTTGCTCTGCTAGGAGATAGGAGGCGCGCGAGTAGAGGCTGGGCGGTGGCGAGCGCTCTTTGGTCTCCCGGCTGAGTGGAGCCCCAGCCCTTCCTAGCCGGAATGGAAATGAGTGTTTACACGTCAAATCGACGAAAGCCATCTCTTGACGTCAGATCTACCTGGACTAAGATCTGGATGGTATTCCCGGCGGGGTGGAGAAGCGGCTAAAATAAGCAGCGAAGGATTAAGAAAAGGAAGGAACCGTTTGCTGGGATCAGTTAAGTCGGCTCCCTGACTGACTGTAAATTCTGTAGCTATGAGAAACACCTTCACTTCTCAAAGAGAAGTGCCCCCATTTAAATGTAACTACTAAGAACCAAAGGCTGGGAGTTAAGCACACTTTCCCTCCCTTCTGTCCGTTTTCTTTATATTTACTTAATTATCTCATGGGTTGGGAGGAGGGCAAGGGGTGGATTCTTATAATAGCCCTCTGGACATCAGCACTTGGTAGGAAGAACAGCAGTTTTAAATCCGAAATTGGACAGAGGCTGGTAGAGCAGAAAGGAGAAAACTCCTATTGCCTAGATTCTGATTTAAATTGCCTAAGAAAATGAGCATGTCTGGAAGACATTGTTAAAGCAATACTTTTAAAAATATTTTTTTAAACCATTGAAACCATCTTAAAAAGCAAGTTTACTTCCTCCTCTCCTCTGTTTCTCAACTCAGTAAAACAATATCTAGAATTCTAGAATTCTATTCCAGATATTGCAAAGCCTAGCATCACCCCTTTTTTACTGTGCTTATCTGAAAATGATTAGTGACGTGATTTTTTAACAGAAAATTATTTCATTTATCCATCAACAAGGGGGTCTAGGAACCCAAAACCTGTTGTGTTAACTCAGGAAGAGAAAAAGCAGGTTTATTAACTCTGAACTTTCCTTTTTTCTTCAGTAGAGGTCTTCACTTTGGTGTTGAACTGAAGCTGTGCCATTATTTTTCCATAAAATGCACAGTGTCACTTTGTGGAAGAATGTTTTTTTCCTGGAAAGAGAAAAAGCAAAAGTCTAAATGACCCCCTCGCACCCCACCCCACCTCCTATCCCCCGGAAATGAATTCAGTCTACCGTAGCTGAGCCTATTTTGATACTGAGGGCTTGAGCTGGCTGGAAATGACCCCGTGTGTAGTATTCAGCACCAAGGAATGGACAGCGCCACACGCGTCTGTGGTCAGTGCTACCCTTCCTTTAGAGCTTCAAAAACTGCTGTCGTTTTGCAACTAGCCAGGATCAAGCTATTTCTCATTTCATCTGTATCTTTCCCCTCTTTTAAATAGAACAATAGGAAATTGACTGCAGGGGGGAAGCGTGGTTAGGTTCATGATCGTGACTACTTGTGTCGAGCTCCGGGAGGCTTGTTGAACTCAACCCAAAAGTAAAATTGTGGAGGATTAAAAGTCTTGTCTGAGAAAGGTTTTTCTTCTCTTTTCTTCTATTTTTTTCTTTTCCGTTCTTTCTTTCGTGTTTTTTTTTTTTTTTTTTTTTTTTTTTTTTTTTTTTAGCTCCCAACCACCGGGGGGCGCAGCTTATTATGGAGAAAGAAGAAAAGGGATAAGATTGGAAAGAAGGCATAGGAGATTGAGGAAAAAGGAAGTGAGAGATACTCTATACAGAAAGCAAATGAGACTTGGTGGAGGATGAGACTGAGTAGTGCTAATTCTTCATTTGCTCATGTTTGCAAAAATGTAGACTAGGTTGATAATTTCCTTAAACATAAAGCTTCTCAACAAAAATGCCAAATGCCAAGGTTAATAAGCCATGTGATCCAGTTAAGTGTACAATAATAATGTGTAACCCTCACACAAGATGTTGTGGAATGGGCTCAGATTAATAGCTCTTCTACCTGTTCTGTAAATTCACATGTGTGAGTGTTGATGGCTGGGTAAGCTTTCTTTTTTTTCCCCCTTCATATCTCAGCCTGAGTGGCCTCAAGCTCTCTAGGGTGTTTCATTTTCACAGCAGACAGATGCTAACTGTGTGCTAGTAAGGCAAAAGAAACCCCTGGCACATATTCAATAAAGGTAGGTATGGTTAGAACAGGAACATATTTGCCCCTTTCTTATTATTGATCTAGTAAATCAGAGTGTTGGCAGTGAGTGTCAAATTAATGAGGCATTTGTCTTAAATGGAGCACTGTACAGATCTGAAGTAAACATTTGATGATATACTTAATACGGTAAATTAAATTCTCACAGCAAAAACAGAATATCCCCATCCAAACTCTCTCTCTCTCTCTCTCTCTCTCTCTCTCTCTCTATATATATATATATATACATATATATATACATATATATATAATCAGTAATTTATTTTGAAATTGTGTCACTTTATGGACCTTATTTGCCACAATTTCTGGGATGCAGAAGAAATGAATGTTTGCCAAAGCTAAACATGCAAATAGATGCAGAATTCATCTTTGTCATATCAAGTGCTAACCCAATTCGGCTATGTGCATCATGGTAATAACCTCCAGGCCTATCAATGTTGTATTTTATACCATGAAATAAAAGACCAAATTATCTCCCTTAAGTTGGTTTTAATAGCATTTGATTCATCTTATTAATTTATGTAAGAAACAGGATAATTCAGAAACTAAAGAAAACTCTGTGTCTATTATGAATTATCAAGTGAGTGTTATGCCTTTCATGACTGCTCCCAACTGCCTGCTGATATGGTTAATCATTTATTAACTTTTCTTGGACAGTAATAAAAGCAAGGCTAGTATAAGCAGGAAGTAAAAATATACTCAGAACCATAGTCACCATATCTCTTCCGTCTTAGAGAACAAATTTTTAATGTGTTTTTTTTTTTTTTACTGTGAAATAAAATATGTACACTAAAGTGCACAAAACAATGTGCTCTATGATTTATCAAAAGTGAACACTGTGTAACCATTCAGGTCAAGAAAAAGAACATTGCTAGCTCTTCAAAACAATATCCCAGTATTTTCAAGGGGCATAGAAGGAGTAAGGAAATAACTTAGGTTTAGCATTTTTCCGTTGTTATGCAAACTTACTTGTTTCCTTTGAGTAACAGTAACTGTATATTAAGGTAAGTGTGCAATTAATTTGTTTGCAATTAAAGTAGAAAATATTTGGTAACAGAACATATTGTGGAAGTAAATCTACCTATTGCAGTGTTTCCCGACATAGAAAATAGCAACATTTATATGGAGTACTGGGGTACACTAAAGAAATTTGGGGGCATATGTATGGGACACAGTAAAGAGATTCATTACATTGTCTTTATATGATGCAATTTTGATGAGAAAATAAATGAGAATATTTGAGGAAGGACATTAAAACTGAATGTAGATAAGTTTAAATTTAGAAATATAAATATACTTCCATTGATATTACTTTTTGTTTCAGTTTTTGTGCTTGAAAACTTATATATCATTTCTAATCAAAACATTTTAACAGTGATCTTTTCAAGTTTATATATAGCTGCTGTCTATAAAAAATTTTACTTGCACAAGTAGAGAATAAAAATTTTGAAGCAACTTTTATAGCTATTAAAATTTTTTCAACATTTTATTTATTTTTTTAAACACTTTATTTTAAATATAGCAACTCTTCCATTTATTTCTTTTCCAAATTTACCCTTGGAATTTCATGAGGGTGCTATAGGTTGAAATTTTACCTTAATTTATATGTCAAGTATTGAAAAATTAATATTGAAGTTTTAAATTAGAAAATATATGTCCTTTAGAGATGTTACTATGCACCTACATTACGACAAATTGATAAAAGTATTTAACGTATGAGAAAACGCCTAAAGATACACCTAACAAGAACTCTTAAGTTTCTTTCTCATTATCTGTCCTCTTGTGGCCAAATTTTGGTAGGTATGCTATGCTAATTAATCACTCCTTCAGCAAATCCACAGATCCCTTTTTCATGATGAAAAGGGACATGCTTGCAGCAAGTTGCTAACATAGATATTGAGGTGATAGACTCATAGCTAGGTTGAGCTCACAGTCTTGAGACCAGACCAATGAGTGCTAATTATGATTACCTAAATGCCAATCCAGTTGGGTCTTGTTCTCAGAAGCCCAGGATAGAACTCTTTTCCCTGGCCTTCCCAAAAGTTGAGAAGACCAAATATCCTGAGGGACATCTGTAATGCCACCATTTGGAAAGTTCTGATCTATAGAAATGGAAGCAAGAAAATAATGGAGCAAAGACTGTACACTGGAAGGCTATGAGACGGATGAATAATTATGAAGGACTTTTGTTGAAGAAACTAGACAAACACTTAAAGTCTTGACTTTAATACAGAATTGAATTATTAACATTGAAGAAATAAGTGCTATTGATTCCAATTCTTAAAAATGATGGGTCATTTATAGTAAAAGTAGATAATTAAATACAGTCATATATAAGTGTTTATTAACAATTTTTCTTTGTTTAGAGTAGGTTCTTTTAAAATATGCATTTACTGAGTGAGTTTTGGAATATCTCTGGTTCCATTTCCAAACATGCTTTTGCTTCCTTTACACTCTCAACCACTGAAACTTTCATATGGAAAGCCCAAGATAGAACTGCTTTCTAGGTTCCAGAAGTGTATTTTCTATGAGAATGGTAGTAGTGAAAAGTGATCTTAAAAGTTATCTAGTTCCTTGGTTCTCAGAGTGTGGTCCATATATTAGCATGATAGGCATTGCTTTGGAGCTTGTGAGAAATTGAGTTTCTCAGCCTCCATCCCAGAACTATTGAATGAGAATCTGAATTTTTAATAAGTCCCTGGTGACTCACATGCAATTCAAGTTTGAAACGCATTGATCTAGTTAACCACCTTCCCACCCCAAATACATGATATTCCTTGGGAATATTCCTGTCAACAGTTAGGTAACTCATGGTCTCCCAAAACAGTCCTTTCTTTAGTTTGGATTGGCTCAAATGGTTACAGAGTCCTTCCTTATAATGACATAAATCTTCTCGCATTACCTACTTCCAGTCAAGCATGCTAATTTTGCCCTATAGCACCACACTGATAAGTCTCAATCTCTTTCATATGTGACAGCTCTTCAGACTTTGAAGACAGATTATTATGTCTTGCCTAATATTTTTCTACTTTCAGTTAAACATCCTCAGTCTTTTTTTTTTCTTTAATGATTTTGCACCCTGGTTGGTCTTATCTGAATCTTTTTACATATACTTTTTAAAAATATGGCATGTAAAATGAAATGTAGTATTTTTGGCTAAACCTGTGCTGATTAGGGAAAGAATTTCACCTCTTTTTGGAAGCTATTCTTCTGCCACAATAGCCTAAAATTGAGTTAGCTTTATTTTTTTCTTATTGAACTTATAGTCCACTAGAATCTTTATTTGTTGTCACATGTGCTACTAAGTCACATTTTCCCCCAGACTGGTACAGTTTTTATGTTTTTGTTATCTGTGTGTTTGGAGGCAGGGGTCTAAGTATAAGACTAATTTCAGCCTCTCAAGATATTGTGAATCTTGACTTTACCATCCAGTTATTCTCTCCTAGCTTTATACTATACGTAAATGTAGTCAGTTTTCTACTGATATCTTCATTCAGGCTATTAATAAAAAGATTTGCAAAGACAGGACAGAAGATAGAGCCACCAGAAACTTCCCTACAAGTTAATTGACTTAATAATTATTATACATTAGAAACAGTTACTAATTGGGGCAGCTAGGTGGCTCAATTGGTTAAGTGTCCAACTTTGGCTCAGGTCATGATCTCACGGTTTGTGGGTTCGAGCCCCTCATCGGGCTCTGTGCTGACAGCTTGGAGCCTGGAGCTTGTTTCAGATTATGTGTCTCCCTCTCTCTCTCTTACCCTCCCCTGCTCACATTCTGTCTCTCAAAAATAAATAAACATTAAATTTTTTTAAAAGAAAAAGTTAATAATTTATCTTACTGATGACTGTTCAAAAGGATAGCAGAAAGACCTTGCCACATGACATGCTGAAATCCAGATATTTAGTGACTGTAGGACTAACTCTCATTGGCATTAGTATGACTTACTCTATGTAATGCTGGGTGCCAGTGATCAATATTTATATTGTGAGTAATAGAAACCAAGATTTTAATAATTTATTATGAAATTAATGGTAATCCACTGATCTAGTTCATGTAATTTGCTTCTTTTTATTCTTGAAAGAGAATTTTTTTTATCATATCCAGTCTTTGAGTACTGATCCTTGTTCTGCTTTCTAATATTCCTCAGTGATCTCTGGCACTGGGTTCAGGTGCCTCCTTTTTAGAATGAATTCATTCTTGAATTGAAATTTACCCATATTACCTGTCTCCTCCTCTTGAATCAGCCCCAAGTGGTAATGGTATAAACAGTATCATCTGATACATATAATATTTTCATCTATCAAAACAAAAGTCATCTTGTATAAATCAAAATTACTTTGGTTTCAAAAGACCAAGAGATATATCATACTTGAATCTAGCTTAAGCAAGAAAAAAGAAATGTATTGGCTTATGTAATTGAAGCATGAAAAAACAGCTGGCCAAGGACATTGAACCCAGAGACTTAAATAGCATTAGTGAGTGTCTCCTTATCTTTCACTTTTCCATTCTCTCTCTCTCTCTCTCTCTCTCTCTCTCTCTCTGTTTCTCTCTCTCTCTCTCATGCTTTCCCTCTCCCTCTCTCTCCCTCCTCACTTCTCAGTTGCTGTATCTTTGCAGCTTTCATTTCTAAGGCTCTTCTACTGGGTGAATATGTAACTATTGTCACTTCTGGGATCAGGAGCTATCCAGTTCATAATTCAAAGAGAAGAAGAGGATCTCTTTTCCATGCTCAATATGTAAATCCCAGAGAAGAACTCTAGGTTCTAGACGTGGTCAATATGTTCACTTTGGACCAATCACTTTAGCCAAGAAGTTTTAAATTTTTTTTTTTCAACGTTTATTTATTTTTGGGACAGAGAGAGACAGAGCATGAACGGGGGAGGGGCAGAGAGAGGGAGACACAGAATCGGAAACAGGCTCCAGGCTCTGAGCCATCAGCCCAGAGCCTGACGCGGGGCTCGAACTCCGGGACCGCGAGATCGTGACCTGGTTGAAGTCGGACGCTTAACCGACTGCGCCACCCAGGCGCCCCTAGCCAAGAAGTTTTAATATTGTGATTGGCCATATGTAGGTCATGTGGCCAAGCTCACTTTTGAAAGTTGGGAGGATGGCATTATTTGCACTGAACTTGAAGACACATCATTATTTCACGGAATAATTCCCCAAAGAAGGGGCAGGGTGGAGGTCCCTATAATAATGGAATAAAAGTGTTTAGAAACATGAATGACAATCACTATGCAAGTAAAGAACAGACAATGTAAATCCTTATTTTTCCATCCTGAATATTATCCCTTCTATAGTTCATGTATTTAACCATCATTCAAAAATTTTAAAGTAAATCTCAATTTGAATTAATTTAGATAAAATAATATAAATATAACATAATAGACTTAAATTCTTTAAATTTATTTAAAGTAGACAGGGTTATGAAAATTTTTTTTTCTCATTTTTAATTTGACACAATTTTAGGTTTATAGAAAGTTGCAAAAATAGTACACATAGATCTTATATATCTTTTCTTAAGCTTCCTCAAAGGTTTCCATCTTACCTTTAGTACACTTAGCTAAACAAGGACATTATTATTGATAGAATACTATTAACTTATCTTTATCTTTCTTCAAGTTTTCTCATTATTAGATTGGAGTTATGCATTTTTTAGCAATAAGTGATGTTATGCTCATTCTCCCTGCCCTTTATCAGAAGGTATAGATATCCATATGGCTAATTACTAGTGATGCTACCTCTTTTTATTTTTTTAAAGCTTATTTATTTTGAGCGAGAGAGAAAGGGAGAGACAGTGTGAGTGAGGGGCAAAGAGAGGGAGAGAGAGAATCCCAAGCAGGCTCCCTGATGCCAGTGCAGAGCCCAACACAGGACTCAATCTCAGGAACCATGAGATCATGACCTGAGCCAAAATTAAGAGTTGGACACTTAACCAACTAAGCCACCCAGGTGCCCCATAGTGATGCTATCTCTGATTATTTGATCAAGATGGCATTGGCCAGGTTATTTTCCACTATCAAATTACTATTTGAGAAAGAATATTTCAGTGCAAAAATAGTTGGTGAAGTCATGATGAGAAGAACCACAGTATATGAATTTCCAAATTTATATTTTTTAGATAAAATGAATGTAATTTAACTTCCATAGATATTTGGGTTTATGACCCTAACTACTTATTATTCTACATGTCAGGAGATTGCTTTTCAGTCTTGCTGATTGTATTTCTTGCCTGTCATATTTGGGATCAAGATTGGCCCACTCCTTTAACCACAATTAGAGACAATTGTTTGAGGGCTGCTTTTTCTGACTATTTACAACAGCATCAGTGCAATCCTTCAAGGACTGAAATTTGTTTAAACAATAAGCAGATTAATTCCAACATTCACTGGAGGGAGAGGAGAAGTAAAGTCGGGTTCAGTCCATTGTTTTTATTCCTCAGTGGCCTTGCTAGAAAGAAAGCCTAAAGATGAGCAATCCCACAGCTGGTGGGGGGAGTTCAGTTGCTTCCCACCCCAGCACCGACAACTAAGTTCCCAGCTGATCATATCTGCTCTCCCCTTCTGGGCCTCTTTGTGTACCACCTACCAGAAAGAGAAAACTAATCCCTGAATGCAGAATTGGTTAAAGAATTCTAAGTTAGTTTCTGATAAACTCAGGAGATGTCTCATAAAAATATGGAAAATATGAGTTTGAATTCCTTTGGAGGAGGAATCCCCACCATTCTTAAAGTGTCAATTTCTGCAGATATGTTTACCTTCCACTTTTTCTTGTTATGGTTGAGTTCAGGTATCCTTAATTCTATCGAAAGTGGGAAAACAAAACACAGTGGAGGGAACCAAGTGTTTGAAGACAATATTCTCTTAAACCTGACTTACTCCATTCAGTTATTGTATCTTTCTTATTACTCTGAACATTTGTGTTTGCATCCCTTTTCCCAGAACCACCTGCAGACTCTTTCCTATACTGTTCGGTCTTGGCCCTGCTGTATACATAGCTCTTTAGACATAGCAAGAAAGAGGCAAAGACCAGTGGGTTCAATATCTTAAGCAAACATGAATTAGCCAGGTCTGGGTTGTTAGTTCTCAGGGAGAAACTAACAGGTGGCAAGAGTTGGTTCCTAGCCCATGAACTTAGGAAAGGTGTATCTTATGTGTGTGTGTTGGGGTTGGGGGGGTATGGTGTGAGGGATGTTAGCAAGGCAAAGAGGTCAATTTAAAGCTATTTATGTTCTTCTGACTCTCCAGTTCAGACTTCTGAGAGATTTAAGGTGGGCCCCATACCTGTGCATGAGGAAATGTGGTGGTTAGGCATTGGGAAAGCTGGTGAAGGGGGGGTGGGGGCGGTGGATAGGCATGAGAAATGCTTTGTAGGGTACAGTAATGGTGATCCACTTTATCTTTTTCCTGTGCTCTGTTGTGGGGCATAGCAGAAGCAGTGGCTTTAATTTTATTTGCAAGATTAGTTGAAAGTTGACTGGAAAATTGGCATCATTTGACAAACTGGGCCCCAACTCTAGATGAACACTATTTCAAAAAAAAAAAAAAAAGCACAGAATTAAGAACAGATTCTGGAGCCAGATTTACTGGGTTGGAATCCCAGTTCTGCCACTTAATAGCTGTGGATGTTTGTACGTGTTTTTGACCTTTCGTTGCTTTAGTTTCCTCATTTATAAAATAGGGCTGTAATAGTAACTTTCTTGATGCAGTTATTATATATAACATTCCTATAATATTTTCTCGTGCAAATAAATAACAGTTATTTTTACTGAGAAAAAGAGCACCCTGAAAACACCTATTTGTAATATAAGTGTTTTTCAAATGGGGAGGAGGATGTGGGGTTGTGGAAGCACATTGAATAGGGAGGTGATTTCAGCTTAAAACTGCCTAGCTCTGGCAGTCACTTCTCACTTCTCTCTCCTCTTTACCTGCTCACTAGTTTCCAATATGCTCCCCTTCCTCTTTTAGTTTTTTCTATCATAGTCTTGCATATTCTCAGTTGATTTTTCTCATAAGCCTGCCGAGAGAAGCAGGACAGATTTGATTAGCTCCAGTTCACTGAAATGCAAAAGAGTGAAGTAATTTACCCACAGCTCACATCGCCAACTTCGGGTAACAGATCCTTCCTCTTGGAACATTTGGCATTTGATTTCATGGTGGAAGATAAACAGTGACTGAGTTAAAGGTAATGGAAGGACCTAGAGAGTTGCTCCTTCTAAACACATTCTCTAAAAATGGCACATTACAAAAAATAAGATACTATGTTGACTCAATATTGTCAAGTACCTGGAAATGTATTGTGTGACAGCATGAGTCAGTGTGTCCAACAGCCAGCATCAAGAGCGGTCATCAGATTTTGAGGCACAAAAGGGGGAACCTTTTTAAAAACTGTACTTACCCCTTCCCCTCATCCTCCTGATATTAGAGCCAGCCTGTGATTCTGTGTGATTGAATAGTAACACAATTACCTCATTTTTATTTCCTAACATCATGTGGGAAGGTCTAGATCTGGCTCACATGAGCCATGATCACAGAAGTATAACAGTAACAGGCATTTATATGGTACATTATACTTTTCACAAAGATTTCACATCTACTGGATTCTCACTCCATAATTTTCCCACTCTTATATCACAGACAAATACTGGAAGTCTCAGGCAGGGAGGCCACCAGAGTTTACATAATTAACCTGACAGCTAAAGCTAGAGAAGTCAGGTCTATAGTGCTTCTATGTCTATTTGCATGGAATAGTTTGAGGTTTAATAGTTTGAGCAGCTGAGGGTGTGAGTCCTCTCTGTCCCTTACTAGCAATGTTAATTAGCATAATTCAGTTACCCTGAAGCTTCAGCATGCTCCTCTCTGCAATTGGGGAAATACTACTAACTACCGTTTATGAGAACTGAAAGCGGCTAGATCATGTAAATCACTAAGAACAGGGTTTGGCACACAATTAGTGTTCAGTAGAGGCTAACTGTCATGATTACTGGTCTGTCTTCTTCTGTCACTTTATTGGCTTTGCATCAAGGAGAACTGCCCATTTTCTGAGATTAATCCCAGAAGCACTATGTCCCTGGATTTATATTATCTTAAAATATTATTGCCTTTTGTTACTTTGGAAGATGAAGCTTAATAGCTTCCTTGGCTTTAGTACCCAGTCTATTGTTGGCTAATAATTTTCAAACAGTTTATAATGCATTAAATTCACCTGGGCAGTGTGTTTAAAATGCAAATTCCTAAGCATCCCTCCTTCCATTATGATTTTGAGATACTGTGGAGCCTAGGAATCTGCAGACTTTTAACAAACGTATCCTGAAAGGTCATGAGACACATGTGAAAAACCCTTACCTGGAGTTGGCCCATACATACCCTCGCAACCGACTCCTGTTTTCTTTGTAATTGGCATGTCATCATAACCTCTTTTCTTTTTTTTTTTTTTCTTTTCTTTTCTTCTCTTTGCTTCTCCTTCCTCCTTCCTTCCTTCCTTTCTTCCATTCTTAGCATTTCAAATAGACTGCCTGAGGTTATTTTCCACTATTAGGATAGCTCTATTATTATCTCTTTAGAGAAAATGCCACTGAACCTGGGGGAAAAATACAGAGTAATTACTCAAAGAAAAAAATATATGTATAAATTCCCCGGAACCAATTAGAAAGACAATCATTAGGTTGAAGTGATCATTTGCTCACACATCACTATAGGGTTCTAACCCTACAATGAGGAAAATAGCCCATGTTTGTTTCCAGGGCTTATTAATGTTAGACCCAAATTTGGTCTGCCCTGACAATGACTTTCAAAGTCTTCCCTGTAAAGATGCATAACTAGATGAAGATCATTATTCATACAACCCAACAGAAAACTTACATATATTAATCTTTTGCTTCAAGACAACCAGTCACTCCAAGAAAGACATTAGTTCCCACTTCCCACCCAAACCCCCACCTTATTGTAGCTAAGCGCTGGGAAACTAGTGAAGAGAGACAACTGCCAAATGTGAAACCACTTAAACTAACAAAGTATGATCACCTATTTGGGCGTTATATCTATAGTTTCAAAAAAAAAATGTAGATACCTGGCAATAACTGGCTTTTGAAGAAATATAAATAGACAATCCAAAGCACAGGCTTCAAAGTGTTTTTTTAGCCTGAATTATAGATTTGATTATCAATGATGGTTGTCAATTCTTAACGCACATTAGTATCATTTGAGTAGCTTTTAAACAGCACTGATGCCACACCCTAAGATTAATATTCAATTGGTGTGGCACAGAGCATGCTAGGTGATTCTACTGAGCACCAAGGCATGACTGTGAATATATATAATCAGATTTACTTGAAAATTGCCTGCTCTCTGCACTCCTCTGCAAGGTTTAGACATTGATAAAAACTAGAAGTAAAATAAAGCAGAGAATTTTGAGAACATTTTAGTCTCAGTTCCTGCATATTTTAGGGAAAGTGAAATATTAGGTCTAGAATTTCTTCCTGGTTGTCTCAGTTCTCCATTTTATTTTGCTAGAATATACTCAATCTTGTCAAAATACTCTTAGCACCTAATAACACATAGAACCTCACAAATATTCCAAATTAATCTAAGCAATATAAGAAATGAAGGTAAAAAAAATATGAAGTCTGTTGGTTAATAATTTCTCTTGGCTGAATCACAGTAGTCATAGGAGAAGTCACAGGAGTTGAGAGTTTATTCACCCCACCTCACCCTTTTTGGAGCTTGTAAAGATTAGCGAGGGAGATTTATATAAAGAAGGTATGTTTTGCCCTTGTCTGTATTTCTGGTTTTGTCCTTTTAAGTTCTCATCAAAAATAGGTGCATTGAGATCATGATTTGTCTGTAAGCCTTATATAACATATTTTTCATTGTTGTTGCCAGGCATAAAGTTTATTTAATTTAGAAAGATCTCTTGGGGTGCCTGGATGGCTCAGTGGATTGAGTGTCCGACTTTGGCTCAGGTCATGATCTCATGGTTCATGGGTTTGAGCCCCACATCAGGCTCTGTACTGACAGCTCAGAGTCTGAAGCCTGCTTCAGATTCTGTGTCTCCCTCTCTCTCTGCCCCTCCCCTGCTCATGCTCTGTCTCTCTCTTGCTCTCTCTCTCAGTAATAAACATGAAAAAAACAGAGAAAGATCTCTAATAGAGTTCTGGTACTTGCTTTTCCATATTTTTAAAGACCTTTTATAAACTACATTCTTTCCTGATTTTACCTCATGATGCAAAATCTGCTGGTTTATATAATTAACATTTTTTTCTTTCTATATTTTCACCAAATCATTATCTCTTATTTATATTCCTTTTTCTTTTTGCTGTCACTTCGGAAACTTTTCTTAATTTATATTCCCTTCCTCCCACTGACTTTTATTTTCATTTTTGCCATCATATTGTTTATTTCCAAGAGATCTTTTTTGTTTTAGGAATATTTGTTTTTATTTGTCCCTGTCATTCTCTTATGGTTCCAGTTTTCTTCATGTCTTTGGGAATATTCACACCATGTTTTTGGGTGTTATTTGTTTGTTTTTAAGTTTTCCTCCCTTTCTGCAGCCCACCAAGTTATTTTTTTTTCTTTTTGATTTCAGCTCCGTCTATCATTCCTCTGATCTCTGGTGATTCTTGGTTGCTCAACCTTGTTTAAGAATAAGGCAAGGAAAGGCTAATTAGAAGTGATTATTTCAGTAAGGACTGACGTTGGCAAGATTTGATGTAGGATGGTCTAGCCTAATACTTAGGTAGAGAAAATTTGAATGTCAGAATCTTTAAGTTTTTCCTCTTGGGTCAGTCAGATCCTACAGAGAACCCTTGCTAACCTTCAGTGTGGAGGGAGAAGGTTTGCCTGTCAGAGGAAAAAGAACCCTGGAAAACTCAGCATTCATTATGCCTAACTTAGTTCCATATGAAACCTCCATTTTTAACTGTGCCTGTGTCCCTGGTGAATCTGTTTTACTCTTCATGGGGAAGAAACCTTCTGTCTTTGGCTAGGGTTGCAAATAAGTGGTTTCCTGGCAGTGAACCAGGGGTCTGGTTGCTTATAAAACACTTTCAAGTAATCCTTTTCATTTTAGCATCTCTTTTTGTTCCAGCTTCCAACTTAAGTTAAACTGTTATAGATGTAAGTTTTTATGTATAACCTATGTCACCACAAAGCAAAAACCTATAGTAAACACACAAAATATAAAGAAAAAGGAACATAAATATACCATTAAAGAAAGTCATCAAAGCATAAAGGAAGAGAAAAAGAGAAAAAGAAAGAAACAGAGAGGAACTTCAAAAACAGCCAGTAAACAATTAACAAAATGGCAATAAGTACGTATCTATCATAAATTGCTTTAAGTGTAAATGGGACTAAATTAGCCAATTTAAAGGTATACAGTGGCTGAATGGATTTTTTAAAAAGATCTATCTCTATGCTGCCTACAAAAGACTAACTTCAGATGTAAGGACACATACAGACTGAAGGTAAAGGGAAGAAAAAAGATATTCCACGCAAGTGGAAACCAAAAGAAAGCTGAAGTAGCTATACTTACATCAGATAAAATAGACTTTAAAACAAAGACAGTAATAAGAGACAAAGATGGGTGTTACATAATGATAAAGGGGTCAGTCCAACAGGAGGCTATAACGTGTAAATATTCATGCATCCAACATAGGAACACCTAAATATATAAAGAAATATTAACAGATTTAGAGGGAGAAATAAAAACAGAAATACAATAATAGAGGATTTTAATATCCCACTGACATCAATAGATAGATTATCCAGACAGATAATCAACAAGGAAACATCAGCCTTAAATGACACTCTAGACCAGATGGACTTAATAGATATATGCAGAACATTACACCCAAAAGCAACAGAACATTCTTCTCAAGTGCACATGGAGCATTTTTCAGGATAGATCACAAAACAGGAAAGGGCACAAAACAAATCTTAATAATTTTAAGAGGATTGAAATCCTATCAAGCATCTTTTCTGACCATAACTGTATGAAATTAGAAATTAATTATATGAACAAAACTGGAAAACTCACAAATATGTGGAGATTAAACAGCATGTTACTAAAAAAAAAAACAGTGGGTCAAAGAAGAAACCATAAGAGAAGTAAAAAATACCTTTATGGAAGTATAAAAATAGAAATAGAACATACGAAAATTTGTGCGATGCAGCAAAAGGTAGTTCTAAGGCGCAAGTTTGTAGCAATAAAAGCCCACCTTAAGAAACAGTAAACATCTCAAAAAAAAAACAACTTAAATTTATACCTAAAGGAACAAGAAAAAGGAAAAAAAAAAAAAACAAAGTTCAAAATTAGTAGGGGGAAAGAAATAAATAAATCAGAGTAGAAACAAATGGAGACTAAAAAATATAGAAGAAATCAATGAAACTAAGAGCTGATTTGTTGAAAAGATAAAATTGATAAATCTTTATTCAGATTCATCAAAAAAAATGAGTCCAATAGATAAATTCCTGAAAACATATACACTTCTAAGACTAAATCAATGAAATAGAAAATCTGAACAGACTGATTACTGATAAGGAGATTGAATCAGTAATCAAAGACCTCGTAAGAAAAAAAGTCCAGGACCAGACGACTTCACTGGTGAACTCTATAACACATTCAAAGAATAATTAATATCAATATTACTTGTATTCTTCCAAAAAAATAGAATTAAAATAGGAGGGAACTCTTTCAAACTCATTTTATGAGGACAGTATTATCTTGGTACCAAAACCAGACAAGGACATCATAAAAAAAGAAAATTACTGGTGACTATCCATGCTGAATAGATATAAAAATCGTCCACAAAATATTAGCAAACAAAATTTAATAATAAAATGGTTATACATAATGATCAAGCGAGATTTATTCCAGTGATGCAACTTTTGAAAATCAGTCAGTGTGTTATACCATATTAATAACATCAAGGATAAACATCATATGATCATCTCAACATGCAGAAAAGGCATTTGACAAAATTCAGCATCCATTTATGATACAATCTCTCAACAAATTGTGTATATAGAGAAGTCACCTCAACATAAAATTTTTAAAAAGCCATATATGACAAACCCACAGCTAACATCCTTCTTAATGATGAAAAGCTGAAAGCATTTCCTCTAAGATCAGGAACACAAGAATAGCCACTGTCATCACTTTTATTCAACATGGTATTTAAAGTCCTAGCCAGAGCAATTATGTGAGGAAAAAAAAAATTCTAGATGCAGAAAATAATAATAATAATAATAATAATAATAATAATAATTGCAATAGAAAATCCTAAGGACTCCATATAAAAACTCTTAGGACTAATAAATGAATTCAGTAAAGTTGATACCAAATCAATACACAAAAATCTGTTGCATTTCTGTAGACCAATAATAAACTATTGGAAGGAGAAATAAAGAAAACAATTCCACTTAATCTGCATCAAAAAGAATAAAATACTTGAGAATAAATTTAAGCAAGAAGGTGAAAGAACTGTCTATTGAAAACTATAAGACATCAATGAAAGAAACTGAAGAAGACCTAATACATGGAAAGATATTCCATGCTCATGGATTGAAAGAATCAATATTGTTGAAATGTTCATACTATCCAAAGCAATCAACAGATTCAGTGCAATCCCTATCAAATTTCCAATGCAATTTTTCAAAGAAATTGAATAATCCTAAAATTTTTATGCAACAATAAAAAAATCCAAATGGTCATAGGGATCTTAAGAAAGAAAAAGTTGAAAACATCACACATCCTGATTTCACACTATATTACACAGCTATAGTGGTTAAAACAGTATGGTATTGAAATAAAGCAGATTCTTTATACTGGATACTAACCCTTTATCCAGAGGGTTATTCATAGATTAATGAAACAGAATAGAGAGTACAGGAATAAACCCATACATACAGGGTCAATTAATTTACAACTCCAGATATAATTTACAACTCAAGAATATACAATGGAAGGATAGTCTCTTTAATAAATGGTGTTGGAAAAACTGAACAGCCACAAGCAAAAGAATGACACTTGGCCACTGTCTTATACCATACAGAAAAATTAGTTCAGAATGGATTATAGAATTCTCCCTTCTGCCTATAAAGTTTTTTCATTCTGTACAGTTCCTAAGAACTCTTTTCTCACTGTTAGATGGAATGCTACTCAATTCATGAATCATTGGATAAAGCCAATACGATCTTAAAAAAAAAAGGATTGGGACGCCTGGGTGGCACAGTCGGTTAAGCGTCCGACTTCAGCCAGGTCACGATCTTGCGGTCCGTGAGTTCGAGCCCCGCGTCAGGCTCTGGGCTGATGGCCCAGAGCCTGGAGCCTGTTTCCGATTCTGTGTCTCCCTCTCTCTCTGCCCCTCCCCCGTTCATGCTCTGTCTCTCTCTGTCCCAAAAATAAATAAACGTTGAAAAAAAAAATTAAAAAAGAAGAAAAAAGATTAAAGACTTGAAACCTGAAACCTTAAAATTTCTAGACAAAAACATAGGCAATAAGCTCATTGACATAGGTCTTGGTGAAGATTTTTTGAATCTGACACCAAAAACAAAAGCAACATAAACAAAAATAAATAAGCGAGACTGTGTCTTACTAAAAAGCTTGTGTATAACAAAGGAAACCATTAACAGAATGAAAAGGTAACCTACAGAATGGGAGAAGATATTTGCAAATCGTATATCATGAGCTAATATCCAAAATATATAAAGAACTAATTCAATAGCAAAAACAAACGGCACAACAACGAAAAACAATCTGATTTAAAAAATGGGCAAAAGATCTAAAAAGACACTTTTCCAACCTGTGTGAGGAGGTATCTCATCATGGTTTTGATTTGTATTTTGGTGATGATGAGTGATGTTGAGCATCTTTTCATGTATCTGTTATCCATCTAGATGTCTTCTTTGGAAAAGTCTATTCATGTCTTCCTCCCATTTCTTAATTGTGTTATTTTTTGGGTGTTGAGTTTGTGAGTTCTTTATACATTTTGGATGCTAACCCTTTATCCAATATGTTGTTTACAAATATCTTTTCCTATTCTGTAGGCTACCTTTCAATTTTGTTGATTGTTTCCTTCACTGTGCAGAAGTTTTTTTATCTTGATGAAATCCCAATAGTTCATGTTTGCTTTTGTTTCCCTTGCCTTCGGCAACATGTCTAGAAAGAAGTTGCTCTAGCCAAGGTCAAAGAGGTTGTTGCCTCTGTTTTCTTCTAGGATTCTGATGGTTCCCTGTCTCACATTTAGACCTTTCATCCCTTTTGAATTTATTTTTGTGTATAGTGTAAGAAAGTGGTCCTGTTTCATTCTTCTGCATGTCACTGTCCAGTTTTCCAACACCATTTGTTGAAGAGACTTTTTTTCCATTGGATAATCTATCCTTCTTTGTCAAAGATGACTTGAACATACAGAGGGAGGTCAGTGGCAGATGGGCTAGATGGGTGATGGGTGTTAAGGAGGGCACTTGTCATGAGCACTGGGTGTTGAATGTAAGTGATGAATCACTGAATTCTACTCCTGAAACCAATATTGCACTATATATTAACTAAAATTTAAATTTAAAAAAAATTTTAAAAGATTTTTCCGAAGAAGATATACAGATGGCCAACAGGTATATGAAGGTTGCTCAGCATCATTAATCATTAGGGAAATATAAATTAAAACTTCAATGAGAGATCGGCTATTATCAAACAGACAAGAAATAACAAGTGTTGGCAAGAATGTGGAAAAGAGGGAACCCTCATGCACTGTTCATTGGAATGTAAATAGGTGCAGCCACTATGGAAATTTCATTAAAAAATTAAATATGGAACCATATGGTCTAGCATTTCCACTTCTGGATATTTATGCAAGGGAAATTAAAATGCTAACTTGAAAATATATATATATACACACATGCTTGTTGTAGCATTATTTGCAGTAGCCGAGATATGGAAATAGTCTAAGTGCCCAACAGTGGATGAATGGATAAAGAAATTGTGGTATATATAAAGTAGAATATTATTTAGCCATAAAAAGGAATTAAATCTTGCCATTTGTGACCACATGGATGGATTTTGAGGGCATTGTACTAAGAGAAAAAAAAATCAGAGAAAGACAAATACAGTATGACCTCTCTTATATGTGGAATCTAAAAACAAAGCAAACAGTAACAAAAAGCAAGTTCATAGATACAGAAAACAAATTGGTGGTTGGCAGAGGTAGGGGTGGAGGGTGAGAGAAATGGGTGAGAGGGGTCAAAAGGTAAAAAGGAAAAATAAAAAATTTGCTGCATTGCTGAGCAATAAAACAAAACAAAACAAAGAGCATCTTACACTGAATGTTTGTCATGTGTGAAAGCAATGGATTCTCAGTTGTGTAAGAACACATATATATCCATCTTGAATAAAAAGTGAGAAAAAGAGCCTGGCTTATCCACTATTGCGACTATATAAAACAAGTGTCGTCAAATAAACATGGAATAGTTACATTCACAACGATTGGATCAGAGATCTGAGGTGAATATGGAGGTGAAGCAAGTGGAACAATAAAGGTTCAGTCAATGTGTGGTTCCTTGAGTCTGAGGTAATTTCAGCACCCATGCTGGCTGCGTCTTCTCCCTGCAACCTGACGTGTCTGTTGGGCTCTTCATTTACATAGCTTTTCCCTTGTTAGCAGGAACTGTCTTTTAAAGTTGTTCTTTAAAAAAAAAAAGTTCCATTTTCTTAGGTCTGCTAAACTATTTGCTTTTCTGCTTCCGCAATTTTCTTGTTACTGCTTCTAATGCTGTTCTCACCATTTCGTGAGTTTATGCTGTAAAGAAATCCTTTCACTGTAGTTTTTGAGAAGTTTTGGGAGGAAGTAAGTGTAAGCACATATATTTAGTCAGCTAAATTTTACTTGGGGGTATAATAGTCAAACAAGTAGGCACAGTCTAAATGACCCCCAATATTTGACTAAATAAACAATAGGGCACTCATATAATAGAAAACTTTTCAATCATTAAAAACTGTGCAATTGAGTACTTACTGACATGAAAACATATTGGTTTCCATATGGAAAGTGACAGGTTAATAACATTAATAATAGTAGCTAACAAAGCACTTTCTCTGTCCTCACCATTCTGCTAAAATATTCTAATGGAGCTCTCCATATAATCTCTCTCTTTCACACACAAAATTCTATAAGGAAGCTACTATTTTTATCCATTTATAGATGAGGAAACTGAGGCTCAGAGAGATTAAGAAATTTCCTCATGGTCACAATGTCTTTGGCACATATTTGAAGAGACTATAACTGAGTTCAAAAATGACAGAAACAGAGCTTACAGGCACCAATGAGTTCTATTCACAAGCTTATATCAAGCATCAAAACAATAGGAGAACAATATTGACAAGGATGCTTCTCATCAAACATAGCCTCTGGTGTTCTTCTCCTTCCCCCATTGACAAGGCAGTGGTCAGTGGCTTGAGAAGGTGAGAAATCTGACAAGTCCAAGAGGCTCAAGGCAAAGAGTAGTCAGGCTTGTTTTCTTTTCTACTTTTCAGGCTGTTTCATTGCCCAGAAACATATTATTCTATCATGTAGGGTGAAAATTCTACAATTTAGCAGTCCTAATGTCTGGTTTTGTCTAGGTTCTGGATCCAAAGATGTTTTTTGTGAAACACTTATGTGATTTACTTTACACCTAAATTATGGGAATCTTCTATTTATATGCATTTAGTGGCTCTCCATAAGCAGGTCTGGCCATAGCCTATTGTACAGAATTAATAAGCAAAGTTTATGGTCATTCTGGTGCATGTTGACTGAGTAACAGACCTAGACAGAGACCTGGACAGACCTGGATATTACCTGGAATAATGCCTGATTCCCATTTGAGAATTCAGGGTGGTAGCAACCTTGCATATGCGTTTCACAGGACAGTGGCAAGGGAGGAATAAAATAAAATGAACCAAGGCATTAGAAAACATGAGATACCTGTTGGAGTTTCTCTCAGATTTCCATTAATATGGTGACAGCTGAAAGTGTGCAGCCCAAGGGGGCTTGGAAGTGGCTGAAAACACCAGTGGACTCTAAGAAGCTGAGGGCCCCTGTCCTTTGAGATTCTAATTAAATGTTGTCCATTGTGTGGTGAGATCCCATACCCTTTCCAAGCTCTCCAAAAAATATTCAGCAGGAAGTGGAGCCCTGCTCTACTAGAGCAACACATTCCTACATCAGTGGTTTTCAAACATTTTAAGTGGTAGAGATGTTATTTTAGATGGCACTCTTACATAAAAAAAAAAAAAAAAAAAAAAAGATTAAAAAGGAACTGGGACCTTTCTGACTATGTAGAGATGAGGGACAAGGAATCAGCTCAGGGCATCTATCTCGAATATTTTCATGGAATCAGAGTGCCTTTATAGAGAAAGCCATTTTGAAAAGTACTGCTCTACTTATTGCCACACTGGATGTGTTACAGAAAATATATTAACTGGTGTATGGGCTATAAATCTTAAAGTCGTCAGTTTAACTTCAAATGGAACAGGAAATTTGTGCACAAAATGTTTCTAATTATTTCCCTTGGGCTTTTGACTTTATCTAAGTCCTAGCTTTACTGGATTTAAAGGAGAAGTGAAAGCAAGTAACTAGATATTTTACTCTGGCCTATGCAGACCATCCTGCCACCTGTCCAAAAAGCAACTGGCTATATTTTACTCATTCATTCATTCATTCTTCAACGAATGTTTATTATGCTTTAATCAAGTGCCAAGAACTACTCTAGCTGGTATGGAAACTGTTGCCATGTCCTGTATTGACTGTTACATCTTTACATGAATTCTTGGAACCATAGATACTTCTGCTTCTTGATGCCTTTTCAGATCAGAATAAGCTATGAATGTTTGGATGTGTTTCTGTCAGTGCTCAAACTCTTGAAGTTCTTGATGGATTTGGTCCCATCCAGCAGAATCAACCCAGAAAGTCTCAATATCTAGAGCTTGCTCCAGTTATTACATTCACATGAAGGAGGACTCTGGTCTAAGACACAGGAACACAAAGATCATATCATTGATCAGAAACGGTAGGCCAGGAGAGACCTTCAAAAGCTTTCTATTTGTTGCTTATTTGGATCATATGCCACTTAAAAAAATGCAACTATTCCCCAGACCTAGACTCTTTAGATAAATTGTGAAGAAAAACAGTACCTTTAAAAATATCTCATGTCTTATTTGTATCAAGTTATATACATAGTTAGATCAACTACTTCTGCTTTGCTTATCATGAAAAGCAACAGTCCTTTTCCCTCCTCAGTCTATATACCATTTCCATGTCCTCCAGGACAACCCTTTCTACTTTCTTAGCTTTTAGTATTTTACCTTCATTTTGTTTCCGTATCTCTAAATAATATTTTCTTTTTTATTAATGTTTTTTCAGTTTTAAGCATTATGTGGCCTAAAAACATCTAGCTCTCTAACCACCATTACACTCTAGCCATACACAGTAACTTCCGTCTTTTCATATAATTATGTAACAATCCTATCTAACATATACTCATGATTAGTTTGCATGGTTAGACTACGTAAAGTTTATTTACCCCTGAGGCATTTTATCCACTGTGATCTTTTCCTCCTTATACACTTTGTCATGTGTCTTCTTTGCCTAGTTTTCTGTATATTTATCAGCATTTCATCTCTAAGTTCTCCTCTTGCTATGTTCAAATACTCCATTGAATCCATCAATCTTATCTCCCTGGGGACATTCTCCCAGAGCCTTCTAGCCTCACCTGTCTGGACAGGATTTTGTCCTTCATACTTGGAGCACTTTTGGGTACCTTCATCATCATCACAGATTCTCTTCACCACCCTCTTGAGCTGGAACCACTTTTCTGGATCCTGTATCTTCTGCCCTCTTGGTATTTTCTCTTGTTTTTATAGAGCACTTTTTAAAGTAGAGTCTTTAAAAAGGGCACATATCTGAATATACCTTAAATCTACCCTCACATTTGGGAATTTAGTTCCATATAAAATTAACTTTAGGAAAAATAATTTTTCTTGGAATATTATAAACTGTTTCAATGTCTTTCAGCTGCCACAAGTCTTTCTGAGAAGTTCAAAGTTATCATGATTCCTATTTTCTTTCTGGAACCCTTATTATTATTATTTTAATTATCCCCAGTGTTCTAAAATTTCACTGTGATGTACCTCAGTGCAGGTCTATTTTCACTCATTGTGCCAGACATTTAGTATGTCTTTCAATCCGGAAACTCTTGTCCTTCAGGAAATCTGAAGGACAGACCAGAAACTCATTTCTTTGCCATTGATATTATTCGTTCTCTTTTCTGGAACTTCTTTTATTTAGATATCTGGACCTCCTGGATTGGTCATTTTTATGGGCAGGGGTTATTTCATATTCATATTTTTTTTCTGCAAGAGATCAAATAGAAATAGCAACTTAGAACTGCTTTAAATTAAGTTCTTTTTAAAATGATTTAATCTTTATTTTTTATTAAAGTATTGTTAACGTACAGGGTTATGTTAGTTTCAGGGGCACAATATGATTTGACAATTCTATACATTACTCAGGCTCATCACAAGTGTATTCTTAATCCCCTTTATCTATTTTTTCCATCCCTCCACCCACCTCATATTTATATTTTTATCTCTCTGAGTCCCAGATATTTTATCTTTAGCAGTTGCTCGGTCAATAATGTTGAATCAGACTAAATTGAGTGAGTTTATATTAAGAAAATTCTGTCCTCCTGGGATTCCCTCCTTCTATACCATCTCTACGTACTGACATTCTGTCCATTCTCTAAAATCTGACCTGTCTCCTTTCCTCTGATTCTTCCACTCTATCCCTGCAGTGCTCTAATGCATCTATCACCTGCCTCTTTGGCATATATTTAACTGCTTATATGAATTCTATGTAATTTTAGATTGTAAACCCCTGGAAGGTAGGAAATTGGTCTTAAGCATCTTTGTGTACTACCTACCACCCACATATTACCTCCAATAATCTAAACCAGTGCCTACCACTACCCGGTTCTTAATAAATGTCTACTTGAATGAGTGAATAAATAAAAGAAAGTAAGGAAATTGACACCTTCTTAAAAGTCGTGTCACAGAAACTCCAAGTAGCTAAGTTCATGTTCCAATGAACAACATGACCCTCAATGGTATAATGGAAAAAAACAAACAAACAGGTATAAGCTGTTTATTTCAGCTAAGGAAGGGTGAATACAGAAAAATAGGACCATAAGGTATGATGAAAAATAGATCCTCAAAGACTGTTTTTGAATCTCAAAACGCAGCAGAAACAGCTCTTTTAAAAAGCCAGCTGAATACTTTTTTTTCTGTTAATTTTTGCTGCAATGTATATATATATTAATCCAATTTTGAATCCGATTGGCATTAACTCAGTTATTAATTGTACTTAAGGAAAATTTATAGGCAATAAGATTAATAATTAGTCAACAAGCTTATTTTCCAGGTTAACTTTATTTTGCCACTATTTGTATGTGGTGAAACTTACCAGAGTACTTCTAAAGAGGATTGTCAGTAAAGGAAACTGTGAATTTCATTTCTATGTCAGGGAATAAAATTTCTTTATAAAATGAAGAATAGAACAATGTAAAAAGGAAAATGATCCTGGGTATATCATAATAATGTATCAGTGTAGCTACAGGAGATATTTTGAACATCACCACAAAACACTGTTGGGTGAGATCCAAGTGTGTGTTTTCTATTGACCATGACAGTCTGAGCAATGTTTAGCTGAGGTCTGCACGTGTAATTGTTTCCAAAGGGTACATGGGGTATGATTCATTGATCTTTCAGGTAGCCTGACTCAATAAAAAGTTTTGGCATATTGACATAATCAGAAGAAATGTTTTGGCATCAAGTAAAAACCTTGAATCTAAAAATAATTCTTCAATATGCAGAAATATCCTTGAAATAAGGATGAGCAAGTGGTGTTTCTATTGCTCCACAATAGAGCTGTATCTGTGCTACAAAAGAAAAGAGAATTTCAGAAATTATTCAGATGAATTAAGACAAAAACAAGCCAATACAAACTGGCCCTGGTTAGTTCTAATGAGTAGGTTTTTAAATCTGGAATGCCTGCATAATTTCCTCAACATTTTCCTCTAATCTGTATCCATACAAAGAATTCTTTGACTTTGTCTAATTCTCCATATGCAATTTTTTTTTAATTTCTCAACTGTAATATGGCATAAGGCCTCAGGTAGCCTATTTATGTGTTGCCTTCAAAAATAGCTCCAAATTACTGAGACCCTGCTATGTGATGGCCTTATTGTATACATAACCTCATTAATCCTGAGAACATTCCCAGGAGAAAGGTATTTATTAGACCCACATTACAGACAAGGAAACGAGAGTCAGAGAAATGAAATAACCTTGCCAAGGTCTGAATCTAGTGAGTTCCTAAGCTTAGATTTGAACCTAGATTTATTAAAGTTATTTCCTCTTTAAAAATGCTGTATTGCTACTTTTATGTCCTTATGTATAGCACGAAAGAGATGTTGGTCATTCACTGTTAGTAGACCCAATGCCATGAGTTTATTGGCTAGGAGTTCTGCCATCCCACTGTGCCTGAATCTTTGTAATCAAAAGAAACAATTTTGCAGATGTCTGCCAAAGGCAGGGATACAGTTGTGGTTGTAGACATCAAGTTGCCAATTATGAAGTGTCTGTGTTGAACTCAGCTCTGTGCTGAGCTTAATGGACCCACAAAACACTGGAAGATCCAGTCTCCTTCTTTGATAAACTAAACAGCCATTGTTTCTATGAAAATTTTTCCTGGGGCCCCTGGGTGGCTCAGTCGGCTGAGCATCCAACTTCAGCTCAGGTCATGATCTCACGGTTTGTGAGTTCGAGCCCCGCGTCAGGCTCTGTGCTGACAGCTCAGAGCTTGGATAGAGCCTGTTTTGGATTCTGTGTCTCCCTCTCTCTCTGCCCCTCCCCTGCTCACACTCTGTCTCTCCCTGTCTCTCAAAAAGAAGTAAACATAAATTTTTTTTTAATTAGGGGCGCCTGGGTGGCGCAGTCGGTTAAGCATCCGACTTCAACCAGGTCACGATCTCACGGTCTGTGAGTTCGAGCCCCGCGTCGGGCTCTGGGCTGATGGCTCAGAGCCTGGAGCCTGTTTCCGATTCTGTGTCTCCCTCTCTCTCTGCCCCTCGCCCGTTCATGCTCTGTCTCTCTCTGTCCCAAAAATAAATAAACGTTGAAAAAAAAAAATTAAAAAAAAAAAAAAAAAAAAAAAATTTTTTAATTAAAATAAAAAGAAAATTTTTCCTACTTCTCAAGCATTTCACCAGTGGCCATTGAAATGATTTTAGGTGGTTACCCTGAATTAGGTAATACTGAATTTCGAAGAGAGATGTATTCCTTTTTCTATCCTTCAATAACCATCAAGAAGAATGGCTCAGTTTGGTGCTAGTATGCTTTTAAAATTCCTGCTAATCTCTTTTGTCAATGAAGTCAAAGTAGGTATTTGGCTCAGAGGCTTTGGCAAGCAAGAGACCATTTATTTTATTGGTATCCTCTATTTATGAAAACTGATGCTAACTTTCTGTTTATAAAGTGATATAAACTGCCCTTTCTAAATGAATTTAGGCTAAAAAGTGAGTCACTGAAATAAAGTTAATAAAAAAATCTAATAATACAGACATATGGCAACAATACATGTTAAGCAATAATACCAGGATATGGCAAGAAAGCTAACCCTGAAAAATCTAAAGAGAAGAGGCAGGGTCTTGGGCAGGTCATTTTGTAGCATGCCATGGACTAGGCTCTGCCTCAGCTCAATTGCAGGGAAAAACTGTCTCCAACTCCTTCTGTAAAGAATTACAGAAAATTCTGTAAAAAATGTCTGTAAAAAACAGAAGTGGAAAATGCCTTCTTATAGAAGAGAAGTTGTACATTTAACAAGTACTCATGGGGCGCCTGGGTGGCTCAGTCAGTTAAGCCTCTGACTTCAGCTCAGGTCATGATCTCACAGTTCGTGAGTTCGAGCCTCACGTCAAGATCTGTGCTGCCAGCTCAGAGCCTGGAGCCTGCTTCAGATTCTGTGTCTCCCTCTCTCTCTGCCTCTCCCCTGCTCATGCTCTGTTTCTCTCTCTCTGTCTCTCAAAAATAAATATACGTTATAAAAATAAAAGTACTCATTTGAGCCTCATTCTCAGTAATTAGGTGCTATCACAAATAGAGTGACCAGTAAGTCACTTTCATTGTAGGCAAACTATAAATAATCTCTGGAAATAAGATCAAGTTGTTTGTAAAAAGATACAGATAACAAACCTTGATATCATGGGTTCTAGCAATTAAAAGAGTTTCATTTGCAGAAATATAACCAGAATAAGCACGTAATATTATCTGCTACTTAGTTATGGCAACTAAAGAGCATCTTGCCTTCTATACAAACCTTCTCCTTAGGATGCAAATACAGGCAACTTAATGATTGCCTTCCTGCCCAACATCAGCCAAGAATACATACTCCACATAAAGCAAACATCCCACATCCAAAGCTTAGTGATTTCATCCCATTATCTGGCTTTAAACATCCTCTATGTGCTAACACTCCTATGTCTGCTTTGTGAGGATGGGGTTTTTGTTTCTGTGCTGAAACATGTGGTAAGTAGTCCTGCACATTTGCAGATTGAATTAATGAAGACTGCCATTTAAGCTCTGCATTTTATGTAATCATTCCAGAAAGAAATCCTTCTGTAATGTTTTTCACTGTTCCCCGCTTTCTCTATAGCATGGCTCAACATTAACTTCCATGTGTCAGAGGTGTCACTATGGAAAATAAATACAAAAAGAATAGTTATAAAGCACGCTGACCTCCTTGGATAATAGTGAGCCTCACAAAGCTGTTTCCCTGTACCGAATGGCCCCCGGTTGATAAACCTTCCAAACTCTTGCCACTACTTTTTCCATTTTCCTTTCTCTACCATGGTTGCAAGACTGTCAGTTATCATTATCTTTCTCTACCATGGTTGCAAGACTGTCAGTTATCATTATTGTTCATTGTCAAAGTACCTGATTTTAGCAGCTTCCTTAAAAAATTCTGGGATGGCTGCTTCTATATCATCAGGCTTATTAGAATTCAGAGATATGTATATATACATACAAGTATATGTAAATGTATATATATATATATTTCCCCTGGTTGGAATTGAGTGCTCTGGAGAGGCAGAAGGAAGATTTCTTTTCTTTTTTTTAAAGTTTATTTATTTATGCTGAGAGAGAGCAAGAGAGAGCAGAGGAGACGCAGAGGGAGAAAGTGACAGAATCCCAAGCAGGCTATGCTATCAGTGAGAAGCCCTATGCAGGGCTTGAACTCGAACTCATGAACCATGAGATCATGATGTGGGCCAAAATTCAAGAGTAGGATGCTCAACCGACTGAGCCACCTGGGTGCCCTGGGACCTTTCCTATATGATTAGTGGGGTGCTACATGAGCTTAATACAGAGGCTTTGTGATATCCATTTTAGCTGCTGAGAGGCATTTTCTTTAGCTTTGTATTCCAAGTGAGCAGTCTAGTAGAAGTTTCCAGATAAATAACCTCTAAATAAGTGGGGGTGCTGGTGTAAAAAATAAATACAGCCTAATAATATTTAAAATTCATTCATTTTTCACAATTTGAATTTAATCCTCAGTCAAGTTATTTTCTAAGGTAGAATCTCTTTTACCCAAATACATCATTTCAGGGATAATGGGGTCTTCATGTTCTAATCTCCATGAGTTTTGCTAACTCATTTCATTTTGTCATAGTTAATTCTTTCAATTAAAAGTTTTGATTCTTATTAAAATAAAAATCCATGTTCACCAAAAAAGGTAACGTGTTGAATCCTGTCAGTGAGTTTAGCCTAATCCAAAACATTCCAAATCCTTTCCTGAAAGCAAGGTTTGATAATTTTTATGGACCTATTACATGTCAAGTGGCCCTTCACATGGCACTGAAAATAAAACAAAAACTCTTCCCATAACCCATGACATCCTGCAAGATTCAACTGGCTGCTTCTCTTCTAATCTTCTCATGCTCTCTCCTCTGGTTCAGAATCTCCCAGGCCTCTTGGCCTCCTTTTATTTGTGCCTCAAAAGAGCCAAATTCCTTTGCACCTCAGTCTTGATGTTCCCTTAGCTCAGGGACATCTGCTCCCTGGCTTTTCACATTACTAGGTTGTCACCTCTTCAGAGGAGCCTCTTTTGAATATCTTATTTAAATTGGATCTTCTTGGGGGCACCTGGGTGACTCAGTTACGTGCCCAACTCTTGATTTGGGCTCAGGTCATGATCTCACTGTCATGAGACTGAGCCCTGCATCAGGCTCTGTGTTTAGCATGGAGCCTGCTTGGGATTCTCTCTCTGCCCTTCCCCCACTTGCGTATATGCGTGGGTGCATACATGCACACTCATTCTCTTGTAAATAAATAAATTAAATACATAAATACATATCTTCCTTCCATATATCCTCTCTTGTTGAAAATTCATTTTCTTCATAGCTCTTACCATAGTTGTAATTATTTATTTGTTGAGTTATTTTTTTCTCTCTTTTCCCTTATACTTAAAGTTCTGTGATAGCAAATTATCTATTTAGAGACCATCATAACTTCATTATTTGGCAAAGTAGGCTGTAAACAAATGTTAATGGATGAAAGGATGGGCCACTGGGCTCCTGAAGGCTGAGGAAAGGGAGGTTTTGTGGGGAAAACACTGAATATAGAGAAAGAGCTCACTCTGAAGATCCAGTTGACAATAAAAATTCCCTCTGGGTCCAAAATAGAGAGCGCAAATGAGTGAAGACAGCAGGAATATGATTACAGAAAGGAATTTCCCCTCATTCTAAGTGTTTGGAGGATACCATGAAGTAGTGAGAAAGCTGATGACTTGGAAAAAGATGACTTCATCTCACTAAAGATGATGGATGGGACTTAGCTAACCCAATATTTGCCATGAGAGTATAAGAGGCTATTAAAGCCAGAACTCGATTTTTTTTCAAGAGAAGCTAGAAATATAACATTTCAAGTGAATTATATTAATTTTTTTAAGTTTATTTTGAAAGAGAGCAGGGCAGAGACAGAAGGAGAGAGAGAACCCCAAGCAGGCTCTGTGCTGCCAGCTTGGAGCTCAATGCTGGACTTGGTCCCATGACCATGAGATCATGACCTGAGCCAAAATCAAGAGTTGGATGGAAGCTTAGCCAACTGAGCCACCCAGGCTCCCCTGGATTCTACCGAAATCAATGCTGGCAACTTAATCAGAAACTTTAAAACTTTAGAGGGGCCAGTTTCTAGTGAGCTAAACATACCTGTTTGAACTGCTATTCTCACAAAAATTGTCATTCCCTTTGTAGGTTTCCTACAGGCAAAATCTCTTAAAAGTATAGAGTGATCCCTAATAACTCCCTAAAACTCACTGCCATCACTTGGAAATCTGAGTGGTTTAAAATTCAACTTTTCCAAGACAATCAAGACCATTGTTCTGAGTTCTGTCTTCCAAATCCGTGTCAGTTACAAAATATTTCTTTAATATACCTAACTCAGTCATTAGAAACTTGAGTGCCTAGATAGGCAGCTATAATTTTTCTCTCTGCTAGGTTATAACTTGTGCAGCTTACAGTTGTATTTTATTTATTTTTATTTTTTTTAATGTTTATTTTTCAGAGAGACAGAGACAGAGAGAGCATGCACAGGGGTGGGGGCAGAGAGAGAGGGAGACACAGAATCCGAAGCAGGCTCCAGGCTCTGAGCTGTTGGCTGAGAGCCTGATGTGGGACTCGAGCCACAAACCATGAGATCATGAGCTGAGCCAAAGTTGGCTGCTTAACCAACTGAGCCACCCAGGCGTCCCTTAAAGTTGCATTTTAAAACTTATTACATGGGCGCCTGGGCGGCGCAGTCGGTTAAGCGTCCGACTTCAGCCAGGTCACGATCTCGCGGTCCGTGAGTTCCAGCCCCGCGTCGGGCTCTGGGCTGATGGCTCAGAGCCTGGAGCCTGTTTCCGATTCTGTCTCCCTCTCTCTCTGCCCCTCCCCCGTTCATGCTGTGTCTCTCTCTGTCCCAAAAATAAATAAATGTTGAAAAAAAAATTTTTTTTTAAAATAAATAAAACTTACTACATTTTATCCTTTTTATATTACTGATTTTGCTCTGGAAATTGATTTAAAATTGATTTACATGAAAGGAAATTGTCAGGATAAGTCTTGTTCCTTATTTTCATGGGGTTTATGGCTTGTGCAGTCTGTTGTCAGTATACTATGGTCCAAGGGCCAAATCTGCTCAGTCAGCTATTTTTATACAGCCTGAGAGCTAAGAATGGTCATTACATTTTTAAATAGTTGAAGCATTCAAAGAATAATAATATTTTGTGACACACAAAAATTTTATGAAATTCAAATTTTAGTGACCATAAATAAAATTTTATTGGAATGCAGCCACACTCGTTCTTCATTGTGCTGTCTATGGCTGCTTTTGTACAATAATAACAGAGTTGAACAGTTGCAAAATATACCGTATGGTATACAAAGCCTAAGATATTTACTGTTGGCCCTTTACAGAAATTTAGATCTAGAGAAGTAATTACTAGACTTCGGGATTTCATGGACCAGTAAAATTAAAGAGGTAGAGAGGAAAGTAAACAAACACAGAGCTGCCAACTTTTAGTGTACTGCCAATAAAGACCCTTAAACAAATGTTGTCATCACCAGAATTTAATAAAAGAAGGTATATTATAGCAGAAAGAAATAATAATGGACATATTCTCAGAATAAAGGGAATAGTGTATGCTTAAAATCATGGGTCTTGACAGATACCATATGGTTTCACTCTTATGTGGATCCTGAGAAACTTAACAGAAACCCATGGGAGAGGGGAAGGAAAAAAAAAAGAAGTTAGAGCGGGAGAGAGCCAAAGCATAAGAGACTCTTAAAAACTGAGAACAAACTGAAAGTTGATGGGGGTGGGAGGGAGGGGTGGGAGGGTGACGGGTATTGAGGAGGGCACCTTTTGGGATGAGCACTGGGTGTTGTATGGAAACCAATTTGACAATAAACTTCATATGTTGAAAAAAAAAAAAAAGCATGGGGCTTTAGAGTTAAACCTAACTAGTTTGAATATAGGGTCCACTTTTCTCTACATGTCATGAAAATTTTCAGATTGATCCTTTTTTTTTTTTTTTGTATTATTTTAAATAAACCAACAAGTCCTAGGTTATCCCATTTTCCCATTTTTTTCTTTACCCAGCTCACACTCCTGGATCTCACCCTACTAAGAATGACTGTTATATGGGAATGCATCTGTTTTTTGTCTTTTATTATTCCTCACCTTTATTTATGCATCCCAAGTACCAAATTAGTTTTAATACCCTTGAAGATGGAGACTACAGTTTGTACTTTTTTTTTTTTTTTTTTTTACCATTTTAGCATCTAATGTGATACTAATATAGTTAGGGTTCCTGTACTATATAGAATTAGTCCCCTGGATAGAGAGTTCTCCTGGCTCCCACATTGTACCTTCTGCCTTATCCACAGAAAATACTGAGTCTGAGAAACAAAATCATTAGTCTTTTCTACCTTTCAGAAATAAATGGTTGCTTTCCAGAGCTAATTAGGATGGTCCAGTGTTGGCAATACAAACATGACAGAATGTCTCTTTATAATCTCTTTTTGTATAATTCATTTCTCTTATAGTCATATATAATATGATATAGATCACAAGTTCAAGAGCATTTTGCCTTTTATCCATGTGGCACAAAGTCAAGTAAGGTCCCTATTAGAATGGGTACCTGACTTTAAAAACCTGTGATCATCTAGAAATAATATTAAGAGAAAACTTAATATAGTAGCTGAAATATATAATTTGCTGGCTTAGAGAAAAAAATGGACCATAATGGCTCTTAAAAAAAATTAAGTAATTACAGGATTCAGCTGCTTGAGCTTTGATTCAGCATAGGACCAACAAGCCCCTAGGACTCCTGTGGAGTTTTCTCACTGCCTCTCAGCTGGAGCTAACCCTTCAAAGTAATTAAGAAATAATTTCATAGTAGCCACACATGTAGGCAATCAGATCCAATATAGGAAACACCTGTTTTTACTTCAATTCTGGCTTGCTTTCTAATAGGGCATATTTGCCTTGGGACATTGTGTTTGCTTGTGTAATTGTGCATAGAGCATTTTCAGATTTCACCACAGATGGATCCTGAAAGCAGTTCTGAGTGAGTGTGTCTGGGTAAGCAAGACCCAAAAAGCCCTCCTGCTCTTCTGTACAAGCAGACGTAAGCAGAATGAGGCCTTGCCCTACTCTCTGCCCACACCATGCAGGGCAAACAGGAAGCAGTTGGTGAACAGCTTGAGTCTTTCCAGGCTTAGCAACCAGGTTTTTATTTGGTTTACAACTCCCGACCCATCCAACCAAAAACAGTGGAAAATATGCAGGTCAACAGCCAGACAGTGATAAATGCTGACAAGTAGTCACATTGTCATCGAAGTAGAAGAGGCTCTGATCCAGTGGCAGGATATGCCTCAAGTGTGTGGAGTTTCAGTATTATGCATATTAGCTGCACCCTGATAGGTGTGTTCATGAACCAGCCCAGAAGAAGGATGTTCTGATAGTCACAAAAGAACAGAAAGAGTTGAGGACATGGAGAACATAGAGACAGAGAAAAGAATTGCAAGGAGAATATGGATTGAGGAGATTCCAAAGTCCAAAAAACCAGGTCAGAATAAAAAGTGACATTCATTAGTTTTGTTTATACATATGAATGGAAATGACGTGGAGAACAGGGGCAATGGAATGGAAAAAGTCATGCTCGCAAGAAGTAGGTTGATATTTATGATAAGAGTATTTTAGGCTTGAATTATCTATCATTTTCTTCAATTTTATACTTTGTTTTGGGTGGACAGAAATATAGGAAAATATTAACAATATTCATGACTTGTGCATAAATTAAGTGCTTAGACATAATGTGTTAGATACTAGTTTTACTGAGGTATAATTTATATACTGTAAAATTTACCCTTTTTAAGCGTACAATATAGTGGGGCTCTTTTTGTATATTACCAGAGTGTGCACCTATCACTACTACCTAGTTTTAGAAGATTCCATCACTGCTCCCCTCAAAAAGTCTATGCCCATTAGCAGTTTCCCCTCCTCCAGACTCTTCAAATCCTAATCAGCTCTCTGTCTCTCTGGCTTTGCCTGTGGTGGACATTGCATACACATGGAATCATAGAATATGTGGCTTTTTGTGTGTAGCTTCTTTTACTTAGTAGGATGTTTTCAAAATTTGTCTGTGTAGTAGCATATAACATTACTTCACTCCTTATGCCTAAATAATATCCCACTGTATGGGTATCTCACATTTTGTTTATTCATCAGTTGATAGACATTTGGATTGTTTCCATTTTTGGAAATTATGAATAATGCTACCATGAACACTTGTGTGCAAGTTTTTGTATGGATGTACATTTTCAATTATCTTGGGTATGTAGGAGTGGAATTGTTGGATCATGTGGTCACTGTATGTTTAACTTTTTGATAAACTACCAGGAATTGTTTTCCAAAACAACTGCCTGATTTTCCATTCCCTCCAGGGAATGAGGGTTTCAATTTCTTTGTATCCTCTCCAATGCTTGTTATTATCCACCTTTTTGGTTATAGCCTTCTTACTAAGTGGTCAGTTGTAATGATTCTGAGTAGGCCTCCAAACTACCACAGGTGAAATGGGGCTGGGTATTTCATCTGGTTTTAACATCTGATTCATATTATTTTAGAATTGTAGACCAAATTAATTAAATTAAGAATGTACATTTGATTCTAATTTAGGTCTGATTTTACCCTGTCAGTGGGTATCACTTAATGTGGGTCATGTTTTAATAATTATCATGGGCATAATATATGTGTGCTTTTTAATTTTTTTTAAATTTTATTTAAATCCAATTGAATTAACATATAGTGTAATAATGATTTCAGGAGTAGAATTAGTGATTCATCACATATATAACACCCAGTGCTCATCCCAACAAATGCCCTTCTTAATGCCTATTGTCCACTTAGCACATCTCTCCACCCAACACCCCTGCAGCAACCCTCAGTTTGTTCTCTGTAGTCAAGAGTCTCTTATGGTTTATTCACAAAATCAAGTTTTGGGTTAAGTACTGATGTAAACCAAGTGATTAAGCTGATACCCACATTGAAGTAGATGAGCACTCTGTTTGCAGGGACCTGATTGGCTGTAACTGCTTGTTAACCAAACAGAATAGCACAGGTGCACAACCCTAGTAATGGCTGCCAAGGCTTTTTCCTAATGGAGGTACATTGAGGCAGTACAGTATGAGGTATTGAAAAGAGGTCTGGCCTAGCAATCAAGGGATTTGGATTTCAGTTCTGTAATGAACTGTACCTAATCTTGTTCCCCAGCACTGACTCTTTCCTACCAGGTTGGATATGACGTCTCTTTGCTTACTATAGTCTCCCTGTACTTATACAGAGTGCACTTAAAAGTTTTTACATTATTGCTTCCTTAACTGACTGCTTTTGGTCTCTCATCTGTAAGCCCTGTGAGGTCGAGGAATCCCTTCTGGTTTGTCTTCCATTTCATTGTCACTGCTTTATCCTAGTGTCTGACATGAAGTAACTGGTTATTAAATATTATGAAGATCTCATACACATCGACGAACAACAACTTCAACTTAACATTAATATCAAGTGTTATTTACCTAAATGTACCTCCCTTTAGAGATTAAATGTTCTTATTTGTAAAATAGAAATTGGGGGTATTAGTAGTATGTACCTCGTTGTGTTTTTATGAGGATTAAATTAAATATAAGTTTAGACACTTCAGTTGGTGTCTAAACTTCAGTTGGCACACAATAATCAATTATTAAATATGCTTCACTATCATTATTTTGATTTTCAGTCTCCAATACCATTTTCTCAATGAAAATTAGAAAATTAGAAACCGCTCAGGTGGTTAAGTGTCCGACTCTTGATTTCAGCTCAGGTCATGATCTCATGGTTGGTGTGTTCAAGCCCCACGTCAGGCTCTGCGCTGATAGTGTGTAGCCTACTTGAGATTCTCCCTCTCTCTCTGTTCCACCCCTGTGTGCACCTTCTCTGCCTCTCTCAAAAATAAATAAATAAACTTAAAAAAAAAAGGCCTGAATAAGGGTCTCATTAAAATGCCTCCCATTTCTAATATTCTTATATGACATTTGCTAGTATGATAATCCATATGCATGGTGCTTATGAATATTCCATTTCTGGAGCAGGTGATATGGTGTTGACATGTGTATGTAGGAGCTTGATAACAATAAAAATTCCTGATTTCATTTATGGAGACAAAATTACATATGACAACTGTTGTTTTTCTCCACAGCATTTGTGGTTTGAAACTCAGCTTTATTTTTCTTTTGTACATTGATGATGTACAGTGAAATATTAAGGTGGGCTTAGGAAAGTTTCAGAAAATGTCAAGTGTCCTTTGTGGTGAAATCAAATCCTGTGGGTTGTTGCTTTTTGATTTATAAAAGGTCATAATCATGGACCATTTCAAATTTTCAAAGTAACTTTACGAGTATTCTGCTTCTCTGGGGAACTACATTATAGAAAATACACTAGCCCTAACTGGTTTTCTAACTATGCTCTGCAACTCCAAACCTGAATTCCTAATATTATCCAGGAGGAAAATGCAATATTAATTCCTACTCTTCCGAAAATATTTTCTTGAAAATAATAAACCTCTATTTAGGGAAAATGGCTATTACTCAGATTCAATCCATTTATACCACTATTGATTTATGTTAAAGGACTATCTAATTGGCTTTGTCAGTCATATTTGGATTAATGAAGTATAGATGATTCATACCCCAATCAAATCCCATGGGTAAATTTAACTCCCCTCAAGCTATCTTTGTGTTTCTACTTCTTATCCTATCTTCTCTACCTAAGACTAAACTCTCCATGTCTCTTCTCTTTTATCTTTCTTGGTTTGACCTCGTACAATCTTTTGACTTTTATTTCATCTCCATCACCTTTTCTTTTTCCAAACCACTTGCCTCTTTTTAAAAAATTTTATCATCTGTACATAAAAGAGAGATTTTAGTAAAAGTCCTAATTTTTACATAGTTTATTCTTACAAGATAATTTCACTACACTGAAGATTTCTGTAGCTAATTCCACAAAGGTCAAGGAGCATTTAGCCAAAATGCCACTGAGCAAATCACATATTACATGGCTTTGAGCCATTTGCAATCCAAATACTTAATACCCATGAATAAACCTTGGTTGGAATTACAGAATGACAGAATGTGGGAACCTTTTATAATCCCCTGTTCAAATATCCCTTTTAATGTGAAATGTAACTCAGTAGAAATTATTCCAAAATAAAGTGAATAAACCTAAATGAATAGGTTAATGTATATTGTAAGCCCTCATATAGTCATTACGTAGGTTAAGAAATGAAACATTGCCAAGTATAGATTTATAGGAATTTTGTCATTTGGTATGTCTGAACATTTGTGTCTTCCAACTCCCGTTCATGTCCTAATCCCCAAAGGTGATGGTATTACTAGGTGGACCCTTTGGGAGGTGATTAGGTCATGAGAGTGGAGCTCTCATGAATAGATTAGTGTTCTTATGAAAGATACCACAGAAGTCCCCAGCCCCCCCTTCCCTTCTATGAGGATACAAGTAGTCCACAACCCAGAAGAGGGCCCTCACCCAACCATGTTGGCACATTCATCTCTGACTTGAGTCCCCAGAATTGTAGGAAATAGATTTGTTGTTTATAAGCTATCCGGTCTGTGGTATTCCATTACAGCACCCCAAATGAACTAAGACGACATCCATTAGAGTGAGTCTTCCCAGCTTGTTCTTCAGAAAGGGCTTAGTTATTCACCTATTTTTGCTGCATTTACATTTAGAAAGAGATTTACACATCCTAGAAAACTCTTGCTGGGATTTTCATGAGGATTGCATTGTACTTATAGATTAATATGGAGAACAAAATATATTTATCAACTATTTCTTTAGGTCTTAATTTTTTTCATAAAGTTTTATGATGGTCTCTGCAGAAGTCTGGCATATGCTTTGGCAGATTTATTTCTAGGTACTCGATCTTTTAAAGATTATCTCATAAAATTTTATAAATATATGTGCTGAAGTTTCGGGCACACTTTAAGGGATGTTTTTGCCTAGGTATTTGATATTTTATAATATTATAAACGCTTTCTCTATTTAAATTTTACTCTTTTTATATCTTGTCATTTAGAAAGAAAATTGATTTGTATGTATTGATTTTCTATCCTGCAAACTTGTTCATCTGTCTTTTTAGTTCTAAGAATGTAACTATAGATTCCTTAGTTGGTTTTTGTTTGTTTGTTTGTTTTCGTTGATTTCTAGTTTCATACCATTGTGGTGATAAAAGATGCTTGGTATAATTTTAATTTTCTTAAATTTATCGAGACGTGTTTTGTGGCCTAACGTGATTTATCTTGGAGAGTGTTTCATGTGCACTTGAAAACAATGTGTATTCTGTTGGTTTTGAATGGAATGTTCTGTATATATCTGTTAGGTCCATCTGGTCTAATGTGTCATTCAAAGCCACTGTTTCCTTGTTGGTTTTCTGTCTGGATGATTTATTCATTGATGTAAGTGGGGTGTTAATCTCCTGTTACTGTATTAACTGTCAGTTTCTCCCTTTATGTCTGTTAATTGCTTTAGACTTCTTTAATTTACAAAACCATATATTTATAAATAATAATCTTTGTTCTTCCTTTTTTTTTTTTTTTTTTTAAATTTTTTTTTTTCAACATTTATTTATTTGTGGGACAGAGAGAAACAGAGCATGAACGGGGGAGGGGCAGAGAGAGAGGGAGACACAGAATCGGAAACAGGCTCCAGGCTCCGAGCCATCAGCCCAGAGCCCGACGCGGGGCTCGAACTCACGGACCGCGAGATCGTGACCTGGCTGAAGTCGGACGCTTAACCGACTGCGCCACCAGGCGCCCTGTTCTTCCTTTTTAATCCTTATAATACTTTTCTTAACATACAACACCATCTAGGACTTCCAGTGCAATGTGAAATAGAAGTCTTGATGCCGGACATCCTGTCTTGAAAGAGAAACTTCCAATATCTTTACCATTAAGCATAACATATGTTATAAGCATTTATAGATAATCTTTGTCCAATTAAGGACATTTTCTTTTTTTCCTCAGTTTGCTAAGGGATTTTGTCTTTTAATCATGATGGATATTGAATTTTGTCAAGGTCTAGGTACTCAATGTTACTGGAATCTCATTACTTCTAGAACTTGTTAGTTAACAGTGCTAGAAAATATGGATACAAACATACATATACACGTATCTGTATCTCGATATCCACCTGTGTGTGTGTGTGTGTGTGTGTGTGTGTGTGTGTGTGCGCCCATGAGTTTATAACTGATACCTCCTCCAATTCCAATCCAACACCACAAGGTTTATCCTAGCCTTCCCATTTCCCTACTTTACAATTCCTTTCTCCAATAAGAGAAACCCAGATCTCATTATACAGAATATATTTATGTATTTCTCAGTCCTAAAATACATATACTTTCAGTTCTAAACCATAATGCTGAGAAAAACAAATTTTTTAACTAGAGTACTGTATTTGTATAGTCTTTAGCCTTAGAATTATTATGAAAATATTGTTTTACAGTTTCTTAGGTCCCTTTTCTCCCACCCCATTTCACTGTGACTATGTTGTTGATTTGTTTTGCAGTTGGATATATTTTTTACTGTTTGTATATTCCACTTGGAGTTGCTTTCACAGTGTAGATGAATTTTATTTTATTTTTAAATTAAATTAAAATAAGTTAATAGTTGTGAAATATTACCATGGTTCAAAAGTCAGAACTTTATGAAAGGGTACACTCAGAGCAATGTCACTCTGATCATCCCTCTTTGCTGTTGCAATTCTCCCATCTTTCCATACCATTCCCATGCACCCTTTTTTAGGTAACCTATCTCATTATTTTTTGTTTTGCCCTTCCTATATTTTTTTTGGATAGATGAACAGATAAGGATATTTTATCTTCTATCTCATTTCTCTTACAAGATAGCATAGTATAGATGCTCTTGCATTTTGTTTTTTTACATTCAGCGTCATATCCTAGAAATCATTCCTTATCAGTTCATAAATAACTTTCTCACTCTTTTTATTACTGCTGCATAGTACTCCATGATTTATTTAACCACTCTACTTTTTATAGAGATTTATAATGTCTCTAATATTTTTCAATGCAAACATTGTGACAATGACTAGCCTTGTGCATGTGTGCTTTTGTGTGGTTAGAGCTGAAAATTCCTAATGTAGGATCACTTGGTCAAAGGTAAATGCATATATAATTTTGTTAGAAATTGCTAGCTTCTTCTAGAATGGTTGTACCAGTTTACGTTTGCATCAGCAATGTATAAGACAGTTTCCCTATAGCCTCGCTGAACCAGTGTGTTGTCATACACACTAATAGACCTAATAGTTGTCAGATCTAATAGTTGCTGATCTGATAGGTAAGAGATATTACCTCAGTGTTTTAATTTGTATTTATCTAATTGTTAATAATTTTGAACATCTTTTGATATGCTTCAGGACTATTTTACATTCTTTTATTTTCTGTAAACTGTCTTTTATATTGTTTTCCCATTTTCCTATTGTTTTTTTAAATTTTTTATCCTTCGCATTTTAAGAATTCTTGGTGTATTAGGGACTTTAGTCTTTGGTTTGTGATATATGTTGAAAATATTTTCTCTTAGGGATGTCTGGGTGGCTCAGTTGATTAGTTGGTTAAGTGTCTGACTCTTGATTTCAGATCAGGTCATGATGTCACATTTAGTGAGATCAAGCCCCATGTTGGCCTCTGCTCTGACTGTGTACATCCCACTTAAGATTCTCTCTCTCTCTCTTTGCTTCTCGCAGGCACATGAACTTGCATACTCTCTCTAAAAATAAATAAACATTAAAAAAAGAAAATATTTTCATTTCATGCATCGTTTCTCTTTTAACTTTGATTATGGTGTGTAGATTTTTTTTTTCCTCACACAAGTATTTGTTGTTGTTTTCAAATTTATTAATCACTTCTTTTATTCCCTCTAGATATTAAGATATAGTTAGAAATACTTCTCTTACAATGAGATTAAAGGGAGATTCATTCATATTTTTCTTCTAGTATTTGTATAGATTAATTTTTTTACATTAGGTCTTTCATTTTCCTAGAGTACACTCCTGTGTGCGGATCAAATTTTACATTTTTCCAAATCATTGCTGATTTACTCAGCACCATTTATTTATAAGTCCATCTTTCTAAATGCATTAGTGTCTGAGGCTCTGTGTCCTCTTTGGTAAAATGTAGATAATCTCTCTTTCAAATCCTGGTATACAATTTAAATGATGTAACCTATACACTCTGGTGGGCACTTAATAAATGCTATTTCCCTTCCTATTTAACAATTACTATCTGTTGACTTAGAGTATCTAGATGAAACCTGCATCTGTCTAGAGCAGCAGTTTTCAAATAGTAATATTCATAAAAATCACCTGGAATGCTGGCCAAAATGCACATTAGTTGGCCCTGTCCTTTAGATATTCTAATTCAGTGGGTCTGGTGTGGCTTAGGAACCTGCATTATATCCAGTCTGCATTATACCCAGATTTTGAGACCAAATTCTGAGAAGCATTAGCCTTAGGGGTGTGTCTATCCCATCCATTCCCATGGTGGTGATTACAAATATGCAAAATTATCCACCAGCTAGGTTAATAAATCCCTATATTCATAAAACTATTTTAAATCAGTTACAGAGCAATTTTTCTGTGATAAGAATACTGAAGATTTCAAAAGTAAAAGTGTGATTAGAATTGATTTTAGTTCACTTAATTTTTGAGACAGATCATGAAGAAAATTAGGAATGCAGATATAAAGCAGGCAATTGTGTTGTGTGTTTAGTGACTCTTGGTATGTTAGTATGCTGTCCATATCGAAACATCCTCCTTTAGAATCTGACAACATGGAGGAGAAAGATGTATTTTTGTATTGGCATTTCAAAGCTAATTAGAGAAAATAAAATATAAAGAGGATCTCTTCTAGAGCAGATGCCTTTTTTTAGTTCCAGCTATGCTAAAAATAATATGCTTGACTTACACATGATAGTAACAATAATAATAATAATAATAATAATAATAATAACAATAATAATGTGCTTGACTTACACATGAACTTAAATTTTATTCCAGAAAATCTCTCCCCAGCTACTTAATTCAATAAAGAGATTGATGCTAAAAGCACATTTACTGTTTAGAACCCATTACAGAAGAATGCTGTCTCTGTGTCTCTTACTCCAATACTGATATATGCAGCGGATGACAGAGAGACCATAGCTGTGATTCATTTACGAGTATCGTGTCTAAAAGTAATTTTTGTGGCAGCTCAACCACTGAGTGATTTCAGATTTCTAAATAGATGGTAAAGTACATCAGCGTGATTAAATGCACTCCCACAAGAACAAGTGTTTGTTCTCAATATCATCATGTAGCCTGTACAACTCTAATTTGAGAGTCTAGATGTTCAAAAACACCTGTCACAGTACATTGTACATGATTATGTTTTGTGTGGTGGGATGATGTGTGACAAGCTGAGTCTCTTGACTGAAAAGTAAAATATGAAGTGACCTCCTTCTTCCAATAAGAATTCAACTGCCAGAGTGATTTTTTTCTATTATCAAATAATTTTTAAAGGTTAGGTACCAACTTTGCATATTTAGAAAACTTGGTCATTTTATTCCAGTTGGATGATTTCTGATATAGGTGACTTTGAGGATTCAAATGTAAATTGAGATGAGAACCTCCCTATCTCATTCTAATGGAGCAAATATAATGGTTTGAAAATACCATACAGGAAACCAATTTGACAATAAATTTCATATTAAAAAAATAAAGTAGAAATCCTCTTAGGGTTCTTTCTACACAAAACAAAATAAAGCAAAACCAAAAAAGAAAAAAAAACATACAAATAATACACACGTATGTATATACATATGATTTACATCAGGTCCTATTTTCTACTTTGGCAATCATATTGTAGTCTCTTGAAAAATATTTCTGTGAAGGATCATATCTTACATGATAGAAAGGGAGACGAGGGTAAACAAATATATGTATTTTATGTTTGCAGGAATTTTTCAAGGAAGATAATGTTTAAGTAACTTTAACATTATTAAAAAGAAGGTGTGAATTAAAATGAAAAACACAAGTATCAGTCTTTTATGAATCTATCTTCTTGTTCTATTTCATTATATCCAAGTCTGTATCATTATATCTCAGGCTTCTTTAGCATGGCCTTCTTTGGCAGGACCCCAAATTCCATACCATGTCCAGCATTCCACCCATATCCCACTTCCCAAAGGAGAAAAAAACTAGGTGAAGAGAAGGAAGTATTATCATGTAAGTAAATACACATATACACGCACACACACATGCACACCACAGACACACAGGTAGAGAGAGGGGCTCTCTGATTTTAGAAATGGTAAAATCATACTGAAACCACATAAATAGACATGTACAGTCTAGTCCTTACAGAAATTATGGGTCATAGGTCAAAAATAGTGTTCATGCCCATACACATTACCATGCACTATATATGGCTTTTACCACACTACCACAATAAATAGATAATAAGGTAGCTAAAATAATAATAAGATAGAATGGAAAGACCAAATGAGCAACATATAAAAATGAAGTCTATTTTAACACAATATTATATCAATATCTGAGTTCTGGCATTCAAATTATGTATATAAAAGAAATAGTCAAAATCTACCACATTTTGTAGCATAATGTGTCATCTGGTCTTCAGAGTAGGATACCAAATTTAAGTGCCCAGTATGCTCTCTTAACACTAATTCATTTTGCAAGTATCAAACTTAAATAACTCTAATAGCTCACCATTAATTTAATCATAAATAGCTTTAAGTCCTAAGTGAAAATAAGAGTCTTTGGATTTGCATTTCCCTTCATATAAGAACCAAGAAGGGTCTTGCATTTTGAGAGAGTTGTGAAGTATATTGGTAGCCTATGTCCTTGGAGCTTACTTTAAGAGCCATTGGTTACATGCCCAAAGGAAAACTGCATACTTTTTAAAATAGCCATAAATTAATGCATGCATATGTCACAAATTGTTTGTCTAGACAGTTTTACACTGTAAGATCTTAGATTCAGTGCCCAGTATCACTGGGTAGGCTGACCTCAGGGCCTTTTCATACAAAAAAACATGAAGTTGAGAAGGGCTTTTGGGTCATCTAGAGAGAATTTTCCTTCCAATAACCCTGCAGCTGGATTAAACACACTCGGAGGTCTTTGTAATTGTATTAGGACCCTACAGTTACAGTAACTCTAAATGACTTGACTGATGTCACAGCCTAATTGAAGACAGGTCAAATTGGCACCATTCTGTCACTTCCAAATACCAAATCAGTAATTCCCAGAATCATATTCCTCAGATATCAGCTGACGGAGAATAGAATATTTGCCAAAATATTTAGCAGGAAATTCACACTGAAACCACACCTCACTTTAAACCTAAGGTGAGATTGCCATAATATCCCAGATTTCCTCAGTCTCCAGCCAAAATTGTGATCTATTTCCTGTTTTTGCAAATGAGTTACCATACAGAAAATAGTCTTGCTTTAAGTGGCTGAAAAGAGACTTCAGATATGGCCAGAGGAGCTAGTATAACAGGAACTGAGGTGTCTGACATGTTGATATAAAAATGCCTGCTCTACATAGACTGGAGAATTTAGGATTGTCACAGGCAATGAAATTTTATTAATCTGGAAAACAGATTGGCTACACAGCATCTGTTTCCAGTAAATTCCTGACTCTCACCAAATTTTAGAGCTGGCTTGATTGAGATCAAGGGAGCACTTTAAGTTAACCTTTCAAATTGAGTGTGCGTGTGTAATTTGTATTTGCATATTAGAGTGGTTAAGTCTTTAAATTTAGCTTACTTTTTTTCTACTGTTTCTCAGAAGTTTAGCTAAGGACACGTTCAACCCTATACCAGCTTTATTCTCGATAAACTATCCTCAGCTATTATTTTACTTGTCTGCAATATCTTCCAACCTCTAATGGAGAATAAAATTCTTTGCTTCATTGATGTGCACTCAGAATTTTTAGAGACTCTGATTAAGGCAGGAGAATGTCTTTAACTCTTCCCCTGGTTTTAGCAACTGTTAGGTCTACCAATGAAGCTGACACAGCACCCCTTATCAAAAGGGTCTGCCACTAGTATGTTCTTTCAACATGGAAAGAAGAAAGAGCTGCCAATAAGTGGAATGAGTTGTTTATATGAGTTCTAAAGAAGAGATACACATAACTGCAGAACTGCCAGAAAATTCAATATTATGACTAGATCCAATCTAGAAGGATAGCAGATATAAGGGAACCTGCCTCAATTCTTCCCTCCCCTGTGTACAGGAGACATCTTTAATCCATCACAGCTTTCTTTGCATTGCCAGCTCTATGGAGACAGGGATTGATTGATTGATTGATTGATTGATTGATTTTGCTCTTTTGTGTGTGGTGGATTTCTAGGACCCAGAATATTACCTGATGTATTCACATAATATAAATTCTATAAATAAGTGTTGAATAAATGGAATGAATGACTCAGATGCAGCTTCAGAATTTTATGCAACACAACACTCTAGACCGTCAAGATGAAATCTATTTACTATCCTTGGATTCTGGATTCTTGCATACTGTGTCTGTATGCCAGGACCCAGAATAGGGAATCAGCAAATTGCTAGCTCACAAAGCAGATATCTCTAGTATCTCTTCTGGTTCTAATCTACCCCACATGATGACTCTAGAGAAATACTAAGGTTGGTGATTCTAATATAAGAGGGCATGTTGCAAATATAAACAACTCAGATCTGGTCACTATGTTGCATTCCTGAGACTGCCATAATAAATTACCACCAACTGCATCTGGCCTAAAACAATAGAAGTGTATACTATCTCATATCTGGAGACTATATATCTGAAATCAAGATGTCTGCAGTACCATACTATCTCTGAAGGCTCTAATAGAGAATGCTTCCTTGCTTCTTTCAGCTTTTGGAGGCACCAGGTATCCCTTGGCTCATAACAGCATAACTCCAATCTCTGCTTCCATCATCACAGGCCTCCTTCCCTGCCTGTGTCTTTGTGTCCAAGTCTCCCTCTCCATTCTCTTATACAGTCACTAGTCATTGGATTTAGGGCCTGCCCAAATCTTAACTTGATTATATCTACAAAAAATCCTATTTCCAAATAAGGTCACATTCACAGGTGCTAGGGGTCATGATTAGAACATGACTTTTTAGGAACACAATTCAACCCACTCTAGTCACTGTCTTCTTGGAGCTTACAACTAAGAGTAAAGATACAGATAAGTAGATAGAAAATTACAACTAGATGATGTGTTTTCATAAAGGAAGCAAAAGGCCAAATTGCCTAAGGCACTCCAAATTGCACTCAATAGCACATAACAGAAATATGACAGCAGTGGCTTAACTAAAAAGAGATTTATTCATATTATATAAGGCATTGGAAGTAGGCAATTCACATCTGGTGCAACTGCTCATGAAGTCATTGAGAACCCAGATTCACTCTGGTTTCTTTCTCTTCCAGTGTGGCTCTTGTTCTCATGCCTACATAATGTCTGCTTCAACACCAGATGTCAGCTCTTCATTACAGGTAAAAAGGGAAGGAGAAGGGAAAGAAGCATTTGTGAACTGAGACTGACCGTTTATATTCTGGAGGCCCCACCTGGGAGACTTCTACTTATAATTCTTTGGCCAGGACTGAATCACATAGCCATTCATAGTTTCAGAGAGTCTAAGGAGGTGACTAGTACTAACTGGGAACACACTGGTCTTTGCAAAATTGGAGTTTTGTTAGTGATGTACAAGTGAGTAGATTTTGAAAAAAAAAACAAAAAACAAAAACAAAACCTGTCCCTATGATAGAGAAATGCCAAAATGGAGACTCAAAGTATAAATAAGGGTCTCCCAGGCCTGAAAGCCGGGAGGGGTTCTCCAGACAAAGGGTAGAATATTTATACAGGTCTGGAAGTGAGATAGAGACAAGAAAGAAAAAATGAAAGACTTTAATTATGTCTGAACTGCAGGAAACAAGGTGGGAAGTCACACTAAGAGATGAATCTAGGGAGAAAGGTCATGGTCAAATCCTAAAAGTTCCTGTAAGCCATATGTATCATGTAGGGCTCTTGGATACAATTCAAAACCAGCTTTGGCAGAAGCTTTAAGCAGAAAATGAAAGCATTAAAATGTTCTTGGGTAGCTCACAGAACTTTCCAGACCTGAAGGACCATGTAGTGCTGCACTGTCAGGAAGAAAGTCCAAATTGTGATGCAAAAGTGATCATTGATGCTGCCACTGCCACCACTGCTAAGCATCAACCCCAGTGGACACAGGATACTGTCACCAAAACCCCTTCTTCTGGGCCCTGAAAATTCCCTCCACTGGAACTTCTTTACTATCCACAGCTGTGTCATCTCCCAGCTCAAATTCTTTGAAGGAGGTCTTGAGGTTCAGGCTGTCATGTGTCTAAATTCTAGCTTGCAAGGAAGCTAAATATTTGGCATGTTTTATTTCTGACACAAGAAGTGCCTCTTTCTCTCCCCAAGATACTCCCCCAAATGTAGCAAGAAGCTTCATGTGCTGGGCAACAAAAATGGCCAAGGGATTCTATGAAATAACAGAAAGAAAGTGCAGGGAGTATGTGAGAGAAAGGAAGAAGACTGTGGTCAAAAAGGGGGACATTTGAATTTAAGACGAGGAACTAGTTCTGAGGTATAGCTAGGGTCTTGTTCTCAGGGAATGACTGTGAATAGGAGATGGTGTTAAAAAGGAGACCAGAAACTGGATGGTCTGGATCACGCCAGACTGCCTTGTGGAATGAGACAAATAGCTATGATATTTATTCTTTCTGTGCCTGATTAAAAAAAAAAAAACAGAAGAAAATCTGTGTTGTTGGGTGAGAAGAGACCAGGAGGTAAGCCCTCACCTGCTCTCTGCCCTTTGGCTGGTGCTACTGGGCCAAAAGCAGCAGACATTTACTCCCCATGGCAGGACAAATGCTCAGTACTCCATCTCTGTCCTTGTTCCCAAAGTTGTCTTAAATACAACTGGTCTGTGGGGAAACGAAGCACCAGGACTGAGTAGCTGGGGACATAACCTGGATCACACCTCCCAGGCTTTATCTCTCATAGCAGCATCTGCATCTCACATGAGTTCATGGGGATTTATTACCATGGCACTTTGCTCCCTCTGCCCCTAAGGAACTGAAGTCTCTAAATCCCACTAAGATTAAGTCCCAGCTCTAGTTGCAGGAAGACATAAATAATGAAAATCTCTCGATATTCTCCTTTCCATCTCACACCAAATCTTAAGAAAGTAACCTGGATAATACCTTTTTTAGCAGCTTTCAGGTCCGGCAATTTTTCTTGTTAAACAGTAAACCTGTTAACCTGTAAAGAAGGTTAAAAGGGCCAAGTGCTCCAGGGTTGCTAGGTGGAGGAGCACCTGCAGAAGAGGTCAGGAAGTCACCCTATTGACCATACAGAATACCTTGACATATTCACTTGGGTCCTGTATGACAAGCAGGGGTCCTGGAAGTTCCTGCACCTTCCAGGGAGGTGATATGGATTGGTAAAGATTTGGGAGTAAAATAAGATGATGCTGCAAAAAAGAGTGTAAAACAAGAGGCATGTGCCTAGGACTATAACTCCATGAGTAATTGGGAGCTTACCTTCTTGACTGGCCAAACTGAACCAGTTGCATGCAGCACAGGGGTCACCAGTGTAGGTAAAGAGCAGAACAGGAGCTATAGCAGAGGGAAGTGAGGATCCAGTGGACAGTCAGTGGATCTAAGACTCTGGCTACTCATGCATTAGGGACACAGGTAGTTTCCCTTCATATACAGAATTCCATTGCTTCATCTTGGGCAAGAAAAATGAGTCATCCAGAAGTGGCCATTTTTTAAACCCTTCTTCCTGCAGTTGAACATTAAGAAAAGAGGCCTTTTAAACTACAGGGAGCTAAAATACTAATGACTAGCAAGTCCTTTCCCAGGTGGTGAGAACCTCATAAGGAAAATCAGGTCAGCCATAGGAAATAAAGAAACTGCGTTTTTGGTGCACATTTAAGGTTAGAGTGAGTAAATTTTAGATATAAACACATTTTGCATTAAAAATTATTTTTGTTGATTGATTTCATGCCTAGGGCTTTTTGCTTTTATTTATAGATGGTACCAAATTTATTTTCCCCCATGTTTATGCTTGTTTGTGTGACTTGATTATCTCTTAAAAATGTTAACTTGAGAAAGTATCATAGTTACATGATGCCAAGTTGACCAGTTATCATCACTCCTAGCAACACTTCTGAAGTAATGTTAGCAATTATCCAGAAAGATATTTTAGTCAGAGCCATGGTCCAGAGTTCCTAAAGCCAGAGACAGAACAGTATCACTCTTTACTTCCCCATTTCTTATTCTTTACATTGTTCCCAAACACTTGAAACATTTTTAAATGAAAGCTCCAAGGAAAATTATAAACACATTTCAAAAATATCATTTCTTTGACTAGCCCCTTTTCTATACTTACTCTGAAAGACTGCCCATGTGGGTATCCCTTGAGACAATCTTATATCCATGGCAAATTAGTCCAACTTCCAATAGACAAGATAATTATGCAGTTTTATACCTTTCTTTCCTTTCTTATTCTCTCAAACATGCAAATGCATGCACACACTCTGATAACACATCTTCCTGCATATACACTTCATAGTTGCCTCAGAATAATTGGACAGCACTTGTCTTAGTGTAGAAAGAAACATTTTTTAATGTCAGTCGTGATGTGGACAGCTGAAAAGAAGTCTCTTCTCAGGGCCTTTTAATTATGTCGAGATCCCAGCTAGACTTTAATTCTCTATTTCCTTCACAGTTGTTAATCTAGTAACTGAAAGATCAATGTGTCCAAAACCCAAAAGTTTTCAGTCTTAGCAAATGCAAAAGACTACTTTTTGTGTTTCATAAGGCAAGCTTGTACAAAGTCTGCTGATAATTTGTAGGACTCATTTAATCTAAATGGGTTACTTATTTTATCAGTTTAATGAGATTTTTTTATCATCTATCAGTTGATAGAGATGTAGAGGTAGAAAGAGATAGAGATAGAGATAAAGATAGAGATATGCACACAGAGACACAATGTGAGGATCTCTAGACTCCACTCTGTGTGCGTAGCCCATTCATTTCTTCTTTTTACTTTCTTAATTGATTCATCAACCCAGGTTAAGTAGTGTCTTTTTATAAAATAGTTACTTCTTGGGATAAGTCAGAACCATCTTCACAATTTGCTTTCACAGACATTATTATCAGCAATTACTCCCACAATAGCCACCATTATATTTTGATCAATAGTGTTTCAACATCCAATGATGGTGTTTAGTGTTCCTAGCCTGGTGGTACAGGATGTATATGCTCTCAGTGCAACTTCTGGGCTATTTTTAGAGATGTTAGCACAAAAATCTGCATGTCCTTTTACCCTAGTCATCATTATCCGATCATTTCTTTTGCAGGTGAGAATATTCATTTTCTCTCACCAATTTGATTCAATTATCCAGGTTGCAAGTACCAGATTGGAACATATAATCAAGGGTTCTAAAAAGGGTTCTATAAAGGGCATCAGAGAGGATGTGATAGTGGGAGGGTAGAAAGGCTTGTTGATTTTTCTCATCAAGCAAGGCTTGTAAGATGGCACTTTCAGACAAGAAGTTGGAGTTAATAACTAGGCTAGAAGACAGTGAGATCCAAAGAATTTGTACTCCCCAGAGTCACAAACCAAATGTTTAAATACCTATTTCCATGACCCTGATCTACAGTGCTAATTTAAGCATTTCTTTTTAAGCAATGATACAAGTGTATTTCCCAGATCATTGATTACTTTAGGCAGTCAAATATTTCACATTTTTCTTAATAGAGTTAAATCATTAATATTGTCTAAAATCTCACATTTTTATGACTTTTACTGTAATTTGCCTTATCAAAATAAAGTCCTTAATTCCCCCCTCACCTCCTTATCTCTAAATAAATGAGTATGTTATCTATCCTAGAAACATAAGGATAGGAACTAATAATATAAATATCATATATATCTCTGTATATGTATATATATATATAGAGAGAGAGAGAGAGAGATATCCAGAGATCCCAGCTAGACTTCAATATATATTATCTCCAGTAACATAAAATAAAAAATTAATGTGAAAAACTAATAAAAAATAAGTATATTTTGTGCTTCATTTTACTTTACTAAATTTATGTATCTTAAAATTACACATCAATTGAAATGAAGCATATTTGATATAAAATACACATTGGCCAAATTGTAGGATTGAGGTACAAAATGAAAATTACCCAGTTATTTGTTTCTAGTCTTCTTGTCACGCTCACTTGGTTTTCTGTGTTATCTCTTTTCTGGAAAGTGAGTGGTTCCTACTATTGGCCAAGGCAAACCTTCACATCCTTTTACTCTTTGCTGTTTTAGTTGGTTAATTATTTGAGTGTGTTGCATATTGTGCTTAATATACCTACACATAGTCATTAAGAAACTACAGTAAAACAGACTAACATCAAGTGGAAAGAATATTGTCTTATTTCCAACATCTTAATTTATTTAAAATATTTATCCAATAAGAATGTACTCACTGAATAATTAACACATGCCATTGGGCATGACAGGTGACAATGATGTATTAAGAAGGGTTTCACACTCCAGAAATCATAAAATAAATACTGACATTGGAGTTAAAGCCCAAGTTGGCTACTGAATAGCTAGATGACCATAGATAGGCTTCAGTTTCTTCCCTATTAAACAGGGGGAGTAAAGATTACCTCATGGGATTGTTGATAGAACCAACTGAACACGTGAAGTAATACATAAAGCATGATTGGTGATAATAATAAAGGAGGTAAGAAGGGAAATAAAATGCTAATTGGGTGTAACTGTGATAACAGGAGAATAGTAGAAATCATAGTAAGAAGTGAGCACTGGGAAGGATCCACATGGTGTAGGATGTCCGTCTATGGAACCCAAGCCAAGTTCTCAAGCCACCTAGGGGAAGACTGCATTTAGAAGCCTACATACAGACATCTGCCTATTGTAATCTCCTCCTGGTGTCTTGGAGACCTCATCTCTTTAGTGGACTGAAAGCTCAGGGGTCATTGTTGACAAAAGAACTCATATTGTTGGTGGCTGCTTCTGGATTTGATTGCCTATTTTATTAAATCACCAGCCAGTCAACTTATCTAAACTAGTTCAACAGAAGTCCTTGAAAGTAAGCATGCATAGTGAGGATATCTTTTTTTCTGATTTATTTCACCTAGCATTATTCTTTTTTATTTTGTTAAGTTTTTTATTTTAATTCCAGTATTGTTAACATTCTATTAGTTTCAGGTGTACAGTATGGTAATGCAACAATTCTATACATTGTTCAATGCTTATCATGATAAGTGTACTCTTTAATCCCCATCACCTATTTCACCCATCCCCCCACCTACCTCCCCTCCGGTAACCATCAGTTTGTCCTCTACAGTTAAGAGTCTATTTCTTGGTTTGTCTCTCTCTCTCTCTTTTTCCCCCCTTTGTTTATTTGTTTTGTTTCTTTTTTTTAATGTATATTTATTTTGAGAGAGAGACAGAGTGCAAGAGGGGGAAGGGCAGAGAGAGAGGGAGACACAGAATCTGAAGCAGGCTTCAGGCTCTGAGATGTCAGCACAGAACCCGATACGGGGCTCGAGCCCACGAACAGTTCTCACTGTTCTTATGACCTGAGCCGAAGTCGGATGGTTAACCAACTGAGTGAGCCACCCAGGTGCCCCTATTAGTTTTGTTTCTTAAATTCCCCATATGAGTGAAGATATTTTTGGAGAAACTAGCTGTGAAGTTAGCCTTTGAAATTTAATTATTGAAAGATTTGGGATGCCTGGGTGGCTCAGTCAGTTAAGTGTCCAACTCTTGGTTTTGGCTTAGGTCATGATTTCACAATTTTATGGGTTCAAGCCCTGCGTTGGGCTCTGTGCTAGAAGTATGGAGCCTTCTTGGCATTCTCTCTCTCTCCCTCTCTCTCTGCCTCTTCCCCACACATGCTGTCCCTGTCTCTCTCAAATTAAATAAAGAAAGAAAAAAAAAAAGAGGGGTGTCCGGGTGTCTTAGTCTATTAAGTGTCCAACTTGAGCTCAGATCATGCTCTCATGGCTCATGAGTTCCAGCCCCATGTTGGGCTCTGTGCTTATAGCTCAAAGCCTGGAGCCTGCTTCAGATTCTGTCACCAGCTCTCTCTGCCCCTCCTCCACTGGCGCTCATTCTCTCTCTCTCACTTTCAAATATAAATAAATATTAAAAAAGAAAAAAAGAAAGATTTGGTGAGTAACTACCATTTGCCAGACACCCTTATATCCTGTGGAGGTAGAGGAAAATTATAATAAAATATAGGAGGAAAAATACAGCAGAGGCCTAAAGGAAGAATAATAGCTTACTAGGGAAAGAAGAAGGCAAGTGTACTCCAGGCAGCAGGAGAAGCATGTATAGTTCCTCCAAGGTGAGGGAGAGCTGGGGGAAAACTCTGGCAAGGGTGGTCAGTGGGTGTTGGAGTTATTAGTAGAGGCTGGAAAATTAAGAAGCCACTAAAACAAGCAGCCAATTGTAAGTTATATTATAGAGTTTGCGTTTTGTCCTAAGGGCTTTTGAAAGACAATAATGGTTTTAAGTGTGCAAGATAACATGATCAGGCTTGTAGGAAAGAAAGTTGACTCTGTCTGCAGGGCAGAGTGTGGGTTGTAGGGAATTAAGACAGGAGTTAGAACAACTAGGAAACTCATGGGGAGTCTATCCAGAGAAATTTGCTGGCCTGGACTGAGGTAGTACAATGGAAATGGGAAGAAGGGAATTGAATCTAGAAACCAGGTAAGGAGAAATCCAGGTTGAATCCTAGTAAACTGTTTTAAAACATTATGCATACAGAGCATGGGAAGAATCTGTTTGGAGTGGTTGAGGTTAGAAGAAAGAAGATGAATTCAATTCTGGACAAAGTTGTCTTTTTAGTGCCTGCAATACATCTAGGTTAATATGTGCTCTAGACCATTGTACCAATAGATCTGGCACTCCAGCAAGTAGGCTTAACTGGAGATAAAAATATGAAATTATTGACATTTAATGGGAATGAAAGTTATGTGGATGGATGAGATCACCCAGAGAAAGTGAGAGAATATCCTGGGAATGAACTTTGAGCAATACTTACATGTGTGAAATGAGCAAAGGTGAAGAACTTCACAAAGAAGACAAAGAAGTAATTAAAGAGGTAGGAAGAAAAACAAATATTGTGGTGCCATGGAAACCAAGAGAAGAGGGTATTTTAGAAAGGACAGGGTGGTCTAAACTTTCAAGTTTCACAGAGAAGTTATCATTGACCTTTTGAAAGCACTTTGGGTGAAATGGAACAGGCATAAGTCAAATTAAAAGAGAGCAGATTAGAGAGGGTGTGGAGCAAATGGAAGTTGTGGGAATACCTCTCTTAAGAGCTTTGGCCATGAAGGGGAAAAATTAATTAGGGCAGTAGTTAGGGTGGGACCAGATTTTAGATCACAAATAGCTACCCAAAGAACAAGAATGCCACTGAAGTTGAATTCATTGGATCTAATGGATAATTTTCATAGTCTTCTCAGGAGAGATACTACAGCTAAATTGGCAGGTGGAGAGAAAGCTATCAATATTAAAAAAGGAATGTGTATGGAAGAAGCAGAGGAAGGATGTTGGGATCCTTCACATCATTTTTTTTATAAGCAGAAAAAAGTCAAATAGAGATACATTTTGATTAGTGCCCAATCTCTTTCCCTGTCTCTTTCTGTCCTCTCCCTCTCCCTTGAGCCTTTCTATCCCTATATATTGCATGTAAGAAGCTTCTCTAGTCTTCCAAAAAAGGAACTCATCATAAGAGATAATCAGTAATAGTCATGTACCATAGCACTATCGTGTTTTCATAGTCTTGATAACAAGTTCTCATTTGTTACATTCTGCACAATGGCTTTTCTCTTTGCTTAATAAGTCAAACTTATTGTGAATCTATAAAACCCACAGAGCCAAGTGATAGGTAGTTCTAATTGAGATGAGAGCTTTCTTTTATATCCTTTAAAAGTAGTTTTCAGGATATTTTCTAGAATTTTAAATAAACATGCTGATACCTGATTTGTAACCCAAGAAAGTCAATTTAAAATTCTTCATTGCCCACTCACTTAGACTAAAAGGGATGTTGAGCTGAATCGTCTGTGGAGCTAGTTATTGCTTGCTTGGAGTCCAGTAAGAAGCACATATAGTATAAGTGAAACTGTCTGTATTCATTTTCAAAGCAGCAATATTTCAACCTCATCATAGAGCACTTCAGAAACAGCCCTTAACATTCTCTTTCCCTTAGAACAAAGAATCCTTTGAGGAGATATGTGTAAGATACTTGTTTTTGAAATGAACTCAATTTTCTCATTGGGAGAATACACAAGAAGGTAAATAAATGGGGGAAAAACTTTTTGAAAACTTCCAGGGGAGGCATATATCTTCTACAAGTGATGGAAAGGATTTAAGCTGGTGGTATCAAATAACTGATGGCTAAAAATTACCCGCTTATGTCTGAAGGGGAGGTAATAAAATATCATACTAATAAAAAGTAATAATCAGAGTCACTGTGAATCTACAAAACCTTATTTAATATCCCTTGACAACAATTTGAAAAAAAATCGAAGTAATTATCAAGACTCATTTTAAATTAAAACCTGGCCCTGGTGCCCCACGTCACTCTTACGCACACATGGTAACAAAAGAGACTTATGATGGCTTTGTGTATATTGCGGCAGAGTTAGCTGGCTGGCCACCCTTATGATATAATCTCCTTCCACTGCAATTTAATTAAAACAGTGAAAGATCTGACCTTTGCTGGAGATTTTCTTATCCACAACACTAAAAATATCCCATGGAAGCAATCTGTCAATGTGATCTCTCAAGTACAATCCTGATAGTACTGGAGAAGAAGAGAAAGGAAATGAGAAAAACCAGAACCTACAAAGCTTAGCACATAGTTAGTTGTGATGAAACCAGAGTCACAAGGTTTCTCTAAGGAGGATAATCCACCTAACTACATGAAGCAGTGGATGCAAGCCACTGATCTGGTGCCCACATATAATAAAAGCATGATAAGGGAGAATTGCCTACCATTCCCCCACCCCTCTTCTGGGAATTACCCTTGTGTCTATTTTGTTTTGGATGACACTTAGAGTCTTGAGAGTCTTCATTTATAGAAATTCATGGTAAGCCTTCTTGTCCCGTAACCCCTAGAATTCTGTGCATTCTGTACCAGAAGATTTTGCAATGAAGAAATTGTCCCTTTTTATTAATGGTACCAGGAGTTCACTACCCACTCAGTTGTGATGATTGAGATATTCCTGCCTGGTCATAGGATAAATGTTATTTATCTTCATTGCTATGGTGAGAGAGGAAATTTTCCCCTTTTCACCATGGGAATGTGGGTTTCCTATTTGAAATATAATCTGATGGATAAGGAATGGAAATACTGGAGAGAAGTAGGGTATGACTCAAGATAAAATGGGGCCCATGATGAGGATGAAGTCCTGCTAATCATTCAGTAGAGAATAGCCAAAAAAAAAAACAAAAACAAAAACAAAAACAAAAAAAAAAACAAAAAACAAAAAAACAACACTGCATGTGAGATCAGACAGATCTGGAGTCAACTTCTTTACTACCTAGTCACCACTGCCTAGGAAATACACTAGATACATCTAAGATCCAAGCTCAACCTATCAAGTGACAACAGTATTGATTTTACAGACTTGTCAGGATAATAGAGATAACTTTAGTTTATCAGGAGAAGCTATTATCAACAGACAGGAAAATAAAAATATCACTAAAGAAATTGTGGGTCAAGATAGGAAGCCACAGATTCCCCAGCAAAATGTAAACTTAAGTTAGATTCTAATGGCCAAACTCCTAATATCAACCAAATGAATCAATTAGTACACTTTAGTCAATAAAACTAACTGGTGCTTTAACTCTCCATGCTTTAATTAGTGTCCTATACCAACTGTGCATTTGGAAAACTGAGATGAAGCTCAGGCATGGGCAAAGGCTAGGAGAAACTGTGTTTTATTGATATATGTATCCAGAGGTGATCTTCAAATCTTTAATAGTCAGTGCAGAATAAGTATCAACCAATAAGAAAGGGTGTTTGTTGAGTATAGACAAGAAAGATAGCTGTGTCAGTTGCTAGGTGATTAGCAATTCTGTACTTGTCTCTAGAGTCTGACATTAACCTTTGCACATAGTAAACACTCAATTAATATTTATTGAATTAAATTCACACCGTATTAAGCTGGTCACTTCATAAAAGTGAGGGTAAGTAGGGAAAAATTTGAATTAACAAAGATTAATTTGATGATTTGTAAAAGAATTATTCCAACTTTGTCCCTCATGAAGTTTTTTCAGTCTTTGTGAATCAGTTTGGGTGTATGTGTCTGACTTAAATTTTATATTTCATTATTTTACTCTGGATAAAAAACATACTTTGGATACTTTACGTAATAAACTTATTTTTACTGACTGATTATTAAAATCCATTTGTATCTTGATTTATTACAAAAGGGTGTAAAATAGCTCTATTTTGATTTATAGGTTACAAGGAGCTTTATCAGGATTCTTCTGGTGACACTTGAAAAATGAGCAGACAAGGCCAGAGAGATTAAGTGATTTGCACAAGTCAGACAACTAGCAGACTCAAGGCTCATACCCAAATCATACGATTTCAAGTTCAGTACTAAGTTCTGTCTGCACCATGCAGCCTCTCGGCTGCCTACTTAAAGTCAATGCCCGGCTTTATTTTAGGCAGACTCAACTTTTACTGACAATTAATTCTCTTAGTGTGGCATCCATCTTCTTAAGCTCCAAACTGCAGCAGCTGGAGTTACACCCGCATACATATATGTTTAATAAGTCAGTATATGTGATTGTGAGAACTCTTGTCAGTCTTTTTACATTTCTAGCACTCTCTGGTTCTTATAAGAGGCTGGAATTTCTCTGAATCTTTTCCTCTCGTAGGCCTTTGGTTACCATTACCCATAGCTGTGTTCGCCATCATAATTGTTAAGTTTGCTCGACACATACCGGTTGTTACTCTTAAGCAGACCTTCAGCCCAGCTAATGATTTAGTGTGAATAGATTGCAGTCATCAGAAAAGTGAAAGCCATTGCAATTTCATTTGGGATGAAACATACATACTTTGCTCTTCTACATGTTTTTAAATCAAGTAAAAACTTTAATAATTACGTTCAGCAGAGGCATCTGGAAGATGTGTTGATAGTTGTTGGCAGCAGACACCAGATGGGTTATTCAATCTGGAACAGATGGTAAATTGATATGAAATAATGATAAGCCTGAACTTTTCTACCATTCCTAATTCTCGTTTTCTATTGATAAGTTTACAATTTTGGTTTAACTCAGTTTTCTAAATTCCTCTTACTAATCCATATGGTTTTAAGAGGATAAGAGGAGAATTTTTCCCTTTGATCAGAGAATATCTCAAGCCCTCAAGATACCCTGGTGTTGAATAATGAACTCCAATGAGCTCATGATATTATGGTAGAACTAAGAGATTCAGCATTGTTTTTATGGCCACAGATCTAGGATTTTTCTATCCCTGCTCTGTTAATTAATGCTACCCTCTTCCCTCCCCCTTGTGCCTCCTCCTATTCTGTACTGTCAACTAAATTCCTTGGGGGAACTCATCACAAAGGAAAGCAGCCAAATAGTAATAAGTACACTTTTGTTAAAAGCTTAATAAATGTCCAGTATCCAAATATATCTCTCTACAAAGGCAGGGGTGAAGTAAACAAGTTAGAGATAAGTCGTAAATGGGACTTCTACCACTTCTGAAATTGAAATCTTCAGCTACATGCATGGCATAAGGAAAACAAGGGAAGAAAGGAGAGTTTTCTAGTTCTGTGGATTTTCTTCCTCATCTTGAGAGAAATGGTCACAGGGTCACTGAAGATAGCCCATGGGTCTTCTTACCTAGTCTCATGGATGGAAGGGTGAGAGCTAAACTTGTGATATACATGGACAGAACAAACACTCTCATGTTAATGCTGCCCAAATTGACCAATCAAATCATCAACCCTCTTCCCTTGGAAATGGGAAAGAATCTAGGAAGGGTTAGAATTTGTGTAGAAATACAAGATGGTAACCCACTACATGGATGTTATCACATGGAGTGATATCCAGAGTTCTAGAAAGTTAGTGCCACATCCCTAATTCTTACTTAATTCCATAATGCCTAGAATTCTACTAATATAATCTGTTCAACATTTTATTTTAGATATTTTTATAGCTAATGAAATATAATTTTAAAATTATCAAAGCTCATTTGGTGGCCTGAAGAAGAGAATATGGGGAAAAAATGGGCACCAAAAGTGGGAGTACAGAGAGAGTAGGGGAGAAGAGATACTCAAATGTAAATAGTTCAACACTAGAATCATTGAAGAGGAACATGTTTTGCTTTGGGCTGGCCTTAGAAGTCAGATAAGGTGTAACAAAATCTTCTTAATAATCATCTTACTAGCTGTGTAACAGTGAACTTGTTTCATGGAGGCAGGGAATGAGCCCAGAGAGACTCCATCTTCTCTCAGTTCCAACTCAAAGGTTTTCCTTTCTGTATTTGAAATAGAAGACAGAGGACTGACAGAAGCATCCTCATTTATGAACTACCCATCTTACTAATCACTGGGGATAAACAAAGAGCACACTATGACTAAAACTTAGGATTTCCTTTTGATCTCTTGAATTCTCTTGCATTTTTTTCCTTTAATTTTACTTGGAGACAGTTGCAGAAGTTATATAGGTGGTTTCTAGGACCACTGCAGAGCACCTCTAGACTCCTAGAGAAGTCTAACATAAATAGTATTTATAAAATTAACAAGAAAAATATATACTAGATCAAGGCAGAGCCTAAAAGGCCATCATAAAGATAGACAACGTCTCCAAAGATAGGAGAGAGATAAGTAAAGATGCCATCATATCTTCTGCCAAAGTCAAGGAAAGATGGGAGCTGAGTGCCAGTGGGAATTCAGGGTCTTGTAGTGGTGATGTATGGCCCGGAATTACCATCTCAGGAAGGCAGGATCACTAGTAATCCATGCTCCTGAGAAAAAGGCAGCCAGCACTCTGAATTCCGAGTTGAAGGAACAGCTGTCATCTGCTATTGTAGACTCCTGAGAGCACATTCTGGGGAGAAACATACTACATTATAAGATGGGATTTTGGTTCAAATCCATGTGTGATTATCTACCTCAATGAGTATAACCAAACCATGCAAAGGCCTAGACAAACAGAATTCTTGAAGTTACATTCCTTACATCCCTTGAGTTTCATACAGTTATCTCATGGGCTGCCTCAGGGAGCATTAGAAAGTTGAACAGGTGGATTTTCCCCTTGTACCTCATCAAATTCCCACTAGAGTATTCACTTCCATTTGTATATCACACTGGGTTCTATGTAGGATCTCTTGGGGACAGATTTGGTCACTAAAAAGTGTAAATGCCTCATTGGCATTGATAAAGTTGACCCTTAGAGTCTGCTCCTTGGATTCTTCCCTATGGACTCTACCCTGGTCCCCAGGTGGCGTCCAGTGAATATCTCTTGGTATCTTCTAGCTATGACATGGACCTCTAAAAGATTACCTTGGGAAAGAAAAGCATAAGACCATAAAATATCAGAAATTAGCCAATCAAAAAGTAGGCATACTGTACAGAAGGTAGTTTTTTACTTCTTGACCCTTTCCATTGAAGGCCAACCTGTAGATCTCAACCAGGAGAGGACCCCTTCCTCCACTGGGGCATTGGAAAGTATATGAGGCTGTTTGGAGGCTGTAATGATAATTTTAGAGTATCATTGTAATCCTTACTAGGGGCCAGAAATGTTAAACTTTTGTAAAATGTGGGACAGTTCTATATAATGAGGTTGTACCTCCTCACCAGAATGCCAGTAAAATAGTTATTCAAAAACATTGCAGAACCATGGCCTACTCTCCAACATAGCAAAATCACAGGAATGCTCCTAGTATTCTTCCTAGAGATTAGAGAAGATGGATATTTGTCTTTCATATAAATGGATACATCATGCTGTCAAAGCATAAGAACATTAAACTTAAAATTAAATCACCATTTCCTAATTTCATATTTTCTCAGTATCATTTGGAAGCCCATGTGGATTGTTCCATTTCCAACATCAGTTATTGTCTTACCACAAATTAATGTATTAGCTATCTGGTTCTTAGATTTTGGTATATCATGAACTTGAGTTAATGTGAATTGGTCCTTGAGACAGATCTCTTCTCAGACACTAATATTATCAGGCCTTAGAGACTGTAGAACAAAGGACTCTATATCATGGGTAAGTCACAAAGTTAAAGCCATTTTAGGGTACTCTGGGTAGCCTGATAACATCTCTGCCTTAATATGAAACTCCTTTTAAACTATAGTATACATAATTCTCTTGAAGGAAATACTTAGCCAAGGAGCAAATTCAAAATTTAATTCTGGAGTATGAATTTTAAAAGCATATGAATGAAACTCAATGTATATTCTGTCATTGCTATGAATCAGGATGGCATCAGAATATGGCACTGACCACAAAATGTTAAACAGAAGATTGAGGTGTATGACATTATACATTAGGAACAAAAATGCAAACACTTTTATGTAAGATTTTTCTCTAGCATTCTACTAACCATTAATAATCTCCTTTTTGCTTTTATGTAACTAATGAGAATTTTATACAATATGACTAACTCATAAAATTTTAATAAAATTGGACACATGGCTAAAAATATCACCTGTTACTGTAATTATAAAGGCAACTTTATGCTTCAGAACTGAACCAAGTGGGATTAGAAAAAGCAATCTCTTTGAGAAAAGTTATTTGTTTGCTAATTCAGTGTGTTATGGGAAGGATTGTCCTTAACTCAATAGTCTTACCCAGGGTTGAAGTGAATGTAAAAGATTTGGGGAATTTTAGTCCCTTTTCCTGGGAATTCAGTGTTCTCTGATAAATAAACTTAGGTATTTCTTCCTGAATGGTAAGAAGTCATTACCAGCGTTTAATGATATCCAGAATTAAAAAGCAACAGTCAAAAAACTGAGTATTTGCAAAATACACACTGAAGAACCATACTTCTCCCATTTTCTTATTTTTGTTACACATCTTACAATATTTTTCCAATGTGAAAAAATGCAAGACCCAAAAATAACAGCTTAATAATAACTGCCATTTTTTGAGTGGTGTATATGAACATGGCACTTTGGCCAAATGCTTTACGTATTACAGAGTGCCTGGTGAGATGTAGTAGTTATTTTAATCCAGAGAAGCCTGCATACAGGTGTTTCAAGATAGAGGTAGCAGGCCCCTTAGAGCAGATTTTTGTTGGAATAGGCTCTGTTTCCTAGATTTTTGAAGTTATGCAAATTTACAGCAGTGAATGGTAACCATTTTCTTGAAAGAAGGATGCAGCAGAACCTTTTGTGACCTGACAAAGGCTTTATCTCTATCCTTGGCACTAGAAAAACTTTAGTATATTTACTTAGAGAATAATGTGCCTTTGGGGAGAAATAAGAACAAGACCCTAAATTCTCCTTTTGAAGTTTAACTTTCTTTGAACTTCTACAATGAATGGAAATGACAAAACGGATATTTCAGGTAGGAAAAGACACCAAGGACCCGAAAGAGCAGCGTGGCTTGAAAGAAGGGGGCATGATAGGTGACTTGGAATCAATATCAGACATGACCACCTTTGTACAAACTTGACCTCAGAAGAACTTAATTGGGCCCAATGATTGGATTCACAAAACTCCTGGAGAACCCATTTAGTTTATATGGCAAATGCTCAGCTATCCAAAGCCCTTTGTTTCGATCAAGTAAGGGAATGACAAATTTTGAGAGGATAATTACAAACAGTTGTCTTGCATTTGCAAACACTGATCTAGGTTTCAACAGAGACTCATAGGTGCAACAATTTCTCTTCTGTTTTTAAGCCAGACTGAAGTAGATCTAAGGGTGAATAAGGAGTAACTTGGGTCCAGTTTTACTAAGGTCAAGCCCCTCTTCTTCCATGAATAAAGAAACTCATAATGGCACCAGGGTTGCCATTTACATATGTGCAGATTGGGTAGTACAGAATCACAGAGAATAATGTCTTCGTTGATTACAAAGGAAACTGTTCTGTTGATGGTGCAGATTGCATATAATTCACTACATTTCCATTATTATATAATATTTTACATGCACATATGCACACACATCACAGAAATCTACAGTAAGAAAAGGAGTAATAATTACTTCTGGCTGTCCTAGATGCCCCATGTGTTAGGTCAACATAGTCACATATGAGTTATGGCTGATAGTGGGAAATCAGACATAAGATTTTATTTGCATACTTCCCTTCTCCTTTCCTGCCCTTCCAGCCTGATCCCCTTCCCCAAGACTATCAATAACAACGGTGTCTAGGGAATGTGGCCCCTCTTGTTTACTGACAGGCCCCAACAGCCCACAGGGGATGCCCCCCTCTTTTCACACAGCTGGGATTTGAGGTGACATTTCTATCACATAGAGACAGAGGCAATTAAACTGACTGTGGCTTATTAGTGCCACTTAGTTCAGGAACAATGGTTTTGATGCTCTCAATAAGAAAGAATCTACTTCTTTGAGATGGACTTGATGACTTCCAGAGGTCCTTCTATGTCACTTCAGACAGTAATGAAGAAGAAAATGCAGCTGTAGATCAGGCTTCATAAGATATGACATCTGAACACATGTGCTCTCTGGTGCTTTAGACATCCACAAAACAGAGCTGAGTCCTCACAGAACCTACCACTGGTGAGGGCCTGGTAAGTGTCACCAAAGGATTATTAGCTTCCCTGCAATGACTTTCCATTGCTCTTGGAACAAAGCTCAAAATATCTAACATGATCTATTATGCTCTGGGCTCTTACCTAGGCCCATTTATTTCTCTGGCCTGCTATCTTCCCATCCTTCCACCTGCTATACATAGAGATTGTAACAGGCCACTACCCAAATAATTCTCAACCAAAATTTTAGCAAAAGGGCTCATGTGTGTATGTGTGTGTGCACGTGTGCACTTGTACATGTATAAACTGACAAATTGACATGCTGATCCAAATTGCATGTAAATTGTAAAAGACCAGAAATAGCAAGTCGGAGTCAGTCTTGAAAAAGAACAATAAAGCTGGAGGAGGTGTTCTACCCATTATCGGAACATATTAAAAATGATAGCAACAGTGTGGTACTGGCATAATCATAAACAAATTGGCTAATGGAAGAGAAATAGGGAGTCTAGAAACACACACACACACACACACACACACACACACACACAACAAAAATCATGCTGCATGGCAGTGGTGAAAAGATAGTCATTGCACAAGTGTTGGTAAATGAGTTGCTTGCCCACACAGGAAAAAAATGTACCTGAATCCCTACCTCAAACTGTATGCAAAAATCAATTCCAGAGGAATTGTAGATCTGAGTACAAAGTGAGAAACAATAAAAATTTTTAGAGGAAAACTATGGGAGATTATTTTGGGGTAAACAAAAATTTCTTAAATAGGACACAAAAAGTGCCTGATATTAAAAACAAAACCGAAACACTTCTGTTTATCAAAGAACACCAATAAGGTACTGAAAAGGCAAGCCACTCAGTGGGAAATATTTGCAGTACAAATGCCTAACAAAAGACGCATATGTATCAACAATATATGACTCCCATAATTCAATGAGTAAAAGATAAACAATTGAAAAATGAGTAAGAGATTCAGAGACACGTTTTTGTTTGTTTATTTAGGGAGAGTGCACAAATCAGGGAGAGGGACAGAGGGAGTGAGAGAGAATCTTAAGCAGGCTCCACGCTCATGGGGGAGCCCAACGTGGGCTCAATCCCATGAGCCTGGGATAGTGACTTGAGCAGAAATCAAGAGTCAGATGGTCACTCCACTGACTGAGCCACCCAGGTGCCCCCAGAGACACTTTAAAAAGAGAATATGGAAACATGGAAAGGTACTCAAGCTTAATAGTCATCAGATACATGTGAATTAAAATTACAGTGTGATGTCTATACACACTTACCAGAATGCCTAAAATTAAAAAGACTGACAATACCAAATCCTGGTGATAATGTGGCACAACTTGAACTTTTATGTATTGGAGGTGAGAATGTAGATAGAAATAACCAGGTTGAGAACTGTTTGGCAATATTTAAGTATTTCAATTTAAAATGATTATATGTAAGACCTATGACATTGTAATTCCATTGTTAGATCTATACTCAACAGGAATAAACATATTGGAAATATGTGTAGGAATATTCACAGCTACGCCATTTTGTAATAATTGCAAATTAAAAACAACCCAAATATCTACCAATAATACAGTGGATAAATAAATAGTGTTCTAATCATACAGTGGAACGATACACAACAAAGATGAATAAACTGAAACTACATAAAACGAAGTGAATGAACCTCACAAAATTGAGAGAAAGAAGCCAGACACAGAATAGTACATATTATACAATGCGATCTCTTCCATAAAGTTCCAAAACAGGCAAACCTAAGGTATTAGGACTGAGTGCAGGTAATACCGCCTCAGGGGTTAGTAACTCAAAGTGGACACAGAGGTGTCTGAGAGGCTGGTAATATTCTGTGCCTTGACTGGCTGTTGACTACACAGGTGTATCCAGTTTATAAAAAGTCACTGAGCTATACATTTGATTTGTGTACTTTTCTTTATATAATGTTTGGATAAAATAATTCACTTTTTAAAAATTTGACTTGGGAAGGAATCTTCAAAGTTGCTACCTACTCTTGTTTGAGGGAGGCCCCTACTGTCTTAAAGCTCAGCCCAAGGAAGCTGTAGGGAAACCCTATTTAAAAGAAAAAAACTAAAGAGATCCCTGGAGTGATAATTGTTAAGTTGGGTCATAGATACATGTGACTTCATTATATTATTCTAATCTTGTATGTGTTTTAAATTTTCCATAATAAATGCGATTTTTTTCTAAAAATCAATGGAATATAAATCCTGACTTGCATCCAAATCAAATCAGCAATGACTGCAAATCTCTTCCTACTCTAATATGTTAATCCCCTATGGAAACATTGTCACCAGAGCTTTTTGCTCATGCAGGAAAGCTCTCCTCCTGGTTACTTGAATCTTTGAAGAGTTCTCTCTTGGGTATTCTGTTTTTCTGTCCTTGAAAATAAAGATGTTACTATTTTCTCTTGTCAAGATGCCCACCAGTCAATTACATTCTTTTCCATTCTAGTGTCACCACCTAATGAATGGTTAAAAGACAAATATAAACTTCAATGCAGAGCACATAGGGAAGTTGATAAAACTAAAGGCTATTGAGCCGAGAAGAGGAGACTAGATGTCAGGCTAATGAGAGGCCCTCAGCCAAACCAGCCAAAAAGGAAATGATTAATTATGGGAGTGTAGCAGTAGAGATGCCCCCAAGCAGTTCAGTGAAGTGGAATGACATAGGTTTAGAGAACAAGATAACAGGCCAATTGATTCAGGAGTGGGAAAGATATATTTTTAAATGTGTATGTCACATACACATGGCCCTATTTTTACCAAAAAAAAACAAAAAAAACAAAAAAAAACAATTAATAAATGCTTTCAAAGGTCAATAAAGTTATAGATAACAGCTACAGATGATTTTATTTTCTGTATACCAAAATATTCTGCCTAAATTAAGGGGTAGAAACAAGAGCTTTACAAAAACTGATTTATTTTTAAAACCCATAGAGAAAATAGTCACCATTCAAGAAGTTACACACCCCTATATGTAAAAATACCTAACTGGTTTAGTTCTAGTTTGAAATTAACATTTTTATATACCATACCGTTTTTATACCATTTTAGTTATCTTCAGGGTTGAACTTCTGTTCAGTTTTTCTCCTCTTCGTCCTGGAGGAAGTACTGTGCCTTCCCAGGTATGAAATAAAGTGAAGTTTTCCTTTGTCTTGCAATATAATTGTACTCCCTCTCTTGCCTTTCTGCCAGAGAAAGAATAAGGGAAAGTAGGGTTAATTTCCTCACTAACTAAATCAAAACTCCCCTGTTGGGAGTTGGGCAAACAGCAAAAAATAAACGTTCAAATGTAGCTCAGTACCTTGGAAATTCTAAACTAATGTGTATCCCCACAAACTCCAATCCTCATGCTACCCTTACTATGAGCCACAGGGTTTGAAATATGGCAGGGCAAAGGTTTATTGATGTTGTAGCGGAAGTAGGAAGTAGGAAATAGCAAAGAATCCGTGTTACTCTTTAATGAGAAAATTCATTGAAGTTAACCAAGAAAACAATCAAAATATAAAACATGTCTTCCCTTCCTCTTTCAGCAGTGTCTGGACTTCTGCTAACCACTCATGGCATAGAGTTACAGGACAGAGCAGGATTGGGCAGTCCAAGAACAGCAAGGGCAAGCAAAGAGGCTGAACCATTGCCAAGAGAATGAGAAAGGAGCCTCAGATTTCTTCGAGGATACTGAGCTCCCTTGTAGCAGTACAATCCAAGGGTAATGGTGACTTGTGCTGGGTAGTTTTCAGCATATATTGACTGATCCTTATCCACACTTGGATAATATCCAGAAATTAAAATAAAATACAAGTAATCATTCACATGAGCTGGGGTTGAGATTTATCTTTTTTCTGAAAGTAGTAAGACTCCTAATGTAAGAACACAATGACCAGGAAATCATGGAACAGCAAGAACAGAATGAAGCCAGAAACAGTCTTCTTAACCACACCTGCTAAACCTTTTTAACCAACCCCTTAGTGTGGAAGAATTGAATGAAATCAGTGTCAAAATGAACATCAACTCTTTTATAGATATTATTCTTTTCTTTATATTAGTACTTTAACTGTATAATAACATATTCACAAATAATCTACAGTGAGTGCTCACACATTCTGAGCTCCTTGGTTTTAGCCTGCAGGTGGAAGAATTCTTGTCTATAATTGGCAGCAAGAACAGGATCTAGGTGTTGCTGGTTCCAGGACTGATGTCATCAATAACCTAGTTTCTCTCCATCTTTGTGCTCCCCTCCCAGCATATCAATTTTCTTCTTCAAGTTTGTCCCCTTAGGGTCACAGGATGGTGATGTCAGTTTCAGGCATCACTTCTGTATCCAATTATATCCCAAAATAGGATGGCCAGTTTGTCCTTAGGTGTCTCTTTTATTTAGAAATTTTTCTAAGAATCACTCAAAGACCTTGCCATATCTCATTGGTCAGAACAAAGGCATATGTCTAAGTGTTGGTAAGGAGAATGGGATTACAATTGTGGTGTAAACTAATCACAATTTGTCCCTTGGTGCTGCGCTGCTTTCCTTATGTGCCATGCCTCTTAATATCTAGATAAACCTAGGGTTTTATTAACATAAATAAAGGGAAGATCAGATTTTGGAATGACAACAAATACCTCCTGCTCAATTCATAAATTTCTGTATTAGGAAACCTACCAGGGGGGCGCTGGAATGGCTGAGTGGATTAAGCACCTGATTTCAGCTCAGGTCATGATCTTGCTGTTTGTGAGTTCGAGCCTTGTGTAGGGCTATGTTCTGACAGCTCAGAGCCTGGAGCCTGTTTTGAATTCTTTGTCTCCCTCTCTGCTCCTCCCCTGCTTATCCTTGCTCTCTTTCTTTCTCTCTCTCTCTTTCTCTGAAAAATAAATAAACATTAACTTAAAAAAATCACCAGGTATTATTATAGATATTGAAACTAGGTATACATAAACATTGTCTATGATAATGACAGTCCTGTTTCCCATAGTGCAGCAACCAATATATAGTAGTATGTAATTAAATCTTTTCTGAGTAGCCATTATGTTCTTGTCATAATAAAGTACAATGATAAGGTCAGTCAACCCTCAATGAATTCACCATCTAATAGAGTGTTGGGGTATAATTAAGATGTTGAAGATCACCAAGAAATCAAGGTGATAAGAAGCAACAAATAAAAAAATGCACATGACAGAATTCACTATGATGAGAAAGCTTATAGTCGAGGTGGAGGGTAGGATCAATGCTAGCAAATTAATTAGAGAATAATTAGGTAAAGTTGAAGTAGTAGATTAGGTTGCTTTGGAATGCTGCTCTGAAGTTACCTTTAACTTATTTGGAGAGCCTATGGGAATTTTTGAGTATAGTCATGTCATGACTGTATCCTCTGTTTAAAGAAAAACATGATGGCAGGGACATGAGAAAAAAAAGTACTGTGTCTAGAAGGGCCACTGTAATAGCTATTAAATGTGTAAATGTGAAGCACTATAACCTAAACTTAGGATGTGATGGTGGTTATGGTATTGCTTCTTGGCCTTTTGGCCAAGATCAATTGTGGTAGTGGTTTTGGAAATAGAGGAGGGAAGAGAAATAGATTTTATTTATTTATTTAATAAAATTATAATGTTTATTTATTTTTGAGAGTCAGAGCGTGAGCTGGAGAGGGGCAGAAAGAGAGGGAGACACAGAACCCAAGCAGGCTTCAGGCTCTGAGCTGTCAGCACAGAGCCTGATGCGAGGCTCAAACCCACAAACCGCCATATCATGACCTGAGCTGAAGTTGGACGCTTAGCTGACTGAGCCACCCAGTCGCCCTGAGAAATAGATTTTAAAGGAAAAATGGTCATAGTTCGTTGTCTGCAAAAGGCAGAAATTAAGATGAATCCAATAACTAGAGCCCAGAGGACAACAAGTACCTAAAGTTCCTCCCAGAGAAACAGTGGTCTCAGGTCTCTGACCTGAGCCCAGTGAGGTAGCAGGCAACGTGGAAAGGAATGGAATGAGCCTTTGGGTGTACCAAGTGTAAACAAAAACTAAACAAAGTCATAACTAAGATAAAGTCAGGTAAAATACCTAACTGAACTGTCAACCTGAAAACTTAGGCAGAGATCCTAGATCCATATAAAAGCCATAACTCAGATACCAGAGGTATCAGGCAGAGAAAGAGACTACTGAATGTAAAGGCCTGGGGAAAATATACAGCACAAAATAATACAGTAAAAAACAAACTTAAGTAACTCAGTAAGCACAGTAAATTTACAGGGAAAAACTCTTCATTTAAAAGACAAATATTAGACTCTTAAATACAAAGAACACACTGAGGGTTGATGGGGGGCAGGGGAGAGGGGAAAATGGGTGATGGGCATTACAGAGGGCACTTGTGGGGATGAGCACTAGGCGTTGTATGTAAGTGATGAATCACGTGAATCTATCCCCAAAACCAAGACTACACTGTATATACTGTACGTTAGCCAACTTGACAATAAATTATGTTAAAAAAAATTAAAAGTAGTGGACTCCCTCCTCCAAAAAAAAAAAAACCAAATATTAGAATTGTAAATTAAAAAAAAATCTTACCTATGAACAATTAACCAGAGACATGCCTAAATGGTAGGTATGAAGACATAAACTTGTCACACCACTTTAATACCAATCAAAAGAACACCAGTGCAAAAAAATAAAAATAGAACTACTGTATGATCCAGGAATTTTACTTTAGGATATATATCTTAAGGATATATATACTATATAAGAGATATCTATATAAGAGATATATATAGATATATATAGATATAGATGATATAGATATAGATATAGATAGATATAGATAGATGTATATCTATATAAGAGATATATATAGATATAGATAGATATATATCTATATAAGAGATATATTAGATATAGATAGATGTATATCTATATAAGAGATATATATAGATATAGATAGATATATATCTATATGAGATATATTAGATATAGATAGATATATATCTATATAAGAGATATATATAGATATAGATATATATCTATATAAGAGATATATATAGATATATATCTATATAAGAGATATATATAGATATATATCTATATAAGAGATATATATAGATATATATCTGTATAAGAGATATATATAGATATATATCTCTATATAGATATATATCTATATAGAGATATATATCTATATAAGAGATATCTATACCCCCTTGTTCACTGCAGCATTATTCACAATAGCCAAGACATGGACCTAAGTGTCCATTGACAGATGAATGGATAAAGAAAATGTATTATTTATACATGAAGGAATATTATTCAGGCGTTAGAAAAAGAGAAAACCCTGCCATTTGTGACAACACAGATGGACCTTGATGACATTATACGAAGTGAAGTAAGTCAGACAGAGGAACACAAATATTGTATGAGCTCACATAGGAAAGCTAAAAAGACAGAACTCATAAAAACAGAATAGATTGGTGGTTGCCAGGTGCTGAGGGGTGGGGGGAAGTGAAATGTTCGTCCCAGAGTATAAGCTTCCAGGTGTAAGATGAATAAATTCTGGGGGTATAATGTGCAACATGGTGACTATAGTTAACTGTACTGTGTTGTATACTTGAAAGTTACTAAGTGAGTAGATCTTAAATATTCTCGCCACACATACACACACACAACACACACATAGTTACAAATAGGGTAACTATTTGAGGTGACGCATATGCTAGCTAACCTTATTGTAATCATTTGGCGATATATGTGTATCACATCATCACATTGCATACCTTTAGACTTACACAATGCTATATGTCAATTATAGCTCAACAAAGCTGGAGAAAGAAAGAGAAAAAAACACAAAAGAACACTTGTGTAACAACATCAATATCTGACAATTTATTTTAAGGCATAAAAGCATTACCATGAATAAAAACAGTAATCACATAATCATTATAGGTTTAATTCACCAGAAAGATATAAAAATACTTAACAATAGCCATAAAACTGCAAAAATATTCCAGAAGAAAATTTGTTTTCTCTACAGGTTAAATAAACAAATGAATAAAATGAACAAATGAACAACAACAAAAAAAAGAAATGAATAAATCCACCATCAGAATGGAAGTGTTAATACAATCTTACAGTAATTTTTTAAGGCAAAACCATCAGTAAGGACTTAGAAGATTTAGAAAAACACAATTAGCGAGATTGATCCAATAATCCCATCATGTAATTTAACCTTTTCTTTACCACAGTACCCATAACCCAAATCCTGTTCTTCAAATCCCTTACTCTATCCCTGTCCCAACCCAGAAAAACAACACATAATTCTACATTCTTGCCTTGACTCACATTGCTGTCCAGCCTCCAAAGGGATGGAGTATCTTGACATGTATTTTCATTTATTTTTCTCTGGTTGTGTTCCTCTTCATTCGTATTATTTGGACTAGGTTGTAAATTGATTGATGGAAGAAATATGGTTTTAAATTTAGCAAGATCTCAGCTGAGGACTGATTTCATTTTTTTTTAACTAAAGACATTTAATTTGAAGAATTTCTTTCATTTTAATTAAATCCATTTATTTAAATTAAGATTAAATTTCTTTGTTTTAATTAAAAAGTAATGATAGTCATTGTTACAGGTGAATAATCCAAAGAAAATTTAATCCTTTCCTACTCTCTCCCTTCCTTAAGGTAGTCAAGATTACCTAATTATGTCTCTCTGTCTATCCAAACTTATTTACTCATATATTTTTGGTGAGAAGGGATGGGAGTTTATATTTATTACTAAATATTTGATCTACTATACATTACTTAGAAACTTTTACACACTTAACAGACCATGGAAATTTTTGTCCAGATTAATAAATATGGCTTCAACTAATTCCTTTTAATATCTGCATGATACTTTATAACATAGATGTAGCATAATTCTTCATTCCTCCTTTATTGATGGTTTTGGGTTGTTTCCAGTTTTTCCACCACCCAAGATGCTGGTGCTTTTTATTTCTGTAGGGTAGTGGGAATTCAGGGGTCTTTTTGTTTTTCTTTAAAAGAGTTTTTCAGGGCACCTGGGTGGTTTAGTCGGTTAAAGTGTCTAACTTTGGCTCAGGTCACGATCGCCCAGTTTCTAAGTGTGAGCCCCACATCAGGCTCTCTGCTCTCAGCACAGGGCCTGCTTCAGACCCTCTGTCCCCCTCTCTCTCTGCTCCTCCCCTGCTCGTTCTCATTCTCTCTCTCTCTCTCTCCTTCAAAATAAATAAATAAACTTACCAAATAAATAAAATAAAATAAGAGCTTTTCATTGCCTTACTAAAGGGCTGTTGTCATTTACATTCCCGCTAGTAATACATTGAAGGGCTTGCTCTCTGCCTTTGGAGTACTATCAGACATTTTAATTTTTGACAATCCGAAATGTGAAAACTGGTATGTCATTGTTCACATTTCCATAGTTAACAGGGGTGTGCAGCCTTTTTATATATTAACTGTAATTTATATGTCCTTGTCTGTGAGTTGTCTGTTTATATTCTTTGCCCATTTTTCTATTTTTGTCTTAAAAAATACTTATCGGCAATATTTTCTTCTATGTGAAATGGAAGCGGAGGGGTGGCCCGCACAACTCCCCTTTGGTCTGTATTAATAGAGTTTTGCCTCAAGCCTCCCTTTCACTTTGGCTATGAAGACACGGGTCCATCTCTTTGAGAAGTTGAATGCTTCCATTAAAAAAGAAAGAAAGAAAGAAAAGAGAAAGGAGGAGGAAGGCACTTTCCCACATCACATAATCCTCTTTGCTATCCATGAAGCCTGCTGCGGCTGCACAATTCATGTGGGATTTCTATTCCAGCAACCAAAGAGCAGGGCATAAAACCCACCTGCAGAGACCCAGCAGTCTGGAGTGCCAATGTTCAGGAACCATCCATTCAATGTCATGCTGCTCTGTTGAAAACCGTGGACTCCTTCTGATAGTCTCACTTGAGGGAATAGAAGCCCCAAGGGTAGCAGCCAAACGGCCTGGCTCTCGGCCTCCCGTAACCATGCTTTTATCTCACCCTTTCGAACACTTCCGTAATACTTAGCTTTTCTTCCCCAGCCCTGCACCCCACTTTCATATTTCATAAGAGTGCCTCACGCACATTCCTAACAGCTTCAAGCTGGTTTTTCAAAAGTAGGAAACAAATGGAAAAGAAATCTCATCTTGCCAGCTGATATGGCTGTAGCAGGCTTTCCGAGAGAGAGAGAGAGAGAGAGAGAGAGAGAGAGAGAGAGAGAGAGTCAGTCTTAAGGCTGCAGGGGGGCTGACACTCAGGGCAGGAGGCAGCTGTCCGCCTTTATGAAAATGCCACCTTGACCAGCGCCTGCTTTTTTTGAGGGCTGGTTGACTATCGTTCAAACGCAGGACCCATGACCCCTGCTCCGCTGCTTTTTGTCCCCAAGCACCCTCAGCACACCAGTTGTGGGGAGGAGATTAAAGGCGCGCCACCAGCCCCCAGCCCACCTCTCCCTCCTCTCCCCCACTTCGTCTGGCCCTCTGGCTTCTCTTTAAAAGGCTTCGGCGGCACATCCAGTGCAGCACAGTGATTGTTTGTCTCCTCTCATTTCCCATGCGTGGTGGCAGTTCATCCTCGGATCCTGTCACAAAGTCCTCCCGAGACTCCCCCGAGAGGATGACACGGATGTGCGTGCATATTTCCACCCACACACAGACCAGCTGGAAATGTCGGATGGTAGCTGTGTTTGAGCAAATATTAATTTCTCCAGGAGCAGATTTTAAATTTAAATCATATCTTAAGAATATAGTTTGTCTTTAGGAAACTTTTTCTTGAATCAAATACGTGTTGTTGTTGTTTTTTTTAATCTTAAGGGAAGATCACTACCTAAACGGTTTCTTTCTTTCCCTCCTGTAAGACCTTTATTGAGGGATAAGTTATCGATACAATGCACCCATTTTAAGTGTACAATTTGCAGAGTTTGGGCAAACGTATGCAGTTGGGCAGCTGTCCCCACAACCTGGTGTTAGAGCAGTTGAGTCACCTCAGAACTCCTGTCTTGCTTCTGGTAGTCAGCTCCTGCTCTTACTTCCAGCCCAGGCAACAACTGACCTGCTTTCTGTCTCTATAGTCTGTCTTTTCTAGAAATTTCGTGTAAATGGAATCACACAATATGTAGTCCTTTGTGTCTAGCTTCTCTGACTTAGCATAATGTTTTTGAGATTCATCCACACTGTTGTGTGTCTCAGTACTTTGTTCTTTTTCTATGGTTGGATAGTGCTCCACTGTGTGGATATAGCACATTTTCTTTACCCATCTACCAGCTGATGGACATTTGGGTTGTGTCAGGTTTTTGACTGTGGTGTCTCCACTGTGAACATTTGCATATGAGTCATTTTGTGGACGTATGTTTTCATTTCTCTTGGGTAAACTGCAAGTTGTAGAACTTCTGGATCATATGTTACGGTAAGTATATGTTTAACTCCCTAAAACACTCACTGCCCGGGCACCTGGGCAGCTCAGTCAGTTAAGCATCTGACTTCAGCTCAGGTCATGATTTCACAGTTCATGGGTTCGAGCCCTTTGTCGGGCTCTGTGCTGACAACTCAGAGCCTGGAGCCTGCTGCAGATTCTGTGTCTCCCTCTCTCTCTGACCTTCTCCTGTTCATGTTCTGTCTCTCTCTCTCTCTCTCAAAAATAAATAATAAACATTGAAAAAATAAAAATGAGAAACAAAATGCTGCCAACCTTCAAACAAATTCTTTTTTTTTTTAATATATGAAATTTATTGTCAAATTGGTTTCCATACAACACCCAGTGCTCATCCCAAAAGGTGCCCTCCTCAATACCCATCACCCACCCTCCCCTCCCTCCCACCCCCCATCAACCCTCAGTTTGTTCTCAGTTTTTAACAGTCTCCCATGCTTTGGCTCTCTCCCAATCTAACCTCTTTTTTTTTTTTTTCTTCCCCTCCCGCATGGGTTTCTGTTAAGTTTCTCAGGATCCACATAAGAGTGAAAACATATGGTATCTGTCTTTCTCTGTATGGCTTATTTCACTTAGCATCACACTCTCCAGTTCCATCCACGTTGCTACAAAAGGCCATATTCCATTTTTTCTCATTGCCACGTAGTATTCCATTGTGTATATAAACCACAATTTCTTTATCCATTCATCAGTTGATGGACATTTAGGCTCTTTCCATAATTTGGCTATTGTTGAGAGTGCTGCTATGAACATTGGGGTACAAGTGCCCCTATGCATCAGTACTCCTGTATCCCTTGGATAAATTCCTAGCAGTGCTATTGCTGGGTCATAGGGTAGGGCTATTTTTAATTTTCTGAGGAACCTCCACACTGCTTTCCAGAGCGGCTGCACCAATTTGCATTCCCACCAACAGTGCAAGAGGGTTCCCGTTTCTCCACATCCTCTCCAGCATCTATAGTCTCCTGATTTGTTCATTTTGGCCACTCTGACTGGCGTGAGGTGATACCTGAGTGTGGTTTTGATTTGTATTTCCCTGATAAGGAGCGACGCTGAACATCTTTTCATGTGCCTGTTGGCCATCCGGATGTCTTCTTTTAAAATTTTTTTTTTCAACGTTTATTTATTTTTGGGACAGAGAGAGACAGAGCATGAACGGGGGAGGGGCAGAGAGAGAGGGAGACACAGAATCGGAAACAGGCTCCAGGCTCTGAGCCATCAGCCCAGAGCCCGACGCGGGGCTCGAACTCACGGACCACGAGATCGTGACCTGGCTGAAGTCGGACGCTTAACCGACTGCGCCACCCAGGCGCCCCTGGATGTCTTCTTTAGAGAAGTGTCTATTCATGTTTTCTGCCCATTTCTTCACTGGGTTATTTGTTTTTCGGGTGTGGAGTTTGGTGAGCTCTTTATAGATTTTGGATACTAGCCCTTTGTCCGATATGTCATTTGCAAATATCTTTTCCCATTCCGTTGGTTGCCTTTTAGTTTTGTTGGTTGTTTCCTTTGCTGTGCAGAAGCTTTTTATCTTCATAAGGTCCCATTAATTCACTTTTGCTTTTAATTCCCTTGCCTTTGGGGATGTGTCGAGTAAGAGATTGCTACGGCTGAGGTCAGAGAGGTCTTTTCCTGCTTTCTCCTCTAAGGTTTTGATGGTTTCCTGTCTCACATTCAGGTCCTTTATCCATTTTGAGTTAATTTTGTGAATGGTGTCAGAATGTGGTCTAGTTTCAACCTTCTGCATGTTGCTGTCCAGTTCTCCCAGCACCATTGGTTAAAGAGACTGTCTTTTTTCCATTGGATGTTCTTTCCTGCTTTGTCAAAGATTAGTTGGCCATACGTTTGTGGGTCTAGTTCTGGGGTTTCTATTCTATTCCATTGGTCTCTGTGTCTGTTTTTGTGCCAATACCATGCTGTCTTGATGATTACAGCTTTGTAGTAGAGGCTAAAGTCTGGGATTGTGATGCCTCCTGCTTTGGTCTTCTTCAAAATTACTTTGGCTATTCGGGGTCTTTTGTGGTTCCATATGAATTTTAGGATTGCTTGTTCTAGTTTCGAGAAGAATGCTGGTGCAATTTTGATTGGGATTGCATTGAATGTGTAGATAGCTTTGGGTAGTATTGACATTTTGACAATATTTATTCTTCCAATCCATGAGCAGGGAATGTCTTTCCATTTCTTTAAATCTTCTTCAATTACCTTCATAAGTTTTCTGTAGTTTTCAGCATACAGATCTTTTACATCTTTGGTTAGATTGATTCCTAGGTATTTTATGCTTCTTGGTGCAATTGTGAATGGGATCAGTTTCTTTATTTGTCTTTCTGTTGCTTCATTGTTAGTGTATAAGAATGCAACTGATTTCTGTACATTGATTTTGTATCCTGCAACTTTGCTGAATGCATGTATCAGTTCTCGCAGACTTTTGGTGGAGTCTATCGGATTTTCCATGTATAATATCATGTCATCTGCAAAAAGAGAAAGCTTGACTTCATCTTTGCTGATTTTGATGCCTTTGATTTCCTTTTGTTGTCTGATTGCTGATGCTAGAACTTCCAGCACTATGTTAAACAACAGCAGTGAGAGTGGGCTACAAATTCTCAAGAAAAATATTTACTTGTCATTTTCAAGGTTGTATTTGCCATGAAATTACCCAACCTAAAAAATAAATAAATAAAAACTCCGAGAATTATTTGCCAAAGTTGTTAAAAATGGGATCCTGGGCAATAAAAGTAAGAACTAGGGGCGCCTGGGTGGCTTAGCGGGTTAAGCATCCAACTCTTGATTTCGGCTCAGGTCATGGTCTCATGGTTCGTGAGTTCAAGCCCCACATCAGACTCTGTGGTCACAGTGTGGAACCTCCTTGGGATTCTCTCTCTCTCTCTCTCTCTCTCTCTCTCTCTCTCTCTCTCCCCCTCTCCCTCTCTCCCTCCCTCCCTCCCACACTGTTTCTCTCTCTCTCAACATAAATAAGTAAACTTAAAAAAAAAGTAACAGAACTAAGGAAAGGGAATATTCTTAAATCCTGTTCCATTCCTACTGTCTTTAGCCAAGAGGCCTTCTTTAGAACTCTGCCAACAACAAAAAAAATACAGTATCACCACTGACTATTAGTCCTTTTATCTCTCCTTCCCTTTCCCCACCTCCAAGGGCTACAGCTGAAGGTGCCATTTTCAGACTCCTTTAGCTAGAGAACTCAGTTGAGTATTCTGAAAGGACAGAAACAGAGGATCCTGGATGCACAGATCTTGCCAATCCTATAGCCACTAGCATGATGGAAGCTGCTAGAAAGTGCTTCATCAACAGAGCACCTAGGGGCTTTCTGGGGCTCTTGAATGCATGCAAAGTGATAGGCCAGGATGTCCCTGATCTTGTGGTAACTGTGGATTCTGGATCCCTGGGAGCAGAGGTGAGGCTAGACTCTACCCTGGCAGTTCGGGATAATAAGGCCACAGCCTCAGACAAGGAAGACAATTTTCAGTTCCAATTCTGCCACTTACAAGTTTTTTGACCTTAAGCAAATTAACTTTTATAACTTTCAGTTTTTATCTCAAAGGGTTGCTGTAGGAATTAACTAAGATAATTATAGAATGTGATTCATATAAGCTCTTTGATGGCAGGGAAACTTTATATGGATCCCTGGAGCCTAGAGCAGTGCCAGATGCATAGTAGGTGTTAAGTAAACATTTACAGAATGACTAAAGTACTTAGCATAATACCGGGAGAGATTATTCATTTATTCACTCATTCAATCTTCTGTTTATTATTTATTGAGCACCTACTACATGTTTATCAAAAGCTAAGCTGAGCCACCAAATATCAGAGTAGCTGATTAAGACAAGTCGAAATGAAACAGTGAAACGTTAATCACTTACTGTGATAAAACACACAAGAAGTTACACTGCAGAAAACATCAATTTCCTCACTGTTCCGTTTTCCCCCAAAGAATGACATCATTGAGGGTTAGGTGGGTTGGCACAGACATGAAGTATTATCTCACTATCAGGAGAGTCCTGGTCAAAAGACTCCTGCCATCTTATGGACCTGATAGCCATGGGGGTGGGAGGGCGGGAAGGCAGAGGGGAAAGAGCTAGAAGTGAAAAAGTACTGAGTACTGAGTAGAGTAGAGAAAAGTAGTCTTCAAGTTTTGTCTCCCCTCCTCTCCTTGGGAGGTCCCTGCAGAGGCCTTTGAGAAGGCCTCTACCTGAGGGCTTCACCGATAAAGAGGCCTGCAAATGTAGTCTCCTGGCTAGGAATAGAGATGTGTGTAAGAGCGTGACCAGCCAGGGGGCCTGTGTCCTAGACTGCACTCCCTTCAGAGACTGCAGTACGTGGCTATGCACCAAGACTAATGCGGGGAGGACAGCTTTTCTCTATCAGGCCTGCCAGGTAAAGCCTTTGTAAATGTCTATGGTTGGGCATGAAAAAGCACACACAGGTTTTGGGCCAGGAGCCAATCTCCCCAAAGTTGCTATTAGAGTGGATATGGTCTCTGTCCTCACAAAAGCATGCAGACTGTTGAGTAGGCACACTGTAAACAGGTAAACAAATAATATACAATTGACGGATTATGATGAGGGCCCTGCTGTGTGTATGTGTTAGGGTTGGAGAATCCAGAGTCCAGAGAGGGAGAAGAGCAAGATGTCCCTACCTTAGCCTGAGTGCTCAATCTAGCCCCCTCAGAGGCGCTATCTGAGCTGAGAACTGAGGATGAGAAGGAGCCAGCCAAACTGAGGGCAGGGAGAGGAATTGGGAGAGGTCAAGCACACAAGCTAAATAAATATCCATTCGTTCCTCCTTTTGTTGCATCAGCTTTAACTAATTATTGCGGCTATGCTTGAGGGGGCACATGAGACTTCTGCTGGGCCTCATTCAAAACTGTACAGCCCACCAGTTTATAACAATTTTTTTCTTTGATATACAAAATTGGTGCATCCAATAAAATCTATCTGTGGTAATACAGATCTCAAACACACATGAGTCAGATGTTCCTAGTATCTACAAAGTCTTTGATAAATTTGGATGAACCTCCATTGTGTAGCTTTATGGAAAGAACCAAAAGAATAGGTTTAGCTAAAATTCCTTGGTGATCTTGCTCCTTCTTTGAATACTAGAGACTGGAGGTGCTACAGAAAACAATGGTTACTTTTGACTTTAGGGAGGAGAGATGGGTCTGTGGTTATTTTCCAGAGGACTCTGGAGGGTTCCCAAGTCTCTGACACGAAGTTCATTGTCAAAAATGAGCTGGGCCTTTTGGTAATTGTGAAAGGCCATCTACATATAGTGAAAAGCCACTACCAGTTATTATAAATCTTGTTTTTGTCCAAGATTAGTTATCTTTCTAAAAAAAATCCACTCCCTTTCATGATTATTGTTTACGGTCAGTTCAAAGGAGCCAATCCATTTCACAAAACCCTAACTTGACGTACCTATTTTTTTTTATTTTGTTTTTAGGATGTATTTGAATAAGATTGGATTGAAGCACTGAGCTATTTATATCCCTGATTTGTTATTTGTTAAAATAAGGATATTATGCTGTGAAAGGAGAATAGACTTAGGAGTGAGGCAGACATGAGTTTTAATTCTGACTCCACCTCCTCTCAGTTGCATGACTTCAGGTGGGCAACTTCCTTGCGACCTTGGCCCTTAGTTTCTTCACAATTGCATTCACAAACTTTCACTGGGATGTTGTAAAGATAAAAGATAATTTGTTTAGAGTCCCTGGCATGTAGTATGTGCTTAATAAATGGTAGCTATTATTATCAGTAAAGTCAGTTGCTGTTGCCATGGCTGGGACTCAAAGCATATGGAATTCAGCACCCTTTCAAATTTGCAACATCAAGTTGAATTTTAGTGAAACCAGGAGATGAGTTTCTGGAAAGTTATCAACGTTTTTTCTTTCTCCAGGTGTGTGATTAGGAAAATGCAGTTTGGAAAAGAGAAATTCACTCGAAGGTCTATGGATGGCTTTGTTGGCCCATGCAGGGGGTGGGGGGTGGGGTAACAGCACCAAGGGTGTTTGGGGAGTTGGTGGGTCCAAGGAAAGGAAGTAGCACCGATCTTGTTATGTCCCTCCTGGGAAGAATGTTGCCTTACAGACTTCCTTCTCTCAGGTAGATGCCTGCACTTGTAAAAAGGAATCCTGGCAGAGGTGTTATGAGTTCAAACTTACTTATTAAACTGGATCAAACTCTGCCTTTATTTGTCCTGTGACCTTGGGTATGTGTGTCTCACCCTCCTTGTTGCTAAAAAAGGATTTGAGATGACAATATTTTCTACATTAAACTATTGTTTTGAGAATGAAGTTAGTTAATAGATGTGCTTAAAATACTATCAGGCCACAGGTAAATGCTATCATTATCATTGGTCTAAAATTTCCCTTCAAAGTCGATCTCAAAATACTCTTCCCCATTGTCATTTTGGAGGTTTGTAAGTAGGAAATTTAAAGAAAAAAATGTTTTAAAGAAACTCTGTCACACCTCACACAAAGTAGAAATAGCAATTCTGGTTGATGAAGCACAGATTCAGTAAGGGGATGAAAGGGCTGCCATCTGTGGAGGAGGTCTGTGCTGGTTGCCAGCCCAGGAGCAGTGATCGAGCCTCACTTCCTCAAAGCACCACCATGGAGGCACCAGGGTTAATTATTGTAAACCACCTGGTGGTTTAAATTCCATTTTAAATTGTATGGGTTTTTATAAAATCTTAGTTTTTAATTTGTCTTTAAAAAAGTGCTGTCTCAATTTTTAAAATCCCCCTGAGCTTCATGACTCATATCATAAGAAATCTGACCTTTCAACGGAAGGGGAAAAATCTAAGTTGTTACCTTGACAACAAAAGGTAAGCGAGATGCTTTGAGCTCTGGTGTTTCTGCTATAAATAATCCATCTTTGGCCAGAACCACAAGCTAGAGAAATATTAATGTGAGAATGGAGAGGAATTAGCTGGGTTGGCCATGGGGAAAGTCTGCATATCAGGAGATTGTTTTAATCACCATTTTTAGGAGTCATTCCCAGAGGCACTTTTGTAGCAATTAACCAATAAACCAATAAAAGGGAATGAATTCAATTTCTAAAAATGGGAATTTACACAAATGAAGACTGATAATGCTTTTTCATGTGAGGGCTTTCTCTATACTTATTTGTACCATTATCTAAATTGTGTTGTTTTCATTCAGAATATTTATTCTCTGGTTTCCCAACAACCTATAAAACAGAACGAAGGGAAGCTAACAATGAACTTTGGTCCTTCAGCTATAATTTACATGATGTCACCCTGCATAGTAGCAGTAAAGGAACATCAGTAAAGTTGGATAGCTTTTAAGACATTGTGGATTATTAAAAAAGAAAAAGAGGGGCACCTGGGTGGCTCAGCCAGTTGAGCATCTAACTTCGGCTCAGGTCATGATCTCGCAGTCTGTGGGTTCAAGCCCCACATCGGGCTCTGTGCTGACCGCTCAGAGCCTGGATCCTGCTTCGGATTCTGTGTCTCCCTCTCTCTCTGCCCCTCTCCTGCTCAGGCTCTGTCTCTCTCTCTGTCAAAAATAAATAAACATTAAAAAAAAATTTTTAAAAAAAGAAAAAGAAATCTAAGTCTTCTTTGGGTTGAAAGTAACAAAATACTACCGAATTTTTTTAAACAAGCTGTACTCATGGATAGGTCTAAAATTTATGATTATGATTATCCTTTTGCTTGCTGAATTAAATTAGAAATTAGTCTTCTGGGAAGTCCAAGTTATTTCTTAATAAACTTTAATAGTCTATGAGTCAGAGTAGGTGCTGCTAACAATGAATCTTGCAGGATTTATTGGATGGCAAGTAGGTAATTGAGGGGAACGTCTGTCCAATGGCCTGTGGAAATAGTGCATTAAAATATTTTCTGAATAAGAGGCTTTGCTCCAGTAGATTCCACCTGCTTTTCAGTAAATACACTTTATCCAGGAAGATTTCCTGAAGTTACCTTAAAGTTGGATGAAATTCTCTATGACTATTAATGCATCTTATTGGCACCATGAGGTCACCCTCAGACTCACATGAACAAAATCAGATAACTTCATTTATTTTTTTTCAGATGATCTTGTTTTGTTCTTAAATTCCTACCCTGGATGATTGGGGTGGGGAGGAGCTGCTCTAGATTAAGAGACTTTTAAGAGAAACAACAACCAAATACATCGTATCACCCTTGATTAAATCCCAATTCAAACAAGCCAACTAAAAATGGCAATTTGAAACAAAAACATTTATAATGGACTGCATATTAGACTTTCCCTGAAATGATTGTTAATTGCTTAAGATGTGATAATAGCACTGTGGTAATGTCTGTAGCACTGTAGAAATTGCCTGTATTTCTTGGCATGCCTACTGAAGTCCATAGAAACAAAATGACATTATATCTAGGATTTGCTATAAAATTTACTCTTTCAAAAAAGAGGATTGATTATAGAGGGGGAAAAGTGACAAAAAATTCCACAATATGAGTGATAGATATGTGCAGGTTCATTACACTATTCTATTCTTATATATGTTTGAAAATATTCATAATTTAAAAAAAAAAACAACCTTGTAATCTAAAACAGTCTCTCCCTCCTCTTTTCCATCTTGTAAAGATGACAGTCTAACCTCTTAGAGTAAATGGTGGTACAGTATCTCATCTTCATGGATGAGATCCCTGGATCCTCATTGGGTCTATCCCTGAAGAGTAATTGAGCCCATCATAGATGAAGCCCTATGGTTTCCTCTTGTGCATTCATTTCTCATTTATGCTTTTGGAGGTGATACTGATGCTTTGAGGCCTGGTTGTGATTCCCAGTAGACCCCTGGTTGTGATTCCCAATGGTTTGGGTAATCCATGCTCTAGCTCTCAATTACAGAGCCATATTGTCTCTTCCACAGAGACCCCTCTTGTCTGGTGAGTTTACCAACTGATACCTTTAATTATTTCCACATGTCACCCATCACGCCCAGACATGTAGAAACTTCTAGATTCCCCTACACCCCAGGGGAAAGCCATAGAGAATCAGTGGAGTAGAAAGGACATCCCATACAGTCTTTTAAGCACTTTACTCCACCAATTTTAATCTTCTCCTAGTGTCTGGTTGGATATAGTGGATAGTGCTATCCTCTGGGTTTCTCTGAGAAGCATGCATTTTTTCCAGAATGGGTCTAGAGAAGGACAAATCAAGACCTTTGTTCTGAAATCAACCCAGACTTATCTGAGTCCTTGTCTATACCCTGAGGCTTGGCTCACAATGTGGCAGGGAAGCACTACACAGTTCAGCATCTTCCTCTTGCCCCTTTCTTCCTTTCTTCCCATCCTCCTAGCCTGGTTACCTGTCACAGAAAAACTTCCCAAAGGGAAATACTCATTTGAGTATTTTCTCATTGTCTGTTTCCCCCACTAAAATGAAAATTCATGAGAACAGGGATCTTATAACTTGTTTACTGCTATATCCCTAGCACCTAAAGCTGCGTTTGGCACACATTAGGTGTTCAATAAATACATACTGGATAAATAGTCGATGAAAAATCACTGTATACAGTTCTCTATAGCACTTACTTTGCAAACTACACATCTATTAGTGTAAATACTTTATTAATGTCAATATCTCCCTCTAAAACTGTTTATGAAAATTTCCTGATAAAAATGAACTTAATTGCTTGGTAAACACTTGATTTCCAATCCTTTGCCTGAGATGCTGATTCTGTAGGTCTAGGGTGCAGGTTAGGAATCTGCATTATTGCAAGTGCTTCCCACCCCCAAGGAGATTGCTCCCATTAGGGACCTTTGGCAAACATAACTCTAGAACTTAAGCCCTACAAGGCAAGCACCTTATCTAGTTTTAGTCATTGGAGAGATCTGGCACATAGTGGAACCTCATTACTTGTTGCTGAATGAATGAATAACAAGTAGTGGTGAATACATGCGGGCCTCTTTGTGACTTGATATTCTCTTTTCAACAAGGAGACTGAATTTTTCTATAAAGGTTAGATGGGTTATTAATGAAAAGCCATCATTTGACTTTCTAGAATACTATATTTCAAACCTTATGGGTGGGAATGTAGTTGTGTGTGTGTGCGTGTGTGTGTGTGTGTGTGTCTGTGTGTGTCTGTGTGTGTCTTAGTACTTCATTAACAAGGCATACAGAATATAAGTATCAAGAAATCAGGCATGTATTGCTATTGGCATAAAAACAGATCAATAGAGGGGCATCTGGGTGGCTCAGTCAGTTGAGCGTCCAACTTCAGCTCAGGTCATGATCTCCCAGCTTATGAGTTTGAGCCCATGTTGGGCTCTGTGCTGACAGCTCAGAGCCTGGAGCCCGATTCGGATTCTGTGTCTCCCTCTCTCTCTGCCCCTAACCCACTTGCATTCTGTCTCTGTCTCTCTCAAAAATAAACATTAAAACAAATTTAAAATATACAAATCATGGGGCGCCTGGGTGGCGCAGTCGGTTAAGCGTCCGACTTCAGCCAGGTCACGATCTGGCGGTCCGTGAGTTCGAGTCCCGCGTCGGGCTCTGGGCTGATGGCTCGGAGCCTGGAGCCTGTTTCGATTCTGTCTCCCTCTCTCTCTGCCCCTCCCCCGTTCATGCTCTGTCTCTCTCTGTCCCAAAAATAAATAAACGTTGAAAAAAAAAATTTAAAATATACAAATCAATAGAACAGAATAGAGTGCCCACTAAAAACCTATGCATATTAATTTCTAACCAAGGAGCCAAGAATGTACAATGAAGAAAAGATAGTCTCTTCAATAAATGGCATTAGGAACACTGGACAGCTACAAGCAAAGAATAAAACTTGATCACTCTCTTACACCATTAACAAAAATTTACTCAAAGTAGATTAAAGACTTGAATGCAAGACCTAAAACCATAAAACTCCTAGAAGAAAACATAAATATAACCTCCTCGACATTATCTTAGCAGTATTTTTTGTATCTGATTCCAAAGGCAAGGACAACAAAAGCTAATATAAACAAATGGGACAACATGAAAGTAAAGAGCTTCTGCCCAGCTAAGGAAACCATGAACAAAACAAAAAGGCAACGTACTGAATGTAAGAAGATATTTGCAAATCATGTATCTGACAAGGAACTGATATCCAAAATATATAAAGAACTCATACAAATGAATAGCAAAAAAAAAAAAAAAAAATTAACACTCCAATTTAAAAATGAACAGAGGATCTGAATAGACATTTGTACAAAGAAGACATACAGATGGTCAACAGACACAAGAAAAGATGCTCAACATCACTAATCACCAGGGAAATGTAAATCATAACCACAATGAGCTATCACCTCATCCTTGTCAGAATGCTGTTATCAGAAATACAAGAAATAACAAATCTTTGTGAGGAAGTTGAAAAAAAATGGACCCTATTGGACTATTGGTGAGAATGTGCAATTTGTGCAAATGGGGGTTCCTTTAAAAAATTAAAAATAGAACTACCATATGAACTATCAATTCCACTTATGGGTATATATCCAAAGAAAGCAAAAACACTAATTAAAAAAGATATATGCACCAATATGTTTATCACAACATTATTTACAATAGCCAAAATATGTAAATAACCTAAGTATCCAGAAATTGATAAGAGAATAAAGAAAACATGGAATACACACATACACACACACAGACACACACACACACACACACACACATACAGACACACATACACAATGGAATGCTACTGAGCCATATAAAGGAATGAAATCTTGCCATTTGTGACAACAGGACAACATGGATGGACCTTGAGGGTATTATGCTATGTAGAATAAGTCAGACAGAGAAAGAGAAACACTGCATGATTTCACTTACAAATGGAATCTAAACAAACAAACAAACAAACAAACAAAACTAGACCAAACTCAGAGTCATAGATACAGAAAACAGAGTGGTAGTTGCCAGAAGGGAAGGGGAATAGGGGATGTGCAAAATGGATGAAGAGGATCAAGAGGGACAAACTTTCATTTATAAAATAATAATTCATGGTGATGTACAGCACAGGGAATATGTCAATAGCATTGTATTAACTTTGTATGGTGACAAATGGTGACTACACTTATCGTGGTGATCAGTTTGCAATACATACAAATGTTGAAACACTATGTTGTACACATGAAACTAATAGAATATTGTATGTCAGTAACACTTCAGTGAAAAAAAATTTGTTGCATTGTCTTCTGTTTTTTGGTGTGTTTTTTTTAAAGAGAGAGAGAGGGAAAGTGCACATGCACGTGCACACACACAGGCTGAGGGGCACAGGGAGAGGGAGAGAATCTCAAATAGGCTCCATGCCCCACATGGGGCCCCATCTCATGACCACAACCATGTGATCACGACCTGAGCTGAAGGAGCCACCCAGGCGCCCCAAATTTAGTTGCATTCTCTTCTAAAACTGAATTATTTTTTTGAAAAAGCATTTGCTAAACCATAACAATTAGATCACTGGTATTAATTATTATGAAAGAGGCAATAAATCTCGTGTCACGTTTTCAGGTATCAGGAACAGAAACTAAGATTTTTTTTTTTAATTTTGTTCTGAAAGCATTTAGCAGATAAATAAATTAGATGGAATACATAAAAGCTATCATTTTTCTATCATCATTTTGATACGTCTGTACTTAAGATTCAAATGCTATATCTATGTGAGCAGGGAGGAAGCCAAACCACAGAACAATCGTTGGACTGGGAGGGCAGAAAACCTGGGTACTGATTCTGACTTCACTCAGCTACTAGTCAATTTTATGACCTTTGTCAAATCACATCCCTTCTCTTTGCCTTAGTTTCCTTCAGTACTAAAAAAGGTAGGGGTTCAAAAAAGAGTGGGGATTCAATTCGTTGATTTCTGGGACTTTTTCCCCAGCTTTTTCATCTCACCATTAGCTTTTTGTTGTTGTTGTAAAAATTTTCTCTTTTTTTAGTGTATTTATTTATTATTTTTTAATTTACATCCAAGTTAGTTAGCATATAGTGCAACAATGATTTCAGGAGTAGATTCCTTGATGCCCCTTAACCATTTAGCCCATTCCCCCTCCCACAACCCCTCCAGTAACCCTCTGTTTGTTCTCCATATTTAAGAGTCTCTTATGTTTTGTCCCCCTCCATGTTTTTATATTATTTTTGCTTCCCTTCCCTTGTGTTCATCTGTTCTTTCTCTTACAGTCTTCATATGAGTGAAGTCATATGATATTTGTCTTTCTCTGACTAATTTTGCTTAGCATAATACCCTCTAGTTCCATCCACATAGTTGAAAATGGCAAGATTTCATTCCTCTTGATTGCTGACTAATACTCCATTGTATATATGTACCACATCTTCTTTATCCATTCATCCATCGATGGACGTTTGGGCTCTTTCCATACTTTGCTATTGTTGATAGTGCTGCTATAAACATGGGGTGCATGTGTCCCTTTGAAACAGCACACCTGTATCCCGTGGATAAATGCCTAGTAGTGCAATTGTTGAGTCATAGGGTAGTTCTATTTTTAATTTTTTGAGGAAACTCTATACTCTTTTCCAGGGTAGCTGCACCAGTTTGCATTCCACCAACAGTGCAAAAGACAGCCTCCTTCTCTGCATCCTCACCAACATGTCATTGCCTGAGTTTTTAGTTAGTCATTCTGACAGGTGTGAGGTGGTATCTCATTGTGGCTTTGATTTGTATTTCCCTGATAATGAGTGATGTTGAGCATTTTTTCATGTGTCGGTTGGCCATCTGGATGTCTTCTCTGGAGAATTGTCTATTCATGCCTTTTGCCTATTTCTTCACTGGATTATTTGCTTTTTGGGTGTTGAGTTTGACAAGTTCTTTATAGATTTTGGATACTGACCCTTTATCTGATATGTCATTTGCAAATGTCTTCTCCCATTATGTTGGTTGCTTTTTAGTTTTGCTGATTGTTTCCTTCACTGTGCAGAAGATTTTATTTTGATGAGGTCCCGATAGTTCCTATTTGTTTTTGTTTCCCCTGCTTCTGGAGACATGTTGAGTAAGATACTGCTGCAGCCAAGATCAAAGACGTTTTTGTCTGCTTTCTCCCTAGGATTTGTATGGCTTCCTGTCTTACATTTAGGTCTTTCATCCATTTGAGTTTATTTTTGTGTATGGTGTAAGAAAATGGTCCAGGTTTATTCTTCTGCATGTCTCTGTGCAATTTTCCCAGCACCACTTGCTGAAGAGACTGTCTTTATTCCACTGAATATTCTTTCCTGCTTTGTCAAAGATTAGTTGGCCATACGTTTGTGGGTCCATTTCTGTATTTTCTGTTCTGTTCCATTTATCTGAGTGTCTGTTCTTGTGCCAGTACCATACTGTCTTGATGATTACAGCTTTGTAATACAGCTTGATGTCTGGGGTTGTGATGTCTCCTGCTTTGTTTTTATTTTTCAAGATTGCTTTGGCTTTTCAGTGTCTTTTCTGGTTCCATACATATTTTATGACTGTTTGTTCTAGCTCTGTGAAGAATGCTTGTGTTATTTTGATAGTGATGGCATTGAATATGTAGATTGCTCTGGGTAGTACTGACACTTTAACAATATTTGTTCTTCCTATCTAGGAGCATGGAATATTTTTCCATTTTCTTAGTTCAAACACAAGGCACTGATCTAAACATTGGAATTACCATAGTGAACAAAACAATTATCTGCTCTTAGAGAACTTGTATTTTGGCCAGAGGCAACAGATAATAAAAAGTAAAGAAAGCTAAAATAAATAGATAGGTAGGTAGGTAGGTAGGTAGACTGATAGGTAGGTCGATAGATAGATGGTAGATAGGTAGGTAGATTGATGGATACATAGATAGATAAAATGCTATGGAGAACAATTAAGCAGGGAATAGTGTGTGGGTATAGTAAATTAAATAGGATGGGCAGAGAAATCTCCATTGAGATTTGGGTAAAGGCCTATTGCCCCTTGACAACACAGAATTCAGTGATCAAGTCCATCAAGTAAGGCTGTGGCCAGAAGCATAAAATAAAGCTAGAGACAGTGAGGTACAGACACAAATTCCTGTAAGACCCATGCAAAAGTGAACCAGTCAATTGATGTAAATGGAGAATATAGTGCTTACTCAGCTCCACCGTTGCTGTCATGTAAGATCTGAGTCCAGTGTTGACAGATATGCTCTCTTCCAAGAGAAACTGGAAATCTGAATTTTTATGTAAAATATCCTGGTTTTTTTAAGGGTTAATTATTACATTAGTTTCCTAGGGCTGCCATAACAAAGTGCCACAAACCGGTGACTTTAAAAAACAGAAATTTATTCTAACACAATTCTACAGGCCAGAAGTCCAAATCAAGATAACAGCAGAACCATGCTTTCTCTGAAACTGGATAGCATCCTCTCTTGCCTCTTCTTAGCTTCTGGTAATGGCCAACAATCCTTACCATTCCTTGGCTTGGAGCCACATCACTCCAGTCTGAGCCTCCGTTGTCACAGGTACTCCCCTTTTGCATGTCTGTAGCTCTTCTTATAAGGACACCAGCAGTATTGAATTAAGGCCCCACGCTACCAGTTGACTTCCTCTTAATTAACTACATTTGCAATAACCCCTTTTCCAAATAAGGTCACATTCTAAGGTATTGGGGGTTTAGACTGCAACATATATTTTGCAGGGGGGACACAATTTAACTCCTAACAGTTAACAGTTAGGGGTTAGTGTTAGTATGCAGTTGGTATGCTTTAAAAAAAAAAATACTGCATTAGCACTCTGTAGGGCAAATAAATCATACACGTAGCTCACGTGTTATTTATTTATGAACTCTGGGCCAGAGATTGAGGAGCCTACCAAAAGGACTATAAACTTGAAATATAGTGTGGTCCCTGCCCAAGTAGTTCCTAAAATAATAAGTGAATGAATTAATGAATGGTGATGTTTATTTTATGTACCCAAATATCTAGAAAGTTATTCTATATTTCCAGAGAGAGAACACAGTTGGTCAAAACTATACTGAATGTTCAATACTTTCTGCGGGTTTCTACTCAAATTTGAACAGAGCTGTATAAAATAGTAACTCCCACATCTACCCCAGCCCTCTCCCCCTCCTTCCTCTGCCTTGGATTTCTCTGCATCATAAGACTTGCACTTGTGTCTGAGATACTTCCCAGCTATCCTATGTGTTTTTTACTCATTATTAAATGCCAGTTTTTCCTTTTCTGTGACAGAAATTGCCCGTGATTTCCCCAATATGCAAACTTCCCTTTCCTTAAAGGCAGAATGCTATGGCAAATTTGCTCAACTGGAAAACAATTTAAAGCCTAGTTAGCCAACAGGAATAGCTAAATAGATGTAAGTGGCAGTCTTGGGGCAAGACTTCTGAAAACCTCTTTATGTCATGTCCAACCATCCTGCTTGAAAAGCGAATATTATAACTGTAGTAACAGCAGTCATTCAGGGCCTAAAGTGACATTGACAATGAAAGCTACACACTAAGAATGGTGGAGCAAAAGAAGCAGTGTGACTTCCTGCTAATATCTTGAGCCACTATACCAGCATCGGACAGCTTCCTTCCTTCCTTTCTGTGAGAATAAAACCAAACCTTAAATTCCTTAAATTCCTTTAAATTCTAGTGCAGGAGGTAATATTTCTGTTTTATCCTAAACCCACTCCCTCCCTTTTCATTTCTGCTCTATATTCCAGGGAATGACATTTCCCAGGCTCCTTCTCCTTCCACTTTTCAGAGTGAGTCAGCTCATAAGAGGCTCTGGTTGAATACCAGAGGACAAAAGGAGGGGAAAAGCCAGAGTATTTCTCCTCCTTTCTCTCTGCTTCAAGAGAGACTCTGTCAGTCAGTGAGTAACTAACTTTCATCAGACAACCTTCTCTCCACAGAGAAACCTCCTCTTTCTGCCAAGTTGTCCCAGCCCCTGGGATCCAGGATCACCATGTCCTCCTTTCATCTCCTCATTTGGCAGTGGTAGGGGCTCTCTCCAGTTGCTAATCCACAGGTTTCCTCGCTGAGTCCCGTTGACTTCCCAGATCTTTCATCATCTGTATAACAAATTCCTGTATAAAATGCCCTCTTTTTGAAATATGTAGACTGCTTTCTGTTTTCTGAGTGGATCTTAAATGATATAGCCACTCAACTTTGCAGGAGGGAGAGAATCTTTGCTTCTCTCAGATAAACACACTGTCCAACTGCTGTATCACCCTTCAGAATACATGGAGATAGCAGAAAGAAAGCGCTAAAAGCCTTTCAGTATCCTAGTCAGGCCACCAGATCCTGGGTGTTTATGGCTCCTGATAACCAGATTTCAACCTTCCCTGAGTTTTCAGAACCAATTTAAGAAATAAAACTGAAAAGCATCTCATCTGCTCTTGCTGGCCAGGGCTTAGCATATGCCCTTGGCAATCACATCTCTGTCAAAGACTTGCCTTGGAGTGAGCCAACAATCTAATGTGCATCCTTCTCAGCTTTTGCCACATGGACTAAGTGGAGGATGGGACCCTCTGATCTCACCACAATCTTCCCATTTTCTGCTCTTTGAGATAATCCATCCCTAGAGCATTTCCTAAATGTGTTCAGTCAACAGTTCAAAATCTTTCTCTGGCACTTGATCTACAGTGTCCACAAACATCATCAGCTTGTGCTCTCTGGGACCTGATACTCTGGAGCACAAGCTTCATTGCTTTCCTACCACTCATACCAGGATCCTGGAATATGTGTGCTGGAGGTGGTAGGTCAGATTTGCTGGCGATGGGTTCTTTCACCAATTCTAGCATTTCACTTGTACACTTTCTATCCTGCAAAGAACTAATTCACCCTTCTTTAAATTCTGCATTGTATAACATAGGGGTCCATACCACTCATTCTTCTATCTTCTGTAGGAAATCTGTAGAATCATACTTATAAGCCTTCACATTATAGTTCCAGATTTTTATTGAGACATTATCTGTAATCTTGTCTTGTAGCCCCATGCTGCAAATTTCAGTGCTTGATCACACCCACCCCTTGTTGTTCCTCTTCATGAGAGGATTTGCCAAGTACACCGACAGCTCAGACTGGGTCTGCATATAATTTATCTTCAGTATTATAGTGGTCTGGGCTTATTTCATTTAGATGGCCAGTTCCTATATTGTAGTATAACAATGCCACCCCCTCCCATATCTGTAAGATGTAACCCATCACAAGAATGAATCCAATTTTATTCATAGGTGATCACAAACATACAAAGGGTTCAGAGGATGGTCCAAATATTCATTTATTCTTGTCATGGAGGTTACCTTTCAGACCATACAGAATTGACCAGCCATTTAGAGTGGAAAGTTCTTTTTCCTTTTGCACTCTCTGTCCTGTCCTCGGGATATCTTTGTTGCCCCTTGTGATCAGGACAGCAAGATCTGTCCCTGTTTCTAGCCCAAGAAAACAAAGATAGATCCTTAAATTCTTCAGCATGTAGCACCTAGATAAGGCAAACAAAACTCTGTTTGCTAATATCAATCACTTCTCGTAACATAATTTTAGTGTCTTTATGCTCTAGAAGAAATCCCCTCCCCTTCAAGGGCAAGAATGGGTGACAGAAGATATCATCGTGGTACAGAAAAGAATAATCAATGGGCTAATTTTATAATAATGAAGAAAAATCAGTAAAGTTAATTTTGAAAAAGTTTTAGGGAAAATTGAATCAGAATAAGCTGAGATGAGTAAGTCCAAAGGACTTCTAAGAAAGATATTTATAATTAGGGGTCTTTTTTTCTGTAATCATTCTCTATATAATCATTGTCTCATATATAATATTCTTCAAGATAAACAAAGATAAAACTGCAATATACACCCAAGCCTATCAATGATGAGACTGTGCTAGTGAGAAATGGTTCACATAAGGGTCCTCACCTGCAGGGGCACCTGGTTGGCATAGTCAATTAAGCATCTGAATCTTGATTTCAGCCCAGGTTGTGATCTCATGGTTCATGAGATTGAGCCCAGCATTGGGCTCTGTGCTGACAGCATGGAGGCTGCTTTGGATTCTCTCTCTCCCTCTCTCTCTGCCTCTCACCTGCTCATGCTCTCTCTGTCAAATATAAATACATAAACATTAAAAAAAAAGTCATCAAGTTGCAAAAGAATTATCTATGAAGAAAGAAACCTCCCCTAACATGGTGAATGTGCATTTTAGAGGGAAAAGTAATCTTGTACATATTCTTTCTGCAAAAGCAATTATATTTCTTCACACAGAAATTGTTGCAAGGGGCATGCAAGTGCTATGAAATGGAAATACCAATACATTACTTTTGTTCAAAACATCTCTGCCTAGCACCCCAATCTCCCACATTCCTGAATAACATGATGAAATCTTCCAGTGATGCAAAAATTAAAAAATGAGATTTGTTCTGAATAATTCTTTATATTTTTGGCATGTTGTTTGTTCTCTTGCTATGAAGCAAAGAAATATGTTGGCCTGGCATATTTTATTATCTTTTCTTAGGCAGGATGGGGAAAATGTATTTTGCAATAGTAGGACAGTGGCCCCTAAACAACACAGTTGCTTTGAAAAATAAATGTAACTCACTTTTGCCTACTTTCCAAAACAGATTTCCTTATTTGGTGAAAATGTTATGCGGGAAAAACCCACAAAAGAAGAATACGTATGACTTAAGTCATTGGGCTAGAGTTTATGACTTGACCAGCTGCTTGGCTATCACATCTAAGCATACTCAGCTCTAACAAAAATGTGCTTTTACTTCCCATATGCATTTATAAGTGGGAAATGAAGCATGATATACAATCCTCATGATGAACTTGGATGCTCCTGGGGAAAACAACAAGCTCTGCTTTGTAGAACCATAAAACATCCAATCTGGAAGTTACCACAACAGTGCATCTTTCCAGTCCCTCAATAACACGAAGAAAATTAGGGCACCAGAGGCTGTCCTGACTTTAGCACTGAGAGTCCCATGTGCCAGGAAACCCCTCAGTTCTGAGATGGTTGGTCATCCTAATATTAGGACTAGATTTCAGGTCTTCTGATTATCGACTCAGTGATGTTTGTATCACACATCTTTGTATTTACTGATATTCTAGTTGATCTACCATTAAGGACAATCTGCAAATAAGTTTACGTACTAATTTTGCATTCCTTATATATTTAAGGACTGAGGTAAAAATTTTGGTTTTGGTTTCCCCATACAGCTTTTAAAGGATTATTCCCATATGAAACATGCCCTAAATATTATTTCACTTCCTTCTCTCTCCTCTCTTTTTATTCCTAGAAAGATGTAGATTTATGTTGTTATGCATGGCTTAAGCTGATAAATCAAATCAGTAGACATTTCAAGTAAACAAACAAAATGAATTTGAGAGGTTATAAGTGTTTGCAAGTGTCACCGTGGAGACCAGAGAATGGATTGTCACCATGGAGACTTGCATAAACACTGCCTGTAATGATTTCCATGGGGAATGAGATATAGAAGAGATTTGGGAAGGAGGATATATAAATGGAGCTGGCAGTAAGTACAGCCAGAATGAGTTGTGTAAGAAGCCTGGGGGATGCTAAAGTAAGTTGACAGTTTGAAATGTTTCTACGCTCACCACTGCTCCACCAGTGAACAAGAAAAAAAACTTGAGGGAAGATCCCCAAATCTTAAAATAAAGAATTGGAGGGGCGCCTGGGTGGCGCAGTCGGTTAAGCCTCCGATTTCAGCCAGGTCACGATCTCGCGGTCCGTGAGTTCGAGCCCCGCGTCGGGCTCTGGGCTGATGGCTCAGAGCCTGGAGCCTGTTTCCGATTCTGTGTCTCCCTCTCTCTCTGCCCCTCGCCCGTTCATGCTCTGTCTCTCTCTGTCCCAAAAATAAATAAACGTTGAAAAAAAAAAATTGGAGGTGATTTCCATCCATTCCTCCACTCCTTTGTTCACACTGGTTATCGCTGTCATTATAACTAGTTCTGTACTGTGATGTGATAATAATGACAGCTAGTCTTTATTAAGTCTTACCACATTGGCGGGACTGCAATAAGCCTTTTATGGTTATTATCACATTGAATTCGAACATTTATAAGGAAATGAAAATATTATTCTCATTTTACCAATGAGGAAACTGACGCACAGAGAAGGTCATACAGTTAAAAAATGGGGTAGAAAGGATTCATATGAGGCAGTCTGGTAACAGAGCCTATATTCCTAAGTACTTGCCTGATGAGAAGATAATGTCCTTGTCTATGAGACACTTTAAATCTAAATAAGGAAGTAAACATAGTAATAAAGAATATCACTAGGGAAATAACATGGATTTCCAGTACTTATATACATTTTAGTAATTATTTAATTACAGGGTAATGTCCACATTAGTAGTAGTAGTCCACAGTAGTAACATAAATCTTACTACTTTTCCTTTTTTTTTACTCTGCAGTTATTATGTCACTGGGTTCTTAGTTGCAAAAACAGAATCCACATTAGCTAGCTAAAAGAGAAAAAGGATATATTAAAGTGTATCCATTTACTCTTGGGATATCTGGGAGGGTCAGAGAGTCATACTTGAAAGCTATAGCACCCAAATTATTCCATCTTCCTATTTCAGGGTTTACTAGGGTTTTGTTTTTGTTTTTTTTTTTTTTTACTTTTGTTTTAAGTTTTTATTTAAATTCCCATTAATTAACATACAATGTAATATTGGTTTCAGATGTACAATATAGTGATTGAATACTTCCGTACATCACCCTGTGCTCATTATGACAAGCTCACTCCTTGATCCCCATTATCCCACCCACCTCCCCTCTGGTAACCCATCAATTTGCTCTCTGTAGTTAAGAGTCTATTTCTTGGTTTGCCCTTTTCTCTCTTTTTTTCCCCTTTGCTCATTTGTTTAGTTTTTAAAATTCCATATATGAGTGAAATCATATGGTATTTGTCTTTTTATGACTGACTTATTTCACTTAGCATAATACTCTCTAGCTCCATCCACATCATTGCAGATGGCAAGATTTCATTCTTTTTATGGCTGAATAGTATTCCATTGTATATACATACATGTATACCACATCTTCATCTATTCATCAGTCGATGGACACTTGATCTGTTTCTGCAATTTGGTTATTTTAAATAATGCTGCTATAAACATAGGGGCGCATGTATCCTTTTGAATTAGTATTTTTGTATTCTTTGGGAAAATACCTAGCAGTGCAATTGCTGGATCATGGGGTGGTTCTATTTTTAACTTTCTAAGGAAACTCCATATGTTTTCCAGAGTGGCTGCACCCGTTTGCATTCCCACGAACAGTGCAAGAGGGTTTCCCTTTCTCCACACCCTCACTAACACCTGTTGTTTCTTATGTTGTTGATTTTCACCAATCTGACAGATGTGAAGTGATCTCTCATTGTAGTTTTTATTTGTATTTCTCTGATGGTGAATGATCTTGAGCATCTTTTCAGGTGTCTGTGGCCAACTGTAGGTCTTCTTTGGAAAAATGTCTGTTCATACCTTCTGCCCATTTTTAATTGCATTATTTGTCTTGGGGGTGTTGGGTTTTATAAGTTCTTTATATATTTTGGATACTAACCCTTTATCAGATATGTCATTTCAAATATCTTCTCCCATTCTGTAGGTTGCCTTATAGTTTTGTAGTTTCCTTTGCTATGCACAGTATTATTAGGCAGTTAAATCAAATTTACCTTAAAATGTTCATTTAAGCTTGCAGGTGGATTGACTCAAGGGTTGCACTCAGTTGGATTAACACGGGCTCATCTCTATAAGCTCTAATTCTTCACAGAACACCTGTGGGCATCATTCCATGGCCAAGGCATTCTAACAGTTACAAAGCTTTGGAGCAGGAATTTCTAGTGATCCCAGGAAGCTTTGTGTTGGGCCAATCTGAGAAAGATTTTGAGGTTTGCCTGATAGCAAGGATCAACAGAATTCATTGTAATCTTAAAGGATAGCTATGTCAATAATCTTGGATAAAGTCCTTTGACTCAAATCTTGTGAAAGATTTATTTACAAATTATTGATACACACCATGAGAATTAGCCTTTATTTTGCACAGATAATTACTCAGCAGAGAGCAAAATATATAGGACCTTTTCCTGAGAGGAAGCAAAGGACAACGAAAAGCGCAATGAATTTGGACTAAGAGCAAAGTTGTTGTGATTATGAAATTTAAACATATGGGGTAGTTCCTGGCACCAAGAAGATGTGCTATAACTAGTAGCTCACTTCCTCCAACCCATCTAACCCAATGGTTCCTGCAAACATGAACAAATTATGGGCTAGGCTTGTGTAAGATTAGAAGTAGGTAATTTCTTTTTAACCTTTTGTATGTTGTTAGTTATGTAAAGAAACCATTTCTCTTTTCTCATTGATTCAAAGTTTGTAGTCAAATATGTGACCCAACTCTATTTAGCAAATACATAGGATTTCATAGCATGAGTTTTGATACACTATACACCACACTTCATCTTGCTTTTTAATCGTTATTTTCTCTTCTTCTCTTTTTAAAACTATTTGTATCTTATCTCACTATACTATATGCATCTTTTTGTACTTAAATCCATTTTTGGAAAAAAAAAGTGTTAAAACCACTTTGCCACTCCAATATACCCCAGTCATTCTTACATGGCTCCAGAAGGCCCTTCTGGTGCCCTTCTTTGAAGGCTCTGTCCTTGTAGCCACTCAAAACCATTCTCACTTGGCCCACATTTTAGACTGGCTGTGGAATCTTTTCTTCACTGCCATCCATCTGCTTTTATCTCTCAGAGATTTCGAATGATTTCTAGTCCCTTAGAATATCCCATTCTATTTCCCAGCGCTGATTTGGATTTATTTTACTTTCTGTTTTTTCTGCTATTTCTAGAGGTTAGAAAGGGAAGATGCAGCATGTGCTCAGTGTGCCATCTTCCCATGTTGGCCCCTATTCTCTTCTTCATTCCAAATCTGCATTGCCAATACTCCTCTGAACATGCACACTCAGATGCGCTACAGGAGGCTCTACTCACAATGTCCGAAATAAACACTTTGCCTCAACCAGCTTCTATGCATGTGAGCATGCTGGCACACACTATGTACACATGCATGCCTATGTGTGCGTTCCCTGAATAACCGAGAAAGAAAATGCATTGTATCCTTGCTCTACTCCCTCTCTCATCCTTATTACACAATAAATGTCCAAACCTCTAGTTACTCCATATCGTGAATACGCATATCCATACATTCCTTGACATCTTTTTATTGCTGTAGCATGATAAAATCTGTTTTTATTCCTTCAGTCCATTCTCCAAACTGTATCCAAAATGAGATACCTAAAGGGCATCACCTTTCTAAAAATCCTTCTGGCTTCCAGTGCCTGACAGGATAAATCTCAACCCTTTATACAGTACCTCCTTTAGCATAGTACCACACAGTACCTCATTTGCCTCTGTACTCACTGCTCCTCAATATTAAAAGTTCATACTCAGCTACACATCTTCTGTTCTTTCGTACCTTCATATTTTTGTGTGTATTGTTCATTCTACTTAGAACACTCTTCCTCACCTCAGCTCATCCTTCCTTCCTGCCTTCTTTCATTCTTCAAAAAATATCTTGTGATGCACATACTGTGTAAAGGCACTGTTCCAGACATTGAACAAATTAGTCTTTGCCATTGCTTTTAAAATGTATTTAATTTAACAAACACTTATATAACACTGTGTGCCAGGATCACTTCAAAAAGTCTGTGAGATTCCTTTCTAGTAGGAGACACACATCCAGATGACTTCTTCAAGATTCAACTTCCATCCTCTTGGACCTTCTTCTGAATCACCCAGGCTGAGCTCAGCCCAGTAAGTTCTGCGTGGACAATTGCCCAAGCATGTTTCTGTGGTTGCCTCTGCTATAGGACTGTAAGGTCCCTGAGCGGACCCTTCCGTTTATCCCCTGAACAGTGTTGGGCACCTAATAAAAACTCAGTTAAGTGTTAATGAAACAACTGCCAAACTAACCAAATTTGATCTTGTCATTCTGCTCCTTAAAACCCTTTGATGAGTTACCACTACTAAAGGCTTAAGTCCAAATCCCTTAGCCTGGCAATGCTTTGCAGGCTGGCCCCAACCTTTCCTTCTGGCCTCAACTTCCCCAGTCCCCAGTCATGTTCCTATTGCTCTAGCCACACCAAACTATTGCTCATGCTCCCAAAATAATATTCTCTATAATTTCTCAAGTGCTAATATGAAATGCTCTACCTGACTTGTCAACCTTTCATAAAGTTTCATTTGTCCTTCATGACCAGCTCAAAGGTCACACATCCACATGTGTTACATATTCACTCCTAGGACTTGTCACTCCTATATCCACATAGTCACATAGTTTTATTTATCCCATTGTACTGTAATGATCTATTTATGTATGTCTATCTCTCCCACATACACACACACTTATTCCATGGGCTTTGGGTCCTTCAAGGGCAAGAATTCTATTTTATTAATTATACTTTATTAATCTTTGAATTCTCTATAAATTCATATGAAACATATCTCAGCCCCTAAAATATATGGGCTAATTAGGTAATGTTTGATTGAAGGATTTAATGAATGGATAGGCTTGTGTATCCTTCACTCCTCTGTGTAGGACAACTGGAGAAGGACCAAACCTCAGCTTATCCAGTGTTTCTGCAGAAGGTAGAATTCAAGGTCTTATTCTCAAACCAAATTCAAAAGCTTTATATTCAAATGCTTTATTGACTGATCACTTATTCTCTATTTTTCTTAGTTTTCAAATATAAAAGATTATTTGTCTTTGGAGTGTTTTGTCCCATTTCTAGAAGAATAGTAAATCAGTACTGTCACCCGCTTACTACTTCTTACACATTCCATATACAAGACAATATTAGTTTCTTGAAGGCAAATCTCCCTTATCCAATTTAAAATACCTTTAGGTAGTCATTGGAAAGGACCATTTTAGCCTGCCTCAAGCCTATATATTGGTAAACAGGATGTTTTCAGTGAAAAACAGCCATAGCTGTAAAAAGCCTTTTAAGAAATGTAACCTATCTTTTCCCCAGGCCACATGAACCTCAGGGTAAAATGGGGTCATATTAATAGTAATAAAAAGTGTTGCTCTGCTTTGACCCCCACTTGGTATTATAGGATCTCAAACGTTTTGCAAAACTTTCTCTTCCATCCTTAGATATTTTGAGGGGCCCTAAGAAATATTTCAAATGTTTCAAAACAGTGAGTCCTCTCGGCATCCATGTGGTATCCACCATGCTTCTTCTGGCCTCTTCTCTCACTTTCTGCAAGTTGCTGCTGCTGCTGTTGCCTGGCTCCTATTGTCCAAGTTGTTAATCAAAGGGCAACTCTGACACCTTCCATGGTTCCCGATGCCACTGGCCAACTCCTAACCTGTGGCACTGCCTCCTGCTGCCTTTGAAACCATCCTCCTTTTGTAAGAGTTATTGGTTCCATGCCTTATCTGCTTATGTACTGCACCATTGCTGCCCCAGGTGCTGCTACCACCACCTACTATCACTTACCACTGCTGGTTACCACCTACTACCACCTATCACCACCTGCCACTGTGTGCCACCACCTACAACCGCCTGCCATCTCCTAGTATCACCACCTATGAGGATCTACCAACACCTGCCACCACCTATCACCACCTCTTGCCACCACTATTACTGCTTCTTCTTGACACCTGTTGTTGTGTTCTACAGGCCCCAAAGCTGTGTGGAATGGGTTCCCAATCTCACCAATATTTTAAGAGCCATAGTTCTCTCAGTTTTAACTTTCAGACCCTTCTTACTTTATTACTTGAGTATAAATCCAAACAAGTTATATTTTGCAAGTGAGTTGAGTTTCATATTTTCAGTATCCTCATACTTACCCCTCTAATCCAGTGACCATACCCATCTTGTGCACCTGACTCATTCTTTGCTTAGGACTGTCTCACTCCCAGAAATTCCATAGCTACTTATACACATATACATGCTAAGCCAGCCTATGGTTGCATCACAGACACTCAAGCTAGCTTCAATTCATACATAAATACATACATACTTGTTCTTATTGAACATATCAGAGAAAACTCAAAACTTATATGTTTTCTCTGGTACTCTGAAGTTTCTCTATTTTTCTCTGGTATTATGAAATTGCTGGTGGTGTGGAATTATTCTGAAAAGGTAAAAGCTGGCATTACTTCATTTACCTTGAGGAGTATCCATTGGGATAGCTCAAGATAAAGTTACGTTTTTTAAGACATGAAGTTATGTCCTTGTAGAGTGGAAGAAGTCCGTAGGTAGGCAGTTAAGGGCTAGTGATGAAGCTTTGTAAGGTCACCAGCACCCATCTTTCAGCTCCTCCATCCTCAGTACACACAGCACACCACAGGACCCCAGATTGCTATGGGAGCCTCAGACACTGTGATTGCATTCCAGCCAGACATTTCCACTTACCTTCCATGGGCCAGAAGTTGGCCACAATGACACATTTAGCTGCAAAAGAAGCTGGGAAATGTGATCTTTATTATAAGTATCCAGGTCTTCAGCTAAATCAGCAGTAGTGTTACCAAGGAAGGAGTCAAGAATATATATTTGGGGATAGCTTGGACTCTCTGCAAGAAAGATATGGGTTTCTTTTGTCTCCTCTTTTTGTGGATTTAAAACTGGTACATGGAAATGGAACAGATCATTGAATTTCTTGTGCCACCCACATCAATGTGTGGCACGACCACCTATAGATAACTTAATTCATGTTTCATTCTCGTTGTTGTTGATACATTTTCCTTTCCTATCCTGAAAATTTGGCTTAGTCTTTTGTCTACGTGACTAACAGACTCTTGTGTTGTAGAACCAAAAGCAGAAGTTTCCAGGTGCCTGGCAGGTAAACTCAGTCTCCATGTGTAAACTCATGGAAACAATGGCAGCAAAGTGTCTGAAAGAGGAAGATGGTTCCAAAGTGTAGGGAAAGCAAAATTGGGTAAATTTGAGGAGGAGAGAGGCATTACAATGTCCTTAGAGCTGAAGGGGTCAGTACTTTGGCCATTCCACAGGGAGTGGGGACTACTGCCATGCTCATTCATAGCTCTCTGGGATACACATACATCCTACCTTAGATTGACTATGTGTTGTGTCTCAGGAAACCAGATATGGGTCTTGAAGCACCTCACAACCTTGGAAACGTTCCCTATGCTCACGCTGTGCATTTCCCAGAGAACATGGCCATGGTGAACCCAATAGTATCCTTCCCCTATATTCTGAATTTATAAGTCAACCGAGACCATAATCTAACCCTAGCAAGGTAGAGGCATCTCCCCCAAATGAGATCAAGGATGATTTGCCACCATCACAAGTAGAATTAAGCTTGGGGAGATGCTTCTTATTTTCCAACATAGTATTTTTTAAACCTACATATTATTAATATTTATTCCTGCTACAAAATGTAGAGGTGGAAGTAGAACTCAGCCTTCCTGGGCATTAACCTTGCAGTATTCTTGTGTAGCTTAGCTGTCTCTGAGGGCCAAGTTTAGAAGTAAGTTGGAATGATATTGATCACTGAAGAATGATTCATCCTGATTCCTCATCTGGCTTTCTTGGCTCATCAGTGTGCTGTGTTGTTCCCACACTGATTTAATCATACATAGTATTTAGGCTATAAACTCCTTGGAGGTAAGTACTCAATCTATTCTATGATAGACTACATATATGTTACATTGCCCACACATCCTGTCATTTGATCCACCTTTTGTCAGATCACCCTGGCTATAGAAATAAATGAGCCAAGATTTTTTTATTTGAGCTGTATTGCTCAGAAATCAGACCCATGGAGGGCCCTCCCCTTGACAAAGCTGTGGGTGGTGCTGGCTGGGGGTACTTTCTACTGGTATTTAACGTGGTTCTTTCCCTGAATCTGGGGCTTGTTACAGATTTATATGCCAGAACCAAATCTCCAAGAGAGACTCAAGGTGTTATAACCAGTGCTATTGATGATTTAGTAGGTAACATTCTTTTTTCTGAATTTCCAATGAAACCAGTGGGTTATGAGGAACCATCCTTCAGCTGAGTCATAAAGACAAGCTCCTGCCCTCTTGCAGTTAAAAATTCATGAAGCATTTCAAAAGGCTGTTTAGAATCAAGCTTAGTTACATTCTTTCCCTTCCATTTCTTGTTATCTATATGATTAAATGCCTTTTTTGAGGTCTTCATTTCTGCCAATGAATTATAATTTGATGTCTCTGCTTGCTTAATCAAGAACAAACATTGGGCCTGGGTACCACTTGGTTAAGCTAAAGAAAAATATAAGCATTACAGGGAACCAAGTGGTAAAACAAAATATAATGTCAGTTAGTTTTACTATGTTTTGCTATAAAAGTTGGCAAGCATTGAAAATTTGCATGCCAGGGTTGTCTCCCAAAGGTAGATAAACATAACTAACTGTTAACATGAGGCTGATGACATTTGTCAGCTACTGTGTTTAATTCCCTATAGTAGTTCTCTCAACCAGAGGTAATTTTGGTTCCAGGGTAAAGAGGGAGAAAGTGGTAAGTGATTGCCCCTGACCATGAAAACTGTGTGTCATAATTGGCTCACAAGCCATAGACTGCTGGTGTCTGCATTAGTACTTCATAACTCGGCTTCAAGTAGTTAAGTTCCGCAACTGCAGTATTCTCCAAAATGCCATTGCTTTTGCTACTAGAAATTTGAAAAAATCTATTAAAATATTTCCCTGTTCTATGTTATTGGATATAAGACAGGGACTTCACTTCGTCAGGATTGTTGATATCACATAACTTTCTGCCTTCTTGCAATAAAAAATTCATGAGGCATTTTCAAAGGCTCTTGAGACACCACACTAGATCCCAAGTTTCTTAGCTCTTTGACCCTGATCACAGAGGGTCTAACCTGTGAGGAATCCTATGGATATTCTAACCTTGTCCCTGCTCCCTATTATCATGGAAAAGTGCAGTAAATCCCTTTGGTCTGTTTTGTGTGAAGTGCTGACTCCTCCCTCTATAGCAGGCTCACAGGTGATAAAAGGCCAATGTCAGGACCTTTCAGAAAACCTAGAATTATCATTCACAATGATAATAATAGTAATAGCAATGATGGTGATGATGATGATGCCAGTTCCTTTCTGAAACCTCTATCATGAAAGCAAGGAAGCTTCTTTTCCTAGAAGTCCCAGTGATCATCTCAAGTCTCACTGGATTGAATTAGATCACAAACCTACCTTAGAACCAGAAACCATGGCCAGGAGGTGGGGCAATACTGATTAGTTTAGGCCTGAGCCAGGAGCCCTACATCTAGAGCCAGAGGGATATTGATCCAGAGGTGTGTAGAGCTTCACCCAAAATACTTGGGGCTTGCAGGAGTGGACATACAAACCCAAACAAGATGAGGTAGTTTCTGAGAGAAGGGGATGAACTATTGATTTAGCTGCAATGGCCTCAGCAACTAACAGTAATCATTTACTGAGCACTCATTTCATATAATTATAATTCTAAGAACATTTTCATTTAATCCTTAAAAAAATCCACAGAGAGAAGTTCCAATTTTGTGCACATTTTCAGATGAGAAAATGGAAACTCACAGAGGCTAAGTGACTTGTTAAAGTCACATAGCCAGGAAGTGGCAGAGGTGGTATTTGAATCTAGGTGGTCGGACTTCAAAGCTCAAACTGGTTCATTCTCCTCATTAGGAAGCAATTCTAAGCTTAGCCAGATTACACCAAGGGAGGCAGGTGTCATCCTGGGCTTCAGAGACCAATGAAACTATAGAGCCAGATCCAGTTAATTAGTGCAGCTTCCTCCCCACTTGTGGTTCTGTGCTAGTCACCTCTCCTGGCAACCATTGACCCCCTGTGCTGGGCCTTCCTACTTCCCTTTACACCTCCCTTGAGACCAGAGGAATTACTACACCAAGTAAGTACTTTACTTTTAAAAAATGGGTAAAATGATTATTTCTAAGAACTCTTCCATTAAAACCAAGAATTATAGCTTATTAAGATATTCTTTTCCTATGAGAGCTAATAGCATATGTAAGGCTAGTCCGAGTGATTATTTCTAGTACCAAGAGATAATAGAAGGCTCTTGTGGTGATGACTAGACCAGGAAAAATATCGCATCCATAGTCATTAATAATATCTTACTCTGTCTGTCAGTTCTCAGGGCTTAGTTCTCTGAATAACCAGTGCTGTGTTTCTGTTTCTTCTCTGAAAAAATGGGTGTTGGGAATCAAGCCAAGAATCTGTAGCAGGACAATTGATATACACCTGATGAATACAGCTCTTCCTGACAGTGAGATCTTCTAGATCTGTCTGATCTATTTCGTGACATTTTATTTGGAAGGTTTAAAAGAGCAAAATATAGAAAGCTGTCTAGGTTTAGCAGGGAGTCTTACCTCTTTATTATTCCTGTGTTCTCAGGTTGTGTCACGATTTATAATTCATTTTCAACTGAACATTCATGGCCTATATTGAAAAAGCCATGTTAATTTCATAAAGTTGGGTCAAGTAAGGATAAAAGGAGAAGATGGAAAGAAAATTTATTTGGAATAGTAAGCCTATAGATGATTAAGAGTCTTTCAGAAAATGATATATGCCAGTTGAAAGGCACTCATATTGTTTTCTGGACTAAACTATGTTCATAAGTATTAGAGTCATATGCTTTAATTGAACTACATTTTTAGGTTTCAATGAAGTTTGAAAAATTAAATAAGCAATGAGGAGTTGCTACAGTATTTTTGAGATCTTTTAAGGTAATCTCTAGATGATTATAAATAAGAAAAACTTTTTGAGATTTTAGTTTTCACTTGAAACTGTATCTATCCACTCTACACACATTTATTCAGTTCCTCCTATGCATCAAGGAGTATTTAGCACTGGAAAGCAGTGATAAATATACAACACAGTTCCTACCACTGTGGGCCTCACCATCTAGTAAGAAACATAAAAAATAGAATTAAAAAAACATAATAATGTCAAATTTGAAAAATTCCATGAGAACTGGTAATAGAGTACCTAGAGACAGAATATTAATGTGGGAAGGAGGGAGCAATTTTTTTTTTAATTTTTTTTTTTCAACGTTTATTTATTTTGGGACAGAGAGAGACACAGCATGAACGGGGGAGGGGCAGAGAGAGAGGGAGACACAGAATCGGAAACAGGCTCCAGGCTCCGAGCCATCAGCCCAGAGCCTGACGCGGGGCTCGAACTCACGGACCGCGAGATCGTGACCTGGCTGAAGTCGGACGCTCAACCGACTGAGCCACCCAGGCGCCCAGGAGGGAGCAATTTTATGCAGGGTAACTACCAAAGGCTTGTCTAGGAGACATGTAAAGAAAGGTCTAAGGATGAGAAGAAACTAGCCATACAGATAGAGAGAACAGTCCTGCAGATGGAAAGAGCCCTTAACCAAGATAGGGAAGACTGAGTAGGGGAAAGAAATTGGAGAGGAGGGATACTGGAAACCAACATTTGAAGTATCTGTGACAAATTAGAGAATTCGAGCAGGAAATTGGATAAAGAGCCTGGAGTCTAGAGTTAGATCAGGGAGGGAAATACAAATTAGGGAACTATAAGCATGCAGATAAACATTTTTAAATGATACAGTGTATAAGATTGCCTAAAAAGAATGTACAGAGTAAAGAGAAACTCTAATATTGTGTTGTCACTACGGAAAAGGAGCCGGCAAAAGAGCCCAGCAGGAGAACTGAGAAAGCAGAATGATCTCATAGAAGCCAAAAGAAAAGAGGGAGTTACTGGTTAAGGATGGTGGAATGATGAACACATACCTTTTTCCCTTTCTATACCAAGACTTTCAGAAATGATGGAAACTTAATTTATTTTAAACCATAAACCCACAACAACAAAGAAACGAGGAAGAGCCATAGCTGGCTTGATTTCAACAATTTCTTGAGAATGAAGGCAGATGGAGGAGTGATGGAATGTGGCAAGAGGAAGCCAGAGCACAGAGAACATGTAGGGGAGAAGGGTTAAGGACAGACCCAATCTGCCCTCCAGATTCTGGAATAGCCCAGGATATGTCAGGGATGACAGAAAATTGGACTGAGATGAGGGCCTCAACACAGAGTTACTGAAAGGAAGTATACATAGTTGTTGCTATGCCACCACACTCACTCCTGAATTCTGAATCTCTGAAGGGAAAAAAAAAATCACCTCTATAGAAATTGAAGGCCTACATTCTCCAGCTTCTAGAAATTACCTACACAGATAACATCTACCTTCCTAATAAGTATCTTAAACTTAATCTAAATCTAAACATGTGAGCTAATAAGGCCTGTCCGTGTATCCAGAGCATCCAATTAACATTTTATTGACCCATTCTTAAATATGAATAGACTGTTAGTTAGATTTTTTTAAAGAAAGTCTCTAACATGAAAAAAAAAAAGAGATCAAGATGAATCAAAGGTAAAAATGACACTGGAGGAAGTAAAAATTTAATATGTATGAGATAGAAGAAATCTCCAAAAGGTTTTATTTCATATCAGAGAGATTTGAGATAACATTACATCTCAACACAAGAAAAGGTTGCTATGAAAAAAGAAACAATCAAAACAGAAAAGATGTCTTGAATAAATAAATAGGACTACCAAAATAAAAAGATTCAACAGAAGGATAACAAATCAAAATGGGAGAAATAGAAATTAGAACAAAATATCAAAGTTGTGGCAAATTAAATTAGAAATGTAAAAGTAAAACTAGAGAATCTATCAAGGTATTTTCACAACTGACTAATGTAAGTCCTAGAAAACAAATGGTAGATAATAAATTATCAAAGAAATAATGCAAGGATATTTCAAATATGACTGAGGGATATGACAGATTTTAAAAGTCTACTAAGCGCTTAGTACGATGAATGGAAAAAAAAAGGGGGGGATCCAGACCTAGGTACATCTTACTAAAACTTAGAAACACCAAGGATACAAACATGATCTGAAATGTTCTTACATTGAAGGTGTAGAGGAAACAACTTATTCAAAACACACACACACACACACACACACACACACACACACACACACAGAAGAATCACCTCATCAGACTTTGCAGTAGCAACACTAATTACTAGAAGACAATGGAACAACATGAAATTTTGAGGGAAAATGAATTTTTAAACTATAACTTTCTATCTAGCTAAACCATCATGTGTAAAAGTAGAATTAAGACACTTTATATATGCAAGGACTCAGAAAAAAATTTACCTCCCATATAACTATCTTTATATTGTAACAAAAAAGGGAAACAACACCAAAAGATAATAGAGGATCCATAAAACAGGAGCTCTAACCCACAACTGTGAAAAGAAGTCTCAGGATTTTTGCCCAGAGAGAATTAAGTACAAGGGTCCTCAGAGGAAAGTCTCCAGGACCAGACTAGATTAATGACTCTCAAATTGGCTGCACCAAGCCCTGAGGAACGCAGGGCTGTTTTCATAATGGTACTAAGATATAATAAGCCTTTTGCATGTCTTTGAAATTTGCATTGATTACGCATAAGCAATGGTGGTTAAAAGTGCTGACACTTTTGCCATAGATCAATGCAGTGGTACCAAGCAGTACTTGGTACCTGTGAGGCACTAAATTCTTCTCTGCCTTGAACTTTGGTTATAAAGAGGAAAAAAAGCCAACTTTTGTTTAAGGATGTCATGGTTAAAAGTGCTGACACTTTTGCCATAGATCAATGCAGTGGTACCAAGCAGTACTTGGTACCTGTGAGGCACTAAATTCTTCTCTGCCTTGAACTTTGGTTATAAAGAGGAAAAAAAGCCAACTTTTATTTAAGGATGTCATTGATGAAGTAGTAAAAATTATTTTATTCATATTGACCCTTGAGTACATGTCTTTTTAATATTCCCTGCATCAAATAAGGGTGTATAATCCTGTCTCCCCCAGTATGAAGATGTTCTTAGTGATAAGCACTTGTACACCTGTTTCACTTGGGAGCTGAGTTAGATGCTTTTACCATAGAACACCATTTCTACTTGACTGAACAACTGATAGACGAACTATGGTTATTTGAACTTAATGTTTTGGCAGACATTTCCTAAAATAAGTGAAATGAGACCACTACTTCAAAGAAAACAATAGAAACTTTGTATTGCCACTGATAAATTACAAACTTCCAAGGAGAAATGAGATTTTGGCAAACTTTTATCTACTACTGTGAGCCTGACAAATTCCCAAACTTTCCTGATGAGATCAATGATGATATTAACCAATGTTATTGGTGATATTATAAAATGTTTCAACATTTGGAAGATCTTCATAATTCATTGAATCAGCATTTTCTAAACAATTAATGCATAATGTTATAACATCATACATGAGTAAAAGAACTCTTTGAAGTATAGATATATCAATAGATACTAAAGTAGAGTACAAAAACTTCAACTGTGTGATGTCAGATCCATATTATAATTAACTTTTAAGAAATGTGATTTGCCCTTTTTGGTGAAATATGAAAGAAAAAATATTCTCATTGGGACTTATTAGTTCTTCAAGTGAACAAACATTTACAAAGTCACAGTAATGTAAACATTTTATTGATTTGCAATTTTTAGAATCAACTTATTGGCTTAATTATTGTTACAAAACTAGTGGTAAATAGTATTAGCCTTGTCAATTCAACAGAGTAAGTGCAGAAGGCAGAAAGTGAAAGGTAGAAATAGGAAGGAGAGATAAAGAATAGGTCAGAAACACTAATTTCCTTACCTTACAGAGTATCAAAAGATGTTACCAATAGTTGATGGAATAAGAATTTGAAAGTGTTGGATTTTACTAACCCATGTAAGAAAATGACAATTGCCATAGCAAATATAATTCTATTGAAAGAATGGTAGAGGGAGAAATGGGAATAATGCAAGGGAAGTAAATTCTCATTTATTATCACAAAAGTAATGAGAAAATCAAGAAATTTTAAAATGTCATTTAGGAATGAGCTAAATACCATGAGAAACAGCTTTTTAAAATTAGAATCTGTTGCCTCTGGGGAGCAGGGCAAGGCATGGGATATGGTGGCATAGGTTGCCAGATAAAGTACAGGATACTCAGTTAAATCTGAATTTCAGATAAATAACAAAAATACTTTTCTAGTTTTTCTTTATTTATTTTGAGAGAGAGAGAAGGAGAGAGCATGAGTGATCAGGGGAGAGGCAGAGAGAGAGAGAGAGAGAGAGAGAGAGAGAGAGAGAGAGAATCCCAAGTAGGTTCCACACTGTCAGCGCAGAGCCCAACATGGGGCTCAAACTCACGAACCGTGAGATCATGACCTGAGCCAAAATCAAAAGTCGGACACTTAACCAACTAAGCAACCCAGGCACCCCCAAAAATACTTTTTAATAAAAATATGTCCTCAATAGTGCATGGGATATACTTACACTAAAAAATATGCATTGTTTTTCTGAAACTCTTGTGTAACTGGATGTCCAGTATTTGTATTTATTAAATCTAACAACCATATACACTGTTTTTGTCTTTTGGTTTTTGTTTTTAATGATGGGCTTTTTTCATGTTTAAATATTTTAGCCATATGTTAAATATCCATATATTGAAAAGAGAAGGAGGCGGAGGAGGAAGAAGAGGATGGACCAACGGTGTCCAGTGCCAGTGAAAATTGAATACATGAAGTTGTAGACATGTCTATTATATATGGCCCCATGTAGAGAGCAATGGTATCTTTGACAAGAAGAGATTTAGTGGAGTGATGGAGCTGGAAGTGGACTGTTGTGGATTAATATGTGAATTAAGGAGTGGTAATTATAAAAGAGCAAAGTAAGGCACAGTTATGAGATTTGACAAAAGTTCATGGATTACAGGAGTGTTGTTACATTTTTCTTTCTGCATATCACGCATCTCAAAGTAATGCTTTTTTGAGCTGTCATATCAAATCTGTGCAACATTAGAAGAATATTAAATTATAACAATAATATGGGATAATTGCACAGGAAATTCCCCAACCACCCACCCCCAAATATCAGGGTAAGTAAGGGTCTGACCTTCTGGTGGAGGGATGTTTGTAACAATGCGAACATTCCTTATAAAAAAGAGGGAAATGAGGGGCGCCTGGGTGGCGCAGTCGGTTAAGCGTCCGACTTCAGCCAGGTCACGATCTCGCGGTCCGTGAGTTCGAGCCCCGCGTCGGGCTCTGGGCTGATGGCTCAGAGCCTGGAGCCTGTTTCCGATTCTGTGTCTCCCTCTCTCTCTGCCCCTCCCCCGTTCATGCTCTATCTCTCTCTGTCCCAAAAATAAATAAACGTTGAAAAAAAAATTTTTAAAAAAAGAGGGAAATGAGTAAAAATATAGTGATCTACTATACATTTAAGTCAGATATGGGGCTGGAATGGGAAGTTATAATCCCTTTATCATTGATTAAAGTTACTAAATCAGCCTACCTTCTTTCATTAGAACTGGAAGTCTCTCAGATAATTTAAACCTACCCATTGCTTGAGTTTAGCACATAACATATAAAAGGTCTTAGGGAAATAGAAGTATGACTGAGACATGGAGACTGCTTCCAAGCAAGAGAAGGTTTCAATACGGTGGCTAGAATAATCAGGCTTCCCCTAACTACCAACTGGTTTATTGGCTTCATGTCATATTGAAACTTACCCTTGCTGAGCTCTGTTCCACATACTCTAAACCCAACTCAGTCACTGTGCTTCACTTCCCCCAAAAGCCCCTCTCAGAACTGGATTTGAAGTGGATTCTTTTTTTTAATATGAAATTTATTGTCAAATTGGTTTCCATACAACACCCAGTGCTCATCCCAACAGATGCCCTCCTCAATACCCATCACCCACCCTTCCCTCTCTCCCACCCCCCGTCAACCCTCACTTTGTTATCAGTTTTTAAGAGTCTCTTCTGTTTTGGCTCCCTCCCTCTCTAACCTTTTTTTTTTCCTTCCCCTCCCCCATGGTCCTCTGTTAAGTTTCTCAGGATCCACATAACAGTGAAAACATATGGTATGTGTCTTTCTCTGTCTGACTTATTTCACTTAGCATAACACTCTCCAGTTCCATCCACGTTGCTACAAAAGGACATAAAACCAACCTGTCTCTTTTCAACAGATTGCCTAAAAATGTCTAAACACATTTTTCTCTAATTAAAACAATATTCAAGCCATCCTCCCCCCATTTAGGCTTTCTAAATACTCTCTGTTCACCTTCAGCTGTACTATGGTTTTAAAAAGCCATCTAATTTTTACTACTGGAGTCACATATATGTATGATGATCCATTGATGGCCTTGAGATGACAACTAATTAAAACACTTTGATTATTTTATTTCTGTGAGCAATAGGAGAAAAATAAAAAAATTCCTTTTCAACTCTCATAGCAAATGATTCATTATTTACTCTCCAAAGAGGTTAATTTCTTCTCATTTCTCTTTCTTCCATGTTACCTATAGATTCTGCCATCTTGGAAGCAGTAGGGAAATGAAAGAATAGCAGCAACAGGTAGATGACTTTCTCTTCCTTTGTTCTGGAGGTGCTACTTCCAGGAATAATCTGATTGTCTCTGAGCTTCCTTTATGTCCACAGTGATCATCTCAGCTCTTCCTCTAAGATATCTTCCTGTAGCATCTTTCATTCTTCCAGCCCTATCTCCTATTTGACCTCTCTCTTCTTTTTTTTTTAATTTTTTTTTTCAACGTTTATTTATTTTTGGGACAGAGAGAGACAGAGCATGAACGGGGGAGGGGCAGAGAGAGAGGGAGACACAGAATCGGAAACAGGCTCCAGGCTCTGAGCCATCAGCCCAGAGCCCGACGCGGGGCTCGAACTCACGGACTGCGAGATCGTGACCTGGCTGAAGTCGGACGCTTAACCGACTGCGCCACCCAGGCGCCCCGACCTCTCTCTTCTTAATGCCTCTAGCAAGCCGCTCTCTCTGTCCTCCCCCTCAGCCCTCTGCAAGGCCCACCCAGATCATGTAACTTACACACATGGCAAGAATTGATTAAACAACAGCCAGCCAAAGAAGAATGTTTCATTAGACAAACTAGGGTCACCTGGTGTCCTTCAAACCTTCCAGTGAGTAGTTTCCTTTCAACCACAGAGGTTAGGAAGAGTGGTGTCAGGTTCTAGGGATGGATACTTTGACTCTTTGAAGGGATATAATTGCCAGTTGATTTGAAGTGTTTAGGAAAGTTAGGTCAGTGAATAGCAATTCATACAAACATAAAATTATATAAGGATATATGGATGTGGTCCTTATATTATGCCTATTTATAGAAGAAGAATTATTCTTCTCCTATATTCATCTGTCAGAAAAGATAATGGTTGAAAAGCCTTTTGGAAACCCACTGCTTTGGAACTCACTTAAAGGCATATATATTAATAATAGCAAACACAGGGCCATCAAAGTATATGACCAATAGCCTAAAAAACATTGGAAAATATTATTAAACTTTGGAACAACTCTTGTGTTTCTGGATTGATAACATGATCAAAATCAATGGGCAAACCAGAAGGTGTTCAAATAGCTAAATGATCCTAAACTAACTTCAACCTGAAATTTTGCAACATGGGTATTTTGAAATCAAAAGGAACAAAAAAGGTAGTATTGAATTACTACATCATCAGTCACATATAAGACCTCCCATACCTCCTTCAGCTATATGGTCTTCTGGTCAGAAATCGAATAACCTTTGAGATATTGTCTCTGTTTCCCACCATTGGACAGAAATATTAGGTTACTGCACTCTGGAAGTCTAGGGCCTTAAATGATCCTCAGGAAGTGAAGATGAAAAATCAATATTAAGTGACTCATAGGGCCCCGTTTTTAATGGTTCTGCTGCTGTCATGTCACCCTAAGAGGAAGCTCTTCTTATTTGGTCAATACAGTGACACCACATCATTTTGAATTTTATATGAAAAAGACCACAGAACTTTCATTATAATGATTCTGCTAGATTGGTCCCATTAGCCACTAACATTTTCAGTTAAAGTAAATGTAGACTCTGTTCTCTCTTATTTGTATTTTCTCATAAAATATGCATGAAGACAATCACAGCAAATGTCAAAATATCACCCTTTTAAAATTCAGCAGTATGACTCATGGTGTTCAAAACTAAGTAAAATATATGGAATGGCTGAGGAAACTGGCAAAACTTGAAAGTCAAAGTCTTGGGACAACATACATGCCTATTTGAATGGACAATGAAATCCTTATGCCATGCTCATTGTTTGAAAATGAAAAAGTGGGATGGTGATAGCTTATATTCTGTTATTTGGTTCTTAAATGTTAGCAATTGTGTATATTGTTGATTAATTGACCCCCTTATCATTATGAAGTGATATTCTTTTTCCTGAGTGATAGTCCTTGCTCTGAAACCTACCTTGATGTTAATACAGCCATTCCAGCTTTCTTTTGATTAATGTTAACATGTCATATCATTTCCACCTTTTTACTTTTAACCTGTTTATGAATTTTTTATTATTTATCTACTTATTTTTAGAGAGACAGAGAGAGCATGAGCAGGGGAGTGGCAGAGACACAGACGGAGAGAGAGAACCTCAAACAGGCTCTGTGCTGTCAGCACAGAGCCCAATGTGAGGCTTGAACCCTTGAACTCTGAGATCATGACCTGAGCCAAAAACCAGGAGTTGAACGTTTAACTGACTGAGCCACCCAGGAGCCCCAAACCTGGCTATGTTTTTATATTAAAAGTTTGGACTTCCTTTCTATACAATCTGAGAGTCTTTGCCTTTAATTGGTGTATTTACACCATTTACATTTAGTGTGAATATTGATATCATTAGATTTAAATCTGCCACTTTGTTTTCTATTTTGACTCATCCATACTATGTTCCTTTTTCTCTTTTTTTCCTGCATCTTCATGGATTAAATGAATATTTTTATTATTTAACTTCTTTTTTGGTTCATTAGACATAACTCTTGTTATTTTAATAGTTGTTTTAGGATTTATAGTATGCATCTTTATCTTATAACAGTACACTTTTAAATATGTATAGAATAAAAGTCTTACAATAGTTCATTCTCATTTCTCCCCTTCTGGCCTTTATGCTGTTGTTGGCATAAAATTTATACATATGTTGTAAACTTCACAATATATTGTTTTTATTTTTGTTTCAAACGGTCAATTATTTTTAAAAGATATTTAAATAATAAGGAACAATTCAACCCACATGAGTTACCATTTTTGTTGCTTTTCATTCCTTTGTATAGATCTGAATTTGCATCTGGTATCATTCTCCTTCTGCCTGAAAGATCTTTGGCATTTTTTTGTAGCACATGTCTGATGGTGGATTCATTCAGATTTTGTAAGTCTCAAAAACTATTTTTTCTCCCAGTATTTTTTAATAGACGTTAGGTTTTAAACTTTTTGATTTACAAAAAATAAGCAAATACTACAGAAAGTTCTCATATATCTCCCCCTACTCACTTTCCCCTATTATTGACCTCTTATAATCTTATGGGGCATTTGTTACAATTAATTAAAACATACTGATGTGTCATTATTAACTAAAATCTATGGTTTATTCAGGTTTCCTGAGTTTTTGCCTAATGTCCTTATCCTATTTCAGGATCTCATCCAAGGTAATACATAACTTGTAGTTCTCAGGTTTCCTTAGGTGCCTCTCAGTTTAGTGACTTTCTCAAACTGTCCTTATTTTTTTTATGAACTTGACAGTTTTGAAGAGTACTGGTCATGTATATTGTTGGATGCTCCTCTATTGGAAATTGTCTGATATTTTTCTCATGATTAGACTGGGGTTATGCATTTTGGGGAAAAAGAGCACAAAGGTAACTGACATTTTCATCATATTACACCAAAGTCGTATATTATCAATATTATTCATCACTGATGACATTGTCTTTGATCACCTGGCTGAAGTAGTGTTTGTCAGGTTTCTCCATTGTAAAGTTACTCTTTTTGTCCCCTTTCCACACTGTACTCTTTGGGAGGAAGTCACAATGTAGAGAACACACATAAAGATTGGGAGTTCTACTGCTCCATGTGCTTTAGAAAGCAGTATCTACATAATTTATCTGGAATTTCTCTATATGAGAGATTCGTCTCTTCTCTCTCATTTGTTTAATCATCTATTTGTATGGGCTCATTAATACCTGTTTAATATTTTGGGTTATAATTCAGTAGTACTTTATTTATTTTATAGCTTGAATTGTTCCAGCTTTGGCTACTAGGTGCTCTTTCATTTGGCTTTTGTGCCCCTTTACCATATCTCGATGTGATTGATTTTGAGTAGTTCCTTATTTCTGGCACTGTAAGATGCCAAGCTGCTCTAAGTTCATCTTGTATACTCTGTACCCCAGTCCTAGAAACAGCCTTTTTCCCAAAAGCCCTGCTTCCTTTTATTGGAGAATAGCATTGGAAATCAAGATCTGGGTGCTAGGTGTACTCATGTTAATGGGATGTCATTTCATTTATATCCTTTCAGCTGACAGAGCAACGAAATTATGTGTATATACTAACGTGTATATACACATATCTATAAATATATGTAATAATCTGTGTCTGTATTAAATTAAACAAAGTTCTTACTGATATTTCCATTACCAAATGGATTATGCTAGCCTATTCCTCTTGTTGACCTGTATATTTCTAGTCCAACAGTGAAAAGCCTGGACCCCCACCATCTGCCATCCATTTACTTATTCTTTAATTCCAGTACACACATATAGCAGTAACAGAATTGTTAATCCATACCCCCATGAAGAAAATTTTGTTGACTCAAGTCAGTTATGAGTTACATATAGCTCTTTTTGCCTTTAGTCTTTAAAACACCATTCATTTCCAACGTTTCTTAGGTCAGCACATTTTCCTTCAATCCTTCCTTGGAGGTTGTTTCATACATTTGCAATGTATCTACATCCTCTTGTCACATACAATCTGCATTCTATCTTGGAATCCCCTGACTTCCTAAATGATTTTTTTTCCTTTATAAATTAAGATTTTTTCTTTATGTTGGAAACTTCTATTTGATATAACAAACACATAATGCCACATATCCACTATAACAGCATTATAAAGAATAATTTCACTGCCCTAAAGATCCCCTACATTTCACCTATTCAATCCTCTCTACTCCTACAAACCCTTAGCAGGCAGTGAATTATTTTATTATCTGTATAGTTTTGTCTTTCCTGAATGTCATATAATTGGAATCATAGAGTATATGGCCATTTCAGACTGATTTCTTTCACTTGGCAATATTATTTATGATTCTTCCATGTCTTTTGTGGCTTGGTAGGTTATTTTTTCAATTATATTATGGAATAATATTCCACTGTATAGATATACCAAAGCTTATCCATTTATCTGTTGAACAACATCTTGGTTGCTTCTGGTTTCGGGCAATTATGAATACAGTTGCTATAGACATTCATGGGTGGACATGCTTTAAACTCAACTGGGTAAATACCTAGGAGTGTAATTGATGGATACTATGTTAAGACAAGACTATGCTTAGTTTTGCAACAAACTGTTAAACTGTCTTCCAAAGTGGGCTGCATTTTGTATTTCCACCAGCAATGAATGAGAGTTCTTGTTGCTGCATATCATCATCAGTATTTCATGTTGCCAGTTTTGGAATTCTAGCCATCCTAATAGTTGTGTAGTGGTTTTCATTTTCAATTCCCTAATGACAAATGATGTTGAGGCATCTTTTTACATACTTACTTGCCAACTATATATTAACACAATAGTGTTCACCAGAACAGCCTTAGTAAGAGGAAGATGATGATGTTAAGTCTGTGCATAGCCTGTACCCATGCAACTCCACCATTTACCTCATAGGCCCATTGAGCAAGCACTGAAGTGGCGGGGGAAAGAGGCTGACTGACATGCAGAGTGCATCATTTTCTTCAGCTGATCATTAAGAGCCTCCTTTGATAACCATTTAGTTGGAACATTATATCTTCACTGTTTGGGCCCATTCACTATTTTTAGTTCAGCCACATATCTCCTCCACAGACTTCTGTGTCACCAATCTGCCAGTCTTATTCCTTCCAAGTTGCCTATAATGGGCCAAATAGCTACTGCCGATTAATACATCCATTTTTCTGGCCATCTCTTACTAATGGCAAACTGTACAACTAAATTTACTGCTTATAGTTCTGCCCACCATTACTGATTTTCCTTCACTACTGTCCTGCAAGTCTATTCCTAAGAGTGACTATGGTGCTGCAGCTGTCCATTTGGGGTCATATCAACATAATATGCAGACTCATCTGTAAACCCAGGTTTTTTTTTTCTTCTGCTTCCTCAGATAGTTGGTCATTAAGAATATCCTACATGACCAAAGTCATGAATTGAGAGAGAGGAAACCATGCAACACTGTTAAAGTTTTCTGAGCCACCTGTTTAGCTTACTTGGATCTTCCCAAGCTTGGTCTCATATTCCATTTCTATTTGATGATATATTGCTTCGGTACACACTCAAACTTATGGTTGGGTGGATCAGAAACACCCAGATCATGATGGAAAGCTCAGGACACATGTTCTTCTGATGTCACATGGTCAGGAATTCAATCTCTCTATCAAGGCTTATAAGAAAGTTAGAAGTTGTTTCTCAAAATGAAAATAGTTATCTGAAAAAAATTGCTCTAAAATCTTAGGAGTCTCAGGGCTCCTGGGTGGCTCAGTTGGTTAAGCATCCAACTTTTGATTTCAGCTCAGGACATGATCTCACAGTGATGGAATTGAGCCCCGTGTCCATGCAGAGCATGAAGCCTGCTTAAGATTTTCTCTCTCCCTCTGCCTCTGCCTGTGTGTACATGATGCAGTACATAAATCAATCATTGAATCAATAAAATCTTAGGAGTCTTCATTGTGATTCTCTATTACTAGGGCTTGCTCAAAGGTCCATATGGCATCTCTATTTGCTGCACACACTATAAGTATTATTGGATCTAATAGACAATATGGCTTAAGTGGCAGAGCAGATTGCCTTCTTGAAACTGGAAGCCTTATAGGTGATTCCAGATTGACCAAAGCAACATATATTGTCTCCAAAATCCAAAAAAAAAAAAAAAAAAAAAAAGACTATAAAGTATTGTAACCTCTTTTTAGTGGCAGGGATATAAGATTCAGCAACTTGTATTTCATCTTGGAATATATATCCCAACATTCCCAAGATCACTGAGCTCAGAAATTTCACTCAAGTAATGGGCTCCCGAATTGTTGAGGGGTTTATCTCCCACTCTCTAGTTTGCACATGTCTTCCTAAATCATCTGAAATGTTTGCTATTATCTGCTTATCAGATCCAGTTAGCATAATGTCACCAATATAGTAGACCAGTGTGTTTTGTGAAACGTCAATTTAATCAAGATCTCTATGGGCTGTATTATATAGCAAGGAACAGGAGAACTGACATAGCTCTAAGGCAAGGCTATGAAAGTGAACTATGCCATACCATATAAAAGGAAAGTGCTTCATGAAGTCCTTGCAAATTACTATGGGGAAAAGGAGATTTTCCAGATTGAAGCCAGAAAGCAAGTGCCACAGACCATATTGATTTTATTAGTGAAGATATATCTGGGACAGCAATTGTAATTGGAGTCACTCCCTGATTAAGTTTATAATGGTCTATAGCTATTCTCCAAGATCCATCTGACTTCACAAGCAAAAGAGAGGAATCAAATGGGGTTATAATAGGTTACCACCCTACTTCTTTCAAATCTTCAATGGTCTTAATGTTAATAATTTCCCTGAGGATGCCATATTGGTTTTGGTTCACTATCTTGGTAGGAAGTGGAAGGAAATTCTAGGGTCTGAGATTCAATGTGGGGATTCTACTAGTTGGCCAGTATGTCTGTTCCCATTGTACACTCAAGACTGAGTAAATAAACACAAGGGAAGGTCCTTGGGCCAACTTGGTACAGTGTTAGTAAACTTGAGCTAAAATTCCATCTAATACCTGCAACCATAGCCCCACTTTACATTGGTCACAATAGTATTTTGGTATCCCGGGGATTAGTCAATTCAGAGCCAATGTCTAGTACTCCCCCCAAATCTGGGTATTTCCTTTTACCCAATGTACAATAATTTTAAGGCCTTTGGCAAAGTCTTGGAGAAAGATTTACATTCTGTATTTCCAATATTTGATAAGATGAGACCCACCCTCCCCTCCAATGAAGAGCTTTGGGGTTTATGAATTAACATAGATCAGAAATGAGTGAGGGGTGCCTAGATGGCTCAGTCAGTTAAGTGTTCGACTTCTGCTCCGGTAATGATCTCACGGTTCATGAGTTCGAGCTACGCATTGGGCTCTGTGCTGACAGCTGGAACCTAGAGACTGCTTATGATTCTGTGTCTTCCTCTCTCTGCCCCTCCCCTGCTCATGCTTTGTATCTCTCTTTCCCTCCCTCCCTCCCTTCCTCCCTCTCTCTCTCTCTCTCTTTCTCAAAAATAAACATTAAAAAAGAAAAAAAGATATGAGTGAGAGGCTATGATTCTCCACTTTCATGATCATCGTGACCTTGGACTTTCAGCTCCCAGAAATGTGAGAAATAAATTTCTGTTACTCATAAGCTACCCAGTCTGTGTTATTTTGTTATGGTAGCCCTAATGGACTAAGGCAATATCCATTACAATGGAATTGGTTAAACGCTTATGCTACCTCCATTCATTTGGCTCATTAAAAAAAATAATAAGGTCATTTGGGGTATGAAATTATGTCCAAGAAATATTTTTAAGTGAAAAAGATTAAGGTGCAGACCATTTGTATAGCTTTATACTTTTTTGCAAATATTTATATGTATGTGTGAACATGGGGCTCCCTGGAAGGTGACAAAAGAAACTGGTAATGGTTTTCTCCAAGAAAGTGAACTGTTGAACTGTTGGAAGTGGGAGTGAGACATATTTGCTATTATGTTACATTTAGATACTTTTGAATTTTGTACCATATTAAATGTATTACATCCACAAAAATGTAAATATGTTTTATTTCTTAAATTTTTGTTTAATTTGGGCTTTGTTTAAATTGGGCTCTATGCCCAATGTGGGGCTTGAAGTCACAATCCTGAGATCAAGAGTCTCTACCAACTGAGCCAGACAGGCAACCCATATAATCTTTTTAAAATTAAATATACTAGTGATGCTCACTAAGGCAATTACTGGATCCCACTGTTAATTGGATTTTAAAGAACACATTTTGTCCAGGAGGCTCCTCCCTGTACCAAACCTTCCCTCCCTATTCAAGGGTCTGGGCAGAGGGACATTGGTGAGACCTCTTGAGCTTACACAGACCTGTGTCCTGATCTGATCTGCAGATATGGAGATGTATGTCTCTTGTATTTCACTGACCATGTTGGCAACACTCTTTGCTGTCAGCAGGTTGTGGAGAGTATTCATCATAGAAGGTGTTACTTAAATTTCTGAGCTATGTAGTGATGATGTGGTCTCAATAGGAAAGGACTTTCCCAGACCATTATAAATATCAGTTTGGTTCCATCAAGGGGCTTTGTCTCATGATACATTTCATAAAGAATGCTGTCTTCTACATAATGACTTCATTAGGCTGTCACCTCTACTTCTGAACAATGGTTAATATGCAAGAGAGAAATATGCTTTTATTAATCACACAGGGTCACCAAATGCCTTAGTTTTACAGGAAATAGGTTCAGTGAGGTCTCCTTTTATGCCTCTCCAACTATAAGGAGCATAGGACACTTTTGTTCAGCATCTTTTTGTTTGTTTGCTCAGGAGATATAATGGATATATCTCACAATGTATCAATTCCAGGGAAAAGGTTAGCTGACAACAAGATCTTCAAATCGACTTTTTCACTTGGGTCTGTTCTGATTCCAAAGACTGTTTTCTGAAGCTTGCTTGGTTTTCCAGACTTTTTTTCTATTTTAAACAGAACCCCATCCTGGTTGCCAGAAAATATTTTGTGTTCAAGAGTTTTAAGATAGATTTAAAGAGCAAGCAGACTTTCATTTTTTTAAGAGCAAGCAGACATTAAACCAAATAACACTTTGCCATAGCAAAAATCCTTCAGGCTAAACTCAGCTCTGAATTACTGAGGCATTCATCTAGAGAACACATTCATTAAGACTCCAACCTAAACATCACCTTTTCTGTGAAGTATCTACCAATTTACCCAGGCAGAGTTATTCTCTCCTTCCTCTAAACTTTCAAAACATGCCTGTACCTTGACTAAAATATGCATCACATGAGGTTATAGGCATTTCTTTATAAAATTTGCCTGTCTCTCTGACCCATGTCTAGCTATTATGAATAGCTAGAGTAAAACAGCAGCTAAATGTTACTGGTTTACACAATACTTGATCCATTATAATTACTCTGTAATTGATAAATGAGTGAATAAATGAAGTGGTACTGAGCCCTCTCAGAAAAAAAAGCATTTAAATAGATGAACCCGGGGGGTGTCATAAAGGGACATTGAAAATAGGCTGCCGAATTTTTCTGGAGCCAACCTAGAGAATGCACAGAACAAGTACATGAGAGGTCTCCAATCTCCCCATGAGACAGACAGGGCAAAAGGGAATACCTACCCACCTACGGGATAATTGGTGCTCAAATCAAACCTAGAAATCCTATATTCACTCCCTTTTAGTGAGAAGCCTCTCTGCCTGGCTAGAATTTCAACAGACATATTTCCAACTGGCTTTATTATCATGACCCAAATATAAATATCATGGCAGGAGCCCATGAGGTGGGAGCACAATTTATCCTAACTGAAAATAGAGGCAGAAAGCATCAGCCTTAGTATCCTTGAATCTAGAGTGGCGTTGCCATAGCAACCAGCTGAGTCACTAATGAAAAAAGAACAGTTGCACTATGACTAGGCTGACATTCTGTGACATTCTCTTATTTTACTGTAGCTCTAATGATGTCTTCAGTAGGAATGACAGAGTGGAAAGGGTCTGACCTCTCTATTAAACCTGCAACTGGTTTGACACGCTCTGCCTTTAGCCTAATGAATGTGAATTTCTGTGTGTGAATTCTGCCTTAGAGAAAAGCACTTTAGGAATTTGTCTGATACATATATTAGACTTGTTGATTCCATTGTTCCTTTAATGTAATCCCTTCTCTTTCAGATTAACATGGTAATGAAGCAGATGAGCCCCAAAAGCAAAACAGGAAGGGCAAAAATTAGTGAGAAGACATGACAGGGTGGTGCTAATCCATCACTGGTGACACGAAATTGGAGAAAACAACCAGAAGCCCCTTCTTTTTTTTTTTTTTTCCTGTACTTATTCTTTCTTTTTATTTTTTTTTTAATTGAAGTATTGTTGACACACAACGTTACACTAGTTTCAGGTATATAAGAGTTACTCAACAACTCTCTGGTTATGCTATGTTCGCCACAACTATGGCTACTAGCTTCTGCTCCTTCTTCAAACAGGATGAACCACAGGCATTTAAGCAAAAAAGCTAGCATCCTCTGCAAAGACAGAAAGGATCTTCTGGAAATATGGTCTGAGAGTTTCGTGATCCATATTCTCTTACTAGTCACTATATTCAGAGCACTGAGCTAGGCACCACAGGGTGTTACAAAGGATATCCTCAAGTCATTTAAAGTTTAAAGCTAAAGGGGGGGTGGAAAGGGTTAGTAACTTAAAAAGTATATAGACTACACATGGCCCCTACTACTGCCCAAAACCTTGTACAGAAACCAGCATGTTTGTATTTGCAAGTTTGAAAACTTAAAATTGATAAAATGTACAACTGCCATAACTTTGAGTATACAAATGGAGTTTAAAAATAAAATGAATCAAGACACTGTCATTGGGTTTGTAAAACAGTGAGAATGTTTTATTTATGTATTTTTTCCCACATGTACTTGTTTGCAAACATATGAACCTGTTTTAAGCCCAACATTGAGTTGCTTTCATCTGCACAAGAAGGGCCAAGAGAACTGGTGTCAGCATTTGCTGCAAATTATGTGGGAGTTTCTGAATTTGAGTGTAGGCATATACATTTCTTGATCAGCAGGAAAGAGGAGAGCTCATTCATTATTAAAGCAGCCTTCTAGCTAGCCTTTCATCAGCATAACACTGCTAAACTAATTTTCTTAGCCTATGACTTGAATTATATTATTCCTCTCCTCGAGATCTTAATTTACCACTTTTACAATGTCACTGTCTCCTAGCTCTTATAGATGATGGTTCCCCACTGCAAATGGAATCACACCTAATTCTGCTCCCTGATTTGCAATGCCCTCTACAGTTTTGCCCCAGAATTTCTATCCACACATATTTCCTATTCCTACCAGTGCTAGCCCTTCCTTCCTGCCAGACTTTGCACCCCCTGACCACAAAATGGCATTACCAGTTGTCATCTCCATAGTCTTCCCCTTGCACATCCAATCCTAACACATCCTTTGAGAAACTGTAAATGCTACTTCCTCCATAAGGATATCCTCTTACTGGCTTTTACTTTTGTAAATCAGGGCTTTCACTCAGTTGACTGCTCACCATTTTCTTAACACGTGCTTATTTTTTCTATTGACTAAATTGCTTGCCTGCCCTTTGAGAGCAGGCTTTATATTGTGTCTGTATTTCATGTACATACTCCATTCATTTACAGTCAGTCATGCCATAATGCATTAATTCGATAAACATCCATGAACATTAGGCCGTGGGAGAGCTAATGACCTGTAGGCAATTTCTGTAGACATTTAGAGTATGCAGTGTCAGGCATACAGACAGGGGTTGATGCAGACAGATTGTTAGGACCCAGCTGATACAGATGTTTTAGAGTCATCTAAGGATTTTGTAATTTATATTAAACCCTGCTTTGGCAGAGCTTTGGAGTCCCATGGAGGGGAGGGGACAGCAAGGTGGTGGGTGACTTTTTTTTTCCTGATTTAACCATAGCACTTTTGCTTTCCTCCACCCTATGGATTTACATTTCTCAGCGTTTGGGTTAAAATTTCTTCTGAAGAAAGGGCTCTTTTTGACTGAGCTTAGTTTGGAAACCTCTTTTCTGGGTAATGGAGAGCAGTTAATATTGTTAAGTGGAAAGGGACAAGCAGGTTCTGCCTCTGAGTAGAGACTGAATCCACACCAGGAAGTTAGGGATCCTTAGTCCTCTAGAGGCTCTCACACCACCGTGCATCTTTGACAGATATGCTATCACTATTTGTTTGCTAGTAAGAGGCAGAAAGTAAAGGTGGTTGATTAACCCCTTTAATACTAAGAGGGTTTGGGAGTATTCTGGCATTGTATTTTGCCCTCATTCACCCCAAAGTAAGGTACTTCCTTCTTCACTCTTCTTTCTGTGCATATTTCTTTTGTTTTCATGAGGTTCTTTACTTTGCCACACAAGGAGGTATTTGAAAGGACTGGAGAAGAAACTAAAATGGATGCCTGTCAACATGTATGATAACTAAATCGATACCTATGGAGAATATCATTAACAGTAGAAGGGACAGTGGAAATTGGGGACAGTGGAAATTGTATGGAAGGGACAGTGGAAGGGACAGTGGAAATTGTATGGAAAGAGAATAATATATGTAGGAGTAATTAGCACAGGAAATCAGCACAGCCTTTGATGTTGTGTCAGAGACAAAAATAGAAGAGTGCTCTGCCACAAAGCAGCAGCTACGCTCTGTGCAGACCATGTCTTCTCTGGACACCGCGCACCGGGAACACAGACCTCTGGCTGCCACCTCCTCAGCTGTTTTTGTTACACATTTTAGGATAATGAGTGGGAGAAACTCCCTGAGGGTTCCTAGGTACCAAACAATAGAAATAAACTTCATTTTATAGAAACAGACGTTTAAACAACGTGCCTGCCCCTCTTGCTGCCGAAAGAAATAGCACAACGAGAGACCTTCTCACTCATGGATCTGTTTCTGCCACAAAACATGTGATGTGTGTGGCAATCGGGAAGACAGTTCTTGTTCGAGTGACAAGTATTCATGCTTGAAGTGAGATGTGCTGTGTGCAAATTCTGGGTCAGCCATTTGAGGATAGAGGAACAATATCCCATAGGATCCGTAAAAGTACTTACAGTTAGTGCAGTCTTCATTTGGACAGCCCTCAGCACTGTTTTACTATTTGGATAGAACTGTTTACTGCCTGCCTACCCTCTTACATGTGCACAGAACAAATTTCTCCTATGAGCTGGTGAACTGGACGTCTGATTATGGCCCTGGCTTGACATTACAGCTCCCCTGTTTTGTTCGCCTGAAGCAGGTGGCACCTGGCTCGCAATCATATTTCTTAGTGTGAGACTTTCTAAGTCTAATTCCATCTGACTGACGTCACAGTGACAGGTTGTCTCCTCAGATATAACAAAGATGAATTTATAGCTTGATCTAAAATCAGTAGCTCCTTTGTGAATGTTGAACAGTACTGTGGACGAGAACCTCAAGTTTATAAACTTGTCCATCTGCCTCACAAGACTGTGAGATCCTTAACATCCTTGCGAAAAGGGCTTATGTTTTGTTCACCACTGAATGTCCTATGCTAAACAAAGTAGGCCTTCAAAAAAGTTTACTAAATGAATTTCAAGACCAATAACATAATACCACTCGTGTAGTCACAGTTTTTCCCATCACACTAGCTGGTGAGGAAGGCAGTGTTCTTCACTGATCACGGAGCTGTGGCCTAGATTAGTGTGGTAGAGATTGATGTTGGTAAAAGAGTGCATTGTTCCAGCTTCCATACCCCTACCCTCATTTACTTTCCTTCATAGCTCTTGTTCCTCCCTTTCATATTATATTCTTGTTCACTTACTTGTTTATTTTCTGCCTATCCAAATGGAATGTAAATTACATAAGGGCAAGAAATTTTTATCTTTACTGATGCATCCTAAAACAGTGCCTAGCATATATTCAGTGCTTAATTTGTATTTTGAACATAATAATATAGGATCAGTTAGTAAATGAATTGTTGAATGCAATTAGTTAATTAATTAATTAGTTAATAGACACCTTGTGCCAGCGATTGTAGCTAGATGCTTTATAAAATATTTAACACTTAAATACAAGGTCAACCCTGTCAGGTAAATGTTGCTTTTGTAGATTTGACATGTGTAAACTGAGGCTCAGAGAGGTTAAATAATTTGCCCAAAAGACATGCACAAGTAAGCTGCAGACCCAAGATTTTAACCTGGTTCTTTCTGATTACACAACTTGTGCCTTTTTTTTTTTTTTTTTTTTTTTTACAACATTTCACTTTGTTCAAAAGCTATAGTCAGGTAGCTTCACAGCCTTGAAAGATACAACTGTGGAAAGGGCTTTTAAGGGAGACTATTCAGTAACACTTTTGTGTTGAGTTTGGGATCCTCTGGTCTTCTCTTTCCCTATCCCCTCAGCTACATTTGACTTGGGTATCAAAACAAGACTTGCATGGGTACATTGGCTGAAAATAAAGCTTACCTGCTGCTAGTCTCTGCTCCTTGGACAGTTTTATTCTTTCCTCACTGTGTGCCAGCCAGAAGAACAGCTGTGAGCCTGTCAAGGGCTGAAGGGGAGTTCTGTGTTTGTCTACCAAGTGTCTGCAAACCTTGGGGCCATAGCTCACAGCACCGTGCACAGCCTACTGGGACTTGGTGAGACAACGGGAAGAAGGATTAAATGAATAACAAGCGTATTCAGGACAAAATAGAAATAAACCAGGTAGGGAGTTGAGTGGTGACAAGAAGAGGTTACCTGATGACTAATTGGGAAGAAGGACAAAAGCTGTGATCCTGAAGGACAGGGTGGAACAACACGTGATGTGGGTAACTGCTGTGGTTGCTGAGTCTATCCCATCAGGTGCTTTTTTCTTTTTTAACTTTTTCTGGTTTATGCCCTTGAGCTGTGCACTGGATGTGATGACTCAACTGGTAAGAGCCAGATGGTTTTCTACTATATCTTTATGGGAGTCCCCAGAAAGACAAAAATTTGAACTTTAAAACATCTTCAGTTGCCTTGAAATTTTAATTCTTTCTGTTTTTTTGTCTTTTTATGCTTCTTAATGAGGTATAATTTACATAAAATAACCAGCACAGATCATAAATGCACAATCTGATGAATGTCGACAAAGGTGCATACCCATGTAACCCACACCGCAAACAGGTTAGAAAATATTGACACCAGCTTAGAAAGTTCCCTTGTGCCCCTAGTATGTACTCTGTTTCTGGCTTCTTTTTTTTATTTTATGTTTTAACATTTATTCATTTTTGAGAGACAGACACGAGAGTGCGAGTAGGGGAGGGGCAGAGAGACAGGGAGACACAGAATCTTAAGTAGGCCCCAGGCCCTGAGCAAGTTGTTTTGTCTAAGATATTTGCCCATTTTCTAATTGGGTTGATTGGTTTTGTCCTGTTGGGTTTTGTTAGTTCTTTATACATTCTAGGTACTAGAATTTGTTGAATTTATCTCATCAATTATTGAATACAGGGTTTGCAAAATTTTTCTCCCATTACGTAGCTTATCTTTTCATCTTTTTAACAATGACTTCCACATAGCAATAGTGTTCATTTTGATGAGGCCCAACATACCCGTTTTTCCTGGTGTGGATTGTACTTCCTGTGTCAAGCCTAGGAACTCTGCCTAGCCCCAGATTCCCAAAATTTTCTCCTGTTTTTTTCTAAAACTTTTATAATTTTACATTTTAGATTTATGTCCACGATCCATTTTTGGTGGATTTTTGTATAAGGTGTGAAGGTTAGGTCAAGATTTGTCCCTTTGCCTGTGGATGTCCAATTGCTCTGGCATCATTTGTTAAAAAGCCTGTACTTCCTCCATTAAATTGTTTTTGCACATTTGTCAAAAACTAGGTCAGCATATTTGTGTAGGTCTATTTCTGGGTTCTCTCTTATGTTCTATTGATACATGTGTCTACGCTCTGCCTGTGCCTTTCCAAATGGTAGAATAAACTTGTTAGATATAGATAGATAGATAGATAGATAGATAGATAGATGATAGATAGATAGATAGGTAATAGATAAGAGGGAGAGAGAGAGAGAGAGAGAGAGAGAGAGAGAGAGAGAGAGAGAGAGATAACCAGCCACACTTGCTGGAAGTTTTACAGAAATTTCATTAAGCCTATAGATCTCTTCAGGGAGAAGTGGAATCTTTACTCTGTTGAGTCTTCCAATATGAAAACATGGTATATCTCTCCATTTATTTAGGTCTTTTTAAAAATTTCTTTCACAGAAGTTGTAATTTTCAGCATATAGATCCTATACATATTTTGTTAAGTATACACTTAAGTATTTTATTTTTTGGAGTAATTATAATGGTATTGTATGCAGTTTCACATGCCATTATTAGTATGTAAAAATAAGATTGATTTTTTTATGTTGACCATGTATGCTGTGACCTCACTTATTAGTTCTAGGAAGGTTCTTTGGTGGATTTCTTGGGACTTTTGACATAGACAATCATTTCATATGCAAGCAAAAATAGTTTCCTTTATTCCTAATATGTATGTTTTATTTCGTTTTCTCAACTTATAGCAGTGGCTAGAAGTTCCAGTATCCAGCGAGTGGCTAGAAGTGGCAAGAATGAACATACTTTCCTTGTTTCTGATCTTAGGGAAAAAGCATTCAGTCCTTCAACATTAACTGTGATGTAAGGTTTTTATAGATGCTACTTACTGTGGGGAGGTAGTACCTTAACTTAGTACCTTAACTCATTTTATCACGAGTGGGTGTTAGATTTTGTCAAATGTTTTTTTCTGTGTCAAATGATATGATTATATGAGTTTTCTTGATTTTATCAACCTTGTTGATATGATGGATTACTTTGATTGATTTTGGAGTAATGAATCAGCCTTGCACACTCAGGATAAATCCACTTGACCATAGTATGTAATTCTTTTAAATAATTTTTAGATTTGATGTGCTAGGATTTTGTTGGGAGTTTTGTTTATGTTGTTGTTTTGTGTAAAGTCGTGAGAAATATTAGTCTGAAGTCTCCCTGTTTGTGCTGTCTTTGTCTGGTTTTGGTATTAGGATAATACTATCCCAATAAAATGAGTTGGAAAGTGTGCCTTCTATTTTCAGAAAAAAAAGGTTGTATAAAATTGATGTTAATTTTTCTTTAAGTGTTCACTGGAATTCTCCAGCTACACCATCTGAGTCTGGAGATTTCTTTTTTATAAACTATTACATTATGAACTCAATTTCTTTAATTATTATAGGACTATTTGGATTTTCTGTTTCATCTTAGTTGAATTTTGATAATTTGTGGTTTTTCAGGAGATTAATTTTTCCTAAGTTGTCAATTTATGATCATAATGTTCAGAGTATTCCATTATCTTTTTAATAATTCCAAGATTTATAGTGATACCCTGCTTCATTCCTGATTTTGATAACTGCCCCACTGTCTTCCAGTGGGGAAGAGAAGTCTATGATATGTGAAGGTGGAGAGCTTCTTAGTCAGGCACTTGTGACAGAATCTCCCTAAAGATACCCCCCCCCCCCGAGTCTCTGGGCAGGAGCAAAGAAGCTTCCTGGTTGGGCCACATGTTTTGGTGGGGTCCTTCTTGCCAGTTCCTCCCACTAGCTTTGGTATCGGTAGGTGGAAGGGGGGCATATGTGGTCTCCAGTCTGGTAAGGAGAGAGAGCACTTGTTGGACACTTAGTGTTAGCAGTTTCCTCTAGCTCTATTCCTTCTGTGATGAAGTTGGGTTGGTTTCAGAAGGATGTTTTCAGAGGGACTTTCCCTCAGTCTAGTGGAGTAAATGAGCTGACCAGGGCTCCCTTCTATTGCTAAGCTGGTATCCAGGAAATACCAAGTCTGGGTCACCTTCTTCTGTTGGGTAGGGCCTGCAAAATACCTTGCCACCGTGCTGTTTCTCTCAAGTCAGTTTGCCTTCTTCTTATCACCTTTCCGAATATCCTTTGGCTGTCTCTTGAGTTATTTCCAGGACTTACAGTTGCACTTTCTGGGGATGAGCAAGGAGAAATAGGTCTACACCATTTTTTCCAGACTGGAAGTTATGTATACCCTTAACAGAGGAATTGTGTTTGGTTCTCAAATGTCTACTTTGTGTGTTTAGAAACTTAGTCATTCTAGGGGCAAAAGTCATCATTGCAGAATAGTTCCCAGGCATTGCTGCTCTGAGGCAGTGGCACAACTCTCAAGTTTCTTCTGGGACTTGATGCCTGCATCTGTCAGAGAAACAACTGGTAAGGATAATCAGTCAACAGGAGATTGTTTTTTAAAAAGGTCACTTTTTAAAGTCACTCAAGTACCACCACATGCATAATTATCTTCAGTTAAATGTTGCATATTATGAAATCTCCTTCCTTCTCTTTCCCCTTAAAGCTTATCTAAAAATTAATCTTAACTGGATTTAATATTTCCATAAGACAAAAGAAAGCAACTTTGTAGGGACTTATATGGGGTCTTACCATACCTCTTTATTTAAAGTTTTAGATTACTTTCCCCCAAAACTGAATGGTGAGAGCCTTTCTATTAAAATGCAGATTTGGTACTCAAAGAGCAAATCATAAATCAAAATCATGGGTTGAAATGAATATGATGAAATTTATTGGGAATAAGGATAAAACCTTTTACTTAGGTACAAAATGGTCATTAATAAATATGTAGATGGGGAAACAGTTCAACAACAGTTTATTTGAAAGCAGAATAAAGGACTCACTTACTGTGACCTGAAAAGCTATTGTAATCATAATATAAATATCAGAGCCAGAGTTACCTGGATGGCTGTTGGTTAAGCGCCTCACTTTGGCTCAGGTCATGATCTCATAGTTCTTGAGTTCAAGCCCTGCATCGGGCTCTCTGCTCTCAGCACAGAGCCCACTCTGGAGCCTCTGTCCCCCCACCCCTCTGCCCCACTCATGCTCTCTCTCTCACTCTCTCAAAAATAAATAAACATTAAAAAACATTATATATATATATATAATATATATATATATATATATATATATATATATATATATATATATTATATATATATATATATATATATATATATATATATATATATCAGAGCCAGGAGCAAGAGTTAAAATCCCTTCAAGCTCTTTTGTAGTATTGCTCCAATTTTAATGTGCATGCAGATTACCTGGGTATCTGGTAAAACTGAAGATTCTGATTTAGCAGATCAGGAGTAGGGCTTGAGCGTCTATGATCTAACCATCCCCAGGTGCTGCTGGTTCTGTCAGTCAGTGGACCACACTTTGAGGAGCAAGGCCCTATACTATGCAGATCATTTATAGGGTGAGATATTAATTTATAGGCAAGCAGCACATCTTAAGAAAATCTGAGAATAAATTTGCTTAGAGAAGATAAGGCAGGATAGTTAGAAGTTAGAAACTAAGGTTCATGAGTAACAGTAGAACGGTCAACCCTTAATCAAGTAAGAGCTCTTTCACATTGAGAATATAAACCATCCACAGAAACAGGCAAACAATTTAACAGTAACAACAAAAATCTCACAAGACCAAACACGGATAACCAATTAACATTCGAAAAGATGTTTGGCCTCAGCAATGATTATGGCGTGCAAAATAAAACAACGATGAGATACCATTTTTTTTCAGCTAGTGTAGACAAAAATTTAAAAGCTTGATGTAGTCCAGAGGGAAAATAGGGTTTGTCATACATCGCTGATGGAATATGAATTATCAAAAGCTTTTTGAAAAGTAATCCAGCATTATTTACTATACTAAAGAATGTGAATATATTTTGACTTAGCATTTCCACTTGTGGGCATGTTCACTACTAATGAAATAAATCCGAAATTATTGATATACTTACAAAGATATTTAACTGCAATGTTGTTGTGGGAAAACGCTTGGAAACTACCTGAATGTCCTCAACTAGTGACTGACCAAATTGTGGCATATGTAACATAAGGGAGAATTTTCTATAAATTCCTACCTTCCAAGGGTGGACTGATGAAGTAGTAAGCTCCTTGAACTAGAATGTTCAATCATAGGCCACCAGAAATACTATTAGTGTAATTTTTGTAGAGGTGAGACAACAATCTGTATGATTTCTGAGTTTCCTTCTGACTCTAAAACTCTGTGATTCTATAAATTGGGTACAGTGAACCTCAATAAAAGAAAGGAAGAAGAGGAAGGGAGGCAAGTTTCCTATCCTATTTTTATCTGCTTTCCTCAGTTTACAATTGGGACTTTGGCAGCTGGTTTAAGAGGTGGAGTATTTCATTCGCATGTATAGAGGCCAGCAACTGAAGTTATTTGTTTGAATACATAATAAATTAAGAAAAAATGGTTATTGGGTTCTCTATCCCTAGTTATTGAAACAAGATCCATATTTCAGAAAATTCCTCCTTTATATTCATAGTCACTAACGGAAAGTGACTAATATGTGACTGGGCAAGAACACAGCGTCAAACACCCTGAGCATATGGATAAGTGACTCTCTGTGTGTCTAAAATCAATGGAGCCTGATGCCTGCTTCTTTGCCAGGAGCGTGGACCAGCATAAATGCACTTAGGGACGGGAGAACAGCATCTTATTATGTATTGGGATGGGGGTGAGCGGCTGGATGCCTGCATTTCCCTACATCAGTGGTTTGCAAACTGTGACACTTCCTCAGAGGTGCTTCTGGGGCCCAGCAAGCACTTGTTACAAGTGCTTAAAATATGTTTAAATAGTTATTTTTAAAATTGTAATTAAAAACTGAACTAGCAAACATATTAAAATATGATATATGCCAAAATTTTAACACACTGGAAACCACCAAAATATTAATGTACATTATCATTGTCTGTTTAATAAGTAAATATTACAAATGTCAGTGTATAGGTTTGTATAAAAATATTTTTGCTTGTCTTACAGTGCAATATAATATTTCAATTGGAAAATAGGAACTTAAACTGCTAAAATTTTTGATAGTCACTGCCTCAGATCACAAGTTAACGAAGATAGAAAAGTAAATGTAGAGTGGTAAAGCCTGAGAAATTACTATTAGAATGGCTCATTCATATATAGTAAAACCTTGGATTGTGAGTAACTTGTTCTGTGAGTTTTCCACAAGACAAGAAAATATTTCTAATAAATTTTAACTTGATAATTGACTAATGTCTTGCAATATGAATTGTACGTGATGCCGAATGTCACATGATCACAACTGAAGCAATGGTTTTCTCTCTCTCTCTTGCTGAGGGACTGTGGGTGATCATCTCCTATGCTTGGATGCTCGGTCTCAGGCCATGGTGTTTGGCAACCATCAGTGATTTTTCAGACTTGCAGGTGCCCAGAACAGGCACTTATGTATTTTTTGTCACTTCAAAGCACCTATGGACAGTCCTTTGCTTTTCCATACAAAAGTAAGCTTAGGAATTCTTTGCTTTATTCCAGGTCAGGCTGCCTGCAGATATAGACCCTTTCTTCTGATGCCTTACTGCCAGTTACATTAAATACAGTATATGACAAGAGTTTATTAATACTGTATTGTAGTCAACATCCATGAGAGCATATAAAATGGCCCCCATTCAGAAAAAGATTCCTTTGAGCCAATAGATAGCAGTGAATTCCAATAGTGATAATGAAAGTTGTCCTACACAATGACCCTCCTCCCTCATCTCCCTCACACCAACCACAAAGGTTTTCAAAGGTAAGTGCAGGTTAATCTGTTTATTTTTCTTATATTTTTAATTTTCTTTATTATTTTGTCTTATATTACAGTATTCTAATCATTTTTATATGAATATTTTGGGGTTGTGGAATGACTCATCTGAGTTTCCATTATTTATGATGGGGAAATTCGCTTGATATACAAGTGCTTTGAATGACAAAGCACATTTCCAGAACAAATTATGCTCACAAACCAAGGTTTTACTGTATTTCTCAAATCTTTAACTGGTCCTCACCTCCTTTCAAACTTCCCACCTTAAACACAAAACTCTTTATTCTACTTTAAAACATTTGAATTTATTTTTACCTTTTCAGAATCTCAGGCTCATCTTCCCTCATTTTTTTTTTTTTTTTTTTTTTTGTCATTTTGTGGAGAGAGCAAGTGAGTACTGGGAACTGACTACAGTTGAGGTGAATGCTGGTGATAAGGGTTAATGCGATGACTTGAATGATAGTTTCTATTCAAGGGAGAGAGTTCTTATAACACTCAATTCTTCTTCTATTGCAAACAGGTTTTCAGAAATTAAATAAGCTTGGAAACTTTCTAGCACAGGATTCAGAGTTTGACTGCCTAGTTTCAAATTCTAGGTCTACCATTTTAAATCCAAATCTGGTACCCTTTCTTCTATGGTATGCCTTCTTTCATAGCTGCAAGACAGAGCTGTGAAAGTTAAATGGGTGGCTGATTTTTTTTTCTCTTCATTATTTTTGGTAGATATGGAATTCTGATAGCACTTGACATTCATTCACTCCTCTAATATTTATTTTGTGTAAACATGTAAGACCATTGGCAATGCCTACACTGTGCAAAGCAGAAGAGGAAAGGATTTTACAAAGAGAGATCAGTTAGGAAAACAAAACAAAATCACCCCAGTTTTAACAGATATATCTCACTAGCTCCCTGTAGACACTTTTATTATCCCATTTGACAGATGAGAAATTTGTGGCACTATGAGGTTAATTTTCTTGCCCAAGTTCACACAGCTACCAGGTGGTAATACCACTAACCCTATAAAAGCCAATAAGAAGGCAGGCCCATAACTTCTTGAGAAGTACCTTTTGTTTTTCCCTGTGTCTGGAAATGATTTTTTATGTCTGGTTTAATTTTTTTTCTTTAAATGGCTTTTTTAAGGTCTAAGAAAATAATATTTTCAATGGGTTGTGTCATACCATAATATAACAATGGCAGGGGACTTTTAAATTGAGTGGCTGACAAGAATTATTATAATATAAGGGGCATCTGGGTGACTCAGTTGGTTAAGCGTCGGACTTCAGCTCAAGTCATGATCTCACAGTCTATGAGTTTGAGCCCCATGTTGGGCTGGGATCTATGCTGTCAGCTCAGAGCCTGGGGCCTGCCTCAAATTCTTTGTTTCTCTCTCTCTCTCTCTCTCTCTCTGCCCCTTCCCTGCTCGTGTGCACTCTCTCTCTCTCTCTATTTATATGTTAAAAATAACATATTTTTTAATGTTATTAAAAAATAAACATTAAACATTTTTTAATTATTATAATATAAGTCAAAAATGTGCTCTGATTAAACAAGAAACAGTTATCCACAGTGTAGAAGAGAAAGTCACATTTCCTAACCTGGGAGTTCAATGTCAATTAGTATCCAGGTACTTAGGGGAAACACATACAAGATCTTGATGCACTAACAGTGTGGTGAGGAAGGCAGCTTATCTGAGAAATTGGGAATCTAGTAACCACTTGAAAGAAGACTATAATTTATAAAAGCAACCATTTCCTAAAGACAGCCATGTCAGTGATAGCTCTGACCCTGCAACTAGGACCAAAGTAAAGGACAAAGGACTGCAAATCCATAGTAGTAATTCCAGTATAAATTACGTACTGACTAGAGTTAATCAGCGGTTAATTCAGAAAAGGTGGAGAAGAGGAGTAACAATATTACTATTCATCAGACACCTACTAGGTATTAGCCAGTGACTCTGTTAAACACTGTCTGTAAGTTATGCCATGTAAACCACAAGAGAACACCCTGAAGCGTTACCTCCGTATTACGGATGAGGCAATAGAACTACATTAGACCACATAACATGCTCACGATTACCGAGGTGATGAAACTTCCGTCAAGCTTAGACTTTAGGTTAGAGTTTAAGCCTGTGATCTTTCTACCTCATGAAGATTATTCAGCTATTACTGAACATAGAGTCTTATTTGTTTCTAGAAGCGCTCTGGTTATTTAAGCAATAGAGTTTTGTCTTCAGAAAATAAGACTCTCATTCTCAGTTCACCACATCAGCTAGAAAGGTATATAAAATAGGTATGAAAAGCAAAATTGACCTGTGCTTAACAGTAACCCATTACAGCTGCCAGAGGTTTTGACTCCTGGAGCTCAGAAGGGTCTATAGCTGGTGCCTAGAGTTTGCAAATCCCATATATCATAATAATGCATTCATTATTCATTGTTCAACAGGTAAAGGGCTAGGATTAAAAGTGATTCACTGGAGAAAACAGATAAAGACTTAGCGAAAGGATAGTCATTCTGCTAACTATAGAGGGAAGAAAACAATAAGAAATATTATTTTTTGATTGGTTGCTACTCATGTAAGTAGATTAATATTCTGAGTGTCATCTTTGTGAGGAAAGAATTGTTGGGACCCAGAAAGAAAATGGTGGTTTCTTCTATTTCTAAAAGGCATTTGTGTCTTAAGCAGAAATATGGATCGAAAATGGGTAACAAATAAGAATTTTGAACATAATTAATCATAATAAATTATTAATTCAATTTCAGCTCTGTGTACATAGTCCAAGAGATTTAACTTCAAGAAAAAATTATGTTCAAGTCAGGAGAAAATAGCTGATTGAGAAACATTGACGATAAATTCCCAATACTACTAAGGTGAGAGCATTCTTCATTTTTGTTCTAATTGTGTATAATATTGAAATAAGGAATATTTCTGGAAGCTCTGCTTAGCTGTTTCAGATGAGCTATTTTTATGAAAAATAGTCTTTATTACAGATAATCATTCGTATGAGATCATAGATACGAAATGCCTTGCACTGTGCCTGCCATAGGTGTTGCTCAGCTGTTGTTTTTCCTTATTGGACTCTAGCTGTTCAGACTTGTTCCGTGATCCAGCCTCCATTTAGGTGCTATTACCTGAACTGTAATCACTTCAGAGGGAATAATAACTTCTGGGTATTGTTGTTTCTTTCATTAACCAAAATCTATACAATTAAAGTAGATGTGATAACCCATGCTAAATTCATATTTTCTTCAAAAAAATAAGATATCAGTTCACCAGGCTTTGTCATTTGTTAACTATCGTGGTCTAAGTCTAATCCTTTTGATGCTGATAAGAAGAAAAAAAAAGGTGCTTTTTACCAGCTGGATGAAATCACAGTAAGATAGCCAGAAAAATGATTTATGTTCTGATCCCAAGAGAGTAATCAATTTACACTCTGAAGCATGAAATCTGATTGCCCTTTCTCTAATGTAAAACACCATGTACTACAATTTACTGGCCATAAAACTACTCATCCATAGTCAAAGCATTTTGCTCCATGATTTCTCTATGCAATCTTCAAAGAAAGGATTGATATGAAATTAATCAACTATTGACTCCATATAGAGAATCCCTGCCCACCTTTTTAAACTCTGCTTGGAAAAGAGACCTCCATAAATTATTAATGGAATTCTGCAGTTCATGTCATAATTTATTTCCTTCCAATGCCTACTGATTTTTTAGGCCTCCAGAATCATGAATTTGTCTTTCCACATATCTTGTTTTCTTCCCTGGGTTATAAAGTTAGACAACTTTCCCAGATTTTCAAGCTTATTACTGCAATCACCCTTTCTTCCAATGTCATTTTCATTCAGAAAAGAATGATTTCATTTACACTACTTTAAAGATAGTAGATTTCTAAATAATTCCAAATTCACTCCCTACCAATCACTTTACATTCAAATGTCTCGTTGATGCTTATGTTACAAGAATTAGACTAAAATCTTACTGAACATAAGATTTTCAAACAGTTTGAATAAAAGTATTTGGATCTTATAGAAATAAATATTTGTGTAAACATGTCCAAAATTTTCATAATCTGAATAGAGGCATGTTTCATTATCAATCTCACATCTTGTCTGTGGTTTCTCTTATTCAAAAACTGGTATACATAAAAATAGAAAGCTTAAATTTTTATTTTCAAAATGTTTTGAATCTTGAAGATTCACCTTCTCTTTCCAAGAAGTTTTATGTCACTGAGCTTATTTTAAATACCACTTTCAGCTTTATGTTAAAGTCATTTTTACATTTGCCTTTAAATTTTTTTTTCTACTTAGAAGTGGGACATAACACCTATTGTCTCTTAGTCTGCAATACTGACAACTGGAAAAAAAAAAAACAGTAACAATTTCAAGAGCAAAAAGTTTTAGTCACAATATGGAGGAAAAAAAATATTTAGTTTAAGGTTAAGTGATTCTTTTATTTTTTTCATTTTGAGGGGAAGAAGGGGCAGAGAGAGAGGGAAAATGAATCCCAAGCAGGCCCAGCACAGAGCCTCAATGTGGAGGGGTGGTGGGGTGGGGGGCTCCATCTCATGACCCTGAGATCATGACCTGACCCTAAAGCAAGTTGGATGCTTAACCCCTAACAGACTGAGCCACCCAGGGGCTTCTACAAAGAAATTATTCTAATAGCATAACTTCTCTTCTCAAGTACCAGGAGAATATAATAACTTTTAACATAACTATGGCTTTTCCTTGAGTACGTTCCATCTAGAGCAAAAGTCTTGCTAAATCATCAGCTCTCACCTCTATTTACAAGGGTCTGTCTTTGATTACAAGAAAACCAAATTTAGTAGTGCTCTGTACTCCAAGCACGTTCCTCTTCTTATAAGAGGAACTGTCAGTTATAATCACTTCAAAATAGGTGTTAGAGGGTTACCAAGAACAACAATTTGAAGCTTCTAATATATTGGATGTGTAAAACTGAAACGATAGATTTAGTCAAATAAGAATGGCAGACTTTTCCTGGAATTTGAAAGAGGCTGTTTAATACTGTTTCTGGTGTTCTGGTAACCAATATTAAAAGTCAGGAAATTTGTGAGTTTTATAATTTTTTTAAATTATGTTAATTTTGAAGAATTTTGTAATTTTTCCAGGGCAAGTTAAATTATTGAATCACCCAGTTCCTTGCTACACAAAGTATGGTCCATGAACCACACTGACATTGGTCTGGAGTCATGTTGGAAATACTGAATGTCAGACCTGATGCGGAATATTCATTTTCAATGAGATCCCCAGGTGTTGCAGAAGCATATAAAGGTTTAAGAAACACTGAACTAGTTAACATTGCTTCTTGGAAGGGCCAAAACCTCATCATGACAGTTTGTGGGTCTGTATGCGGATGTAGACTGCTGTGCTGGAAATGGATCACAGGTGCACTCAAGCCCTCAGCCCTCAGAGCAGGTGGGTGGAGGCTGACTCAGCCAGAACCCCCAGAGCAGTCGCTACAGTTGCAGGTGGTCTTATCCATTAACCCCAGTGTGCCATATCCACATCATCATTTTCTATGTGGGCTGCTACATGATAAAAGGTAGCAATGCACTGCTCTGATGAATTACATTTAATGGTATATTTTGATGGGAAGGATTAAAGAGAGAAAGTAAATAGAAAGGGGAAATCAAAGCAGACAAATCAAAAGTGAGGAAGTCAGAATAAGCTTGGATATTTGCTTCAGTTCCCCAATTCCTTGCAAAGTTACATAAGTAGAGTTTATACAACAACCAGGCAATGTTGGAAGAATAGTTCCTGGCTGGCAAGGTTTCTTTTTCTTAGTTTTTGCTTTAATATAAACCAGCGTAGCCTAAAACATGAACAGAATTGTTTAGCAGTAAGCCCTTGGCAATGGCAACAGAAGAATCACTGAATAATAATGGAACATAGACCAAACTAGGAAAAAAAAAAAAAAAAAAAAAAAACATTTCTCTTATCCACATTTGTTGAAGCATTTGTCCAGTGCTTTGAAGAGAGTGGCTTAGAAGCTGATATAAGAAGCCAAATCTATAGCAATTGTTACTGTTATACATGGGCTTGTTATTTAGTTAATTTTTCACTTAATATTTTAACTCTTATTACTTAATATGGGTCTGTCTTTCTCAATGAACATTTTTTAAAGGTCAAAATTAAAGAATCCACAGTCTTAGCTTCTCTCTTGTAGCACTGCAATGGCTTCAAATTGGTTTCTCTTGCTAGTTTCCCTCTTTCAAACCTATTATTCACATAATTATCTGAGAGACCCCTTGAGAATACAAATCTTTTTATGTCACTCTTCTGCTTATACTGCTCCAATGGCATTCAGAGCAAATTTCTTCATTTGTCATTCACATTCCCTTAGGACTTCTTGAGTCAACTTCTTTTGCTATTCCAGACCCAACTGCATTGCAACTATATCATACAGCTGTAGTTTCCCAAACATGCAGTGCTTTATAACGTCTCTGTCTGCACCTGCTGTTTCTCCTGCTATCATGCTCTTTTCCTTCCTTGTTGACTTGGCGACACCTTTCTCATTCCTGAAGCTTCAGCTCCAGTGTCAGCTCCTATAGAAAGTCCTCTCTTCCCCCCTTCTAGTAATGTATTCCCAGGGAACCCCGTGTTGTCTCTATCATGGAATTTCTCACTGAGTATTGTCATCGGGACCAGATTCAGGGATGCAGGACCAGTATAGTTGCATAGAGCTCTGCTCTGAAGGGCCCCACACTTTATTTAATATTCTGCTGTCACCATCTTGAAATTCTTAATTTTATCTTTGAATTTGGGTTTTGCAAATCAAGTCACCTAGGACAGCAGAGCATGCACTTGAGCAGAAGAGATACTTTCAGTAATGGTGTCAGCCATTTTTGACTGCCCCCTTCACATAAAACAGTTGCAATGCCCCAAGATCACAGAATTCCAGTAGACCCACAATGCATGAGATTTCCAGAAAATTGAAAAAAAGTACAGGATAAGCATGTTACATCTACTGCTAAGTAGGAAGCAACATTTACAACCCCAAAGAACATGCTCCCTATTCCAACTGGAGCTTGCTTGGAACACAAGAAGAAGACAGTAATGTTCTTAAAGAACAGTAATGATCTAAAAATGAGCAACGAACCCTAACATCCTTTCCTATTCTTATTATTTCCCCATGTTAGCCAAACCCTTACATGGAAAATTATAACACACAAAAAAGGGAAAGATAGAGTAATCATATTTAATTCTAGTCCTTTCTTATTCATTAGTAGCCTATAGGTGGCAAGTGCTGGTAGAATGCATGCATATCAAGAAGTGAAATGAAAATAGTTGAGTTAGTTTTGTGCAACGTTTCTACTGTCCCGGTAAAAACAAGATACTACAATTATGCAATTTCAGTGATTCTGCCTGTGAGTCAAATGCTATCATATTTGGATTTTTTAAAGCTGGTACTGCACCATATAAAGATGGATAACAAAATTTATGCTAACAATTTAAATTTCTAATTTTCCTTTACTTAGAATGATATTAAACATCACATTAAAAAATAGTATGCCAAATCAAGAGAGCTTTTGGAAGAAAAAAAGTTTAAAATTTTTGCACTGCTAATGGTACTTTTTTTCCTGATTTTTTTTAACAAGAGGCTCCACATTTTCATTTTGCAATAGACTGCAAATCTGTGGTTCACTCCAGTTATAATTTGTTTTACTTCTCTGTGTACCATATTAGATTAGGAGTTTCTTAAAGGTAGGGACTTTGTTTTTTATCTCTGTATCCCTACTGTTCCCATATAGCAGGCTCGCAAAAGATAAATGTCACATGGCAATTGCAGCTGACTTCCATGTTTCCAGAAAAGGGAGACAAAAGAAGCAGTTCTTTCTCCAGATTGTGTCCTTAACAAAGTATATTTGCCTTGAATGTGCCAATATGGAGTAAGGAGAATAAAACCAATTCTCCAATCAATTGGTACTGGTTTTAAATACTTGCTAGGTCTGTAGTAGGCTTTGTGGGAAATTCACAGGGATTATATCTTGGAGTGATTTGTGAGGTATGACTGCTTACTCACAGAAACATGGGATAAAAGGTAAAGATGGTTCATGCTCACAGGAGAAATGTGCATTGAGACATAACAGGGGCTGGAAGAGTTGTGACAGATACCAAACTGGAGGTTTATCTAGGTAGCAAAAGCAAAATTCCTGCATGGACAACCCCAATGGCTCAAGGTGAGGTAGGAAGGTCCTAAGGCCAGGAGGTGGCCTAGGTCCCCAGATTCCTATCAAATAGGTCTTATCTGGAGAATTTATGTGCATGGACCTAGGCCCTGCTCATTAGTGAAGTAGGAATCAGAAGCTGAACTCCAGGCCCCAGGGAAGGAGCCCAGTCCTGGAGGGCATTAGCATAAAAGAAGTTTCAAAAAAAAGCCCACAGAAAGGATAAGAGCAGGAGGCTGACCCACAACCAAGGCCAAGGGTGAATGGGTACAAACAAGCAGGGACACCAATCTGCTCAGTCACTTGGTTGGGGAGTGACACAGACCCCATGGGCATCAGTGAGTCCAGATAAGAATATGACCTACAAAGCCAAAGAAATTATTTCAGAGGAATGAGAGGAAGATACACAAAACTTAGGAAATTTGTAAGTTTTTGTCACAAGACAAATACTTGTGAAACAAAATAGAACTAAATTTAGCCTGACATACAAGAGACAAATAATGGAGCTCATATTTTAAGTAATATGAGGAGTCATAGTGAGTTGGAGAAATGTGAAAAGGATTCCTGGACAAAATGGCATAAGACCTGGATGTTCAAGAAGGAGATACTTTGTGTCATAATAATGAGCCTACAGAATACTGCAAATGGGAATGGGCTCCATAAGAGGTCTGTGCCTGGGAATGTGGTGTGTAGGCAGAACGATGTGATAGAATAATGCCCCCCAAAATATGTCCATGTCCTACTCCCCAGAACCTGTGCATGTTACCTTATATAGCAAAAGGAATTGCAGATGAGAGCAAATTACTGAGGTGTGGAGCACATCCTGGATTATCCTGGTGGGCCCATTATAATCCCAGTGGCCCTTGCAAAAAAAGATGCAGGAAGGGTCAGAATCAGTAGAAGAGGTGACATGACAATGGAAGCGGGGACTGCAGTGACATGGTCTGCGGATGGAGGAAGCCACCCTGAGGCAAGGAATATGAGCGACCATGAAAACGGGAAAAGGCAAGGAAACAGATTTCCTCCTCAGAGCCTCCCTGCGGAAACCTCCCTACCAACATCTTGACTTAAGCCCAGTCAGAAAGATTTTGGACTTCTGACCTCTAAAAGTGTGAGAGTTAAAATTGTTATTTGAGGCCACTAGGTGTGTGGTGGTTTGTTGCAGCAGCAGTAGGAAACCTGTAGAGGCACTAGGAAACATGGTCTAAGCTGCAAAGCTATTTGTGGCCACTCTGGATGTGTCAGTAAAAACCAGATGTAGCCAAGCAAATGATAGAACTCGATGCATGATGCTGTCTTCTTCTGTGCTCCACATGCATCACAGTGGGGTGCCTCAAAAATAAGCTTTGGAGAGTGGAGGCCCAAAGCAGTCAGCCCACCACACTGTGTTGAGAGCCCTCAGATGCCAAGATAAAGGTGCTGGCAAGTTGGTTTTGGATGAGGCCTCTCTTCCTGGCTTGGAGATAGCTGCCTTGTCACTGTATCCTCACAAGACAGCTCTCTTATCATTATGTCCTCACCTTTCCGCTATGTGTGCCCATGAAGAGAGAGATCTCTGAGATCTCTTCCACTTCTTATATGGACACCAGTCCTATTGGATCAGGGTACCACTCTTATGATATCATTGAACTTAAATTACCTCCTTAAAGAACTATTTCCAAATACAGTCACATTAGGAGTTAAGGCTTCAACATATGAATTTGGAGAGGACTCAATTGAGTCCAAACCAGATGATGACAATTAGGAATGCACCATCTTTTAACTTGAGGGTCTGTGACCTCATATTTATCATGTTATGAAGACTATATCAGGAAGCATTATGAAAGTACTTCCAGAACACCTTTTAATTTTCATGCATTTTCAGGATTTTCCTAATGTCACAATCTGCCCAGAAATTTGCCCATCTGCCCAAAGAAAGAGAAGGAAACCAGGTTGCACACTGTCATCTTTTCCTCATTCACCTATGTGAAATGCTAATTACAGAAAGTACAATGAATTTAATATTATCTTTTTGCAAAAAAAAAAAAAAAAAAAAAAACAAAAAAAAAAACATGTAGCTGGGTGCCTGCTGTCAGGATATAATTATACAAAGTGGATTTGGTCTCAAGCAAGACACGAAGGTTACCATCCCAGCCACATAAAGTGCCTAGGGAGCTCCTCTAATTACCACCAACTAGAGATTTAGTCTTCTATCTCTTTCAGATAAACGTCAGCAGCAGCAGCAGCAGCGACAGCCTGCACCTTCCAACATCACACTTCTTCATTAGTCTGCTCTGACTCACCCTCCTCACTGTCTCCCACCCAATAAACCTTCCATTGAGTGATTTATCTTTCCATGTACTGGGTGGCACTTAAACCACTGCCTTCTTTCTTCTTTCTCTAATTCCTACCAGATAATTATTCAGTGTCTCTGTCATGCAAGGATATTCATATATGCTGTTTTATTCAGGCCTCATTGTGATCCTGCTAAGTAGACATCATCCCTCCATAAGTGGGTAAAGTGAGTATCAAAGCAGTTACGTGGTTTGGCACCAGTATTGAATCATCACAGTGGGCATCCGGAGGGAGGGGGAAGGAAAACAGGAAAGAGGGATGGGGGAAGGAGAAGGGAAAGAAATCTTCAGGAGTGGGGGATAGGAGTAGTAAAGTCAGATGAGCCTTACATCTGCCATCCCTCAGGATCAACATGGCCTTTCATATGCCCCAGAGGCTCTATACCCAGAGACTAATTTTATGGGAATTTATTGTAATAGGAACTTGTATAACCTGATTGATTAGAATTGGTTGAACTTGCTGTCCAGACAGCAAAACTGTAGTATAATTCCATAAATAAGCTCTGGCTCCTATGCCTAATGAGAGCTTACAGTCACCCCGAAGGAAAACATCATCTATCTCTGCTGTTGATTTCCTTTCATCCCAAATGCATGAAAAGATACTTTTTAAGCCTTTTTTTTTTCATAGACTTCTCTCCATCCAAGTTGGAATAGGGCCCCAAATCTGTCCACAGACTGGCTGGTTCCCTGCACCTAGCCTCTACTATGACCAGGACCAAGAAGGACAGTCACATTCCTCCCATCTAAGCACTGCAGGAAACAAAATTTATGAGGTTGAAGAAAAGGGGGATCGGGTGGTTACAGTCCCAATATGCCTTCAGGCTGACTGCATTCACTGCTGTCTCCAGTGCTGAAATCAGTGCAAGTGTATGATTTCCAGTCTGTAAACTCAAGGTTTAAGCAGTATCTGTTTCTATAACTCAGATGAAGTATAAATTCAAGCATACATCTAACCACATTATTGGGAAATTCATCTGAGGTAATATTGGAACTCCTTGTTGAGGTCTGATAAGAACCTGGAAGTCTTACAATATGTCCAGGGAACATCTCTGTCCTCCATCTGCCTTTCTGGCTCTCCATTCTTCAATCCGTCATGGACACCGCTGACATTGCCTAAGCCCACAGTAGTCCCCTGAAGTCTGATAACTTTAAGTCAGATAACATGGGAGGAACATAAATGTTTTGCAGAGGCTGCAAACCCCTTCCTTAGGTGCCTCACCATCATTTCTTTGATATATTGCCACCCATACAGAGTTGGGTGTGGGTATATCTACTCCCCACAAACCTCTCTCCCTTTCTCAACACAGGGAAATATTTTTGCCTCCCCTTTTCCTTCTTTCCTTTCCCTCATAGAGCTTACCCATTTCCTTCATTTCCCCTTCCTCTCTACCCCAAGCATCATGCATTAGTGCTTTATTGGTCTTGGGTTTAAAAACAAACAAAAAATAAGAAAACAAAAACAAAAGAAAAAAAGAATCTCAAAGGCCACTGGCTTCAGACTGCAAATATGAAGTAATTGATATTTCTTCTGGATGTAGTGACTAAATTTGACCTTGGGCAAGTGAGTATACATGCAGTAATTTAACTAGGTTGTGTGGCTATAACCAAAGCATATGTCCAAGAAGAAAAGGTGTGATATGCCTAATGGGTCAGGGTGCAATGCATTGGTCCCACCAACCTTTGTGCCTTTCAGTTTTATTCTCTTTTTCTAGATACCTGCCATATATATGGTCTAAAAAGGAAAGATCTCTCATATACACATTGTACTCCTGATCAGACTTTGAACCATGGGTAGGCAACTAACTCAAGGTTAGCCAGTCACTCACATGGCCTCAAGCAAGAGCTCTCCCCTGTAAGGGAAGAAATGATGATTGACCAAGCGTGGATCCTCTGCGTTACCAAGTGTGAGTTCAGAGACAGAAGAAAATCATTGATAATTGGAAGATCAGCAGAAGCAGAGATGAAAGGTAAAGTGACAGCAATGGGAAAAAAAAAAAAGAAAACAAAGGAAGAACAGTAGATTTCTGGAGCTGACCTAGTGACAGGACACCTGGTGGTTAGGGCTGAGTTCTCACCTAAAATATCTTCCAGTTCCTATTTTTTTGAAAGGCCTGGCTATATATTGTTCCTGTTTTCCTTCTTTCTCTGAGAATCTTTTCCACACAATCTAATCTAATTTTCTGAACAAACCTGAGCCACTCTCTGGTCCTGGTGACCTAAAAGAGGCTCACTCACATTTATTTGAAAAGAGCCTTCTAAGGTTTAAGATTAGATCATTTAAAGAACAGTAAACTATGACTCACAGATTAATAAACATTTCAAAGGGCAGCAAATAACAGACTTTTATTCTGAAGTTTGAAGATTAAGCAGTCCCAGATAAATAGCCACCAATGAAAACATCTTAAACTACTAACCCTCTCTGTCTGCTCCTCTTCCTCTAGATTTTGGTCTGTGTTCCTTCTGCTTTTCTTTTTGTGTACTCACTTCCTGTCTCCCCTGCTACCATTTATCTTGGATTATGGTAGCATAATTATCTTGATTCTCCCTTGATTTCTCTGTTTCTTCTCTTTCCTTGGTCTCTCCCTTCTGTGTGAATGTCTCTCTCCCATTCCCCTTCAGTATCTTATTCCCTTACTCATCTTTTTCCCCCTTTTTCCTTATCTGGTTGCCTCTCCTCCCATCCTCCTTTTATTACTTTCCTTACTAACATATGTTAAAGACCACAAGATAGAAAAGAAATATATTCATTAGAATTTATTGTGCTTATCACATCCCATGTTCTATTTCCTTTATTTAATAGCAGGTGACGTTTATTAAACAAAAGGGAATACCTAAACAATCTGCTTTGCATGTGTCCCTCAGTTGATTGTTTTCTCCAATATTCTGTGGCCTTGGCAGAAAATAAAGGCTGTCCAAACCCAGGACTCTGCATAGAAGGTTACCAAGGAGACAATAGATTCTCTGGTCACTTTCTAGTTGTAAAAAAATGTTTTTAAATCTGCCTGGTGTTTAAGCTGAAAAGAAAAAAAAGTATATAATCAATTATTTACTAAATTAGATTATTTATCCAAAATGTACACAGCTGTTATTGCAGTGAAAATAGTGATTTTAGTTTCATTGCATAGAAGTTATCACTCTTGGTGGTGCTCTGGAGCTGATGTTAATTTTTTCTACTAGATTAGTTTTTTAATGTTCCCACGTTGCACATATCCTTTGTGAGTCTGAAAGTCAAGTTTCAAAATACGTCTCACGCTTCATAGACCAAGTCCAAAGCCCTTATCACAATTCTCACCCTTTTGTCAAATGATTAAAATCCCTGTTGACATTTAGTGTCAACAGAGAAAGTTATCCAGCATTTGGTGAGCATTACCCTGCCAATTACTCCTGTTTGTATCCAAGAGCATAGTCACCTGCCACCTAGTGTCTTAATAAAAAACTGCAGTAATGATCCACTTAGACAAGGTCTTTTGGGCTGCCTCTGAAATCCTCTTTGAACTTAGCTTCAAGCTCTTCTTGATGGCAGGCAGTTTTCTCGATAAAATACTACTGATCTGTCTTCTCCATTTTGAACAGCAAAATTCCACCTGTCACAGTCGGGTAGGGTCCCTCTGGTCTATATGGAAGAATATCCAAAAGAATGGTCTGACTCAGAACCTTACGGGAGAGCAAAGTATGGTTGAGAATTGCTGAAGCGTACAATGGAATAAAAAGCATATAAAGTGTATACACCTAATGCCATACTGTTAACAATAGTTCTATGTAGCAATTGAAATGACATTTTAATTTAATATTTCACAAATGTGTAAGTGTCTACTATGAGCTGGGCACCATGCCAGGCACTGGGAATGAGGCAGTGAGTGTTAGAGAGAGGCCCTGCTGTCATAAAGCTTGTGTTCTATGGAGCAAGAAGGATAACAAACAAGATTAATACTCATCAGGATATATATTATCAAGGAAATAAACAGCGTCATGAAATAAGCTTATTGGAGAAGATGGCTTTGTTAAAGGTAGTCAGGGAAAGCATTTCTGAGAAAGTGGCACTGAATGAGACTCAAATACTGAGAATATACCAGGTCTAAAAGTAGCTGGGGAAGGTCATTCAAGGGATCAGCAAGCGTAAAGGCCTGGGAGAAGAAAGAGGTCTGGTGTGTCTGAGGGCCAGACTGAAGGACAATGCAGTTGCAATGTAATGAATGAGGTTAAGTTGTGTTTGATTCTAAACATTGCTGACTGGGGGCATAAAAAGAATACAATTTTTCTATGAGATTTAAATTTTGAAATCAATGCATAATGGATCATATATTTATTGGGACTCTTTAAATGAAACCAAATTAAGAGGAAAAAAGTTTTATTGTGGGAGAGGGAGAGGAATTTAGTAGTTTTCATAATCAGAAAGGACACAGGTGTATCTGGGGATTCTGGAACTACAGATTCTGTTACTGGCTCCTGTTTGTCTGCTTATCTTTGAATGTTGAATTCAGTCTCTCTTACCACTAGGACCATGGATGCTGGCAGCTCTGACCTGACATACAGCATCCTGATCTAGAGCTTTTTTCCTCCTACCTCAGTCTGAAAAGCCCAAGAAAGGACTCTGATCGCCCTTTATGCTCACTCCTACAACCAATTATTGTAGCAAGGGAAGTGAGGAACTATGACACACCTAGCTGGCATCATGTGCCCATCCTTATGGTCATGTCAGTTACTACAAATGGAGGGGAAATATGTGGTAGCACAGATACGGCCCCTGGGATATCAATGTCACTCTACTGTGTCTATCAGAGATGAGAAAAAAAGGTACACTAAATTGGATTAAGGCTAACATGCCAGTAAGATGTTTCTTTAGGTTAAAAAGAAAAAGGAAAAACAAACTATTGAAGGGCATTAATACTATCCAAAGAAAAAATATGTCTTCTGAAGGAGACTTGGTCAGCCATTAAAATACAAAAAGAGGAAAGTCAATGAGATGAACCTTGGTGATTCTCACTAAGTGCTTTGTGAGGGAGAGGAAGTCTTAGACAATGGTTCCCATGGTAAAGTATATTGTTGAGCTAGCCAGTATCTCTGAGCTGGCCCCTCTTGGGCCCATCCCATTTTAATTTGACATTATCAAATTTCTGATATTAATTTAAAGTAGGTCCTCAATGAGGAACTTAAGAACCTTTAGCATAGCCAGGGATAGTTTTAGTTATTTACGAGATTTTTTTTTCTTCTTTCATGATTCATGTTCTGTTCATGTGCTTCTATGTCCTACACCAGTTCACTTGAGATTTTTCTTCCTTGCAATATTGCCAACAGGAAAATCTAAGTCTCTGTGTCACTTCTCACTGTTAGTTCACATAAAATTTCCCATCTCTTTTGCTAAGGAAACTTCTCTCTAAAGGGTTTTACAAAATGCTCTCCTGCTCATCACTTGTTATAGGAAAATAGCTTCTTCAATTTGTAGGATACCACAGCTCAGCTCTGTGTGTGTGTGTGTATATCCCTCTGGATCTTAGCTGCCTTATCTTCAGCATGACCAGCATTCCAATTTTTGAAGAAGGTTTTATATTCTATTGCTTTTGACATAAAAAGTAACATTAGCTCTGCTGAAGACAGATTCAATGTTGTACAAAATTAGGAATGACAATAAAAATCAAATGAAAATAGTAAATACCATCTAGATTGTATAGAGTTTCTGACTTGTTCCCCCATTTATTTACTCACTGACTCAACTAATGTTTTTTGAACACTTACATTGTGCTATGCACTGTGGATACAAGGGTGAATAAGGCAGACAGAATTCCAGTTCTGGGATCCCAATAGTATATGGACTCCATCATGTCTGGAATAAGATGACAATTAACCCTAGGTCTTGGTCCTCAAAATCCTTTAGAAACTTGGAACTGGAACAAATAAACATGTGCAGATAATGTACATGCTAGGCACTATATGGCAATTGTTAAACAGTGTGACAGAGATGTACTGAGGATGGAATGATTCATTGTGATTGGAAATTTGTGGGGAAAAGACATCGAGTTCATAGTAATGGAACTGACCTTTGTAGGACTTGAATGTGTTGAATATTTGAAGAAGGAAAAAATTTCTACCTATGTAAAAGGAGTGGAGAAGAATGCTAAAGAGTCCCTTGAAAGAATATGGACTCATTTTTTAGGACTGAATCACTAAGTGTATTTGGATGGCTGTAGGACAAGGAATGGGGACTGATGGGAAATTAGGCTAAAAGTAATAGAAGGCAGATTGTAGGCTATTCAGTTTCCATGCATGGGGTTTAGAATTTATTCTGTAGCAATGGCAATCCATCAAAGATGTGTGATAAAGGGCACCTGGGTGGCTCAGGCAGTCAAGTGTTGGACTTCGGTTCAGGTCATGATCTCACAGCTCATGAGTTCGAGCCCCTGCACTGGGCACTGTGCTGACAGCTCAGAGCCTGGAGCCTGCTTCAGATTGTGTCTCCCTCTCTCTCTGCCCTTTCCCCACTCATGCTCTGTCTTTCTCAAAAATCAATAAACATAAATTTTTTTTTAAAAGATGTGTGACCAAAAAAAATATCTTTGTCAGCAGCTCATAGGTTGGGCTCAGTAAGCAAAAGGCAAAGAAGGCTAGAGAAAAAGTATCCCTTAGCTGCTGCCTTGCTGCCTGTCCAAGTAAAAGAAGGTGAAAACTTATGTTGGTGCCTGTGGAACCAGAAGATGGGTTTAAGAGGCCTAGGAGACAGAGAACTGACAACACTTCTGTGATGGGCAGAGGGAATGAAAAAGGCAGGAGGCACTGAGGTTGACTCCAAGCTCTCTCACTATTGAGGGGGTCAGGTGATGGTGATGCCACACATTGACACAGAACAATGAAGAGAAAGGTAAATTCATGTTTCCAATACACTGAGTATGGAATTCCAGGCAAACATTCAGGTGGACCTTTGAACTAAAAATGGGATATGATCACCCTCAATCCTGCAGCACGTGCATGTGAGAGAGAGAGAGAGACAGAAGAACCATGGGCTCAGTTGTGATCATGTGACATTCAGCATCACATACTACTCATATTGCAAGACATCACTCGTTTATCAAGTTAAAATTTATTAGAAATGTTTGCTCATCTTGCGGAAAACTCACAGAACAAGTTACTCGCAATCCAAGGTTTTGCTGTGTATGTATACATATACATACACACACACACACACACAGACTCAAACACACATACCTAATAAACCATAAGTATCACACCAATACTCATAAAGCAGTGAGTCTCAATACTGACAACACATTTGAATAACCTTGGAGCTTTTAAAACCACCAACACCCAGGGCCCAGGCATCAGTATGATCCTAATAGGCAGCTGACATGGACTGCCACTGTCTCTATGTGAGCAATGCAGAGAAGGAAAATGAGCTTTGGAAGCATGTAAACCTGAATTTGAATCCTACTCCACTATATACTGGCTTCATCATTTTTGGAAAATTATTTGACTTCTCTAGGGTTCAGTTTTTCCATATGTACAGTAAGAATAACACCTACTTTTTGAGTTACTGGAGATAAGATGCCTCCATGAGTGCCTGGTGTCCATTGCAGTAAATGTTCATGGAATGGCTGAGAGCCAGGATGAGGGCTAAGACAGAGGGAGGACCTGGAGGAAGAAGAGAAGCCAGAACTGAGAAGAGAGGCAGGAGAGAGCCCTACAAAGCCAAGTTAGGCCTGCCTTAACCTTATAAAACTTTGTGTTTCTCATATTTTTCTTGAAATCCAGCTAAAAGCAAAAGGTTGGCTAAGAGAGAATGAGAAACTTTACCCTGAGGAAGGTCTACAATGTGAGAAAACTGAATACTCCCAGTCACCCTTCTTTATTTTCTTTGACCAAGGGAAGGTATATACCACCTGTGCACAACCTGAAATCTAGCTCTTGGGGTCTGATGCTTACTCTAGAACATTATACTACCTAGTGTTCCTCAAGTTGTAGTCTCCAGATCAACAGCAGCAGTATCCCATGGAGATTTATTAGATATGCAAAACCTGGGGCACCTGGGTGGCTCAGTTGGTTAAGTGTTGGACTTCCGGTTTCAGCCCAGGTCATGATCTCACAGGTTTGTGAGTTTGAGCCCTGTGTCCTGTTTTGCCCAGTGTGGAGGCTGCTTGGGATTCTCTTTCCTTCCCTCTCTCTCTCTGCCCTTCCCCTGCTCATGCTTTCTCTGTCTCTCTCAAAATAAATAAATAAACTGAAAAAAAATTAAAAATGCAAAACCTTGGGGCCCCTCCCCAGACCTACTGAATCTGACTTTGGGGATGGGGCCCAGCAACCTGTTTTATAAGGTTCTCAGGTGGTTCTAATGCAACCTAAAATCTGAGAAGCACTCTATTAAAGTACTATAGCAGGTGCCCTCAGCAACAAAAATGGTTAGCAATAAGTAAGACCACAGCACTTTTCATTCCATTCACTATTGTCATGTTAAATCAACTCCTAATTCTAATCTCCTGGCTTAATAAATTTACTAAATGAGGAGATATCCAAATAACTGAATTCTCCCTCAGAAAGAAATACAAAATTATCCTTTAGACTTTACTTGCTTAAGCTCTCAGACAACACTTAAAATTACATTTTTACATATTAGTACTGGTATATCTGCCTGTGTATGAATGTGTGTTGTTTCATATGAGCAAATGTGTATTTATCCATTTGTTCACTTTGCAAAGATTTCCTTTCACATTTGCTTTTCCAGATGTCTCAGGTTATTCTGCCATGCTTCCCAATTAAGTATGTTCTTCACGGCAGGCTTGTGGTCACTGATGAACCTAATTTCTGGCCACAATGCTCTTCACAGCACAAGAAGAGACCACTAGTGTAAGATGTAAAAGCTTAGATTCTGGAGTTAGCTGGGCAAGGCTTAATGCCATCCCCATGTATAATATTACACTAGCTTGTATTTGGGAGTAAATGACAATCTCTGAAATTCTTATTTCCTATTTACTGAAAAACACCTGTGCTTGCCTCATAGACTTTTTGAGGAACATGTAAAATACTTAAAAAATACTACCTTCTGGTATTATGACTTCTAGAAGTACTTTGCTTTTAATTATGGTGTGAAATACTTGCAGATATTTGAAGTAGGATGAATGGAATCAACCTTTTTGCAGGTTTTGTAACAAAGCATTCAAAGCAGTGCTTTCAAACCTGAATATGCAGGCTCCTGGGTGGCTTGGTTGGTTGAGTGTCTGACTTTGGCTCAGGACATGATCTCATGGTCTTTGAGTTTGAGCCCCGCATTGGGCTCTGTGCTGAGAGCTCAGAGCCTGGAGCCTGCTCTGGATTCTGTGTCTCCCTCTCTCTCTCTCTCTCTGCCCCTCCCTCACTCATTTTCTCTCTCTCTCTCTCTGTCAAAAATAAATAAACATTTTTTAAAAAGTTAAAAAAAAAACCCTGAACATGTGTAGAAATCATCCAAGGACCTTGTTAGAATTTGGATACTGATCCAGAATGTCTGAGACAGGGTCTGACATTTGGCATTTCCAACAAGCTCCCAGGGAATACTAATGAAATGTGTCCCAGTTTAAAGCACTGAGCTTACATTCTGGAACACGTTAAATAGTTAGTAAACATTAGCTCTTGGTATCGTGACTTCCAGAAGCCTCTTTGCTTTGAATAACAGTTTGAAATACTTTCAGAATTTTGGAGTACATGGACATATACCGGAATCTATATTCATCAAAACCAGGAGATGATTACATGATCTGTTTTTAATTGTTTTGTGTAGGTTGAAAAATGGGGAGTATTTTTTCCTCTTTTTAATGAGCTGCTTCTGTCTCCCCTGCACTCACTCAGATACTTTTCTTCATGTGCTTTCACTTCCCTTCTATGTGAAATGCCCTCCCTTGTCTTTCTTACCCAAATTGTAACCTGACCTCAAGGTCCAGCTCTTTCAGAAGAAATGCAGCTCTCAGAACATGCATACTTTACCATGCAACCCTGCATCATGTGACTCTGACATGATAATACCACGTTTTAAGTAAAACTTCCAGCACTAATATACTTTACAATCAATGTTTATGACACTGGTTCCATTGCTTAGAAAAGCTTTTGGAATTTGTTCTTTAGAATTGCGTCTGCATTAGTCACAATGCATTAGGCTATGTTGCGTGACCAAAATATTCCAAAATCTCATTAGCTTAATGTTACAAAAGCTTATTTTTCACTCATCATATTCCAGTGTAAATCAGGGAGCTTTCGTGCAGACTCTGCTCCAAATAGTGATCCAGGAATTAAGGCCCTTTCCATTATGTGAATCTGCCATCTTGGAATGCTTGGTTATGGGCTAAGAAGAGCATGGACAACTGTCCAGGAGATCTATGATCAGGACTGGAAGGGGCTTCCATATGTCACTGGCCAAAATCCAATCAAGTGACCCCAAGCTAACTCTGAGGATCTAGCAAATTTATATGCCTAGCTAGAGGAAATAGTATTGGTGGAGTGACTCCACACAGAGCCATGGAGCAGGATGTGAGGAAGATCAGTTGCCCTGTGTTAAAAAGCTTTTCAGTCAGTGTCTGAGGCAAAGTTGTATGTGATCATTAGTTATAAGTATGTAGAGATGCTAATTCCTTCAGTTACCAGGGTGGCTAGACAGAGATTATGGCAGCTGAGAGGACCACCCCCCGCCCTGCCAGGTTACCCACACTGGTCATAAACAGCCATGTCCATTTTACGCCAGTGTGCCATTCAAATACCATTTTGTGGTATGAAAAATAAAGAGAAGTACTACTATATGGTCATATGTAGTTATTGACCAAAAGTCATATCATCTGATTTGGCCACTATTCTTGGCTCTTCTCCCAAAACAAATTTTCCTCCAAAATAGCATCCTAATTATAGAAACTCAAACTAGAGTGCTATATAATCTAGAGGTAATTCTAAGAGAAGTTCCAAAAATATTCTAATTGGTGGCATTTCCAGGATAAATGTTAAAAGTCATTAGGGGGCTACTGTGAAAGGGATAGCCTTCATTTTTATGTTTGAAATAGTGTGCTTGTTAAAATAGAAGTATCACTCTTTTCACTTGGCATATGCTCCCTAGGTTCATCCATGTTGTCTCAAAGGCCACAATGTCATCCTTTTTTTGTGGCTGCATAATATTCCTGTGTGTTTATTCATGCACACATCTTGAATCACTATGTTGTACACCTGAAACTAATGTAACATTATGTATAAAGTGTACTCAAATAAATACAAAAAAAATAAAAATAGCAATATTATCATATTATGCAGGTTATCTCTATCCAGCCTGGAATAATTATCTTTTTTTCCCTCATCCTCCTGTTCTTTGTCTTCCTCTTTCTCTTTCCCCTTTTTCTTCCTTATTTCAAGTATTTTAAAGGCTATGTATTTTCCCCTTTGTGTCATACACACACACACACACACACGCATGCACACACACACACACACACACACACACATACACAGTAGCTTGCTGGCCAGTCTATTGATATGTGCCCCCCAAAAAAGTTACTAGATGTTTAATTTACTCTGTAGACATGTTGATTAAAAAAAATAGATTTAAGCTGATGTAGGAAATCTTTCAAAGTGCAGTATTTTAAGAATTTTCCTCCCAGAGATAAATATTTAATATCAGAATCATTTATTTGGAAGGATTTCACTCCTCTCTAGTAATCGCAGCCATATGGGGGTGCCTGGGTGGCTCAGTCGGTTGAGCATCTGACTTACTCTCAGGTCATGATCTCGTGGGTCATGGGTTTGAGCTGGCATTAGGCTCTGTGCTGACAGCTCAGAGACTGGAGCCTGCTTCAGATTCTGTGTCTCTCTCTCCCTTTGCCCCTCACCTTCTCATGCTCTGTCTCTCTCTCACTCTCTCTCAAGAGTAAATAAACATTAAAAAATTTTTTTTTATTATAATCACAGCCATATGTTAATATTAGCCACTCCCTTTTGTACATTATCTTCCTTTCTGAATTGTTTCATGCATGTAAGAATTCCAGAAATTACAAAAAATATATATGTATCTACCACTGACCTTGTATTATTAAACATTACAGACCCTATTGAAACCTTGGGTCCTTATTGGAATGCCATCATCTCTCCCTTTACAGGAGGAGCTATGAGCCTGAATTTGATATTTATTATTAAGATGCCTATATTGTTTCTTAGTTCCTATGAACAGATACAGAAACAATTTACTAATATTTTGCAGGTTTGAAAATTTTATAAATAACATATGGTTCATATATTTGACAATTGCTTTGCTTTCTTTTTATTATTTGCCTAACATTGTGCTTCTGAGATGTGTGCTATCATTTGCAGCTCTAATCCATTTGTTTTAACTGCTATATGGCATTCAGTACCATGAGAAAATGTGTTCATTTATCCTCCTGTGTTAGTGTACTTCTGGTTGTTTCCACACTTCTGCTTTTACAAGGAGAGCTTCATAAAGTTCTTCTTGGAAATGTCTCCTTGGGCACTTGTTCTAAATCATTTCCAGGACAAATGCATAGGAATGGTATTGGTGGCTTTATAAGGTCATGCTTTTAACTTTACAGGGTTATGCCAGTTGTCCTCCATGGGTTCTGGGCTGGTTTTCATCCACACTGAGAATAAAGGAGAGTCCCTACTGGCTTCTTCAGTTGGTATCATAACACTCAAGCTGATTGTTGTAAAATATGATTATTTTACATCATCTCATTCGCTCATCTTACATTCTCATTATTCCTTTTTAAAAAAAAATTGTTTTATTGGGGTATAAGTGACATGTAACATTATATTGGTGTTAGATGTACAACATAATGATTTGTATATAATGATAAATGATTACCAAACTAAGGATAGTTAACATCTATCCATGTGTCACACCATACAGCTTTAACTGTTAGTTTTATATTAAATCTTGATATGTGGTAGAGTGACTCTCTCATCTGATTCTTCTCTTTCAGGTTGTCTAGCTATTTTTAGTCCTTTTTTTTACATGAATTTTAGAGTCAGCCTGTCAAGTTCAACAAAGAGCCCAGTTGAGGTTGTAATTTGAATTGCATTAGTAGAGATTAATTTGAAGAGGTCTGACAGCTTTACATTATTGAGTCTTCCTATCCTTGAACATGGTTTCATCTTTCTCTTTAAGTATTCTTAAATGTCTTTCAATGAAATTTTATACTTTTTTTCATAAATGCACATCTTTTGTTAGTTTTAATAGTAGGCACCTTATATTTTTTTATTCCTACTGTACATTTTCTGTTTAAATCCTCACAGTGCTGTGAGTTATATATTTTCATGATTATTTCACAACTAAGAAAACCAAGGCTCAAAAGGGTTAGGTTATTCACCCCATGTCTTTAGTAGTAGAGATGGAATATAAAATAAGTGCTGTCTGACCCCAAGTCCAGTGCTCTTAACATCCGTTTTATGACGTTTCTTGTGCTGGGTGTCTGTGATAACAGCTTTTTTTTTTTTTTTTTTTTTTTAAGGAAACAATGTAAGGATGTTTACAGGCACAAAGTAGGAATAAAATAAGAATAATCATTAATCTCTCCGGGGAAAACTTGAAAAGCAGTGCTTTTCAAACTTTAATGTCTATACAAATGATCTGGAGCTCCTGTTAGAATGTCCATCTCAATCGGTCGGTCTAGAGTCGAGTCTGAGATTCTGTTTTTCCAACCAACTCTTTTATTTAGGGATTCACAAAGGTCTTTCAAAGAAAGGTTTTGCATTTTTCATAACCGGACATCCTTAAATTTAATGCTAGGTACCTTATATTTTGATTATTACTGCTCACGTTATCTACCTTTCTGTATTAATCCTCACAGTGCTCTGAGTTAGAGATTTTATCACCAAGGAAGCTAGGTTTGGAAAGGTTAAGTAACTCACCAAATTCCTTGATAGTAAATGGTAGGTAAGACCAGGACGGCTAGTCCGAGGAACTTACTTTGAGAACCACTGCCCTATATAGTCGCCTCTGGCAAGTGACTCTTTAATGAACAATTATTAAAGGTGAGAACTCCACCAGATGGCAGCAGAAGCTCATCATTTTATCTTGAGTGATTTTTCACTTCCCTCTGGATGAAGTATCTGACATTGGCAGAGGCCCACCTTCTCAGACTGTTTCAGGGAAATGAATCGGGTTCCCTTGTCTCCTGAGGCTCTGTGATGTACAACCTGCTGTAGCGCTGCAGCATTGACAATGAGTTTTCACCAAGAGCATCCAGCTGGGACAGGGTATCATGCCCGCAAGCTTCTTCCAAAATGCTTATTTCAAGAGGCTTGTAAATGAGAATGAAAAAATGTTTTCCATCAGTTGCTTTTTCATCACCGTGAGTTCAGTTTGGGCACTTAACCAAGAATAGGAGGCATGGTTTGAAATGTCTGGCAGGATATGAGAGGAGGAAATGATTCATTCTCTGTGGGGGAAGGGGAAACTGTTCAGGCAGATAAATCTGAATCTGAGTCCAAAGATTCTGGGAAAATCCAAACAGTATGCCCGTGGACCATTAGCCTCATGTCAGACTATTAGCCACAGGCCCAGCTTGTGCCAATGGGCCTCAGGCCATCCCTCTTATTCAGTTCTTTTTTTTTTCTTCTGAACCTGAAAAAAAAAAATACATATATATATATATATGTATGTATGTATATATATATATATATATATATATATATATATATATATATATATACATCTCTCCTATTGATGTAGACAGCACTCATCTTACAGTGAACGCTACACAGATTGCCTCACCAGTGGGGCAAATGGGCATCGTGGAAAATGAAACAAACAGGAAAGGGTAGTTTGAGGCTGTGCTAGGTGACCCTCGCACTGATGGACCCTGCATTATTCAGGATGCCAGGCAGGTAGGGCAGGGAGCCTGGGAGGGCTGGCCGAAGGACTGTGGTCATGAGGAGACAACCAGATTATCAGTGGCCCTATTATTTAAAGGTCGCTGCTTCCAGAATTTGCTGGGAAAGAGAGGGACAGAGAACAGGGTCCATGCCACTGAGGCCATGCCACTTCCCCAGAGTCACATAGCTATGAAGTATGGAGCTGGTTGACAAACCCAAGACTGAGGTCGAAGCTCCACTGTATGGGCTTTCAGACACTGGACTACAATACTCAATAGATGTTTGCTGAATTCATGTATTTATGAGAGAAGTTACACTTTTCAAAAAGCAAACAAGCAAAAATATAAAAGAAAGCACCAAAAATAAGAAACCAACCATCTACAGCTATGTTAATGGCAAAGAAAGTAAAAACAGTCTTTGGCAGTTGGCTCTGGACCCCAGGGGCCCCATGGCTCTTTCCTCTGGGTCTGAGGATTCTGGTTCTGTTGCCACGGGAGTGGTACCAAATTGATGGAGCTTTTAGCCTCACTTCCCTGCCACGGCCTTGACCACTCCTTCTTTATGGCTCTCTGCCTTCTTCCTTTAATGCATCAAGGCCATAGCCTGAATCATAGGCTAATACACTGGGATTAGTTGCTACTGTGAATCATTTCATAAAACAAAGACACCTTTTACAAAGGGTAAAAATTCTTCCAAGTTAATTCACCACTGCTTCTCAGCTATTGTTCACAGACTCCCCTGAGGATATGGTGAAAGCTGCAGACCCTCTACCCTATAAAAGAGTACATGTGTGCAGACATACACACACACACACACATACACACACACACGAGGGCACAGAATTTCAGGGAGGTTCATGTATCCCTGAATTCTGTCCAGAAACCCCAAGCCAGGAATCCTTACCCTAGATGGCCATTATTTGGGTTTATTTAAGTTGAGACACACAGAATCCCATTGGTGTCATTTAGTAAGAGATAAGCTTAAATAGAAAGGGATAGAACTTGGAAGTTACTCATCTTAAATTTGTAGTTTTTGCATCTTCAGGCAGACAAATAATAGTGCTTTTAAAACTCTGGAAAAAGTATTTTAATAGGAAAAATGTAAAGGTACTGTAATAGTTTTTTAAACAGTTACATCTGGAGGACAAGGAGGGCAAAGGATTTGGAGAACATTTCAACACACTAGGACAAGGACCTGGGCTCTGCCCCATGCAGGGCAAGGCTCTGCTCCTTGTACAACACAGGGCTCTATCAGGTGTCAGCTACTGGGTGTGTGGAGTTGGGGTTCCTTGCCTGGAATGGTAAGACAGCACAGAGGACACTTTAGTTCCATCATACAGTCCTACGAGGTCCACTCCAGGGCCTACTTTCAGAAAGGGGAGCACATTCCCAAGCCAGAGGTCAAAGTTGAGCATTTTAGGATGCTAGAACCAGCTTTTGAGGAAATCTGAGGTGTGTGCTTTGTTGGGGCTTACAGATGGTATAAAACAGCTTTGCAGTCAGATGGGCCAGAGTGACCAACTGTCCCAGTTGCCTGGTCCTCTCCTGAAAGTCTTTCATCTCAGGAAACCCCTCAGTTCTGGGAAGACTGAGACAGTTCTTCCCTCTACTGGAGTCTCAGATAATGACCCTGGGCAAGATGCTTAATCTCCCTGAGCCTCAGTTTGCACATCTGCAAAATAAGGCTAATACCCTACGTTGGAGAGGTTCATGGAACAATGCAGGTAAATGCCCAGTATTTGGCAGGTAGGCAATAAGCTGAATGGCAGTCTTTTACCACTGCTGCTATTGCTGCCTGGAAGGCCAGGCTTTCAGGGTGCCTCAGGGCTACTCAGATGCATGCACTTCCCTCTTCCATGTCCTCTAGGGTCTGCAGGGCAAGGTATGAGGCCCCAGATCTGTCAGGAGTCAGGAGGACTGTACAGGATGAAAATGTGACAGAGGCAAATCATCTTCAACCCCCTTTCCAAGTCATTTTCTGTTCTTCCTGCCCATTCTTCCTCTTCACACTCCCCACAGGCATCTCAAACTCCCTGGGTTCCACCTCAAAATCTGACCTCAGGTAAGGAATTGCTAATAGTCATTGTACTTTAAATGATTTAAAAGGAATTCCAGAAAGTGTTGGCATTTAAATCTCTTGTCTCACAAAATAAAAAACATAATAAAAAATAAAAAAGGCTCTGTTCTCCTCTTAAAGGGAGTTCATACACCAGAAAGTCTGACCCTTTTATGGCTATATTAGGCTAGATTCAACTGCCCATACGAGAAAACACAAGATTAGTTTAAGCAAGATGGAAGTTGTTCCTTTCTCACATAAAAGGTCTGGTGAGGCAGTTTCATAGCCCATCATGGGCCAAGGCATCTTCATGTTGTCCCTCCCTCTACCCAAGTGCTGGCTTCCAATCTGAAGGTTGCTTCCTAGATCCAGCAGGCAGTTGGAGCACCAATCATTATTGATCACTTAAGGGCATAAGAAATAGGAAAGGTAAAAGGGCAGAAGAGACACCTGCTGACCAAGTCCATTCCAAGTAAACCGTCTTCCAAAAAGTCCCAGGCAACACTTATAGTAGCTTCTCATTGGTCAGAGCTTAATCACATGGTCACTATTAGTTACAAAAGATATTGGGAAATAGCCACTCCTTTGGGTAGATTGCATCTTCACAAAAAGTAAGGTTCAGATACTAACGAAGAAAAGGAAAATGCACCTAGAAAAGGCAGCAAATGGGGAGACTGCACTGGTAAAATCTTCTGTCCTTGTTTTCCCTGGTGGCTGGTTGATCAGAATCACCATAGCTTCAAGCCCCTCTGTTCCCCAGTTCTGGTGACCAGACCAAGTTTAGGCACCCCTCAGTGACCAATAAAAGAAAGAATGAAGGGAATTATCTAATACTGGAGGGGGTTACATTTAGTTGCTAGTTACTAGGTCAGATTTCCAAGGGATGTTCTGTCTGAGGATTTTAAAAACCACAGTATACTTTTCACCGATCTGTGGGTTTAAGGATTGTTACATTCCCTTAGGATTCTATTTATAAATTTCTGGTTGTTCCTCAATTGGGTTATGAAATTAAATTCTGAAAGCAACCAGAAACTCTTATGAACAAAGGCTATTTCTTTTCTACCATTTATTGATCATGCCTCACATCCAAAATGTGTAATGACCAATGAGCATTCAGTTCATGACTTAGAGTTGGTAACATAGTGGTGGCTGATTGTTGAGGAAAAAAATTAATCTGATGGGACAATTTCTTGCCTGTCACCAAAAGAATAAATCATTTTAACTTAGTTGCTGCTTGCAGACTGTAGCCAGGATTTCTCAGCTTATAGTACTAAAGACATCGGATGGATATAATGCACACAGTACTGAACCTAATGTCCAGTATATTCTCCTGATTCTTTTTCTATGGACATGTGATTCTCTATAACATTCAGGCTTAATTTCAGTAGTGCAGGTCATAAACTAAATCACCCTTTCAGCTAAAATAGCAATGAGAAAGACGTGCTGGAGTTGACCACACAAATATGACAGCTATGATCTATGGTGAAGCACCATTAGATATGTGAGTCTGACCAATCAGGAGAGTAGGAAACATTAAGTGCCCTGGAGAGCATCTACCTATTTAGGGAAAACATTGAAAACAAAGGAAAACGGAGTATATTCATTTTAAACTGAAAAAATGAAAATGGACACTCCCTTTTCTCAAGAGAGAAAAGCAACATTTGAAATGTACAAGCCATTGATTCTCGGCCTTTTGGCTAAGATCAAGTGTGAAATGTACAAGCCATGTGCAGACTCATCCTTTGTGGAACCCTCTAGAAGGAGATGATACATTGCCAGCAGCAACATTAGCAGGTAGGGTATATTAGTCCTGATGGAGGAGGGCTTAGCACAGACTGCCTTCTGAAGTCAAAGCAGTCAGTCATGTCTAGTTGTGTCTCTTAGTGAAATGCCTCATTACACAAGGAATGTAAATCATTTTTCCTCCACAAAATGGTTGTATCTGTGGTATTTCATAAATTGCATCAGAACCAATGTACCTCAATAATTTTTATAACCTGATGCTCTTCTTCTGTGATTGTGTGTTAGTCTTAGTGACAGTTCATAGACTCTTATACACAGTAATAGCATTTGTTTTTATTAGTTTCAAAACAAGCCATGAAGGGAATATTAAAGTTAATGGACACTGCTAAATTCATAGCATAGTACATGGGCTTGAGCATGGAACCTTTGTGTTAATGCTTTCACAACTCAATAATAATAATAATAATAATAATAATAATAATAATAGCAACTGTCAGGGCACCTGGGTGGCTCAGTCAGTTAAGCAACTGACCTCGGCTCAGGTCATGATCTCATGGTTTGTGAGTCTGAGCTCCTCATGGGGCAGCTCAGAGACTGGAGCCTGCTTTAGATCCTGTATCTCCCTTTCTTTCTTTGCCCCTCTCCCACTTGTGCTCTGTCTTTCTCTGACTCTCAAAAATGAATAAATGTTAAAAACATGTTTTAAAAAATAATCATAGCAACTGTCAACGTGGAGTGCCCCATTGGAGCTAGACACTATACTAATAGCTTTACATACATAATCTCATTTAATTCTCCCAACAACACTCTAACGGTATATTTATATCCTCATTTTTGAGAACAGGAAAGTAAGGTTCAAGATCTCAGTGATATCAAGTGGTAGTGTGGCTATTTAAATCTGGGTCCGTCTGAATCAAATTCCATGCCATTTTCTCCTACATTTGGTTGAATCCTCATGAGGATTCAAATTCTTCTCTCCTCTGACATCATTTTAACACCTTATTAGAATAAAAAAGAAAGAAATGTTAGAGTTTTTTTTTTAATATCACAATAATTTGGTAATTTTTCAATAAAATATAAGCCATATTATTTCAGCCAGATCTAAGTGGCACACAAAGTTTTCTGTGTTTTTTCTAGGTTATAATTGGGCCTGTCTTTTATCCATGTACTGTATTGGGGCTCCCCACAAATGTTTATAGATATAATGAGAAAATAGCCAGACCTGTTTCAAGGGAAGAGTATTCTGGTACCCACCCTCTTTGTGTGTTTTCTAAGCACACCCTTCTTCGGGAAAGAGGCAACTATTCTTAGATAGTAGAGCATTTCAACCAAGCATATGGCATTGAACAAGTTTAGAGGAGTTGGGGAAATATAGTGTGATTCCAATCATAAACATACACACGCATGTGTCTAGTTTATTTCATAATATGTGCATGTAATGAAAACTGGAAAAAAACTATACCAGAACTATAGTAATAGAGTTCTGAATGGTAGGATTCCAAGTGGTTTTCTTTTCTCTTTTTGGGGTTTTCAAAATTTCCTAAAATGAAGGAATATTGCTAATATAATACTCCCCCAAAGTAATAGTTTGGGCAGGAGAATTCTCGAATCATGCAATAAGTGGCTAGAGGCACAGCCATATAGCATGAGGCCTCTTAATATTGCACCTATCTGTTGTTTATCAACATCATTAATAATAAAGATCTTTGATACCTCTTTGCCACTTTTTCATTAGCTGGAAAGACAAACTAGTCACAAAAAATGTCAAAGCCAAAAGGTTTTTCATGGACTTAATCAATATGAACCAGTATCATTTAATAAGAAAATATGCTCATCCCTTTGTATGGCTTTGTGTTTGCATGCCCTGTGTGCAAGGATTGTGTCTAGAGATAAGAAATCAGGGCATCAGTCTGGTTCTCTATTTCCATGGCAACACATAGATTCAAGGAAGAGTTCTTGGTGTCTTTGCTATGTGCTGTGGACACGCGTCCCTCTAAGTTTAATTCCCTGTGAGACTGCCTCGTTTGTTGTAAATCTCTGAAGCAGAAGTGAGACACAGTTTTGGTTCTCAGAACTCATTAATATCGATAAATCTGTGAGCAGCAATAAAGAGTACCGGTACTCTGAAAACATCTCATTTTTCATGACAATTCCCTCTTAAAAGGTCACAAAAAAGTTCTTTTTAGGGTTACTAGTTAGTGTAGTATGTAACAATGATGGTTTTCCTAGTTAAGGTTCTAGGCACGCCCACTCACTCACACAGAAAGTAGGAAAGGAATTTTCTCTTAATCTTTACTCAAAGGAAATATTTTCCAGTATTCTCTCCTTATAACCTTTTCCTGGTAAATCCTTAAAACTGGCAACAAAATTGTATAGAAAGCTAGAAGCCAGAATTCAGATCACATTTTACCATAATCTCTGTAATCTTGGACAATTTCCCTAATCTCTCTGTGCATCCAGTTTCTCATCAGTAAAATCATCTAAACTAATAAAAGGAAGGAAAACCAGTTTGAGAGAAGAGGGAAAAACTGAGAAGAGAAAATTAGTGTTGTCACTATCCCCACTCTACTACAACCTCTGCTCCTTTTTCCTCCGTACAATCAGTGGTCATAAAAGTAAAGAAAGAATGAAAGAGATTACGTTCTTTTTGGCCAAGCACACATATGAACCTCCCAAGAATTTTCAGGTTATTGTTTACATTAGGTTCAAGCAACGTATTCTCAGCAAAAAAAAAAAAAAAAAAAAAAATCCACACAGTTGGGGAAGGTAGAAGCTGGCTTACCTAATGCCCATTAAATTTGTATCCCAAGTCTACCCAGACATACAGGGATGCAGTTTTAGATTTTCAGAAGAAAGAACATCCCTGTCTATTCTTCTTTTATTCTCCCTAGTATTTTTTTTAAGAAGAAAAAGAAGTCATTAAAGAAATACTAGGGAGCTCATAGACTTTCCAAGAGGGCCAGTCTCTGAAGAGCAATACCTACTCACATTCTAAGTGTTTCTCAGCAACCACAAAGCCACAGGGAAAGTAAGAGATACAAATTGGATTCTGCTGGCTGAGCAACCCAGTCCATGGTTGTTATCTGGGAAATCCAGGAAAAGCACTGAGCAGCCTTGGCCTTGAGGAGTCCACTCTAATCTGCAGGTGAGCCAAGAAAGGGTAACTGAACCAACCAAACCTCATCTACCCTTTGGCTCTATATTAAAAGCAGGCCCTCAGGGCAAGCTGATTTCAATCCATTTCCAGGGCCTTCAGGTGTTACTAAAATGTCCCAAGCTTTCCTAGCTGCTAAGTGTCTAAACCAAGATTCTAGCCCAGGTCTAGGGCCTTGATGCCCCAAGTAAGGTGTAGAGACAAGCCATGTAAGCATCACCAGACCTTCTGACTTCGCATCTCTTAACACACATTTCTCGACAGGTAAGAGGAGCATAATACCTGCTTCACCTCCTTCAGAAATTGGTTGTGAAAATCTGAGGCAAAGTTTTTACTGCCCTGTAGAAGAAGGAGAAACTTCAAGATGGTATAGTGAGTTTTCCAAAAACTCCATTTTAGGCTATTTAAAGGATTTTATATATATATAATGACCTCCTTGCTCTTTTGCTAAGATCATGTTCTTTCTTTCATCAGTGGTGGTGATGGAATTTGCAAGTTTTTTTTTCTCTCGGATATCACTATTTGAAAAAAATACAAAGTTGGACGATCTATGTTGTTATTAGATTGGGGGGGTGTTAACTTGGGGGGTGGTAATTTTACGAGTCTGTGAAACCCCAAAATTTGTGATCCACTACGTGAAAATGCTTGGAAAGCTACAGAAGTGTAAAAAAAAAATGAGGTGTTACTGTTTTCTTTTTTTTTTTTTTAATGTTTATTTTTTCTTGAGAGAGAGAGACAGAGTATGAGCAGGGCAGGGACAGAGAGAGACACACACACAGAGAGAGACATAGAATCTGAAGCAGGCTCCAGGCTCCAAGCTGTAAGCATAGAGCTGGAACTGGAACTCATGAACTGCGAGATCAGGACCTGTGCGGAAGTCCAACGCTTAACCGACTGAGGAAACTGTCTGAAGGGTAGGTTCTGCTCAGTGCCCAGAAATGTAAATGTCCTCACTGTCTCCTGGATCTTGTGGTTCCTGGGAAGAAGAGGAGAGGAAGCCAGGGACTCAACTAGATGATTTGCCCCTTGATACCACTAGGAGGTGTTTGGATCCTCTTCAAGTCTTATGCCTCAGACGCCCAAGTTTCCTGTTCATAAAGGAAAAGATGAAGTTGAGACTTACCTTTTTGCCATACTTTCATTTTCATTTCGCTTGGAGTGTGGCTTCTCTTACAAGGTGAACAGGAATGATCAGTTGCTAGGTTGATTGCCATTCAAGACTGTTGTGGGAGCAGAATCCCAGTTGAAAGTAGAAATAATGTTACCCTTTCTCATCCAAACATTTAGAAAGGAAATAAATCCTTTTAAGCAATGTTGATTTTTTTAAATCATCCTTTCAAAGTGACCATTTCAGTGAATAAAAACTTCTCTCCACTTAATTATCCTTTTATCCTTCACCAAACAAAGGCCCCATTTGTAATAGGATGCACTAAATAGTTGTGGCAGTTTACCTTGTTTTAAAAAATGTTCTGTAAAGAAGGAAGTTAATAAATTGCTTTAGCAGATCTAACAGTCTCCCATGGCTAAAATGTTTGAAATTCAGAGGGTGTCACCCAATATCTTGCTGCTCATTGGAAATATCTTCAAAGATGGCAAGAATCAGTTTTAACCTTTCTATAAAGACACAACATTAATACTGTGTATATAAACTGAATAAGGTTTCTATTTCTGTTTGATAAGTATGCCCTGGATAAGCATGTTTGATAAGTATGTACGTGAAACAGTAAAAATGAAAAGAAATATAGAAATCAGGAACACCTGGGGAGCTCAGTCAGTTAAGTGTCTGACTCCTGATTTCAGCTTAAGTCGTGATCTCATGGTTCCTGAGATCAAGCCCCACATAAGGCTCTGTGGTGACAGCACAGGGCCTGCTTGGGATTCTCTCTCTCCCTCTTTCTCTCTCTCAAAATAGATAAATAAACATTTTTTTTAAAGAAATCATACACCCAACCACTTTGTAGGAAATTGGGTGATGTTATTATAAGTGTATAGGTTTAGAGCCAGGCATACATATCTGCCCCAAGGTTGAACCTGCCATTTGTGAAACCTTAGGATGTCATTCTTCGCTCATCACTCTGCTTCTTTATTTGTAAAGTGAGGATGATAATATTCTGAGATAATATAAGTCACAGAGACCTGCGAAGTTCTGTTCTCAAAGTTGCCAAATTAGTTTAACCTTCAGAGCCCAGGTTAGAAGTAAGTATGGATACTGTTTCTAGCACATTCAGAACATAAGCAATTAACAAAGACTTTGTCACTGAATGAAACTGTCAGATGATTACACAACTGCTTTTTATATGTGCTGGCCCTTCTTAGCCCTAGGATGCCCAGGGTATCACTCAGGAAGGAGGTTCCTGATGAACTTGAATTCTGTACTGCATATCTCCTACTGAAGTATCTAGAAGAATTTAACATCTACACAACTAATGCCTAGTCCCTAGGCATAAGAGATAGACAATGTCATTGATCCCTTGAAAGCACCGATCTTTGAAAGGCAGTTCCTTCTAATTGAATGACATATAATATGGAAAAGTCACCTCAAATAGCTGGGCATGGGGCTTCAGTGAAGTTCATTTCCCCCTTCCTTTTTTATTTCTCTTTCCTTGAAGATAATAACATGAAAGGTAGAATTAAACAGCTTCCAGCCACATGGAGAAACATTAGCCTCTCTTTATCAGTTGATGGTTTTGAAAGGCTAAGTGATTTAAAATTTTTTTTTCAACGTTTATTTATTTTTGGGACAGAGAGAGACAGAGCATGAACGGGGGAGGGGCAGAGAGAGAGGGAGACACAGAATCGGAAACAGGCTCCAGGCTCCGAGCCATCAGCCCAGAGCCTGACGCGGGGCTCGAACTCACGGACCGCGAGATCGTGACCTGGCCGAAGTAGGACACTCAACCGACTGCGCCACCCAGGCACCCCTAAAGGCTAAGTGATTTTAATAATCAAAAACCAAAAACCGAAAAACCAATAATCAAAAATCTCAAAAATCAAGCCAAAGTTCAGGGTAGCAAAATGTAATCTCTGGTATGACACCCTTAGCATGAGTTAAGATAAAGTAGTCCTGCTTCTGGCTACTTATTGTTTCATGAGGAAGAAATTTGATAATATTTCTTAGGGCTAAGGTATGAGGGAAAACTAGCCTATGGACAATGTCTACAGTGAAAGAAAGCAAAGAAAGAAAGAAGCCCTGTTCCACATGTCTACTAACACTGAGGTGGGCTTGTATGGTAGAACACCATACAAGTGGAACCCTTCAAGCAAGGACTTGGTCCCACCTGCAGAGAATGTGGTCAGCAAACAGTCTCCAGCTGTCAGCTCCACCCAGGGGGACTCGGGTGCAGAGAACTGCATTAACTGAGGTCATGCCCTATTTTAGCAGTTTACATATGGCCACTGAATGGGGGTAAGGGGTGTAAAAAGGGCCTGCCATTTGGCAAGATGTGTGGCAACCCTGCCTGACATTTCTCTTCCAAGAGTTCGCCCTGGCTCAGCCAAGGCTTTGCCAAACCTCCACTGCAGTCCAGTTTCTACCAGTGGTCAGTCTGTCTTCCATCCCCAAGTGTCATTCCTTATAAATAACGTGTACCACAAACTCTGTCTCAGCATCTCATTCAGAGAACCAGACCTGCAACTAAACGCATCATACTTTCCTAAGAAGGGTAGGTTGACACTTTGCACACTTTCTGTCAGGCAGTTCACACAGAGTTAAATCAGAGGGCTGTTACAAGAGTTTGATTTCACTCTCTTATACTTCAACCTTGCACTCCAACCTCGTCCTCCACCTCCTCTCCCACAAGCCTTTCACTCAAGCAGCGTGGGTTTGCTCGCTTCTCATCTTCAAAACCCAATCCTCTGCTGCCTTAGAGAAATGTCCTCCCAGTCTCATTCTGCCCAGTCTTGACTAATGCAGCTGAGCCATGAGTCACAGCATTTATTGGTGTTGACTCTGGCAGGGGTGAATTTCTTTGCTGTCAATTGCTATAAATTTTGCAAACACAGAGTTAAACCACAGCCAAGCCCTAGACCAGCTAACCCTGGGATATTGTGGACTGGGCTCAACAGTGTCAGCTCCAGAACAAGGCAATGCCAGATGACTCTAGGCCTGTAACCTGGTGGGTTTGATCTACTTATCAAGGCTTCCTGCCTTTGACTCATATTTATGGAGCAATGTCCTAGCACTGGGGACATATCACTGAATAAAACAGTCATGTTCCCTTCCTCAGAGCTTACTGTCTAGGGAGGGAAATAAAAATTTAAAATCAATAAACCTGCAAGTAAATGTAATTGCCTGTGCAGGATACTAAGAGAATGCAGTGATGGCAAATAAAAGTGAGAAGTAGGATCCACTTAAATGGTGGGGTTAGGAAAGTCCTCTCCAGAAAAAGACACTTAGGTTGGGCCTGAAGAATAAGAAATATGAAAATAAGAAAGGCCTGGAGAGTCAGTGGAAAAGCATTCCAGGCAGAGGGATGATACCCAATCATCCTTTATTTATTGATCATTGAAGTTACTTCTAAAGTTGGGGGGGGGTGGAAATGGGGCACCTGGGTAGCTCAGTTGGTTAAGTGTCTGACTTTGGCTCAGGTCATGAACTCATGGTTTGTGAGTTCAAGCCCCACGTCGGGCTCTGTGCTGACAGCTCAGAGCCTGCAGCCTGCTTCAGATTCTGTAGCTCCCTCTCTCTCTGCCCCTCCCCAACTTGTGCTCTGCCCTCTCTCTCTCTCTCAAAAATAAATAAAATGTAAACAAAAAATTAAAGTGGGGCAAAAATGCAGTAGGGAAGAAAATAATCTTCTAATCACACAAGAAATGAAGTATTGTATTGACTTGCAAAGAAATGCTTTAAAAGTTTTGTTTGTTTTAGCCTACAACTGATTCTTATGGGTTGGGTTTGTTTGTTTGTTTGTTTGTTTGTTTGTTTGTGTTTTTGTAATCATTTGTGGAGTTCTGAACTTAATATATTGCTTCTGCTGTTGTGCATTTGATATCTTCTTCCTGGGATTTATTTCTCCACTGTCTACTCTTAGGGCCCTTCCTTGCTTATTCTTCAAGATTCACTTTAAGCAACTACTCTTTTTTAAATAGCATTTAAAAAAATGAGATTAACTTCAGATGACATAAAATTCACCATTTTAAGCTGTATACTTTAGTGATTTTTAGTTTATTCACTATGTTTTGAACATACTAAACATTGCCATGATCTAATTCCGGAACATTTTCACTACCTCAAAAAGAACTCTAGTAACTGTTACCACTTAGTTTCAATTTTCCTCTACTCCCATGCCCTGGTGATCACTCGTCTACCTCTATCTCCATGGATTTGCCTATTCTGGACACTGCATATTAGAATCATGCAATGATTAGAATCATACAGTCTGTGGCTTTTTGTGTCTGGCTTCTTTCATTTAACATAAGGTTTTCAAAGTTCACGTATGTTGTAGCATGGATCCATACTTTACTTTTCTTTGTGGCCAAATAATATTCCACTGTGTATATATACCAAATTTTATCTATTCATCAGCTGATAGACGTTTGAATTGTTTCTACTTTTTGACTATTGTGAATAATGCTGCTATGAACATTTGTATGCAAGTTTTTCTGTGAACACCTGTTTTCATTCCCTCAGGTACATATTTAGGAGCAGAATTCCTGTGTCATATAATTCTATATTTACAATTTTGAGGAACTGCCAAGATGTTTTCCACAGAAGCTTCATCATTTTACATCCCCACTAGCAACATATGAGTATTTCAATATCCCCACATCCTTGCCAATACTTGCTAGTGCCCTTTTTTTTTTTAAGTATTATTATAGACATTATAGTGGGTTGGAAGTAAAAATTCACCTATTTTTTAAAGTATTTATTTATTTTTGAGAGGCAGAGACACAGAGGGCAAACAGGGGAGGGTCAGATAGAGAGGGACACACAGAATCCGAACCAGGCTCCAGGCTCTGAGGTGTCAGCGCAGAGCCCGATGTGGGGCTCAAATTCACAAAGCATGAGATCATGAGCTGAGCCAAAGTCAGACACTTAACCAACTGAGCCACCCAGACACCTCTATTTTTGTTATTGCTATCTAAAACCCCATTTTACTGCTATCTAAAAACCCACTGACTAACATCAGGTCTTGGAGGTATTAACTTGTGTTTCTTCTAAGAGTTTTACTTAGTTATTTTTTCTTCTAAGAGTTTTATAGTTTTAACTCTTATATTAGGTCTTTGATCCATCTGGTATTAGCTTTGGTCTATAGTGTGAGAAAGAAGTACATATGCATTTGTGTTCCTGACCATTTGTAAAAAAGACTATTCTTTCCCCCCATTGAATCTCCTTGGAGTTCTCATCAAAATGCAGTTGATCATAAATGTATGGGCTTATTTCTGGACTCTCAATTCTCTTCCATTGGTGTATATTTCTATCTGTATGCCAATGCCACATTTTCTTGATTACTGTGGACTTAAAGTTTTGAAATTGGGAAATGTGAGTCCTCCATTGTGGTCTTATTTTTCAAGATTGTTTTGACTATTCTGTGTCCCTTGCAATTGGAAATTTAAGCGGGATTTCTTTGAACGTGTAGATCAGTTTCAGTAGTATTGCCCTATCAATACTAGTAGATCTTCCAAAAAAAATAATAGTAAATCTTCCAATATATGAGCACAAGATATCTTTTCATCTTTTAGATCTTTAATTTCTTTTAAGACTATTTTGTAGTTTTCAGTATACGAGCTTTGTAGTTCTTTTTTTTAATTTTTTTAATGTTTATTTATTTTTGAGAGACAGAGAGAGCAGAAGCGAGGGAGGAGCAGAAAGAAAGGAGACACAGAACCCAAAGCAGGCTCCAGGCTATGAGCTGTCAGCACAGAGCCCGACACAGGGCGCGAACTCGTGAGATCATGCCCTGAGCTGAAGTTGGACACTTAACTAGCTGAGCCACCCAGGTGCCCCTTTGTAATTCCTTAAATTTTTTCTTAAGTGTTTCTTTTTCTTTTGATGCTATTGTAAATGGAATTGTTTTCTTGATTTTCGGAGTAAGCATTTTCTCCTATGTAAAACTTTCCCTGAACTTCACTTCCCCCAAGTGAGAACTGATAATTCTTCACTCAATGTTTTCTCTCTCCTGGGCATAGACTTGTATTATTAATACCCACCACAATACACCAGAAGGCCCAAATTTGTATAATGTCAATTTCCCTTACATGTGGACAGAGACTGTGTTCTGTTTACCTTTTTTTGTCCCTAAGACTTACTTAGGGGCACTGGCATACAGATAGAAATATACACAATGGGAGAGAATTGAGACCCAGTAAATGTTTACAGAACAGAGAAAGGAAGAAATAATTGCCACCACTGAGGGTTTTCAGTAAGACTGAAAATACCATTTAGGAATTCTAGGGAGAGGGAGGAGTGGGGAATGAGGCTGAAGATACAGGTGGAGCAGAGACTGGAGCTGGTATTTCACTCCCCACACAAAGAGGAGTGTCACCGTGAGGATGGTTCCACCAGTGTTTGAAGAAGATCAATAACTGATTTGGATTGGGGAGGTGTAGGCCAAGACAGGAACTTGCTGCAGTATGGTTGTGAGGAAATGAATCCAATGTAGGTTAATAGATGTGGAAATGGGAAAGAAGGAAACGATGTGAGAGATGTTAGAAATTCAAAACTCTTGGGACATAGTGGCTGGTTAAATTTGAAGAAAGGGAAAAAGTCCATGGTGATAATGTTTCAGTTTTTTGAGCCCAAGAACATGGATGGAAGTAGTAAAGTCTAGGAATGGAGCTGGAGATGAATGTTTGATGTCTTCTTGGAAATCTTGGGGAAAAGCTCAACTTCACTCAGAAGCACACTCTCCACTGGTCATCCTGGGAGAGAGCATCTCAGTTTTCCCTCTCTTAAAATCTATTCCTTTCCTTTTAATCACAGCCAGTGTACATCTCTTGTCTCATTTTCCGACCATTTAGAGCAACTTATGACTGCTCCTAATTCCCCCAAACAGCTTTGCAAATGGGGAGAAATTATTTCTTTATTTTCTTAATATGTTTCTGAGTTCAGGCTAGCCTGGTAGTATAAATTCCTTGAGCAAATCAAATTTTATACTGTGTATACTATGATTGTGTTAACTGACTACCTTATGTACTTAATAATCTTTTATAAGGGCACAAAGAAATATTTTGATGTTATAAGAATGTGCAAATTTCTTTAGCAGAGTGTGCATAATCCATTTTGCTCTTTACTGTGCTTTAAGATCAGTTTAACCTTTATCATAGGGATCAGAGACAGGAGAGGTTTAATTTTTTGTTGTTTTATTCATTTACCTGTGCACATTATCTAATTTCCATGAAATTCAGTATCTACAATAAGAGCTATTGTGAAGATTATGTGAAATTGTGAACTTAAAGTCCCTGACAAATAGTTGTTCAACATGTTAGTTCTCCTTCTCTTCCTTCTTCTTCAGTATTTGGCACACTTTCCAACATAAATTTCAGATAAATGGAGTCAAGCACAATAGATTCTTATATTGAAATAGGGGCCCAGAGATCTGGAGTTGGAGAGAATGTACGTGGCCTCATTTCCTGAGTGTCAGTGGCACCTCTATTCCAAATCCCATCAGTAAAAACATTGAGTAGTGCTCCCTCTGAAATGAAATATTTTGTGCCCAACATAGTTTAAATTTTTTGACCAATGTCTGATATACACTACTGGGCCAACATTTTTTAATCTATTTGATATTTCTAAGCTCAATAGACCACAAGGGTGAAAATAAGCCCACAAAATTATGGGTGATTAAAAACAAATATTTGCATTCGGACTGTTCAGCAATATTGAGGATTCAACAAAGCATTAGGCAAGGTTTCTTAAAGAACTCATAATCTAATTGGAAGGGTAGATATTGCATTATGCCAGAGAATCACAGTGTGACTCAGCACTGAACTTTGTGATTCAGACTTTGAGTACCATAGAAATTCTGAACAGAGGATGACCTTCAGAGGCTTTATGACTAGAGCAACACCTTGTAATTTGAGTAGGCTCTGATACCATAGATGGAGGAATTCTATCTATGAATTCTCTCAGAATTGAATGGGATTTGGAGACTATATATAGAATTAGGAGGTTGGACAGGATTTTGACTGGTTAGAACCCAGCTCTCTAGGCTGAGGCAGGATAAGGTGCAAGCCATTCTAGACTGATTTAAAGCTATATTTTAAAGTTTCTAGATACAGAGTTTATAATCTCCTTAGTAACTTTCAATTCCAAAGCAACCTTCACATCAGAAAATCTTTCCTATAGTGCACTGAAGTATCTCTCATTGTGACTTAAGTTCCATGCATTTGTTCTGACCTAGTGGAAATCAGGAACAGATGCTCACCACCAATTTCTCCAGCTACTCCAAGACTGGGCTATTGCCATTCAGAAGCCTCTTTCAAACATTAAAGGACTCTCTTGTGTGCTTAGTTAGAAATTGCTTCTGCTTCAGGTAATTTTAAAGATTCTTCAACTTGGCACATAATAGATCAATTTAGATGGCTTAATTTCTTCTGCTTTTCCCTATCATCAATTCCATCTCATCTCACTACTGTCTCCTAAAACTGTAGTTTCTCTCAATGACTAATCTTTAATCTTAGAAATGTTAATTTCTATTTGGTTCAGGTATATAGCTGTCTGGAAGGAGCAGGAATTTGAGAGTCAAACAGGCTTCGATTTCTAACTTGATCTCTTTATGACTCAAGTCTCCTTATCTGCAAAAGGATAATAATAGTACCAACCTTGTTAGGCTTGCTATATACAAATTATGGAAAGTACTCTCCCCAGAGACTGAGGCTTAGTAAGCACTCTATGATAGTTATTATTCACTATTTAAAGTCTCAACCCCATCATAAATAAGCTCTGTGACTTAACCTTTCTGAGCCTCTTTCCTCATCTGATAATGAGTAGAAGATGTATCTTACAGGTTGGTGTACAGTTGAATACAGTAAACCATGTTAAGCTCTTGGCACATAGTGCCACTCAGTGAACGGCATTGTTAATAGGAAAAAATCGAGTGTTCACAAAGGCTTGTCCATTCTGACATTGTGTTGAAGGATATGATTCTGAATTTAGGCTTAAAAACCTATTGAAATATAGGCATTTCCCATTTTTCTCTTAAGCTTTCTCTAACTCCTCAATATGCCCAGCAGTTTGTTTTTGTTTGGCAAAAATTAAAAAATAAAATAGAATTCTTCAGATATATTAGATTATTGCTGCTGATCTAATATTAAAATGATTTGTTGGATTTGAGATAAAGGAAATGAAAACATAAAACTATGAAAAAAGGAAAATATGGAAGAGAAATGCTGAATGAATGAAAGACTGGACAACATTTGGAAATACTTTCAAATGTAAATTTATAAGGAAGAGTTTTATGTACCACTTTGAATCAGTGGTGGTTGTGACCAGTGGGAAGAAGGGATCAAATATGACTGCTGGCATCCCCATAAGATATTTGCACAAGTGTGGAGGATGACAAGTTCTCAGCTCTGGAGCCACCATACCCAACAACAGGTCACTCTAGGAAAGCTCAGCTTCAGCTGCATCTTGGGAAGGGGCAGTACTGGAATAGATCAGAATCCTCCTGGGGTTTTTCCAGTCTGTTGCCTCTCTGTGTGTGCAAGGCTGGAACTATGAATATAAAAGTGTTGCAGGCTCAGATTAGGACAGAAAATAGCATTTCAGAGGGAGTGGTATCACTCTCCATCCTGAACCCTAGAGGATACCTGATTCTTGGTGGGTAGAGAAATTTGCAATTACTGACATCAATTTCATGAATAGTCTTTGACTCCTACTATTTTTAAACATGATGTATATGGAATACACTTATTTATTTTTCCTTTTCAATGTGGAAAGCCTGCTCAAATGCCAATGACAATAATCATGAAGAATGTTTTAAATAGTAAGAAAATTTTAGTTTCACGTCACACTGAAAAAGTTCATTGTGAAATAATTTCTATCTAAAATCTTAAACCTTAGGAAACAGATATTTTTTTATTATTACATCAAAGCCTAAGTTTAAAACTACCACCAAAATTGGGGGGTGAGTAAGGATCTTCTCTTGACCAATGAGGTATATTTTAAATTATTTAATTTTTAAATATGTAATTAATTTACATATTAAAGATTTTAAAAAGGTGAATACAGCAAAATTTCCTCTCATCCTGTCCTCCAGCCACCTGTTCCTCATCTAAAAGACAACTAATGTGAGTGATTTCCTGTGCATCTTCCATAGGAATTTGATACATATTCAAGCATATACATTTCTTTTTCATCCCCTTTTAGCCAAATAGCTTTTTTTTTTCATGTTGCTCTGCACTTAGCTTTTTTACTGAATATACCACGAAGAACATTACATAGTAATACAGAAAGAGCATTCTTATTCTTATTTTCTGATTGTATGTACCAAAATTTATTTGATGAATACCCTATTAATAGAAATTTAGGTTGTTTCCAAATGTTCTTATTAAAAACAATACTTCAGTGAAAAACAATGGCCTTGCTCATGGACCATTTTGTATATGTGCAAATATGTCTGTCATATACATGTTTGGAGTTTTTGCTGGGTTAAAGGGTAGGTACGTTAGCAATTTTGATAGATATTGATAATAATTTGAATGTCTGTTTTTTCACCTCATGAATTATGTAGGATTCATATTTTTTTAACTTTTACCAGTTCTGAGAGGTAGAAAAATAGTAATGAAGTGTAATTTTAATTTGCATTTCTCTTATTATAAAAGAAAATGAGCCATCTTTTCATATGTTAGGAATTGTTTATACTATGTTTTTTATAAACTTTCAGTTAATGAGAATCAAAATGCAAAGTCACAAAAAAACCCACAAAATTATATTACAGTTTAATAAAGTAAATTAATGCCCTTTCTCCCCAATATAAAGATGAGCATCTTTCTTTATGCAAATGATGCAGTTTTACAGAAGTGAACAAAGTAATCTTTAGAAGAAGATGAATGTGGGGTGCCTGGAAGGCTCAGCCAATTGAGTGTCTGACTCTTCATTTGGCTCAGGTCATGATCTCAGTCATGAGAGCCCTGCATGGGGCTTGGTGCTGAGCACGGAGCCTGCTTGGGATTCTCTCCATCTCTATCTGCCCCTCCCCTACTCCTGCCCTCTCTTTCTCTCTCTCAAAATATAATTTTTTAATTTATTTATTTTGAGAGGATACAGAGAATGCAAGTTGGAGAGGGACAGAGAGAGAGAGAATCTCAAGCAGGCTCCACAGAGTCAGTGCAGAGCTCGATGTAGAACTTGAACCCATGAAACCACAAGAGCATGACCTGAGCCAAAATCAAGTTTTGGACACTTAACCAACTGAGCCACCCAGGTGCCCCTCTCTCTCAAAATAAATAAATAAAAACTTAAACAAATAAAGCTGAATGCTTGGTCAATTATGTCTTAAGTCAGCCCAACATAAGTTGTGCTAAGATTAATGTAGTTTTATTATGTTTCCTGTGTGCTGGGTGCAAGCCTAAATATTTTATATTTCTTTTCTCAGTTAATTTTTGTAGCAATCATATAAGGTAAGTTCCATTTCACAAATGAGAAACTGAGGCACAGGGAGGCTGGATAGTTTGCCCCAGTTGACTCAGCTGGTACATTCACACAGCTATTTGGGGAATTTTTTAACTCCACAGTGTCCTATATAACCACAAATTTATATTACCTTTCTGGAATGTGGCTTTCCAGCATTCCAGTGTTGCGTTTAAATAATCCTGGTCCCTGAGTCAATGAATTCAGCTTCTTGAGACATTTGCAAATAACTTCTCCTGGTGAACTGTTGTAGGATCAGTAACCAGAGGAATTCAGGACCGTAAAGTAACCTTAAGCGGATGAAGACTGGCCTGGCTTTATGAACCTTTGAGAGTTAGGGCAAAGGTATCTCCCCAGAAGAATAACTTTAAAAATAAACCCAATAGGGGCACCTGGCTGGCTTAGTCAGTGGAGCATGTGACTCTTGATCTCAGGGTTCTGGGTTTGAGCCCCACGTTGCAGGTAGAGATTACTTTTAAAAAAATCTTTAAGGGTGCCTGAGTGGCTTAGTCAGTTAAGCTGCAGACTCTTGATTTAAGAGCTCAGGTCATGATCTCACGGTTCATGGATCAAGCCCTACATAGGGCTCTGTACTGACAGTGCATGGAGCCTGGTTATGATTCTCTTTCTCTCCCTTTCTCTCTCCCTGTCCCTCCCTCACACTTACTCTCTCTAAATAAATAAATAAGCTTTAAAAATTTTTCTTTCTTATTTTTTTTAATGGGATTTCAATGTGTTTATTCATTTTCTTTGGGTAATTTTCTTACAGGAAAAATTCTCTTGAGACTAAGTTGAAAAACGATTTGAAGGAAGAGGTAGGGCTCCTCATTTGGGTATTTTTATGCACTGTACAAAATGGACAACTGTAAGCAGTGGCCTTCCTGGGCCATTCACCTCAACTACTTCTCTTTTTTTTAGAAAAACTTTTGACACCCTTCAGAAGACCCTGGAGATCTTCCTGAATGCCTTGGGTATTTTGTGCCAGAGTGTATCAGGTTGGGGTTATGCAAGGCAGCTTAAGTTTCCTCCTTCCTTTATCTTTTGATCAACGAGCTCAAACCACTCTATTCTGGTATACCCAATAAGAACACAATAAGGACACTTATACCTGCCAACAGGAACTATTTATGGCCATTATCAACAACACTAAGGAGTCTGTAACCTTCCATGGGCCTCTTGTGCTCATGGGTCTCAATATTTCATACCAGCTCCATCTAATTCCAAGAGTTTCTTTCCAAATAAACCATACATAAGGTGAAGACAAGACTTTTACGACTACAGCATTTTTAAATCCCTTTTCCCCTTCATATCTTTCTCTCTACTATAGCACCTACTGAAATTATTACCAAAAATCAACAGCCGTCCACTAGACATGCTGGGCCAGGGAGGTGGCTCATGCCTTCTTGATAGCTTTTTCACCTTTTTATTTCCAATCCATGTCTTGGCTCTTGGTCCTGCTTCATGTCCAGCATCAATAGATCAATGCTAACATTATACAGCTTCTATTTCTAGACCTGTTCATCCTACTCATCTGAGAAAAATGAAAATCACTCTAAGTCAATGAGGTCATATGAAAAGTGAAGGATTTAGCATGAAGTTTCTGGACCCACACTTGTGACCAAAGTGGTTAAGCACTAGGATCTATCCCTAAAATTATAGAGGCCACAGTGACTTCTGTACTCTATGTAATAGAGATGTAAAATCTCAACCAAACATTCATCCATGTTTCTAAGGACATATGAAACCACATTTGAGGAAAAAAAAAAGTTAACTTTTCTTGGAGTTTCCTCTGCCATTCACCTTTTTGGGTTAGTGAATTGTCTTCACCTATAAGCAAGCACATACCAGGAGACCCAAGTGCCTGACACTTGGGTATCTCCAGCTCAGAGATCCTTTTTGGTCAATAAAAGCAGGATAGTTGCCCTTGAAGCATTCTCTAGACAGATTAGTCTTGATATGATTGATATCCAGGCCCTATTAAAGATACATGAGGTTAGTCCGATGTCTAGACAACTTAAAGAACATAAGTTCTATTATCAAAGAAAATTATATCACCAGACAGAAATATGTTAGAAATATTTTAGCTCCCCTGAAATATACTAGAATTTTTTTCTATTCACCAAGTTTCAGCTTAAGAATTGGTGATAGAATCATCTCTAAATCTGCTGTATAGTCACTACATTGCTCCTCTGATACTTATAAAGATATACATTTATATATAAAGCACTATAAGTAGGTAGATTTATATATATATATGTAATTATTTTATATTATTTTATATATAATTATTATTATAGATATATAATCATATTGATGTCCATATATACATATCCACAGTGAAAGAGGAGAAAGATGAACAAAAAATTTAACAGTGGTTAATATAGGATTATGGAAGATTCTTTAAATTTTGTTCTATTTTCCAAATATTCAACAATAAAACTATATTGTTTTCATAACAAAAAATAATTTTTAAAAAGAATTAAGTAACTTTGGAGAACAGCATTTTGACTAGAGGCTATAAGACTAAAGACAGAAAGGGTACTTTACATAAACTTTGTACTGTTGATAAAGTTGTTTTGGTGGTAAAGACATTAGTAAAAGTTAAGAATTCTGATACTACTGTATGTATCAGCTGGGCTTGAACAAATAAATAAATAGTAGCATTTGATTGGGTCCAGTTTTCTCACTTTTGGAGTAGAAAATTACAATGAGCAAAGGAGAAGTCTAGAATGAATCTGTGGTATGTATTAGAGTTGGAGACATCAGTATGAACTCATATTAAACTTAAAATACAGATGGATAGATACAGTAATGATTATAGACATGTGTGCAAACATGGGTTTGTTTACATACATATATTTCCCAGCTCTATCCTTTGATTTCTGTCCCAGAAGCACTGATATTCCCATAGCGATGATCACACCCAGCACCCAGATCTTGGTTTCTAATGCCATTTTCCAATAATCAGAATTTCCAAGGAATCAGAATTCCTTGAAGAAATGGCTAACTCTACCATAGGGGCAAGGTATACACAAGCTGAGCCTGGAGCATTTTGTAGTGCCAGAAAGTAAGGGAATGTTCAAAAACAAAAGCAAGTCAAAGGGAAACAGGAGCTGACCTGAAGGACTTCCCAATGGCCAAAGCTGGAAAACTTAGAGGAACAAAATAAATAATGCAGTATTAGGTTATAACAAAAAGTATAACATAAAAATCTACAATTCCATACTGATATAAATATCTGATTGAATAAGTAAATAAGAGAGAAAAGGCAAACAGCCCATACAAAAGAACTCCAACTAATTTATATATAATCCCTCCTCAAGGAGGTGGAGCTGAACTCTTTACCCCTTTGAGTGTGGGCTTATCTAGTGTCTTGCTTCCAAAGAACATGGAAAAGTATAAAAAAGTAACTTTACAGTGGAGGAAACTAATACTACAATCGCTGGATGAACAAGATTAACATTATCCGTGATAAATCTTGTTGATAATATATACCCTTGATATGATGTTATAAGAATGATCCTTTACCTTTATGGCCCTTCCTCCAAAATCCATAACCTCCAACTGGAAAAACATCATCAGACAAACCCAAAATGAATGACATTCTACAAAATCTGAGGAATATTCTTTAAAAGCATCAAGGTTGGAATGGCTAACATTAACAACGCAGGCAACAACAGATGTTGGCGAGGATGCGGAGAAAGAGGATCTCTTTTGCATTGTTGGTGGCACTGCAAGCTGGTGCAGCCACTCTAGAAAACAGTATGGAGGTTCCTCAAAAAACTAAAAATAGAACTACCCTACGACCCAGCAATTGCACTACTAGGCATTTATCCAAGGGATACAGGTGTGCTGTTTCGAAGGGACACATGAACCCCCGTGTTTATAGCAACACTATCAACAATAGCCAAAGTATGGAAAGAGCCCAAATGTCCATCGATGGATGAATGGATAAAGAAGATGTGGTTTATATATAGACAATGGAGTATTACTCGGCAATCAAAAAGAATGAAATCTTGCCATCTGCAACTATGTGGATGAAACTGGAGGGTATTATACTAAGTGAAATTAGTCATTCAGAGAAAGACAAAAATCATATGACTTCACTCATATGAGGACTTTAAGACACAAAACAGATGAACATAAGGGAAGGGAAACAAAAATAATAAAAAAAACAGAGGAGACTCATAAATATGGAGAACAAACTGAGGGTTGCTGGAGGGGTTGTGGGAGGGGGGATGGGCTAAATGGGTAAGGGGCACGAAGGAATCTACTCCTGAAATCATTGTTTCCCTATATGCTAACTAATTTGGACGTAAATTTTAAAAAATAAAAAATAAAACAAGTTAATAAAAAAAAAAAAAACAGTGTGGAGCCTACTTGGGATTTTCTCTCTCCCCCTCCCCCATTCATGCTGTCGATGTCTCTCTCAAAATAAATAAATTAATTAAATAAATAAATAAATAAATAAATAAAAGCATCAAGGTCATCAGAAATGAGAAAAGTTTGAGAAGCTGTCACAGCACAGAGGAGCCTAATGAGACATGATGACCATATGCAATAAGGTGTCCTGGATGGGATCCTGCAACAGAAAAGAGACATCAAAGGAAAACTAAGTTCAATAAAGTATGGAGTGTAGTCAATAGTAACACACCAGCATTGGTTCATTAGGTTTGACAGATGTACCAAGGCAATATACAATGTTAACAACAGGAGAAACCAGAGCAGACTAATGAGAACTCTATATAGTATCTTTGCAACTTTCATGTAAATTTAAAACTATTCTAAAATTTAAAATTCATTTAAAAAAAGAATTAGAAGTAGATATTTTTTTATAAATATATACTTGAATCAGAATTCCTATAGAGAAGTAAGGAACAGAACCAAGTAAACACCAAAGTGAATGTCACTTCCATTTTCTGGAGGCCATTATACTTTGGCAATACAGCATAATGGGTAAGCATTCAAGCTTTAGATCCACACAGCTGGGTTCAAATCCCAACTCTGCCACTTATTGACTCTGTAACTTGAGCAAGTTATTCAATTACCCTGAAACTCAGTTCCCTTATCTGTTACCTGTGGATAATAAAACTGACTATGTACTTCCTAGGGTTATTCTGGAGGCTGAATATAGTGACGTATTAAAGCACGTAGCATGGTGCTTCCTATATGATAATTGTGTTGGTTGTAATTATTATGTTGCATTTTTGTTGTTATTAATTTAATAACTTTAAATCCCAAGGGCTCTTGGCTGGTTCAGTTAGTGGAGTATGTGACTCTTGATCTTGAGGTTGTGAGTTTGAGCCCCATGGTGGTTGTTGAGATTACTTTTAAAAAATTAAAAAAAAAAAAAAAATTAACCCCAGAGTATCCTCTGGAAGGCACAAATCATTTTTGGCTGAATCTCAGTCCTATCCATTTGATGAATGTTTTAGATCTATTCCCATTTAGCCAGCATTCTAGACATTCACCAGACCATAGTGTCATTCATAGCTGAGCAGTCCTCTAGGAAAGGCCTGATCCAGACCCACAACTTTGACTTAGTGGGAAGCCAGAATTCACCCTAATGTTTTAATTCCCAAGAATGGGTTCTTTCATTATTTCCTTAGGATATGAATCTAATTGAAATACTTGTTTCATTTGTGTTTGTTCTGAAAGAAAGGCAGCTTATTTGAAATAATTCCAGCTTTTGCTAGGCAACAAAGAAAATTAGTTTGGGATGATGTATTCATGATAATAAATATACCAGACCCATAGTCCTATAGCTGTTCTCATCCTAGGATAGTGACTTTTTTTTTTTTTTTTTTATGGCCCCTGAGACCTGGATGCCACACAGGAAACTGAGTCATACAATTTAATATTCTGCCTGGCAAGTGTATCTCTGAAAATCAAGTTATACCTTAAAATCTTCTTTTCTCTTCCATTCTTCTCCCACTCATAAATACCACTTTACTGAGTTAATTATCTACATAGAAATTTACCTACATATGTACATAGAAATATCTACATACCTACATAGAAATATCTACATATCTACATAGAAATTTTACCAGCCCAGTGCTCTGCACAGCAAACAGCTAACTTCAAATGCTTAGCAAAACTAGACCAATCCTTTAATGTGTTGTTTCTTTCTGATTTACCAAGTGGTTCATAGGAATCAAATTTTATTTATAAGAGTTATTACATTCTTATGATATAGAAGATTTTCAAATGATCTTATTCTATCTGTATATCCCAATCTACCCCTCCTACTCAAAAAGTAGTCATCTGAATTTTCCTTGGGCCTTGCCCTCATTTCTTCTCTCAGCATGTCTTTTACCCATTAATAACTCTCCGATAGCATATCTGAAGGTATTTAGATTGGGCTGATACACTGAGCAGGCCATATTTCTTCACTGTGGTGGGAAAAAAAGCCACAATTGGTCGTCAGCATGACTCACCCAGACTTTTACCACCACACCCAAATCACACGATAGGACAAATACTTGGGTAAGATTTAACCAAGCAAGTAAAACCATCGTGCCGAGCAAGATTTTGTGTGACAACATATACCTAAAACCATCTCTCTTTGGTCATCTTCTGTGATCTATTTGGTGCAAATCACTTCACATTACATAGTTAATGGTGTTGGATTTAGTTTTATTTTTTTTTTCTCTATATTTCTGTTGTTTCAGACTCCGATTGTCATATGAGGACAATGTGCTCTTTCTAAGAAGCTCTTCAATGGCCTGTGAGCTCATCATATGTCCATTATTTCCTTTCCTTTGGTTGAGGAACATTATGTCTTTGGTTTTAATACTCAAAGTCATTTTGGGCACTTGCATAATATTGATTATTAAAAACCCAAAACATAAAAGATCCACTAATTTCAAGGGGCGCCTGGGTGACTCAATTGGTTAAGCAGTAGACTCTTGATTTGGGCTCAGGTCATGATCTCAAGATTTCTGCTGACAATGTAGAGGCTGCTTGGGATTCTCTCTATCCCTCTCTCTCTCTGCCCCTCCCCTAAGAGTACATGTTTATGGTCTCTCTCTCTCTGTAAGTAAATAAATAGATCAATAAATATTAAATTAAAAAAGAGAGAGAGACAGAGAGATCCACTAATTTCTGGAGAGGAGAGAGCTGAGAGTACGTACCAAGGACATTCGGAGAATCCTATCAGCCTGTTCCAGTTCTTCCTCCTCTGGAATAGCATCCCAGGGGCTAATAGGGCCCCATTACTCAGTCCCTTCCTCCCTCTCACAGTTGACTGGATCAAGGGTAGACCTGACCTGAACTGACCCAAACAGGTTTGCTTTCCTCATTGGGAGGTGGGACCAGAGAAAGAAATTAAGAAGGAGACAGCAAAAAAAAAATTCTAAGTAGTATAACTGGGACATGGAGCTTATAGACCTAGGATTCACTGTGGCAACTGACATTCCAGCAGTCCAACCTGCAGAGGAAAATCTGGCAGATCCACAAGGAAAGCAGGGAGGTGAGATGGAGATAGAGGAGGGCCAGCTTGCCTGTAACCCTCTAGCTATGAGTTGCCAGCTCAAGTGAGGTCCAGCTGCATTCCAGCTGTAGTCCTGGAAGGTCTCTTATATCTTGGGAACTGACCTGCCCATCTTTTTGTTTTAGCTAGTGCCCTGGGTTTTTTCTGTTGCTGAACAATGGAAGAGTCTTGAGAATGTCATAGATTAACTAGAAAACCCCTCCTCTCACCACTGCACATCACTTTCAACAATTCTCTTTTTTAGGAAAGGTATTCCCATTTGGCTGATTCAAACCCATTCCTCCCTGTTTGATGCTCAGAGAGGAGGAAGCAAAGTTGTCCTAAAACTTCCCTTTGCCAGCCTGCCTTCTTCTAGCCTCACCCACCCTTCTACAGAGGACGCCAACTATCTCCCAGGGCAGGTCTCCCCACTGGGCCATGCATGAGCCATGTTCCATTTCCTTCCCTGAAGTTTTTCACATTGGTGTTCTCTCCGGAAAGTGTCATCCTCTGTCTGTCTAAATCCTGCACACTCTTCAGGCCCAGAATAACCCCACATACTGTGAGACCTAGCCAATCACTTCCCCACATTTTTCTCTTCCTTTTCTTATCTCTTTGAAAGATTTCCACTACATACATACTGACACAGAAAAATGCTCAAGATCCTACGTTATATGGAAAATGTGTTTACAAAATCACATGTACATTACAGAGCTATCGATACAGCTATATATCACTAAATTAACTGTGTTGGGATTTGGGGGTAATTTTATCTCAGTTTTATTTTCCTTGTTTATGCTTTTTTTTAATTTTTAAAGTTTATTTATTTATTTTGAGAGAGACAGAGGCAGCATGAGTGGGGGAGGGGCAGAGAGAGAGGGAGAGAGAAAATCCCAAGCAGGCTCCTTGCTGCCAGGGCAGAGGCTGACAAGGAACTCGAAGCCATGAACCATGAGATCATGACCTGAGCCAAAAGCAAGAGTCAAACACTTAACTGATTGAGCCACCCAAGTACCCCCTGGTTTATATTTTCTTAATTATTTTTACAATAAAAAAAATGTATAATAAAATTAATTAGAGGAAAAGTCTAAGTTCCTGGATCTGACTTTTAAGGACTTGTATAAATTTGAGTCTTCCCAAAAGTTAGAACAAACCTATAGACTCTTGAATTGTTCTCTTCTCATTTACTGAGATTAGCCTCTTTTTTGGTTAGCCTCAAACATATTGCAATATACTTAAAGATTCATATCATACTTTCTTGTTTTTTCTTACTCTTCATTTTTCTTGTCCCTTAATTGTGATATAACAATAAGTTGTTAACTGATTAACTTATTCTTATTAACATCTGAGTAAAGTCATATAAGAGCTTATATTATGTATAAGTATGTGTACTCCTGAAAGATACAGCATTCACCTTTTCATTATTGGAGTCCCTGTGACCACCATTTCTGCCCCCAGCTTTTTTTCCTCTGGAACACTTCAAGTATTACATCTTATATTTTCCATTGCATCATTTTAATATAAGCAAGATGATCACATGTGCAATAATGCTTGCCAACTGTGAATCTTAAAACATAAACAAATGGTATATAATTCATTCCTTCAGTGGTTTTGGCTGAATGCTATCAGCATGCTTTATGATACAGGGCACTTAAGTAAAGGCTTCACCATGGAGTCATCTAAACATACATTTTCTTCCTTGTGTATGACCATGGGCTAATTGTATCTGTAGACAGATTTATAATTAGGTACTATGCATTACTCAGTTCAGTTTTCTTCCTTATGTCTCTCTCCCAGGATTTTAATTGAGCACTATTTAATGTTCCAGCTAAAATGATAGTAAGTCAATTATCTTTGCTTAAAAATATCTCTGTCACCCATTTGCTTTGATTATCAAAGCAAAAGGAAACAATACAACCAGAGTTGGAAGGCACTTCAGGGTGGTCTCGATCTTGCATGACTTGAATCGCGTGTCTTCTTAGGACTGGCCCTAATAGTGGTCATCTGACTTCTCTTCAGGTAACTATGGCAGGTAGGATTCTGTACTGCTAAAGGGCACGCACGGGCTTTAGACTCAATTAAACATAGGTATGAATCACAGCTCTGGTACTTAGCTGTGAGTTCTCAGGCAATTTACTGAATCTGTCTGAGACTTGGTGTCTTTATCTGTAAAACAAGCCTACTAATCCATACCTTGCAGGGCTATTATTTTAAAAAATATGTTTCAATGACTTTTGATCTATGCACAGATTGAACACGTCTTTATTTCTTCTCTCTCCTGAAGCCCCACTAAAAGGAGAGTAAATGAATTTAAAACAAATAGGCAAATTATAAACTCACGAGGCTGAAGAGAATGGAACAGGAGACAATGGAACAGATATGAGACCAACACATTTGTAGAAAAAGGCAAGTGGAAGTGAAATGGTGGAAAGTGACTTTTACAGATTGGAGAGTGACATCCTGCGAGCCTGCAGAGAATCTACTGACAAGCAAGTGAGGTGGAATGTCACTTTGTAGGTTGAGGGTTTAAAGGTAGGACATGGCTGAACAGAGGGAGATGGGTGAAAACCATAGATGGCAGTTAGTGACTCAGGCCCTTCCTTCCACCTCACACAGCAAGGTAACTATACCTTTCCGAGCTCAAATGAGTTGGGAAATTCACAAAGAGGACACTGAAGCGGGGATAAGAAAATTAGAGGATCAATTCAGGACATGCCACACAGTGGAGATAGGATCAAATAATATGGCTCTCAGGACTCCTTGGACAGACATGTGCACTGCCTCAGACGTACTTTATCAAGACAGAAACCGAGATTGCGAAGGTGGCTTGATCTAGGCCATAAAGCAGATCACTGAGGGAGAAGGACTTAGAAATCTGGTTCCTGGACTTCAAATTTTTGAGACATGGTAAATAATGGATTCTGGGAGAAGCTACACCTCCAGTCCCAAGCATCAGTGGCCTTTCATGGAAAAAGAACTTTAATCATGCCTACTGAAACAAAGTGTTGCAACATCAGACAGCCACTCAGGCCAGGAATACATAGTGAAAGAAACACAGTAATGCACCGTCCTGGGCAGAAACAAAGGGCTACAGCAGGAATCTGAGGCTTTCTGACATGAAGCAAACAAATCTTTTTTAAAAACAAATCAAGCAGCAAAAAGCTGAGCCTTTTATCAACTTTAAGTCCTTTTAGCAATTGTATGATATTAAACTGTATGAAACTGCCACCTCTGTAGGTTGAAAATTCTGAATATAGGCAATTTTAGACAGTTCAGCCTACTAGTAGGAGTAGAGAGGTTTCTTCCCGTATGATTGCCTCTATTTCTATAGCATAGCTATACTTGTATGGAGGTACCAACAACTCCTGCAACAAAAGTATGAATAGTGTACCTGCCGTGTGCTGACACTCTTCTAGACACTGGGGATAAATCAGTGAGCAAGACAGATGAACTCACTGCTGGATTAGTCAGATGTGGCTTAACAGGCCATCTTTATTGAGTATGATTCCCAGAGCTGGGACTATAGAGTCAGTACAACCTGTGATGAATTCCTGGCTCTGTGTTCTTAATGAATAAGTGTGTGTGTGTGTGTGTGTGTGTGTGTGTGTGTGTGTATCCTTTCCCAGATTCATAGGCAGAGTAAGTACTCTAAACACTTTAACCATTATGTTTATTAGCACTTACTGAAAGATCCCTCCTTCAAAGACTTTACCATTTAAAGAAAAATAATATACAAATATTCTAATTTAAGTGCTAATGCTTCAATGCCCAGTGAGAAATAGGTTTGTTAGGTCAGGAGGCTAAACTTGACAACGTAGAGCATTCATGAGTGTTGCCAAGTGACTGTATTCTGAAAGAGTTAGACTGGAAGGACCGATGCGGAAGTGAGTCTTCAGACAAGTTCTGAAAGTGAGTTTTGAAAGAGGGGAAGAAGAAACTACTTGTATAAGAAGGTTCAAAACCTCCTGGGAAATGTAACTAAAAGGTAGATTAGTCTTCCCAGAGAAAAGTGATATTTTTAGCCTTTCTTCCTAGGAATGTTGTGGAAACACAACCTGAATTGAAAATGTAGTTTACTCTTTTCAGACTAAATGCTACAATCAGAATTCACATTCCCCAGGGGCGTTTCCTAGTATAGGAAAAAACTGGAGAAGGCCTCAGCCCATTTTGAACTGGGGCTTTTTTACTTGTGTCCTAATAGTCCCCATTCTGAGTGTATTGGTTTGCCAGGACAGCCATAAACTGAGTTAAAGCTGGCTTAGAATAACAGAAATTTATTGTGTCACATTTCTGGAGCCTAGCCGTCCAAATGCAGTGTATCAGCAGGGCCAGGCCCCTTCTGAAGGTGCTGGGGGAGGATCTGTTTGAGGCAACCTCACTTTAACTTGATTATTTCTGGAAAGTCTTATGTTCATATAAAGCTGTATTCTGAACTACGGGGTTAATATCTTTTTTGGAGGGACACAATTCACCCCATTACACTGAGAAAAAGGAAACTGGCCTAATCATAAAAAGTGATTTTGGCCAGTATAGCACAACGTGATACCCCTTAGGAAATAATCCAAAATTCATATAAGTGAAAATCCTACTAAAGCAAAACAGTTTTACGAAGCCAAGAAGCCTCTTTGCAAGGAGGCTGTTTTTCACCACAGAAATGTTATATGGATTTGAATAACAACCAATGCCTTTGGAGCTAAACTGGATCTAATTAACAAACACAGTATAATGAAACCAGAAGGGTACTGTTGAGCCTGCAGTATGGAGAACTGAGCTGTTAAGAGAGTTGTTGATTTTCCTTCTGTATTTGTCATTAAGACAGCAAACCACCCAAGTGTCCCCTCCACCTAACCCATCACAAACATAACTGTTGCCCCTAGTGGAAAAGCCAAGCAACTCACAGAAACAAAAATAATCCAGGGCTCAGAATTGTTCCAGAAAATGGTAGCAGAGGGGTTAGTATATTTATTACAACTTTTCCTTTGCTAGTTCACAACAGAGAATTTGGGCATCAGTTAAGCTTTCCCATCCCCTCCCGTAGTTCTGGAAAGTGATTTCCAGAAGCATAATTTATTTCAAGAAAACAAAGTTAAAAATTTTGGAAATTCTAAGTGATAAAGTTTAATCTATGTTATACATACACTTAATATGTGATATTTATTTATTGGTTATCTAGAACTTCAAATGACAAAGAAAAATACTGTATATGTTTAAAAAAAATATGTTGAGGGGCACCTGGGTGGCTCAGTTGGTTAAGCACCCGACTTCGGCTCAGGTCATGATCTCATGGGTCTGTGGGTTTGAGCCCCATGTAGAGCTCTGTGCTGACAGCTCCAAGCCTAGAGCCTGCTTAGTATTGTGTGTCTCCCTCTCTCTCTGCCCCTCCCCCACTCGTGCTCTGTCTCTCTCTCTCTCTCTCTCAAAAATGAACATTAAACATTTTTAAAAAATAAGTTGAATAATTTAAAAAAGACAGTGAGGGGCGCCTGGGTGGCGCAGTCGGTTAAGCGTCCGACTTCAGCCAGGTCACGATCTCGCGGTCCGTGAGTTCGAGCCCCGCGTCAGGCTCTGGGCTGATGGCTCAGAGCCTGGAGCCTGTTTCCGATTCTATGTCTCCCTCTCTCTCTGCCCCTCCCCCGTTCATGCTCTGTCTCTCTCTGTCCCAAAAATAAATAAACGTTGAAAAAAAAAATTAAAAAAAAAATAAATAAAATAAAAAAAAATAAAAATAAAAAAGACAGTGAAAGGTAACTCTCCTTCCCACTTCACCTCCCTAATCTCCCAATTTCCTCCCCAAAGGCAACTATTATTTATAGTTTATTATGTATCATTCCAGATACATAAGGAATACATTCCAGCACAAGGAATACGTATGTGGTTATATAGAAAGTTCATAAAATATATACCTCTTTTTTATTATTTTATATACTATGAATACCATATATGCCATTCTTCACACTGACTCTTTCAGTTATTAATACATCTAATACATCTTATAAAAAGAGTCCATATCAACTCACAGAAATCTCTTTTTTAAATGGCTGCATAATCTCCTATTATGTGGTTGTTTTATACTATATTTAGCTGTTCCCTACTGGTAAACATTTAGCTGGTTTCTAGTTTCTCACTATTATGAACAATGCTGTAAAGAACAGTTTTTTTTGTGTGTCTTTGTACATGTGTATATACAAGTATATTTGTTAGAGAAACTCCTAAAAATGGAATCACTAGTGAAAAGATATACACATTTACATTTTTGACAGATGTTTGCCAAATTGCCAACCAAAATTTGTTGGATCAATTTATATTCCCATTAACAATGTGAGATGGGACCTATTTCTCTATCACATTGCCAGTGCCATGTATTATTAATCTTTTGTGCTTTTCCCAATCTAATAGGATAAGAATGGGATCAGATTGTGGTTTTAATATGTATTTGTTTTATTTTGAATCAGATTGGAGCATCTTTCCACATGGTAATAAGACATTTATATTCCTTTATCTCTGAATTCTCTATTTGTATCCTTTGCAGTGTTTCTATTGAATTGTTGATTCTACTATTGGCTTATAGTCATGTGTAGATTGTCTTTATTTACACATTTATTTTCTATGAGGAATTTTAAAATTTTAATGTAGTCTTTTCTTTACCTTTTTGTTAATCTTTTAATCTTTTCTTAATCTTTTCCTTTAAGGCTTCTAGGTTTTGTGTCATATTTTATTTTGTTCCCTAATTTTTTAATTTATTTTTGAGAGAGAGAGAGAGAGAGAGGGAGAGAGAGAGAGAATCCCAAGCAGTATCTGTCAGTGCAGAGCCTGATGTGGGGCTCAAGCTCACTAATGGTGAGATCATGATCTGAACTGAAATCAAGGTTCAGACACTTAACTGACTGAGCCACACAGGAGCCCCTGTGTCATATTTTAGAAAGAGCTTTCTAATGTAAGATTGTAAAAAATACTGTCCTCTGACACAAAATTTGAGATGCTTTCACAGTGTTTTCTCACTGACATCTTTAAAAAGATAATTATTTAGAAAGAACTATACAAACTCACATTTCACCTCTTGGAAAGCAGCAGTCACACTATCTTATACATTTAATTTAGAATATCTACCTTTCCAAAGCACTAGAATCTTAAAAATTTAAAGTTTAGATTGAGAGATTAAGAAAAAGAGAATCCTTGTCAATTGTAATAATCTTTGAAAATCTTACAAGTGGAATTACATTTGAAACATATAAAAGAGGAATAATTTTTACATTTAAGAATAATTTGGGGGGCTTCTGGGTGACTCAGTTAGTTAAGCATCTGACTTTGGCTCAGGTCATGATCTCACGGTTTGTGGGTTCAAGCCCCACATCAGGCTGTGTGCTGACAGCTCGGAGCCTGGAGCCTGCTTCAGACTCTGTGTCTCCCCCTGCTCCTCCACCACGTGTGCTCTGTCTTTCTCTGTCTCTCAAAAATAAATAAACATTAAAAAAATTAAAATAAAAAAAGAATAATTTGGGTAGGTAGGGTGTACTTAGTGACTTGCTTCCAAAGAACAGAGTATGGAAAGGGAGAGATGTTAACTTCCCAGTGGAGAAACCTGGCAAACATGACCTTACCCCAGTGATGGAGGTTGACATCATCACTGATAAATCACATGGATATCATGGACCCTCCATACAATGTGATAAGAAGGCCAGTTACTAGTATAGTATTCCTCCAAACCCCAAGTCTTAGCCTAATCATGAGAGAAACATCAGATTTGTTTTCAAATTGAGGAAAATTCTACAAAACATCTGACCACTATTCCTCAAAATTGCCAAGGTTGTGTAAAACAAGGAAAGCCTGAAAAACTGTCACAGACCACAGAGGAGACTAAGGAGACATGACTGCAGTGTGATATCCTAGACCAGAATCTCAAGCAGAACAAGGACCTTAATGAAATAACTGGTGAAATCCACATGAAGTCTGCAGTTTAGTTAATAGCAATGTACCAGTGTTGGTTTCATAATTTTGACAAATGTATCATGTTGATGTAAGATGGTGACATTAGGGGAAACAGAAACTGGGAATGCTCTACTTTGGAAAGATAATCTTTGCAACTTTCTTGTATATCTAAAATTACTCCAGGGGCACCTGGATGGCTCAGTTGGTTAAGCGTCCCACTCTTAAGCTCAGGTCATGATCCTAGGGTCATGAGATCGAGCACTGTGTCAGGCTCTGTGCTGAGTATGGAGTCTGCTTGGGATTCTTTCTCTCTCTCTCTCTCTCTCTCTCTCTCTCTCTCTCCTCTCTCTCTCTCTCTCTCTCTCTCTCTCTCCCTTGCCCCAAATTATTCCAAAACAAAATTTTATTAGAAAATTAATTTCAGGGGTGCCTGGGTGGCTCACTCAGTTAAGCATCTGATTTGGTTTGTGAGTTGAGCCCTACATCAAGCTCTGTGCTGACAGCTTGGAGCCTAGAGCCTGCTTCAGATTCTGTGTCTCCCTCTCTCTCTCTCTGCCCCTCCCCAACTTGTGCTCTGTCTCTCTCAAAAGTAAATGTTAAAAAAAAATAAATAAAATTAATTTGATATTTAACAAGAATATTCTGAGAATAAACACCCCTAAAATATTTGAAATAAAATTTCATTTGAAATGACCATTTTTAAGTCCTAAAGGCAATTTTCCTACAGTTCATTCCTGCCTGAAGTGGCTTATCAACATGAAATGTGAATCTGCCAAGTAACAAAATTACTTTTGCTATGAGTACCTTTTTAAAATGTCTTGGAGAAATTGCAAATGTCAGTGAGTATGGAGAAGAGTAAGTGACCATCCTTGTAGGAGGATCATAAAGTGTCCTTTTGAAATTCACACATAGTCCTCATGTTAAGGACAAGGTTTATAAGAAAGAGTTTGTTTTTTTTTAATAACAGCTTAATTGAAATATGATTTATATACTATACAACTCACCTGTTTTAACTATAAATTTCAGTGGTTTTTAGTATCTTAATAGACATGTAAATCAGCAGTCAATTTTGGGACATTTTCATTACCTCAAAAAGAAACCCCAAACCCTTTAGCTATCACCCTCCTGTCCTCACAACCAGTGCCCCCCCAACCCTAAACAACTACTAATCTACTTTCTGTCTCTATAGATTGGCCTATTCTGACATTTCATATAAATGAATGATATATAACCTTTTGTAACTGGCTAGTATTATTTTTATATTCTCCAGATACACTCTGAAGAACAGATAGCTAAAGTACCTTAGAAAAATTAACTTTTATCACTCCAGGTATTAAACCACTCATTTAAAAATATAATCTCGGGGTGCCTGGGTGGCCCAGTTGGTTGAGCGTCTGACTTCAGCTCAGGTCATGATCTCACAGTTGGTGGGTTCAAGCCCTGCATCGGGCTCTGTGCTGACCACTCAGAGCCTGGAGCCTGTTTCAGATTCTGTGTCTCCCTCTCTCTCTTCCCTCCCCTGTTCACGCTGTGTCTCTGTCTCAAAAATAAATAAACATTAAAAAAAATTTTTTAATATAATTTTTTTAAAAATATAATCCCCATCCCAAGGCATTATACATCCCATCCATATACAAACATTCCATTTCAAATTCCATGACAAGTTTTATTTTGTATATATAGCAAAGAATAAATACAGAGAAGTGATGAGGAGCACCAGCTAGAGAGCTAGACCACTTGATTCAAATGCTAACAGAGTCACTTAGCAGCTGTGTAACCCAGAGCAAATTCAACCTCTCTGGGCCTTAGTTTTCTCTTCTATAGCATGTTTCCTACTTCATAAGGGTGCAATGAATGAATATATGCAAATTTATGCAAAGTCCTTAAAAACTTGAATAAAATCTTGCCATTTGCAACTACGTGGATGGAACTAGAGTGTATCATGCTAAGTGAAGTAAGTCAGTCAGAGAAAGACAAATATCATATGATGTCACTTATATGTGGAATTTAAGAAACAAAACAGATGAACCTAGAGGAAGGGAAGCAAAGATAAGATAAAAACAGAGAGGGAGACAAACCATAAGAGACTCTTATATACAGAGAACAAACTGAGGGTTGCTGGAGGGGAGGTGGGTAGGGGATGGGGTAAATGGGTGATGGGCATTAGGGAGGGCACTTGTTGAGAGGAGCACTGGGTGTTATATGTAAGTGATGAATCACTAAATTCTAGTCCTGAAATCATTATTATACTATATGCTAACCAACTTGGATTTAAATTTTTTAAAAAGTTTCTAACATATAGTAAATACTATAGGTTTTCTACGTATTTACTGTATCAACTGTGAGAGCCATTCAGTACCATTAGTACCACCTAGTGTTTAGACAGTTCTCTTGACCTTCTAATCTTATATGATCAGATTTTCTACTTCAAGTATCTTCCTAAATTCCCCAGTCTATGTCTTTTATCTTTTGAAGAAAGAAGTTTAGCCTGGGAAAAACAAAAACAAAACAAAACAAAAAAAACAATATGTTCTTACTCATTCCACAAGTGTTTAGGGAAGACATATTATGTGCCAGGCATAGTCTCAAGTTCTAGGAATAAGACTGAAATGATCCTTTTCATCACAAAGTCTAGTGTGGTAGGGTCCCCTCCCTAAGGAGAAAGAGAAAAAAGGGAGAGAAAAATTAAAGGTAACCTGGCTATGCGCCTATGCGAAATGACCCTTTTCATCACAAGGTCTAGTAGTGGGTACAAATACACAGTATGACTGGGATCAAAGAACATATTAATATGCACAATGATTTCACCTCCATTGGGCCTTCTAGGAAGAATTATATCATCACAGAAGGAAACAAGGAAAGAACATCTTCTGGTTCGATTTGGAGGGTTTATAGAAAAAGTTTTGGAGCATGGAGGAAATAATGGAACTAAGATAGAAAGAGAAAGGATGTGGGGGGACATCTGAGTGGCTCAGTTGATTAAGCATCTGACCCTTGATTTTGGCTCAGATCATGGTCTTGTGGTCTTGAGATCAAGCCATGCATCAGGTTCTGGCTGGGTGTGGAGCCTGCTTAAGATTCTCTCTGCTCTTCTTCTGCTTGCTTGCATGTATGCACATGCATGTTCTCTCTCTCTCTCTCTCTCTCTCTCTCAAAAAAAATAAATATTTTAAAAATTAAAATAAATTAAAAAATAAAAATAAAAAAGGAAAAGGATTTTTAAAGATGTTTCGCTGAGTGTTCAGATTGTGGGCCCACTCGGGAATTTTCTATTGCAGTAAAAGGATTGCAGTAAAGATGAAAATGCTTTTAGTTACTTTTGGACCACTGGACCACTGTTTATTTAAATATAAGCTGCATTTAGGATTAGGCTGTCAGAATCTTTGACTTGATATGGACAATAGACAGCTACAATGTAATGCACGGTTGCCAAAAGTTAGTGCTTTGGAAAAGGGAAGGGAGGAGTGCTCCAGGGGGGTGGGAAATGAGCAAAGGCAGAACTGGGAAGAGCCAAGAATGTTCCAGGATCTGAAAGCAGAAGGGCATGCCTGGAGCACAGCCCCATGAAGGCACAAGCCAGACCCTGCAGGCCCTGGGAGGCCATGTTAAGGGATCTAAACTTCATTCTGTTGGCAATAAGGAACCATCAAGGACTGTAAACAAGGAAGAGAGATGATTCATACAGCACTAGTTAGTTGTTGGCCCCAAGAGTATACTGACTCAGAACTGAACTGTTTTCAGGGACCCATACCCCCGAGGATGCAGAGACACAGACCTAAGGGAATTAGTGAGGAAGGTGGAAGACAGCTGAAGGCTTATAGCTTACTAGCAAATAGGGGTGTCTTGTACCTACTTCCTTGTCTGCTGCCGGACCTATAGAGCAATCTTTTTTTTTTTTTTTTTTTGCTTTTTGCTTTAAAACAACTAAACAAAACTAGAAAATAAAAATTTTATTTTCCCTTTATTTCTAACCATTCTTTGCAGTCAAATTTTAAAATTGTCGTTTCCATGTATCTAGATGGCAGTATTCACGGCATGGCTGCTCTGTGAAATAAATTGTTCTTCATTGACCCCTCTGGAAGGCAAATGTCATCGTAAAAGGGGGAGAAATTTAATTAAATGGGTAATATCATCAGACCTAATGTTTAGTTGCATAGCAACGTGACAGCGTACTTTGGTAATATCAATTCCTTCCTCAATACTATTTGCCAAGTTTTACGGTGTTCTATTGCACTGAGGACTGTAATGTGTGTGATAAGCTATCCAAATCCCCTTCGGGAATACAAAAGCCCTTATTCCAGCTCCTAGGAGTGCCCCAGCAGATAGCCCTCATCTCTCAGCTCCTTTGGGGGTTATACAGCTTAAGGGAGTCACTTCCCTCCCTGGAAGCCATGCTCCCTCACTCCTGGCCATACCCAAGAACAGTGATGCAGGCTTGAAAGGACTCAGCCCTCTCTCACCAGCCCCCAACCGTTCTGAAGGGCTTCCTGTCCTGGTGGTCATTCCCTGCAGGGTTGTTATGGGAGGCTTCTACTGGATCTGCACCCCAGCTCAACTTCTCTGTTGACCCATCCTTCCCTCCCTCCCACAGATGTTGATCCCTTGAGTACTCCCTAATAAAGCCCTGAAAAGGAGGTATGATCTCAGTCCTCTTTGGTCCACACTGACAACAAATAGGCTGAAGAACAAGACCTGAAGGTATTTTGCAGGTGTTTTACTATCTGCAGGCACTAAAGGATGAGAAATAAACATGAGGGACTAGCTATGGGTATGTGTGTGATGCAAGTTCCTGTTTGGTAACAGTGAAAACTTTAAAAATGACTTCATCTGCTGCTTATTCTCTTTGCTTTCTTCATCCTCTGTCCCTCCATCCTTCCATCTCCATTCTTTCTCCCTCCTGCCACCCCATCGGCCACCCATACACAAGCCCAACATGATCTGAGAAGTAATGTGTCTTCATCCATTCAGGCTGCTATAACAAAAGGGGTGCCTGGGTGGCTCAGTTGGTTAAGCGTCCAACTTTGGCTCTGATCATGATCTCACGGTTCGTAAGTTCAAGCCCTGCATCAGGCTCTGCACTGATGGTGCAGATCCTGCTTGGGATCCTCTCTCTCTCCCTCTCTCTCTGCCCCTTCAGCGTTCTCTCATTCTCTTTCAAAATAAATTAAAAAAACTGTAAAAAAAAAAAAAAAAGTACTACAGGCTGGAGAGCTTACACAACATAACAGAAATGTTCTTCTCGCAGCTCTGGAGGTTGGAAGTCTGTGATCAGGGTGCCAGTAAGTTTGAGCGAGGGGACTTTTCCTAGCTGCACACTTTTCATTGTATTCTCACATGGCAGGAAGGGCAAAGGAGCTCTCCTGGGACATCTTTTATAAGGGCATTAATTTCCATGAGAGCTCCGCCCTCATGAATTAATCATCTCTTAAAGGCCCCACCTCCTAATGCCACCACATTGGGCATTAGGATTTTATTATGGGAATTTGGGGGGCACAACAACATTCAGACCGTAGCACATGGCCAAACTCCTGTGATCTAAACGCATTCTCTTACTGACTAGCATCTCTTCATCCCCTTTATCACAGAACTTCACCACTGAAGCCATTCTGGATAATTCAACAGTCAGAATCATGAAGTTCCTACTCAGATACACACATGTTATAAGGGAAAGGAGGGTCTGAAACTTTGCATATTATTCCTACGTCTTTGGTTATTTGCAAGGATGCTTCTTTTTTTCTTTTTCTTTTTTTTTCTCTGGTTTACTCAGGAAAATGTCACTACAAAGTGAAGCAAACCTGGCTGAGAGTCTCAAGATGGCAGACAGGACAGGTAAGTTTTGGTGGGATTGGCAGGCATTTGGACATCAGCCAGAAGGTACAGGCTTTCTGGAGGTAACCTCCATTCCAGAAATATGTGGTATTGTAGAAAGAAATATCATCCAAAGGAAGGGGACTATTCAAACTGTGAGTACCTCAGAAAACTACTCTGAGTCCTCCTCAATATCACCCCCTGGCTGGGTTACCAAAACCCTCTCAGTTGTCAGATCTGATAGACACTCTTCATACGTTGTCTGATGCAACTTTTGAGTGAAATTTTAAGTGTTTATTTGGGGAGAGAGAGAGAAAGAGAGAGAGTACAAGTAGGGGAGGGCAGAGAGAGAGAAGGAGAGAGAGAACCCCCAACGGGCTCCCTGCTGTCAGGGCACAGCCTGACACAGGGCTGGAACTCAGGAACTGTGAGATCACTACCTGAGCTGAAATCAAGAGTCGGAGGCTTAACCAACTGAGCCACCCAGGTGCCCCTGAGTGAAATTTCATACTGTGGACCAGCCCTTCCTTTTATAAACCCCTCATTCCTTGGCCTCTTGTGCTTGCTTCTTTACTGCCTCACTCTAGCTCCTTCTCAGGTTCCACTGGCTTCTTCTCTGGACTCCATCACATCTTTGTTTTTCTCATTTTACATGCTTCCGGATGAGAAGTGATGGGGTCCTCAACAGCTCCAGCAGCAGTGGGGATAAAGAGGACATACAACGTGAAGGCTGATTGGAGGAGGTTTCCAACTCACTCAAGTCAAACATCAGGAGAAAAAGCAGCCCCTGAGCTCCCTTCCTCCCCAGCCAGCCCACCCTTGCATCAGAGCCAGAAGTCCCATAGTGCCGCCGGAATATCTTTGCCAGCCCTTACCCTTATCCCACGGTCATGTAGTGGTGGATTTATTTGTCTTTCCCCCTAGACCGTGAGGTCCTTAGTACCTCCACAGTCTGACACATTGCAGTCATCCTGTTACTGAGTAAAGGAATGAGGTACTTAAAATATGTACAAATAAAAATGTAGCACAAGTTGCCATATATACTTAAAATGAGCTTCCCTAAGATGCTCAAATGCTGGGCGTGGTATCAAAGTTCAAATTTCTCACGGACCATAAAGAAAGTGAAAACACCATCCTTCAACTTATTTGTAATTCTTCTTTACTCATAGTCATTAATGCACAGTTTAGCCCAAAATTGTTTCTGCTTATGTGAGTTCCAACTCTCAAGCAAAGCCTGAAGGCTAATGTCATTATCTCTTATAGATTTTCATATCAATTATACTACCTACTACAGTGGCTGCTCAGTAAATAGTAAGTTGATAAATGGATTTATTACTCCTAAACTTGGACCAGCAGCTCCAGCCAGGCAGGTAGGCTCTTTTATATTTCCTGAACTGCCCCATCCCTCTTCTGTCCACATCCCACCATGCAGCCAGTCCACTCAAGCCTCCTTTCTCTTCCTATAATCACCAAAACCCACAGAACCCCAAACTACCAAAATAGATTTGTACTTATTCATACCTGTATGTCTCTCAATGTCACCCAAATGATCATGCATTACAAATGCCATATGACTTCAGCAAAACTCTAAGTACCTGGAGGGCAGGGAATGTGTATTTTCATCTTTATATCATTCCTTCTACAATTTCTTTCACAGTTCTTTACAAGGAAGACTTTTAAGAGGTGTAAAACTAACTGGTATAAGTTCAATTTTAAATACTCTGTCAGAAAAATACCTCAAATTTTAATCAACCAACCATTATTCGTCCGGATCTAAAACCTGAACCTTGGAGCACCTGGGTGGCTCAGTCAGTTAAGATCCCAGCTCTTGGTTTCAGCTCAGGTCATGACCTCACAGTTTGTGAGATTGAGCCCCGCGTCTGGTTGTGTGCTGACAGCATGGAGCCTGCTTGGGATTCTCCCTCTCTCCCTCTCTCTCAAAGTAAATAAATAAATTTTAAAACCTGAACCTGGGTTCTCTAGGCTCTGAAGTAAGGAAATGTTTCAGTTCCTAGGCCCACAGGTGGGGCTCCTATACCTGGCTCCTATTAGTTTTGGTGTGTTTTGTTTTTTTTTTAAATTACTTTAGGTGTTTAGTTGCAAGTCATTTTTTCAGGCTTATGACATATTTCCCCAATTATGAATGTAATTCATACTATCAATTGATTTTCCTTGAATGGACAATCATAGACCCCTTGTTGAAGTTGTTACATTTTTACGTATAAATTCTAAGCTGGTAGCCTGTGTGTTGGAACTACTAGGTATAAATGGTAATAAGTAAACAACTGTTTAAAAGGAAATCCATTTAAATCACCCCTCTCTTCTCCCCACATCAAGAAAGCTGCTAGCCAGTAAAAGAAGTCAAAATCCCTAAAAATGAGAGAGGAGAGGGAAACAAGAATTCATCCTGCCAAGCTCAATGTAGCATGACAAATCTTTTCCTACAATCTGGCTTCTCTCTCTCCAACTGTCTAAAACACAACACTGCAGACAGAGGCCACCCCCAGGCCCAAAGTGTCATTATCACTGCTGGGAAACAGGTTTTTTTCTGTCAGGTCTGAGCACAAATCCGCAGCAACCGATGGCTAAAGTCTCCGCAGATGAGCATTTTCTAGACGGGCTTGTTACATTTCACTTACAGGCCCAAACCAGGAAGTGCGGTTTAAGATGAGCCAAAGACAAAAAAAACACTTCAGCCTCGGTAACAAAACCCAGCCAGGATCTAGAAAGCCTATAGAGGTTTAAATTGGGGACTATTCGGCTTGGATTGGAACCTCGGGCTTCCTACCCTTAAACGTTTCTAAACTTTCAAATCGCGCCCCCCTGCCCAAAAAAGCCACCAAAGAGAGACGACATAAAACATACACAGGAGCGCGCACACAACCTACACAAACACACACATCTACACAAACACACGCACAGACCAATTTGTTTTTGTGATCCGCTTCCTTGTGTAGGCGGTCCAGGATTTAAGTCGGTAAGTTCTTCTCTAAACTAAACCAGGGCAGATAGCAGAAAAGGGGTCTAATTCTGGAGATTTTTAAGACGGGTCGAGGCGTAGACTGGCCACGCCCGGGTCCCGCTCTCCCGTTGCACAACTGCAAGCTAAGTCTGGGCAAGTCCAAGGAGGAACCCTGAGACCTCCAGCCCCTCCTTCCCTCAACCCACGGGAGCAGCAAAATCCTGGGAGGAGGGGAGGATCCCTGGGTGAGGACAACGGGGCCGAGGGTGTTAAATTTCAGCCCCGGAGCCTTGTACCGCTATAGCGGGGGCCGCCGCCAGCTGCGGGCAGGAAGGGGAGGACCCAGCCGTGCGAGGGGGAGCCCCCGCGCGGGCTCAGGGCTGGGTCGGAAAAGCTGCCTCACGGGCGCGCCCGCCGGCCCTCTGCTCCGTTCCTCCCTCCCAGAGCTCCCCGCCTGGCCCTCCCTTCTAGTCTCCGCTGCGCCCTCGCGGAGGCAGCGTTTGCAGCGGCCTTGCTATGTCTCAGCCGGGCCAGAAGCCCGCGGCCTCCCCGCGGCCCCGGCGCGCTGCAGCGGCCCGCCAAACCCAGGAGGTGAGTGGCGCTCCTGCGGGAACCACAGGGTTGGGCGCTGGGAGACCAGGGCCCGTAGCCGCGGGACACCTCTTCTGGGCGTAACCTGTCTGGCCTCCAGCACCGTGCGCCCCCTCCCAGGCCGGAATAGGGCGCGGGGCTCAGTGCCCGCCTCTGGGCAGGTGGCTGGTGGTGGCAGGTTATTCCCGGACTGGGGCCAAGTGCACTGGGCGTGGCACGAACTCAACAGGGGCTGGCCCGCGCCGGGAAAAGTTGGATGGTAAGAGGTGGGTGAAATGAGAATAGGGATGAAAGGAGGAAAAAGTTCACTCAGGACCCCTAGAGTGGGTGGGGTGGTTTAACTGGACCGCGGGATCCTCTCTTCCGTCTAAAGCCCAGGCTGCAGGGCGTGGCTGCCTGGAGAAATAACACATCTTCCCTAACCAGCCTCGAGCCAAATCGGGCGGGGCGGGGCCAGCTGGCCGGGGCGGGGCCTGCATCGGGCACCGCCCCGTTGCCCTCCCGCCTGACAGCTGCGGGGCTCGCCGAGCTCAGAGCCCGTCCGCTCCAAGCAGGCGAAGTGAGAACCCTCCACCTTCTGTACCGCACACCGCGTCTCCGCCGGGCCCTCCGCCGCACGGCTCTGAGCAAACCGATTATCGCCATGGCGTTCGCAAGCTGGTGGTACAAGACGGTAAATAGGAGCGATCGTGCCTGGGCAGGAACGGGAAGGGACTGTGTTTGCTTTGCCTTTCCGGGATTGCGGACGAAGTATTGTTGGGGAAGGGGTGGGGACCAGGTGGGACCTCCTCTCAGGACTTAGGTTAGGCTCCGGGAGAGGCCGAGACTCACCCTACTGTGGTATGCGCGAGCGCGTCGGGGCGTGCGAATGGATGTGAGCAGTTGCGCGAGGCTCAACTCGGCTCACAAGCTGAATGGGACAGGAATTGTTGCTGCAAGAATTTCTCCCCTGGATGCGGATTCCTGGATGAACTCAGCTCTCAAGAGCTTAGATCTAGTGTTTCTAACCTGTAAGCAAAGCTCAAAACTTAGAGAAACGTTCTTGGACATACATTTTCCAACACAAAGGAGGAGAGGCAGCCAGGATGGGGTCAAGGAGAAAACCCCAAACTCCAACAAGCAAAAGCAACGGAGATCAAGGCCCTTGTGGAGAATGAGACAGAGCGATAGGTGTTCTGTACTTTATTCCCAAAAAAGTACACAAAAGTTGTGTTGATAGGTGAGAATCGAAATATTTTTATCCCATTAATTTATGTGAAAATTTGAAAAATTTAGTACACCTCTCAGCATGTGGTATTATTAGGAAAAGCAAGGTTGTAATCAGACACTCTTTAGAGAGAAACCTTATATTGGAATCAGTAAACTGTCACTGATCAGCCAAATGGCCATTCATTGAGCATTTATGTGCCAACCCCAGTACTGGCCTCCAAGTACACAGCAGAGAATAAGACAGTAGTTCTGTTTCTCGAAGACCAACAAGTCAACCTTTCTGAACCTCTTTCCACATCTATAAAATAAGGGCTATAATAGGCACCAAATAAGGGTTGGTGAGGACTAATTAGATTCATGGATCAAAGTACCAGACACATTTACTTTTAATGGTAGGGAATTACAGTTTCCCTGAAGATATTTCATTGTAAATGTTTCCCATTAAGTTTTCTGGGCTCTTAAAATGTAACATCTTATTTATGTGTTGAAAGCAAAAGTTTATTTTGAGTCATTATTGTCCTAAGTTGGATGGTGAGAGGTGGGTGAAATGAGGATAAGGATGAAAGGGGGAAAATGTTCACTCGAGACCCCTAGAATGGGTGGGGTGGTTTAACTGGACTGCAGGATCCTCTCTTCCGTCATGGTCCTAAGGTTCTTACCAAAATGCACGTGTATTATCTGCAAATATGGATGGCAGTATTCCAGAGTTAACATCAGACTTTTCTTTCCAAATTAATGGTTCTCTAAAAGAAATTATGCTGGAATATTTGACATAGTTTAAGTCAGTACTTTTAACCCTGTTATGTTTAGACATAGTCTGACGTTTTGCTAAAATCTCTTATAATCCAATTTTGGAACTACTTTAATTTTTTTTTTTGTCTCTTAGAATAAGCAAACTGTCTGTGATCAGCTTTGATTCTTACCAAACCAGTGTGCCATCTAATAGAAATGTTGTGTGAGCCACCTATGTAATTTAAAAATTTCCAAGTAACTACATTAGCAAAAGCAAAAACAGGTGAAATTAATGCTAATAATATACTTTATTTAACCCACTGTGTTACAAACATTATTTCAACATATAATCAATGTACAAATCATTGAGATATTTTAGATCTTTTTTATATTAATTCTTCAAAATCTAGGGTGCATTTTATACTTATAGCACATCTCAATTCATACTTGCTACTTTTTCAGGTACTCAATAGGCATGAGTGGCTAAGGGCTACCGTATTGGACTATATAGCTGTACACATGGCTTCCTAACCAGTTTTGTCTGATGGTTACAAAGGGAGTGATCAGAGACCATTTTGAGAATTAAAGAAAAACTATAGACCATTTTTCCTCAGCAAAATACACACACAAATACACAAAAGCTTACCATAAATCCTCTAAAGGTCCACAGAGCCAATTTATAATGTATATATATGTTTCACATATATACAATAAAAATTATAATATATAATAATATAATATGTAACATAATTATATAGTATTACATACTATATAATATAATATGTTATATTATATTATACTATTATAATTATATAATAATTATATATTATATAACTATATATTTTATATGATAGTATATATGTACTTTTATCAGGTATGTCATATATGTGTGTGTGTGTGTGTGTGTGTGTGTGTGTGTGTGTGTGTATATATATATATATATCATGCTCCTGGTAAATCCTATAGTATCTATAAATGTCCTATAAATAATATCTTTACTAGAATCCTTTAAATACTCAAAAGATTGTGAGTGACCTTTTTTTTTTTTTTTAATTTTAGAGACAGAGTGAAAGTGGGGAAGAGGGCAGAGGGAGAGAGAGACAGAAAGACAGAGAGAGGGACTATCTTAAGCAGGCTCCACACTCAGCAAGGAGCCTGATGCATGGCTTGATCCCACGACCCTGGATCATGACCTGAACTGAAATCAGGAGTCAGATGCTCAACTGACTGAGCCATCCAAGCACCCCATGAATGATCTAACTTTAAAAATTTAGGCAGAATAAGATAAAATAATTAAAAGATGTATCTATGATGTTTGTTTAAGGAAGTATCACCTTTAAGCTAGTCAGTGACACATTACAATGTATATTTCCACACGAAATACCAAGAAAATCATTGATCTTATTTTCTGAAGAATTATGTGGTTGTAATAAAAAAACAAAAACAATAACAACAAAAAAACTTTAAAAAGCTAGAGCTGAAGAATATCTGATGAGCATCATAATGATGAAGCATGGAGAATAAATTTGGTTGACACTAATCACATTCTGTGTCATAAGTTGACTCAATTTGGCCATGCTAATTAAAGGTGTTTCTTAGTCTAATTAGACCCATGAGCCCAGTGGAAGGAAGCATGATCAAGGAGCCCAGTCATTTGGGAGGCCCCATCATTGTGGCCAGTCTGGGAACACTGTCACAAGCCTTCTATGGCAGGACAGACCACATAACTGCAATAACTTTTAGGTGTAAGGAATGCAAATTACAGAGTCTGCAAAAAGTCCACAGGCTTTAGAGTATTGGGGAGAATGGAGATCAGACACAACTTTGCTCTTTTGGTTGACAGTTTCTAAATTGGTTTGCTTCCCATTGCAGATAGGACTTTTAAATTAGGACTAACATCTGATGATATTGTTCTTTAATCAGTTTTGGCAGCTTTAAAGAATGGTACTATGGCTTGTTGAGGGTAGAAATATGGGTGGCCATTTGAGATTCTAAGGTGAATAGGTAGGCATTTAGTTCTGAGTAGGTTGTCTGGTGTAATACAAGACTTCTCAGAGCAGCCCATCCTTACTCTTTTTTTTTTTTTTAAGTTTATTTATTTATTTTGAGAGAGAGAGAGAGAGAGAGAGTGTGTGTGTGTGTGTGTGTGTGTGCATATATGTGTGTGCATGAGTGGGGGAGGAGCAGAAAGAGAGAGAGAGAATCACAAGCAGGCTCTGTGCTGTCAGTGCAGAGACCAACACAGGGCTTGATCTCATGAACCATGAGATCATGACCTGAGCCAAAATCAAGAGTCGGACACTTAACTGGCTGAGCCACTCAGGTACCCGAAGCCCATCTTTATTCTATTCTTTTTCTTGAGGTTTATTTTCTTTGTGAGTGTTTTTAATTTTTTTGAAGGTGAAACATACACAGCATAAAATTTACCATCTTAACCATTTGTAAGTGTAAAGTTAAGTGGAATTAAGTGCATTCGTGTTTTTTAAGGTTTTATTTATTTAACTAATCTCTGTGTCCAACATGGCATTCAAACTCTGAGATGTAAGGTAGCATGCTCCCCCAAATGAGCCAGCCAGGCATCCCATGTACACTTATATTCTTGTGCAACCATCATCACCAGAACTCTTTTTATCTTGAAAAAGGAAAACTCTAGCACCATTAAAAATAAATCCCCATTCTGGGTGCCTAGGTGGCTCATTTGGTTAAGCGTTGGCTCTTGATTTGGGCTCAGGTCATGATCTCACAGTTGGTTAGTTCAAGCCCCGTGTCAGACTCTGTGCTGACAACATGGAGCCTGCTTGGAATTCTCTCTCTTCCTCTTTCTCTGCCCCTCCCCAGCTTGTGTGCTCTCTCTATCAAAATAAATAAATAAACTTAAAAAAAGTAAGTAAATAAATAAATCCCCATTCAACTTAAGTATGTCCACTTGAATATATAGCATTGTATGTATTCAGTTCAATTCTCTTGCATTTCTTGTAGATAAAAATTACAAGTGCATCCCAATGACTACTATACAAGCAACAAAGTAACTATTGAAATTTTCATGACATCTTCTTTGATTTAGAGAAAATTCAAAATTCATGCTACCTCTGAAAACCCGACAGAAAGAGCTGTGGCCATAACAGTGTCATCTTGGCATATCCATGATAACGTTAAAATGGTAGGGGAAAGCATACATGGAGTTTAAGTGAAACATTGAGATTTCAGAATTCTAGCCATACTTAATATGTGTCCTTAATATGTGTCTTTTATATGATAATCCCAAAGAAGATTAAGCTAATAGCACATGTTTTTAGAGGAGCAGGAATATATGTATGAAAAGCCAGACATTTTACTTACTTATATTTCTTAAGTAATTATTCTCCCTGTAGCACTTAGCACATGGTGGCTACTCACTGATTCTTTTTCAATAAATAAACTCTATTACTCTTTGAGTTTGGAGTTTTCAGTATGAAAACCCAGCGAAATGCCTTTGGGTGACTCTAGGGAGATACATATGCTTTAGATAAGAGGATACTAACTTCTTCAAAACTTTTTATCACGTAAGAGAGGATAATATAATCAACTGTTTATATACCCCTTCATCTTCAGTAATTATCAAAATTGTAATATTGTGCTACTCTTCCTTTATTTAGCTCCCAGCCCCACCAGCACACCAAACACACACACACACACACACACACACACACACACACACACACACACCTCTTCCTTCCAAACTATTTTAAAACATGGGGAATTGCACATTTAAGTATCATGCCTGTGACTGACTTGGTGTAGATTATTTGGAAAATGAATTCTCTATTCCCTGTGTACTTTGTTTCCATAGATATAATATAGAAATGTGAGATTAATATACAACCATAAGAGACAAAATACTAAATATAAATATATCAGATGAACCTGGTTGCTTTATACTTATGAAAAATAGAAGACTAAATTCTCTGCTCTAACATTTACAGCCTTAGAAAATGAAACCTTTAAACCTTTGCTTATGTTTCTTATTCATTTTACTATTTCATAATTCAGTACAATCAGGTTGTTGACAGAGAAAAACAAGGGAGTGGAATAACTGTTACTGTATTCTATAAGGAACTAGGCAATGGGCCAGGCTCCTCATTAACATCAACTTGTTTGAGAAATATGTCAGCCCGTGGGCCAAGTACTATTAGCTTCATTTTATAAGTAGAAAACAAAAAGGATAATTATTTTGCCCAGGATCACAGAGCCTTTCACATTCACACTTCTTCTGTCCCATCAGAGTTTGTCAGAGAATGGAATGCAGGGAACTGGTTACCCAGGTAACAGAAGAGTCTGGGAAGCCAACTGGGGAGGGTGAAGCCACCCGGAGATTAGAAATTTCAGGAAGCTGCTATCATTTCTAGGCAGGGCGGACTGGTGGGGAGCTGGATTGCCCTGGGCAAACTGGAACCGCAGCTGGCTGATTCTGCAGGAAACACTACTACAGAGGCTCCCAGAGGCAGAAAGGAGGAGGAAATACCACTTACCACCTCCAGTCTCCTATCCCTGCCTCCCAAGCCTGAGGCCTTTCATCCCAAATATCCCTGGTAGAGGTAGCAGGGAGAGCAGGAGCAGGGGGAGCAAGGAATTCTGGGCAAGGAATTCACCTAAGGGCAAACAAGTCTAGCATTGCTCCAGGGAGATGGTTTTAAAGCAAAACCAGCTTTACATCTTGGTCCTTCTGCTTGTTTTAGCAAGCAGAATACATACAAGAATGGATTTTAAGGGATTTTGCAAGAAATATCAATTTATACATTGTTAATTTTTCAAGCTATTTGGGGGGGGGGGGCTTCTTTCTCTTTTGTCTAGTTTATTAACCTGAACAGAGCAAAAGTACTTCTCAGGGAATATTTAGAGCTCTGTGGAAATACATTCATTCAATCAAGAATTATTTGTCACACCCCTACCACAGGACCAGAAAAATAAGAATATAGTTTACCATCTGGTTGGGAAGGCAAAATAGACATTTATGAAGGAATCAGTAAGCAAGAGAGTATCAAATAAGGGGCTAATTTGTTTTCTAAGAAAATAGAGACTAATGTGCAGATACGAAGGTACAATGTACCATAAATAGGGCAAGGCTCAGAATTAGGAAGGCTGGTGTGAACACAGGGCACTGCGCTCCTTCGTTGACCAGTCAGAGCCCCAGAGCTGCCCCAACCTTCGTGACCAGGGGAAGCTCCCCATGGGTGCCAACTCAGTGGGGTGATTTGAAGAGCAGAACCGTCTGCTTCCTGTCATGGTGTCCACAAATCTCCTCTCAAAACCAGTGGTCTCGAATCCTAGCTGCATATTCAGATCAGCTAGGAAATTTTAGAGAAATATATCTGTGCTCTGGCCCCACTATAGACAAATTAATTTCCTGCACTCTGGCATGAATGTTTCCAAGTGTCCCAGGTGCTTGTGACCCACACTGAAGGATGAGACCCACTACTAAATGAAGGCTTTCTGATCCTCTGAAGGGCCTGAAAACAAGCTTTTCTTACCATATGCAATGGTAGTGCAGTGAGAGAGCTGAGCTCTGAGTAGGAGGGAAGTCCAGAGGGCATCAAGATAACCTCTTATTGCTTCATGATTTGTCTACAGCTATCACTGGACCTGCAAATATTGATCTGTATGGCCTTGCCTCCAAGTAGAAAAAGACAAACTTTCCAGTTGTTTTCAAATAACCTTTACTGTTTTTTAAAACAATTTTATTCAGGTATAATTCACAAACCATAAATTCATCCGTTAAAACCTACAACTCAGTATTTTTAAGTATATTCACAGAGTGGTACAAGAATCACTTCAATTTAATTTTAGAATGTTTTTGTCACCCTAAAAGAAAACTTTGTCTTTTTTTGTTTTGTTTTTGTTTTGTTTTTGTTTTTGTTTTTTAAATTAAAGCAAAAACATTTCAGAAGCACACTAGCATTGGCACTCTCACCTGGGTTTGCATTTGCAGAAGCTCCGATTTTTTCTATCTTCCTTCTTCCTTTATGTATGTGTATAAGTTTGCCCTTATTTTCTTCTCCATTATGTATGCCCTTGACTGTGTGTCTGTCAGAGTGTATGTGGGCAGCATAGGGAGGGTGCCCAGATGCTCACTAGCACACATCCTCACTGGGGTGAGCCCACAGGCTGCCAGCCTTACTGCTCCTGGATCTTGTTGATTTACGGACACGTTTTTGGCTTTGCTATGGCTGAAGATTTTAAGCCTATAAATGCTGTACCCTTCAATGAGGACAGAGGACCGCTGTACTTGCCAAATACGCAGTGATCCATGGGGGTGAAAACAGTTTGGAAAATTATTCCTTTTGGGGGGAAGACAGTGAAGTCCCTTATCTGCTTTCTCCCTGCTTCTCAACTCCTGCTGCACATACCACCTCTTTCGTCCTAACTCCCTGAGTGTCCTATCTTCTGCAGCTTTGTTCTCCCAGTGGATTTCTACTGCATGAGAGTTGGCATCCTGCTCTTCCTGTCTTTGGCCTCCAGCTCCTAATACAGGACTGAATTTACATACTGGCCTGTTTGATCCATTTTATAAAGCAAACCACTTTCAGGATAGGGAAGTTCTGTTTTGGTTTGTTGTTTTCATTTCAGAGCATTGGATTGAGACTTTCTTGATGTGGATCTTAAGATCTCACCTAGCTTTTCACTAGATCCAGCGAAGCCCATCTCTGGGCGATAGACTATAATCTGGATATGTGATATGATGGAGGAGGACTTCACCTTTCAGATCCTCTATTTTTTTATCCATAAAATGAGGTGACAGTGTATACCTCTGGAGTTGCTGAGGGGAGTGCAGGGAATCGCTTAGGGGAAATGGCTAGCAATGGGCTAGCCACAGAGTAAGTAGGTGCTTAGAACATGTTCTTTTCCTTCCCCTCATATAGAAAAGTCCTCCCTGGATTTATCAGTTTTGTGGTTCAGTTCTCATTCCAGACCTGTCAGTACTTCCCTTCTCCATGCTTCTCTCACCTCTCCCCACCCCACCCACTGCATGAGGTAGTGGACAAAACCTTCTCTCTTCCCTCTTAGAAAGACCTTGCTGCAGGTAGGTTCCTATGCTGGATTGAATCTGACATATTTCATTCTACCAGCTCAGTTGTGTAGGAAGTGCTCAGTTATGCCATGGATTAAATAATGAGGCACTTTGTGTGTTAACTATGTTCATGTTAAAAAAAAAAAAAAATTAGGGGCACCTGGGTGGCTCAGTCTGTTGAGTGTCCAACTCTTGAGTTCAGGCTTAGGCCATGATCCCAGGGTCTTGGGATCCGCCCCTGTATTGGGTCTTCATTGAACATGCAAACTGCTTGAGATTTTCTCTCTCTCTTCCTCTATCTCTTTGCGCCACTTTTGCTTTCCTCTCTAAAATTAAAAAAAATAAAATAAACATAAAAAATCAGGCACTTTGAATATCTCACAGTGAAAAGATATAACTGATTTTACATCATTAATAGACTGATGAATATTCAATAAGCCCCAAGGAATGATCAGAGAAATGGTTCATTCATAAGGTTGGTATTTACTAGAAATTAAATGATGTTAGGTAATTTTTGTTAATTCTCTTGGAGTAACAATGATATTGGAGTTACTTGGGGAAAATTCTTCAGTTTAAGGAGATGCTTAGTGAAATGCTTACGGATAAAGTTTCAGGATATCCGCAATTTACTCTCAAATACAGGTACATATACAAATCCAGGTAGATAGATCTGTTTGTAATATATGCAAATATTGCAAAATATAGGAACAATGTTAATCGTCATAGATCTAGTAGTAAGAATATTGGCACTCATTGTATTATTCTTTTAACTTTTCTTTGTGTTAGAAAAAATTTACAATAGGGGTGCCTGGGTGGCTCAGTCCATTAAGCATCCGTCTCTCGGTTTTGGCTAGTGTCATGATCTCCCAGTTTCGTGGGTTCAAGCCCCATGTCATGCTTTATGCTGACAGCACAGAGCCTGCTTGGGATTCTTTCTCTCCTTCTCTCTCTTCGCCCCTCCACACTGATGTTGTCTCTGTCTCTTTCAAAATAAATAAATCAACTTAAAAAAAAGAAAAAATATATACTAAAAAGTGGGGTTAAAAAGAAAACAAAGAAACTGGGAAATATAATCCATAAAGTTCCTTAAAAATATTGCCATTTGATTGTGTTTTTTATGTCAGTATACTTCTGTGTATTGTAAAAAAAAAAAAAAGGCTTCCTACTGACAGCAAATACTTCTTTTGAAGTCATGAAATACCAGTTCTTATAGAACATAATTTTTGTAAGTTGTCCTTATAACTGAGCATTTGAAAAAGTATTCATAACATATACCACTCCCAAACTATTTGGAGCCTACATAATTTGTGGAATTTTGAGTGTTTAAATGGAAACAAGTGACTGATAGTGTTGATTAATCCAGAAGAATGAAATTTTGAAACACCCCCAGAAAATGACTTTTTAAAACTTTTTCTTATGTTTATTTATTTGCATTCCCTTTTGTTTGTTTGTTTTTTGTTTTTTTTAAAGTAATTTCTGTGCCCAATGAACTCATAACCCTGAGATCAAGAATCACATGCTCTATGGACTGAGCCAGCCAGGGGCCCTTTAAAAAAAATTTAAGGAAAAACATTTATATACCTAAAATTTAGAGACAAAGGGCTATCTGAACATTTACTGTAGGGTAACGTATCATAATATATATTTGCCACATGAGCAGAAGCAGAGGGGGTCCTTGAGGAGAGCATGGAGACTTCTACCAGACAAAAGCAACTGACTCTTTAAGTTTTTTTGTTTGTAAAGTAGAATGCTAATACCTCTTGAAGAGTAAATGACGCATGCAGCACGTTCAGTAAAACACTGGATTTACCAATTCTGGAAGGAGACAAATTGGGTAAATCTGTCATTATAGATCTATCCCTCTTAAATTCTATCTGCAAATGGTGAATGATTCTTCCCTCTAGTCAGGCCTTCAGGAATCTTCTAAAATTTGTCATTTACCATTTAGCATTGATATATATGTGGGCTTTTAGATGTTTTTTCTCCCAAGATTCATGAACTACTCAATACTGATTGCCCTCAACTGTAGATAGACAAACACTAGACTAGGACATCATGGTGAAACAGGGCTTCATTCACCAAGCTCTTGCAGGCTGGCTGCTTTTCAGTGGATTCCACCCCCTGATCCATGATGGTGCTACATTTTGGGGAGAATTTTCCACACAAGAAAGTGATTTACTCCTAGTTTTTCATACAAAAACTCTTTTCTTTAATGTTTATTTATTTTTGAGAGAGAGAGAGAGAGAGAGAGAAAACAAGTGGGGGAAGGACAAAGAGAGAGGGAGACACAGAATCCAAAGCAGGCTCCAGGCTCTAAGCTGTCAGCACAGAGCCCAACACAGGGCTTGAAATCACAGACTGTGGGATAGTGACCTGAACTGATGTTTGGCGCTTAACTGACTGAGCCACCCAGGTGCCCTTTGTACAGAGAATACTTAATGCAAGATTTCTTCCATGTGTCTGATATTTCTTGGGCTTTTTAAAACATTAAAATATATGTTGATATGACTAAAGGAAATATTACCTTATTCTATTTAGCATGGTATAGTGACAAGCAATATATTATAAGTCAGAAAAGCTGCTTTGCAAACTTTTCCCATTTACTGGTTATGGGTCCTTGTGAAAAGCTCACTGAATTCTTCTTATTCTTAGTTTTTCGTATACCAAAAATCACATGAGCTTCTATTTTGTATGAAATAAGAGTGTGTATGAAAGTAGATAATAAAAAATATAGGGGCACCTGGGTGGCTCAGTCGGTTAAGCAGCCGACTTCGGCTCAGGTCATGATCTCGTGGTTCGTGAGTTCGAGCCCCGCGTCGGGCTCTGTGCTGACAGCTCAGAGCCTGGAGCCTGTTTCGGATTCTGTGTCTCCCTCTCTCTCTGACCCTCCCCCGTTCATGCTCTGTCTCTCTCTGTCTCAAAAATAAATAAACGTTAAAAAAATTAAAAAAAAATAAAAAATATATAAATTATTAATTATTATACATAATATAAATTATTAACATTAATATTACTGTTGCTGCCACTCTTCTTCAAATAATTTCATTGACTTACATATTCAGGTTATGATTCTGCTCTAGGGACTGTCATGGGGTTTTATATTTTGGTTTAACTGAAGGTGGTCAGGATTGAACCCAATGGTAAGCTTTTATTTTCTTATATTTAGTGAGGTTCTTTTCCCCCACTTTCTTGCATATCCCACAATGTACAAGAAGTGAAACAATTCTTTGTAACCCTTTTCAGGAACATATGTTTGTTTGTTTTTTTATTTCTCAAAAAAATTCAATAAATTTTATGGCTTATTTTATCTTATTATCAAAACAAATGAGGCTGTAAGCTACTTGAAAGTTTTATGTAACACATAAAAATACTTATTTTCATTCATTTGTTCTGGTGAGAAAAATGAAATTCATTTCATTCATTTCATTCATTTGTCCTGGTGAGAAAAATAATTCTGTGTCTGGACATAATGAAATTCCAAAGCCATAATAAATAGAAGTTGCAGGTATGGTCTTTACCCTTCAGGGTTTATTTTCCTGCACTTGTGAGTACTCAGATAGAAGAACTCTGGGTAATTCCCAAGAACCATCAGAAGTGATGGTAGATTTGGAAGCTATGGTCGTCCGTCGAGCCCATGCTGAACTGAGGCTTAAGTATGGTTTTAGACTCAACATGGTCCTTAGACATCACATCTCCATGAGGAACCACATGTCTCCCACAGTGGCAATTTGGGCTTTAAAATTAAGTGAGGCATTTTGTAGGAGACGAGATGCCGCCTTAGAATCACCATCAGATCTATGTCTGGTTAATTATAGACTGACTTTCTACATCCCAAATGAATGTCTGTAGCTTCTCTTGATTTTTGAAAGCCACCCATGTCAGTGTGGAATTATCAACATTTTCAGAAGGAAGATTAAAGGGGTCCTTGTTTGTACAGTATACATATTTAGCCCTTCAGGAGTAAAGTCACTATTACATTATCTTGTAACACCTCCTTATTTTAAACATTATCTTTCTTCCTTTTTATGTTTTTATAGCATGCCGGTGAAAAAACCAGTGGATCACCTTCAAAGTCAGGAGAAAAGAAAGGATCAGATGAGGTAATTTCTGCAGTACTGGGCTTTGCTTTTCTCTTGCTTTTAATTGTGAATTCTATCTTGACACAGATAATGAGGTTGCAAAGAGTTCCTACTGGAATTTTGGCAGATTTAATCTGAATTAAGATTTGATTCAAGAATGTAAGTGAAAATCATTACAAATTAATAAGAATTAAGAATTAATAAGAATTCTTTTCCTGGGAAAAAAATCTTTAGAAATTGTTTCTATTTAGAACTAGAACCCAGTTATTGAAGGTATTTTCCCTATAGGAATTGCTGAACCTTAAATGTTTTGTTGGTGAACATGGCAGATTTAGAGGAGGAAACCAAATGCTCTAGTGGAAAAGGAAATCTTTTTTTCATGAGAATACACTATGAAAGAAGAACAGTGATAGCCTAGATTAATCCGTTATTCAGGTTCATAAACAAAAGGAAAAGAGAAAGTCTATTTTATTTGGCTCAATTGTATGGAAACACTAGTAACACCAAATCTTTCCACTTTGAGATGGTTGTTTTTGAGCTTGTGAATTTCTCCTTCCACTGAATGACACACCATTATGTGGCCTTTCAACACTGGTCAACTTCTCCATGGAGAAGGGACCTGTGAATGTGCTGTCCTTCCAAAGGGCACTGGATGTGCCTCCCTTTTGCTACTTTTTACATTTTAGATCTCAATAGATATGCTCATCTTCATTTGATAGGAATTATCACTGTCATTTCCATTTGGTAAAACAGCCAAGTCCTAAATGGTACATGGAAAACCAGAAAGCATACAGTGATCATTATATTTTTTCTTTGTTATCAACATGGTTTCAAAAATTTTGCTCCTCTTCTTCCTGCAGTTTTGAAATATTTAATATGTTTCAATATATTCAATATAGGAAGAGATTGTTATGAATAGAAGCTGCTATGGATTCTGCACTAAGGTTCACTCTACTTTCTACTGTCATTTTCTTACTAATATCCTTGAAAATATAATTTAGATTATTAATGAGCAGATTTGTAATGAAGTTTGCCATGGAGGGCAACTGTTTCTTTAAAATTAAAAAATAAGAGTAAACATTTATTTAGATTTTATCCTGTTTCTTTGTTAAATTATTAAAAAAATAAATTCCCATATGAAAAACCACATTTTCTCCCTTTACTAGCATGAAAATTACTACAGCGTGTCATTAAGTTCCCTTATCTACCCTGCCTTTTAAGTATCTTCCCAGGTAAGATATCTATTAAATGATTTCCTATCTGAAAACAGTAGTGCATCTTTATTCTCCATACTAGGAAGTAATGATTTTGGATGTTATTCTCTATTAATATTAATTAAGAGTAACCTATTTACTTGAAAAGGGAAATCTTTTCTAATGTGGTCAAGTGAATAATAGACTAGGTCTTATAGGAGTATTCTCACTAAATATGTTATTACTTGAGAGCTTAAATATTACATCTTGAATGTACAGGCATTGTTGGTTTAGACAACATCTGATAGCACAGTATTAGGGTTGTTTTATATGTAACACCTTGACTATAAAGTACCTTATTCCCATATTTATAAGGGGCTTGAGAAAACTAATAAGGAGCCCTCTTAAAATGTAGCCAGGGGACAATTCGTGATTTCTGTGTTAGTAGAGGCAGACTATACTTTAAATTCGAAACCAAAAGGCTGAACTTCTATCTCAAGAAAAGGAAGAAGGGATTTTTCTTCTCTTTATCAGCAATTCAAGGAATTCTGACATTGTTCCAAAACACTTCTGAGAAATTCAGGTTTATAGCTCTTCTTGTGCTGAGCCTGGACATACTGATCTGTTGTGCTCTGTCCCCGCCAGCAAAACTGAAGAGAGGACGGAGGCTTTTCCTTGCTCCTTTGGCATAAATCACTGTAGTAATTCATATGGTCTGAGACTGAAGATTGTTTATTATCCCACCAAATTCAGTCCATATCTGTTTGATAAGGTAGACAGACCTGTGAGTTGGGATGACTTGGTAGTCAAGATATATTTCCAATAGGATATGTCTCCAGGGAATCTCTAATTCTTTATGTTACATACAGATAAGTCATTGGTGAGATATTGTGGGCCTGGAGACAATTCAAGGAAACTATCTAGTATTAGGCATTATTTTAGCCTTTGTATTCACAGTTATAACACCATGTGCGATTTGGATATGTTATCTATCCTGCCTACCATCCATGATTGGTTACCATTCTCTTTCCTTCTCAAAATTACCAGAGAAAGATTTCCTCAAACTAATCCTTTCTCCCAAATATTTTCTTACCACTGCTCTTTTGAACAAGAAGTGAAATCCAGAAGCTTAGTTTGGGTTTTGGTAATCCATTTTCAGACTAGTATATACTTCCAAAGGTTAAACAACATGTCCCTAAGCATATGCAAACATGTAGGCTAGGCTTCTACAGACAAACCCAGACCTTTGAAACAAAGTCAGTTTGAAAGTGTGCTTTCTATGCTTAGGGATACTTCTCTGCATTTGTTTTCTTTCTCCCTTTATTACTTTGCTGCATTTTATTTGGAGGTGCAAGAAAAAGGGTACATAGGAGGACTTTGGGAAGATATAACCAGGAGCAAAATGATTAGGGTTAGGTAAGAACCACTATTATATTGTCATATGTAAAAATACCTAGGGATGAATGCTCTGTGTGAATTTTAGAGCTCTTTCTCTCGTGCGATCATAAATGGTTTTTACTTGGTTGGAATTTGACCCCTACATAGCCACTAAGTTATCCTAAGAAGTTGGCAGCAATTTTAACAGAATCTTACAACCAAAATATCATTTGTCGTGTTGTGTTTCCAATACAGATGCTTGAGGCTGGACTAGAGTAAGTGTCTAGAACATATTCACTTACTTCTTTATACCAATCATTATGAATTGGCTAAGACCTCCTCAGATGTAAAGGAGTTACAAAACTAAAAGTTGCATGGATTAATTAACCAAAGGTAAAAGGACTAGAGCAGGAAAAGGAAAAATGGGAAAACTTAACATCAGCCCCTTTAAAAACACTGGAACAAAGAAGCCTTTCCAAACCTGCAGTCAAATCTATGTATAGTATTTGACTAACACATCTGGCCACACTGGGGGAGTATGATCATTTGCGCAACATATGTCAGTGAAGGCCTGAGGAATGGAATTTAAAGCATAAGATGGGCACAATCTTTTAGAGCCAATTATAAGAACCCAAATTTAATAATAGATATATTTTTGTGGGTACAAAGGGAGCTATAAACAGGATAGAAATTGTGCCTTAGAGGAAAAGATATGTGGGATTCTTTTCTCAGTATTTACCTTTCCTCCTTCTAAAATGCATAAAGTATTAAATGACTCCCAGCATTTTTTACACTTTTCCTCTTAATGAAATTAGTCTTTTTTTTAATCACAAAGAAATGTGTACTTGTGAAAAACACTGTTACGTAGTCTACCACTTATTTGTAACTATTGGTATAAAATTTTCTGTGTATTCTTAAATTAATGTGATAATGTTGCATGTTCATACTTAATATATGATTTGCTGATTTTAGCAACTTTTTAATACAGCTAAAACATAATCATTGAAGAAAATTGAGAAAATACTGAAGAGGATTTTTTTTAAGTTTATTTATTCCAAGAGAAAGAGCACATGAGCAGGGGAGGAACAGAGAGAGAGGGAGGGAGAGAGAGAACCCCAAACAGCCTCCCCACTTTGAGCATGGACCCCGATGTGGAGCTTAAACTCACAAATCATGAGGTTATGACCTGAGCCGAGATCTAGAGCAGACACTTAACTGACTAATCCACCCAGATGCTCCAAGAAAATAGTGAAGACTTTAAAGAAAAAATACCATCATCTACCATTCTAGCACCTACAGACGTGGCCACTACTTCCATCTTGGCGTATATCCCTACGTGATTTTTCCCTGTGTATATATTATGTTTAAGCAGAGATAACAACGAAAATCATTAGTAGGGCCTAGAAAAGGATAAATAATGTGCTTTGTGAGAGATCAATTTTTTCTAGTTAAAAAGAGTCGTCATTTTGTAGGTTTTAAGAAAATCATTATTCAGGTATCTTGGCATTTTATTAGGGCATTTAATCTAGTCTTTATGTAGTGCTATGTTTTTGAGGGAGAGACACCTTTAAAAACTCTTCAGGGACAGTGTTCTCACAAGCTAGTGATTTAGCTGTTGTTAGCAAATTCTGGAAGAGTAGTACAGCATATATTGTTTTAAGGGATTATCGGTCGTGACAAAAAAGTCCATGATAATTGCGGGGAGTTGACTGTGGCTGCACAAGCTCATGTCCCAGTGCCAAGAAAGAGGCAAAGTCAAAGTGCCCCGAGCTCAATCCTACCTGGCTCAGTGGGAGAGCCATACTCCAGCAGCCAGCCCAGAATCCAACTGCGTGGCTGATTTGGCAGGCTAAAAACTCTCTAAGGGAAGCTCCAGAAATTCTTTTGGACTGCAGTTTCCTCATTTTCGTTTTTAGTTCTAAATTTCAATTCATGTCTTCATTGACTGGAATATTTTTAAACATAATTTTTTCAGGGAGGGAGCACGAATGGTGATTTTCTGAACATGCTTTTGTGCTGGCTTCACACAAGAAATAAATACAAAATTGTACAACATCCTTGGTGAGCAATTCTGTTCCCTCAAAATTCTATACATGTTGCTCCAAAATTGTCTGGCTTTCTGTGCTGTAGAGATGTGTGGGGAAGCCTAATTTTAATTTATTTTTAGAAATTCTGTTTTTCCTGTCTTAGTGCATATACAATTTTGTTGTTGTCCTTACAATTTAAAAAAATTTGCCAGGAGGTATGTATTTATCTGTTTCTCTTTATTAATTTTTTTCCTGAGAATGTCTTATTTAATTATTGCTTTTATCTTGGTTTAGCCCTCATGGCAATAAAAATCATTATCTTATTGATTTCTAACTATGGGATGGGACAGGATGCAAAATCTTTTGTCTATTACATATTGCAGAGCCTTTCCCATTAAAAAGGAAGAAAGTTTGGTAGTTAATTAAGCTTAGTAGCTGTTTTGTTTAAAAAATAACACCATGCTATATGTAGCACCCAGAACATATGCCAATAGCTATAAAGTAGAGACCTTAGGCATCATCATTCAATGAATTGTTTTATCAGAAGCTAAGGATACACTTTTAATAAATAATATGAAAATAACGTGCTTTTAAATCAAGCATCTGTGATATACAAATTGTTATGTCATTGGATAGGGAAAGGCTAGTAAAAAACAGTAAGTACTTTGCCTTTATAAGTGAGCACATAAATGTATCAACATTGTATCATATAGTGATAGTATGCCTTTCATTATAGTGCTTTGAATTTATGAGCCTAATTATCGAAGACCTTAGATCTCACCAAAATTGTCTCTGAAAAGTTGTACCTTATGGCGTATGAAATTGCAATCAAATGTTCACAAAATATCAAAGGAATTGAATAGAAGGTAAATTTACTGGCTTCAGAGTAAATCATAAGTCCTGGAAACCTGATGGACAATTGATTAAATATTATTCCTGAAATAATACTATTTTAAATTATATATTTGTTCTCATTCTTCTCTTTAGATTTTATTAGCTTCTCAAAGATAATGGCATGACTGATTGAAAAGGGACAATAACCTGAAATCATGCTCATAGCAAAATAACCAGTTTCATCTGAGGGCTGCAAATGTATGATTCTTGTCATAAAGTCAGCAACATTTTATCATACAAAAATGTGCATCATAGCTTATTTTTATTTTTAATCTTATATATTATATTTTATAATATATATATTATATATAATATATATTATATATTATATATAATATATATTATATATTATATTTTATATATTTTATTATTTTATATTTTATTTTATATTTATTTTATTATTTTAAAAACAATTCATTTGTGAAAGCAAAACCTAAAGGAAAGTTGATGTCATCAAGTCTTTTATGTTTCAGTCAGCATTATTACAGAATGCTTAGTAAATGTATAGAGCAGTGTGTTAGTATCATAAAAAATTTTTAAAAACTCTATTCCTAATTTTTGTTTTGTTTTTACCAATTACTTCACGTGACTCTTATGTCACTGGTCTTCTGAGTACATTTTGAGTTACACTGAAATAATTCTTTTTTTTTTTTTAATTATTATTATTTTTTTTTTTTTAAGAGAGAGAGAGAGATAGAGTATAAGCAGGGGAGGGGCAGAGGGAGAAAGAGAGAGAGAGAATCCCAAGCAGGCTCCGCACCTAGTGTGGAGCCCACCACAGGGCTCAGTCTCACTCCTGTGAGATCATAATCTGACCAAAATCAAGAGTTAGGAGCTTAACCAACTGAGCCACCCAGGTGCCCCAAGATAATTCTTACAGAGTGCATAGCACAGTGCTTGGCACACATAAGCATTTGTTTCTTGGTTTTTGTTCTCTTTCTCTCTTTCTTCTTTCCTTCCTCCCTTCCTTCCTTCCTTCCTTCCTTCCTTCCTTCCTTCCTTCCTTCCTTCCTTCCTCCCTTCCTCCCTCCCTCCCTCCCTCCCTCTCTTTCTTTCTTTCTTTCTTTCTTTCTTTCTTTGTACATAATCTTTCCACCCTGGCCCCTGTACCTACTGTTCTCTGTCATGTTCTGGCTATAGTGTGACTGAAGCACATTAAGAGTGCTGAAGTTTCCAAGAGTCATTGAATCACGTGGGTGCCTTTGGTTGGAGCAAGTACTAACCGTGTTTTTCTCTAATTTTTGTAGGACCTTGTCTAGGGAGCTATTCCTTCCTTCTTTTCCTCTTTGTTTAATGATTTCTTTAGATTACATATTAGTTCAGTCTTCTTCATCATAAACTGTTTCAAAATATATCCTTGGAAATTGCTCAAGCTCCCATTTTATCTTCCTTTCTAACCCTCAGTGCCAAAATTCTTGTTTGAAATCATTGAAGAAAAGAGTGTCCAGAGAAAGAGGAGAGAAACCAAAAGCAGATGTTGATAAATGCCTGTGTCTGTGTGTGTGTGGGGGGGGGGGGCGGTGGGTAAGAAGGAGAAATCAGTGAACAGGTCAAAGAAAAAGCAATTAATAGGTAGGGGGACCTGGGTGTTGCAGTGTCATTAATGGGGAGACTGGAAAAAGGGTCTAGACTGGTAATTGCAGAATTATGGGGGCTGTGGAAAGACCCTGGATTGGAGATGGGGATATTGTTGGTGCTCTTTGGAGCTGTCTCTTTTATGCTTGGGAGGGTGCTGAGTAAGTGGAGATTCTGCACTGATGACTCTTCAATGTACATGGATTTATGTAATGAACATCAGTAAAGCAAAAAAAGTTGAAATCAGTGTTCACTTATACCAAAAGAGTTAAGTGTGGCCTAGATGCCTCACATGTTACAGATTTCTTGGATTGTTTGCCAGTTGTTTATAGGTAAATAGATTCACTTGTTAATTGAGTAGTATCAAGTAACAAAGACAATATTTGGAAAGAACTCAGGAGGGAATTCTAAACATATGTTTATCTTAATCATTAGGACATCAGGCTTTTTGGTTGGTTATTTACATTAAGGTTAGCATCCCTGGATTTTTTCTTTTGTAAATCAAGTCAGTCCATTCCTACATAGTCTAACTGGAGCTCAAGAGCAGAATTTTTGGACTTAAGTACATTCCAGAGATATAGCACTCTGAAATCTGCAGATGCAACTTTGAAGAAAAAACATTTCTTTTATAGGAAATTGATCAAGTACTTTTATATTCACATTCCAATTTTGGTTTCACTTAGTACTTGGGTTAACCATTGCTTCATTGAATGTAATTTTGTGACTGGCTTTTTTTGTGCTTTCTTAAAAGATGGGTAGACTCTGGAAAATCTGAAACCAAGCATCTATTCCACTGAATAATGAAAGCTAAATAGGAAGCTGAATGACTAATGGATTTTAAAATAGTGCATTTAGAAGATAATGAAGGTTCTTAGGACCAGCTATAGGGACAAGAGTTTGCAGAGATACATGTTAGGTGTGGTGGTATCGGCCTGAATGCTAAAAACATAGTTCAGGGGACACCCAGTGGTTAAAAGGAGGAAATTCTTTGCTATGGTAATGTTCAAAAAGTGATGGAATAAAATATTTCTAGCTTTAGCAATGATGATACATTGTTGATTTTGTCTTTCTAAATTAGCATATGTTAGGGGTGTCTGTGTGTGTATTTTAAGAAGGAGGTTTGATTTTGACTTCTTATATAAATTTTCTTCAAATATTTGAAAACTTCAAAATTATGAAATTGTAAATCCATACGATTAAACTCTTCCTTTAACAAAAACATAAATGGTGTTTTAAAATGGAAAATAACCGAGAGCCTTGAATAAGAAAAACAATTCATCCTTTTTTATCTAGAAATTCTCAGTCTGAGAATTTGTTTCAAGTGCATTATCAGAGGTACATGATGGCACAAGGATCTTCATCACTGTATTTATAATAATGACAAACTGGGAGAGAAACAAACATACAGCAGTAATGAATTGGTGAAGTTACCACACAGATGTAGTAACTGAGGTATCTTGAACACCATGTTTCAAAGAACGTTTAGTGGAGAAAAGTGTTTATGTTAGGTTAAAAAAAAAAAACGATGAAGGAATTACAATTTCACTTATATACTGTATTTATAACATTGTGAATATTTTTTTGTTTACACAAGAATAGAAAAATAACTGAAAGTAGCTGTCTTGATTGACAGGAATTTGAGTAATTTACATTTCTTTTTTCTACTTTTTATTCTAAATGTATTTTTTTAATCAGAAGGAAAAGAATAAAGATCATCAGGTTATAAAAGAATAATGAAAGTGTTTTTAACAGTGATTGGAACTAAATCTGTGCATATGTCTGCTTACACATTAAAGAGAGAAGTATTTTAGATGTGAGCCTTTTTTCTTTGGAACCCCTTAGAGATCCAGCAGCTGCTACTCCTCTGTGTGTGTGTGTGTTTATGTACAGGGACAAGCAAATGTGCATGTTTGACTAGAAGTGTGTCTCTTACATATGGACAGAGAATTAGGTAGCTTAAAGGGCAAGGATTCATAATTATTTTCAGTTCATAGTCCCTATGGAATCTGATGAAAACTGATCTTTTCCTCTGAAAAGTACATACATATGTGTGTTCAAAACATACTCCCAAAATGTGACATACAATTTAAGGACATTTAGAGGCACACGCCATCCCCAGCCCTGAAGGGGCAATCTTGTTGAGTAGATATATTTAGGAGGTACCATCCAATAATAATTCCCAGTTAGCTTGTTGTCTGTAATTCACCATTAGCAACTTACTTAACCTTTGAGTTAAACATTGCTTTCTCCTGGATCCTCTTTTAAATTCTGAGTATTCCTAGGAGAGATAATATATCAATTATTAACACCTTAGTGAGAAGTATTTTGACAAGAGAAGATTGGTAAGGGTAGTTGAGAACTAGAGAGCATTTGATAATAATAGCTAACACAAATATAGGCATTGTACACACCCACATACATGCACCCCTCTTATAATAATCTCATTCTCCTGGTGAGGAAATTGAGGGAAAGCTTGATTAAATAACTTGTCCAAGGTTATACAGGTATTTGGTAGTGAAGTCCAGAATTGACTCAGTTTACAGAGTCAGGGCTTTTAACTACTATCTTGATAATATTCATAAAATTACCTATTTTAAGAATTCTGTCTATTTGGGGCACCTGGATGGCTCAGTCATTTAAGCACCCAACTTTGGCTCAGGTCATGATCTCACCATTTGTGAGCTGGAGCCCCACATCGGGCTCTGAGCTCACAGCTCGGAGCCTGGAGCCTGCTTCAGATTCTGTGTCTCCCTTTCTCTCTGTCCCTCCCCCGTACACGCTCTGTCTCTCAAAACTTAATAAAAAGTTTTAAAAAAATAAAAAGAAGAATTCTATCTAAGGCTAACACCATAGACTTTCTTACTACTGTTGTCAATTTTTGTAAATCTTTCCTTCTTTCCTCCTTGTGTTGTACCCTCTTTTCATTCAAGAAGTTTATAAAGTAAGATTAAGTCATTCCACAGGAATAAAAGGCACAGCATAGGGAATATAGCCAATGATATTGTAATAGCGTGTATGACAGATGGTAGTTGCACTTGTGATGAGCACAACATAACGGAGTTGTTGAATCACTATGTTGCACACGTGAAACTAATGTAACGTTGTGTGTCAACTATACTTTACTAAAAAAATAAATTAAAAAAGGAAGATTAAATCATTCCTATTTCCTTGAGCCTGAAATGAAGAAAGTGCATTCTCTCTCCATGGGGTCAGAAATGCAACATGGAGGAAAGCTGGGTCACAGCAGACAGAGTCAGGAAAAGGCTAGCATTGGGGCTGCTTAGCAAGACAACCACCCAGGACTAGAAAGACTTGAGTTGGCTTGGTGATGATGAATAGGTACTGAGTGGTTAGAAAATAAACACACTCAATGAAGTGCAGCTACCATAGTCTGTGTTATTAAGACCATTGTGCATGAGGCATTTCCCTCAGTAAGTGAATTTCTATGCAATGAGTTAATGGTAAGATTTATTCATTATGACTTATTTATCACTGTTTCCCAGGGGCTAATATATCCTATGTATTACATTGCATTTGTGGTAGCATACATTTATACTTCTTTTGGTAATAAAGGCAACTTGTATTTATTTGTAGACTATTTACAACCATGGTATAAAGGATCATTTGTAGATAAGAGTCAAGCTTTATAATTGGTACTGTTGGGGGATAGGCCTACCCTTTTGAAAGACAATTATTTTCTAGATACTATTTTCTGATAAAGCATGTGTTTTTGGGGCGCCTGGGTGGCTCAGTCGGTTGAGCGTCCGACTTCGGCTCAGGTCATGATCTCACGGTCTATGAGTTTGAACCCCACGTCCGGCTCTGTGCTGACAGCTCAGAGCCTGGAGCCTGCTTTGGATTCTGTGTCCCCCCTCTCTCTCTGCCCCTCCCCCACTCATGCTCTGCCTCTCTCTGTCTCAGAAATAAACGTTAAAAAAAAAAGCATGTGTTTTCATGTGGAAACACAATATTTCTTGTCATTTTATAGGGTAACTATTGAGTAATGGAACTGATTTGTTAACAAATATGTCAAAACATATATTTTAATGAGAGTTTTTATCCTGAAAACTACTACATTTCATAAAGTCTTAAGAAACCATTGATCTAAAAATGCACTGATTGAAAAATGCTAAGAAAAACTATAAATTAATCTCTGACCATAGAGTTTCTGTACTTATTTTTTTTATGAAGTATAATTAATATACAGTGTCTTATGTTTCAGGTGTACAATATGATTCAATAATTTTATACATTATTCATTGATCGTCACAATAAGTGTACTCTTAATCCCTTTATCTATGTCACCCATGCCCCCACCCACCTCCCCTCTTATACTATTTTTAAGAAGCATCTGGGGGCACCTGGGTGGCTCAGTTGGTTACGTATCTGACTTCAGCTCAGGTCATGATCTCACGTATCATGAGTTTGAGCCCCGCATTGGGCTCTGTGCTGACAGCTAGGAGCCTGAAGCCTGCTTCAGATTCGTGCCTCCCTCTCTCTCTGCCCCTCCCCTGCTCATGGTCTGTCTCTCTCTCTCTCTCTCTCTTAAAAATAAATGAACATTAAAAAAAAATATTTAAAAAAAGAAGCATCTGTATGTAAGAGGTATGGAAAAGGAAAGAAAATGGTGACTTCCTATCAATAAAATGAAATCCAGTGGTAACCTGAAAATTTATATAGTTAAGCTACTTCCCATTGTTCAAATAATATTGATATTAATTCTACTTTTACATTCAGAACACAAAAGCATTTCATCTTTCTATCAATATTTTTTTTTCACTAAAATCATTTGTTAATCCAGTTCAGTAGCTTTCTCATATTTACCATATATGAATCTGATTAGTTTTTGGTAGGTTCAAAAACTTAAATCTCCTTTGAGAGCATAAATTTGTTTTGCATCCAAGGATAATCAAATAATGTGTTGCAGTTTCTGAAAAAAGTTCAACAAAGAGTTTCACAAATATCTTGAGAAATTATTTGAGCATGCCAGCAGCCACATTGAACCTTTGAGGATTTCAATACTCGTTTAATGCAAAAGTTCTTGTATATCTGTGTGCTCAAAAATTTTGTGACCTATAATGTCTGACTCTTAAAGGCTGTACTCTTAAGGGCTCCCCAAAGAATATTTGCTATTAGTTTGGTAGAAAGGTAGGCTATCTCCATTTTCTTGCTCTTTGGATGGAGAAGAGAATCACTGGTTTTGTGGCTGCAGGAACTCTAACCAACTCCCTGGAAGAGAAAGACATCATGTCAGCTGGGACAGAACTCTTGCCCCACACGTAGATTTTGTCATCACTGAAGTGTTTGAGGGATGGGCATCTAAAAACCAACTTGCCCCTTTGTTCATACCCTATTTATTCATCATTCTTACTTGGATTTGTTAAGCTTCATGGATTGGTGGGTTCATCACATTTGTAAATGATTTGGTCATTATCTCTTCATATATTTTGGTTTGTCTCCATCTCTCTTCTCTTCTTTGGAGGCTGCAGTTATACACATATTAGCTGCTTGAAGTTGTCCCACAGCTCACTGATCCTCTCTTCCCTAGCCTCTAGTCTTTACTCACTGTTTCGTTTTGGGTAGTTTCTATTGCTATGTGTCCATGTTCACTAGTTGTTTCTTTTGTGATATCTCATCAGTTCTTAATCCCGGTATATTTTTCATTTCAGACATTGTATTTTATATCTTCAGAAGTTTGATTTGGGTGGCTTTTAAGAAAATACTTTTCATGTCTCTCCTTAACTTACTTTTAAAAAGCTTTTTATTTTGAAATAGATTCTCAGGAAGTTGTGAAGATAGTATGAGAGGTCCCCTGTACCCTTCATACAGTTTTCCCACTGGTTACATCTTACGTAATTATAGTATAATATCAAAAGTAGGAAATTGACATTGGAACATGTGTATGTAAGTTCTATACCACTTTATTGCATGTATGGATTTGGGTAGCCAGCACTGCAATCAAGATACTATGCTTTTTGAACATTATATTTTCCTACCCATGGAAAATAAAGTTGTATTTTTCTGCTTCTATGCATGCCGTGTAATTTTTTATCAGATGCCAAATAGATGTGAATTTCATCCTGTTGGGTGCTTGTTTGTTGAGCTGTGTTCTGGGACACAGTTCAGTTACCTGGAAATAACTTAAGGTTTGCTTTTAAGCTGTTTGGCTGGCCCAGAGCAGCCTTTAGAAGAGGACAAATTTATCCTTCTGCAGACTCTGCCAATGATTCTGACTGCTGGGGACATACTCTATTCCTGGTCTGTGCGAGCCCTAGGGATTATACCTCTGCTCCTTCTGTGTGTTCTTTACCCAGACTTCAGGTTTCCACATGGCATGCACGTGCATGCAGATCTCTGGGGCTCTCTCTTGCAGCTCTCTTTCTGGTGCTCTCCCTGTGAACCTCTTGAGCCCCCTTGGTCTGTGGAGCTCCCAGTTCTATCTCCTGAATCCATAGAGACTGATGGTTTCTGCCTAGGTTCCTTTTCCACGTTCCACATTCCACGTTCCACGTTCAGGCAGCCTGGGAACTCTCCAGACAGAAAGCTGGAACAGCCCTAGGGCTCACCTCTCATGTTTCCCATACAGGGAACATCACGCTGCCTGGTGTCCAGAGTCTGAGGACCACTGTTTCATTTAATTCTCTGGCAGTTTTTGAGTTGTTCAAAGTAGGAACACTCCTCACCTTGGAATCTAAATTTCCTTACATTTTTTGATCTAAATTTCCTTATGTACAAACTTCATAAATATAAAAGGGAGACAAACTTATACTTGAAAGGAGATGTGGCCCAACTTACAAACTGAAATTCCTTCATTTACTGGAAAGGTGTGTTTGTTTTGTTTTTGTTTGTTTTGTTTTTAAGAAGGAGGCTTTTTAGTATTAGCCCCGTTAAGTAGTCCTGGGCTCCTCTTAGCCAGCATTTACTGAGTAATCTTGGTATGCCTGCCTGGGGGCTAGATGCATCACATTTATACTTCCATGTAATCCCCAGAGCTCACCCAGGCCTGGGAATACAATGTGTTCCCACCAGTCAGTCACTGGGTAGAGCTCTCAGAAGGGTGTCATCTCTGTTTGGAAAAAAAGAAAAATTAGTCCTACTTTGAAGGCTGCTTTTGTCCAACCTAACAAAGCTTAAAAGCAAACCTGAAAAGGATCAAAGTGTTTCCAAATAACTTAATCGTGTCCATTATTAGAATCATGGCTAGACCTAAGAAAAAACCACTTTTTTTATCCAATGAAAAAAAATGTTTTTTTTCTGATTGTATAAGTAATAAAAGCTGACAGAAAATTCGCAGCAGCCACTGAGTTAAAACCAGGTCCAGTGGTATTGCCTTGAGGAGATCAGCCTATTCCACCGCGACTTGATCAAGAACTTTGAGTCTCTCTAGAGCAGGGATTTGTAACCTGTGGGCCACTCCTCAGACCATTCTTCATCTCCTTTGATCCTCACAATCTCCATCTTAGATATGGGTATGGTTATTCTTTTTTTCATATGAGAAAAATAGTGCTTAGAAATGTTCACGAATTTGTCCACAGTCTCAACGGGCATTTGGTGGAGCCAGGATTCTTGCCATACATATCAAAAGATAGAGCCTTTATTCTAGGGAACGTGGCACCTTTCTTTGTGGTCACTAAAGTCTCAGGGCAACATGAGGCTTCACTCAGGGCCTTTCCTGAGATTTTAGGAGATTGTGACATAACAGCTCTTTGCTTGGCTCTTAGAACTTCATTGTTACTTTGAAAACAGTTTTTAAGACTTGAGTTCTGATTCATTCAATAAATTTTTTTATTGGGAATTACCACAGACGTACCAAAAAAAGGTGTGTAATTCATTCTTTTCATACCTTTCTGCAGCTGCAGATAGAATTGCTCTCATCTGTGTATTCTTCACTGAACTTCTCTGCTCAAGCATGGGATGCCTCTTTTATGGGTTTCATGGCTGGCTGGCAGACTTTTGGAGGTAGGAGAGGCTGCTTAAAGTCGGTGTGGATTCATAGTCCATGGAAACAGGGCCTCATGACTGCGTTCATGACTGCAGGAGAGATCACACACTTTTCTCTGTTAATTCCCCAGACTTGGTGTCCTGGAGTTTGAGTCTAGTGGAGGAAAATAAGGCACGGAGTATCGTACTTCTGTCCCTGTTGATCATTAGGACTGAGGGCCTGGCATGCTCGACTGCAAGGGGCCAGTGACTCAGCCAGGCCTGTGACCTGACGTTAGGGATGCGGGGCAGTCTCTTCCTGCCAGTTTCCTTTCTATAAAACTTAAGTTAAACAAAGAAGTGCTCATAATTATTACAACGGGTGTGATTGGTTGGCAAGGAGAAATCTGCCTGATGGCTTTTAGTCTATGGGTTTATAGAAATGAAAAAAAAAATTAACTCAAAATCTGAATTACTATAGTATTGGCATCCTCATTTAATGTCTTAATCTTTTAAAGACTAGAGCATTTCTGTATGTTAGGACAAATGCAGAGTCATAGCCAAGAGAGCTTGTTTAGAGAGTTTCTGCTTTCCGTGAGTGGATGGATTCTGTTCTGTGTGAGGGTAGATCCTGCCCTATCACCAGTTAGTGAATATGCAGACCTAACCAGGTGGGAGAGGTGTTCAGGCCAGAGTGTGATTTCTAAGGACCAGTGCTGATGGTAAGGTAATGAGAAAGTGAGGGTAAAGAAGATACCTGCAAAACTAAGCACAAGGTGAGGTGAAGCCAGAGAACTTTGAGAACTTTTCAGCTGGAGATAAGGGAGGACTCAGGAGGGCTAGATGGTTACCAGAGAAGATCAGGAAGCAGGCTGAAGCTGGAAGAAACCGATGATCTCAAACATACCTGACTCTAGGGTCATCCTAAATCTCTATCACTTCAGTTTAAGTATCTTCATCCAACATCCTATTTCATCTCATACCAAATATGCCTGTGCCTGCCATTCTTCATTTGCTCTAACTTCTTTCAGTTTCTCCAACTTGCCAAGCCCATTCCTATCTTAGGGCCTTTGCACATGCTACTCTGTCTACCTAGAATGCCTCCTCTCCCACATCCCTTATTTCCATGATTGGGTTATTTGTAGTCAGACCTCAATCAAATGTCATTTCTTTGTGTATCCCATCTGGAACAATTCTCAGCCAGTCATTTGCTGTTACGTTACCCTATTTTACTGTGTTTACAGCAGGCATCACTCACTGAAATCATTTTGTTTTTTGTTGACTTATTTAGAGTCTGATTGCTCCTACTGGAATGTAAGCACTATGAGAGCAGGAGTTTTTTTTTCTGCTTAATTGGTCATTACATCCCCACTGCTTAGAATAGGACCAGGCTCATAGCCAGGGTTCAGTAAATGCCTGTCCAATGAGTGAATGAATGAAGGATGCATGAAGTCAGACACAATTGAACAAAGACTGCCAAGACTTATATACAGCCCAAAACATCTGTAATTAAATGTTGGTTACTAACCTGAGAATGAGGAGTCTGATCTGGTTTATGTGTACATTTCTAAGCTTTTTTATTGTGTTTTAAGAAACTAATATAAGGGCTTAATAAATATTAGATTTAGTCCTTTGAAGATTAGGTTATATAGGGTCAGAAGGTAAGGCAAGCTTTGGAGTGACAGGTCCTACCCACAGGAAAGCCAAGAGATCCTCATTTGAGTTAAAAGTTATTGAATTTAAGAAATGAAAATAAAAAGTAAATCTTGAGTTCATATGAAGGGAAAACAAAAATCAGCAAATATATCAAGTTTAAATAGTTATTTTTTTTAACTTAATAGTTTTATAACTCAGCCAAAAACCAAGTTTTTTTTTAATTCTCTTGGGCAAATTCTCGCTGACGCATTAAAGTGGAATTCATTTACAGATGAGGCAGGGTCTGGCATGCATGGATGGGGGCTTTGACTTAGTGGATAGGAGCTGTTGCTAGGGCAGGATTAGAACATGACCTTCCTTGATTATAGTTGAGACCAAAAGCTAATAGCTGGAGTGCGGGGCAGCTATGGCCCACAGGACAGTGGCCTGATCTTTCTGGGCTTCAGTCTCCTCACTGGGAAGTGAGGAGGTTGAAATGAGTAATGGGATTAAAACCAATACCCCATTGCTGTATTCTTGTCTTTATTTCTTAGGTCTGGTACCTTACACTGAATCCATGAATACACTATGACCATCAGAAGCTATTTGTTAATACACTTTATATTTTGAAGGGACTTGCAACCTGGATAAAATTGAGGCCATCCCCTCTTTTCACCATCTCCCATACCACACTCACAACACTAGCTCTTTAGCAGCCTCTTTTATTTCTGTCATGTTTATCTAAGATTCTTTTCTTCCCTTGGCCAATGTTACTGCATGTGTGCTTGGGAGAGACTATTTAGTCCGCAGGCCATGCCTGGGAGCCTGGGACTCCTGCAAATGCCTGTGAGGCCCCTGAGATACCATTTCATGAACACAAGTCCACCCTGTTGCCTCAGTGACTTTCCTGAAGTGCTTGAGTGTGGTCAGCCAGTGGATTCAGAAACATGATACTTTGAGGACAACAAGCTAGGTTTTGACTTTTCTGCTTCCTAAGGTAATATTTAACCTGCAGGAAGAAGCGGCTTCAGCTCAAGAGTCCGTGACAGGCATTTAAAAAAAAAAAAGTAAGCAGTATGACTCTTGCTAAATGTTAACAAGTTAAACCACATTGCTTTCAATTATGTATGTATGTATTTACTTATTTATTTTGAGAGAGAGGGAGAGAGAGCAGGGGAAGGGCAGAGAGAGAGGGAGAGAGAATCCCAAGCAGGCTTCATGCTGCCAGCACAGAGCCTGATGTGGGGCTTGAACTCACCAACCATGAGACCATGACCTGAAGCAAAATCAAGAGTTGGATGTTTAACCAACTGAGCCACCCAAGCTCCCCTCAATTGTATGTTTTTAAAATTTTTACCATATAGACATACAACTTTTTAATATATTATGTATCAGCATTATTGCCCTTCCTATATTCAATGCTCATAGTACATTATTCACATCTTATAGATGTTGGAGGATAATCGATTTGACATTATAAAACTGGATAGTTCACAAGCTTGCCTCTTTGAAATATGGATATTCGTAAGAGATATATCAAGGCCTTGTTGAGAAAGAAGCTGTGTATTTTACCTTTCCTTTTTTCTCCCTCCATTTAATGTTCTTTTTCAGTTAAAATAGTATAGTTTTGTAAGAAAATACAAAAAAGCACAAAGAAGAATATTTTAAAAAATTGCTCTTAACTGCACCATCAGAAAATAACCTCATATGAACTTCAGTGATCATACTGTACATACTATTTTATAAGCTGACTTTTCTTTATAAAAAATATGAATAACGTTTTCATTTAATGAAATGTTCTTCTAAACATGATTTTTAATAACTGCATGATATTTCATCCTGTAGCTGTCTATAACAGACTTCTATTGTGGGAGGCAGTACAGATAGGTAAGAGAACAGGGTGTGAAGCAGACGTCCTATTTCTGACTAGCTGTGACCATCGCTGAGTTATGGTTCATCCCATTCCTCAGTCTCCTTACCCACAAAATGAGGATAAAAATAGGACCAGCATTATACCGTTTCCTGTGAAAATTAAGTAGGTTATGACACATGGTACTTAAAACACTTAGAGCACTTACAGTAATGCTCTAAATAGATACTCTTACTGAAGTATTATTACTCTATTTTTATCTATAATTCTATTATTCTAATGGAATAATTGCCTGGCACATGGTAAGTACTCAATAAATATTCATTATTATTACCTATATTGCTTTCAGCTTTTTGATCTAATAATACTGTGAATATCTTTGAAGAAAAAAAGGCTTTTGCTTTCTCTTCTTACTTCCCTAAGATAAACTTTTATTTTTTTTTTTTAAATTTTTTTTTTCAACATTTATTTATTTTTGCGACAGAGAGAGGCAGAGCATGAACGGGGGAGGGGCAGAGAGAGAGGGAGACACAGAATCGGAAACAGGCTCCAGGCTCTGAGCCATCAGCCCAGAGCCCGACGCAGGGCTCGAACTCCCGGTCCGCGAGATCGTGACCTGGCTGAAGTCGGACGCTTAACCGACTGCGCCACCCAGGCGCCCCATGAGATAAACTTTTAGAAGTAGAATTCTGTCTTTGCGACTTATTGCTAAATCACCCTCTGTAGAGGTTGTGCTAGCATGCACTGTCTATAGTGCTGTAAGAGAGAAAGCCACCCACTCCACAGCGAGTGAAGTTGTTTCCAGAAGTGCTTCATGGTGGAAATGGCAACTTCCCATGAGGATCTTTGTAGTTCTCCAGAATCATTCACTATTGAATAATTGGGATTTATTCAGCTTCCTCTTCCTTTTCAGTGTTTATATAGTCTTCAGACAAAGATGAACAATTTAAAAACATTAAAGTTTAAAAACATTAATTTTTGTGTGCTTAGTATATTAGTCTGAAGTTTGCTTAAGAAAATATTTGTATTGATATGAAAATTTAACTTGTCTACATTGTTAGGATGGTTTACCCCAGTGAAACTAAAATATATACTTTCTTATTTTTAAGAAAAAAGCAACAAGCCTTGGGAGCAGTCAGCCTTCCAGAACCCATGCTGGTGGAACAGCCCCGGCCACCAAGGTCAGTCATTTCCTGAGCATGAAAAGACTCCTGCTCTACAACAGGTCTATCATTAGTGGGTGGAGTCTGTAGAGAAGGCAAATAGTACTTGTATATCATGGTAAGTTTTGAACAAAGTATCCTTTCTATGCTGGGGGTGGGGAGGAGAATGTAATTTCTTAGTAATGGTTTGAACAATTTAAAACCTAGTAAAATCATTGATTCTACAATTTTTCTTGGCATATAATAAGTGTTCAGTAAATATTCTTATCATAATATCTATAGATAATATTGGACTTTTACACATAATGTAAGTATAAATACAGCACTTTCACTTCTTCAGAAAATAATTCAGATTGTCTTGATGAGCATTAGCCACACTAGGCTCTCTGCTAAATGCTCTGTGTAAATACCTCATGTATTCTTTTATTAATGTTGTAATTATTATTCCTTTATACCTGAGGGAGTCAGGGCCCAGAGAGGTTAAGCATCCTTGATAAGATTGCAAAGCCAGTAGGATAGAACAAGGGTTCAAACCCAGGCTTCCTGTTCAGACAAGGTCCTCGACACCACTGGACGTCAGAAGCTCTAATGGAGCATTCTTTGGTAATATAGCACTTGAGAGCTTTGCAACTTATAAAAATCACTGAAACAACACATTTCAAGACAAAAAACTACAATTTTAGTTAGTAGTTTTCAACATTTAAATAGTTTTGTTCAGCCCATTTCAACTTGTGATCTTCCAGTATGTCTGAGATCATCAAAAACATTATTTCAGGGCTATCTATACAACTACTTATTTTTTTAAAAAATTATTTTGAATGTTTATTTTTGAGAGACAGAGAGGGGACACAGAATCAGAAGTAGGCTCCAGGCTCTGAACTGTCAGCACAGAGCCCGATGGCAGGGCTTGAACCCACAAACTGCGAGATCATGACCTAGGCTGAAGTTGGACGCTTAACCAACTGAGCCACCCAGCCGCCACTATTTATTTATTTTTAAATGTTTATATATTTATTTTGAGAGGGAGGGGCAGTGGGAGAGGGAGAGGGAGAAACCCAAGCAGGCTCCATGCTCAGGATGGAGCCTCACACAGGGCTCCATCCCACGACCATGGGATCATGACCTAAAGCCTAAATCAAAAGTCAGACACTCAACCTCCTGAGCCACCCAGGTGCCCCTACACAACTATTTTAAATAAGCATTTTTCCTTTAAAACTAGTCTCTTTTCTATGGAGGTCTGCATACTTTCTCATATAGGTTACTTGGCTTGGTTAAGAGTTAATGTTTTAAATGCTTTTTGGAGCCCCAGCTGCTCTCCAGGCCCTTAAAAGGTGCCCAAAACAAAATCCAGCTGAGAAATGAGAAGAAGCTGGCCACAGAGTTGAACAGATTCAGGAGCACAGCCTCAGTGCTAACTATGGGTAAGAGGACTTCTGCACAGCAAAACAAACCCAAGTTGCCTCTTTGCCACTTACTCTTAGCAAGTTTACCTATCTCCAGTGAGCTTCAGTTTCTTCATGTATAAAATGGGGATAGGACTTCTTTGGACAGATCTGCCAAGAGGCTTCAATGTAATAAAATATTTAAAACACATAGCCCTCAGCCTGGCATTTCGTAGGTACTGGGGAAAATGTATGTCAGCTGTGACTACTCCTGTTAGCCTCACACTCTTGTTTGAATGTCTAAAACTAAAAAAGATGTGCCACTGGCACCTGGGAAGCTGGGTACGTTAAGCGTCTGACTCTCGATTTTGGCTCAAGTCACCTTGTTTGGCTGCGAGTTGTGAGTGTGCAGATTGTCCCTCTCTCTCTGTTTGGGATTCTCTCTCCCTCGGTCTCTGCCCCTCCCCTGCTTGCTCTCACTCTCTCTCTCAAAATAAACAAACACTTAAATATATATATATATTAAAATATATATATATATATTAAAAAAAATATATATATATAAAGATATTTATATATATATAAAGATTTGCCATATATGTCCTGTCTTTTATAGAATTGCAACCTTTATTTAACTTCTGCTTAAATTATGCCTCCACACATGAGAAGCCTCGGTAGAAAACCCCACCCCTATGAGATTTGGTGGATCAAGTGGAGATGGTTTCTAAAATTTGGGATTATCTAAACTCTTGGTGGGGAGGTGTTTAGTAGACTGTGGAAATGCACACCTAGTCACTCATTCAGAATTCTGTAAAGAATTTTGGCATCTTCCCCAAACCCTGCTGTGTCTCCGAAAGTTGAGGGAGGGAGTGTAGCTGGGAGGTGGAGGCATTTTAGCCACATATTTAGTGTTTATTTAATGTCAAACTTGACATTCTTTCCTTAGCTTCTAAGACATTGTCCTCTTTGTCCTCTCTCCTGTTGCACTTTCCTGACTTGCTTTGCTTCAGCAGTTTCCTGAATATTAGTTTTCCCCAGAGTTTTATTCTTCACTCCTTTCTTTCTCATATCTTTAACATTTATAGATTATTGGAAGATTATATATATATATATATATATATATATATATATATATATATATATAAATCACTTCTGCTTTGATGCCCAATTGAAAGGGCTTTAACTCAGCCGCATCATCACTTTTTTTAAAAAAAGGTCATTCCCATGTATCATTTAGAAAAGCTGGCATAATAGCACTTGTGATCACTTGAAGCCTTTTATTATAAGTTAATTATAATAACACACACAGGCAACATAGTATTACCCTGACAGATGAGATGACAAAATAGTAGATATAATTGGCAGGGAGAATTAGTTTTGGTTTTCTTGATTCTTGATGTACTGAACTTGAAAGTTAAAATAAGTGATAATTTCACCATTATAAAGAAAACTTTATAGCCCATCTTAAAAGTTAAATATTTAATCTGAAACTAATCATAAGCTGTGTGATCTAGAATGGATACCATGTATTGCAGAACTATTTTACGAGGGTTCTTACAAAATGAGTAATTATGTACACAAATAATATCACTGCCATGCAGTTCTGTGCTTGGAAGATCCAAAGCACTTAAATGACATAGACCTTTCTAACTCCAAATAATTATTGTAAGAAGTTTAGCACTTAAAATTCGATTTTTGGGAAATTAATAATGAGGACTAATGAAGTTGCAGAAATTATTTATGCTCTTAGTAACGCCAGTATGAAAATAGTTGTGATTTGTAATCAGTCATGCAACTATTGCTGGACGAGTTCTCAGGCAGCATGGATAGTAACCATGTCCTTGTTCAGGTGAAGAAACTTGCTTTAGGAATGTGTCTGCAGTAGGATCACCTGGGTGGCTCAGTCGGTTAAGTGTCTGACTTCCACTCAGGTCATGATCTCATGGTTCATGAGTATGAGTCCCGATCCAGCTCTGTGCTGACAGCTCAGAGCCTGGAGCCTGCTTTGGATTCTGTGTGTGTCTCTCTCCTTCTCTCTCTGCCCCTCCCCTGCTCACACTCTGTCTCTCTCTCAAAAATAAATGAACAATAAAAATGAAAAAAAAAAAAAAAAGGAATGTGTCTGTAGTAGACTACAGCTATTAAGAAGATATATTGGCTGAGGTTATTAGTTCCAACTGGACTCCACTCTATTTCAAACCAAAAAAGGGATTTCTTTTTTTTTTTTTAATTTTTTTTTTCAACGTTTTTATTTATTTATGGGACAGACAGAGACAGAGCATGAACGGGGGAGGGGCAGAGAGAGAGGGAGACACAGAATCGGAAACAGGCTCCAGGCTCCGAGCCATCAGCCCAGAGCCTGACGCGGGGCTCGAACTCACGGACCGTGAGATCGTGACCTGGCTGAAGTCGGACGCTTAACCGACTGCGCCACCCAGGCACCCCAAAAAGGGATTTCTTAAGGATTGGCGGGTAGCTCGTAGAGATCCCAAGGACTCCAGCAGAAGGAATCTAAATCTTCACAGCCAAGAACCATGCCCAGGCTCATCTTGGGTGCTTCCTGTGCTACCACCACAGCTCAGCACCTATGGCATTTAGGACCAGATGCCAGAAACTCTGCCAGTGCCAATCTTGAAGACTAATAGGCCTTGTCATACACAGATTTCTTGGTAGGCAGTGGTCTCTTCACATTGTTCACTTCTAGCCTCATTCTTTTATGGCATATGTAATTGACCAGCGTAAGTCATGTGCCTCAACTCTGCTACAAGGGACCCTGGGGATGTGAGTGCTCTGGATTCTGCTTTGGGAAGGTGCATATTGAGTAGGTAGGTGGGAAATTTATAAATACATAGTGAGGGTTTTCAAAGGTGTGGCCAGCTGCCAACTGACAAACATCTAGGACAGAAAGGAAAACAGGAGAACTAACTGAACCATGATATGTTGCTCAGCTATATTAGAGGGAGAAAAAAAAAACATAAAAGGGGCTCCTGGGTGGCTCAGTCAGTTCAGCACCCGACTCTTGTTTTTGGCTCACATCACAATCCCAAGGTTGTGGGATCGAGCCCTGCATCCAGCTCTACAACTGTGCATGGAGCCTGCTTGGGATATTCTCTCTCTCTGCCCCTCTCCCCTGCTCTCTGTCTCTCTCTCTCTAAAACAAACAGTCAAATGACGATACAAACAACATTTCCTCCAGCTACAGGAGAGATTTGTGAAGGAATAAGCACCCACAAAGAATTCTTTTGTGATTTTGCTTCTGGTTTTGCCATAAATAGCTGTGTTGGCATTAAATATCCCTCTTCTCAGCTGCTAATTTTCTCATCCATAAGATTAGTGAGAGGCTGGAAAAACTATGTGTATTCTGGCATTCAGTGTCAGCCTCACCCCACAGTATCCTTGGACCATATGTAGTTTGGGAGATGACTCTGTGTGTTAATAAGTAGGCAAACATGTTTATTTTAAGAGTTATGCATGTATTTTAATGTGCTTCAAGATAAACTAGCACTTCAAACTCATGATCCCAAGGATAGTTTTAAGACAGGCTAAAGGTTAAAAAAGTAAATCTATTTTTTAAATATTAAGTAAATATAATATAGCCAATTACAAATATTATAGGCAATGCACAAGTAACCATTTGGAAAACAAGATTCAGAGGAGTAATTGTCATATTGTAATATTCATATTGAATCAGTGGGGTTTTTATTGAAATGAGATTCTGATTCAAGAAGTCTGCAGTGAGGCTGAAATTCTGTTTTTCTAACAAGCTCCTAGTTGCTGCTGCTGCTGGTCTGGCAACCACACTTTGAGTAGCAAGGACGCTGAATTGTTCTGATTGTGGGCAGTTTAGACTGCCTGTACCTTAGATTACATAAACATTGCTTGGAGAATCTGGTTTAAATACAGATTCTCAGGTTCCCAGTCAAGAATTCTGATTCAAAGGGGTAGGGTGAGGCCCAGGATTTTATTTAGTTAATACTTACCCCCAGATGTTTCAGATGCAAAGGATCTGAGGACCACACTGGGAGAAAGGATGAATCTCAGGGATTGGGCAGCCAAAGCACATCAGGAAATAATGTCCCTCTTCATTTCTAAGAAAAGGGGCCACTTTCTGTACGTACTGTAGTATAAGACTCTCTGAAAAATTTATCTCATAACATGTAATTACTTATCTGCATTCTTCAGTCGTATAGGATCCCTCACCTCCGTTGAGGGAGATGTGCTAACCCTGGGGCTATGTTACCCAGGATGCATCCCTTTTGGGGTGTGGCCCAAATAAGTCATCCTGTGCTGTTTTTGTCATAGGAGGAAATGAATGTTAGTGAAACCTAGATGAGCTGAGGTTTTGTTTAAAAATTTTTTAAAGGAAAGAAATTACTAATAGTAAAAAAAAAAGGAATTTTTAAGCTGTATTTTCATTGGGAATAATTTTAAGGACAGGGTCTTCTGTTGAGGGAATTATAAAATATTAGAGTTGGGGGCACCTTGGGTGGCTCAGTCGGTTAAGTGACTGACTCTTGATTTTGGCTCAGGTCATGATCTCACGGTTTGTGAGTCTTAGCCCCATGTCAGTTTAAGTGATGACAGTGCAGAGCCTGCCTGCTCAGGATTCTCTCTCTCCCTCCCTCTCTGCTCCTCCCCCACTTGTTCTCTTTCTCTCAAAATAAATAAATAAAATAAAAAAAAATAGAGTTGGAAGGGTGCTTACTTCACCAGCTTTAGTTAACAGAAGTAAGTGAAAAATGAAAATCAATAAGGTGGCTGTGAGGGACACCTTGCAGAGGAAGTCAGGAACCTCACCTGCTCTGGCTTCTTGGTGTGGGTATAAAGCTGTGCAGATGACCTCTCTGCCTTTTTCATGCCAGCTGGCAGTCACCTCTGCCTTGGCTGGATGCACCGTTGAGTCACTGCTCAGCTGTCAGTATCCAGGCCTGAGGTTTCTTTTCTCCAACCACTGACCACCCTCTCCTCCTCCAGTCACACCCCAAGTTCAGTGTCCAGAGTCTTTATGGTGACTGATTTGTGACTTTGAGAAAAGTTGGCTTTCCGTATTTCTTTTAAAATTTCATAACTCTTCTATTAACACCATCATTCGTTCTGTATTTATTACTTGCCATTCTTTTATAATAAAGAGCATTTCCTTTCCATTCATTCATTCATTCCATTCATAGTAATACGGACCCATGACTTATTTTATTCATTGGCTTAAAATCCATTTTTCTTATTACTTATTTTGATATTTTTAAGTATAATAATGGACGATAATTTAGTAGAATTCTGATTCTGTTACACTGCTTTTTAAAATATCCATTATACTATTTGAAATGTATTACGAATCCCTGGTGATGGTCATCAGTAATTTGCTTTCTACTTTAAAAAGAGATATTTGGAGCGTGTATTTGCGAGAGCACCCCACTTCGCTCGCTCGCTTATTTTGGTGGAGTCACAGGGTGACTCCTGGGAGCGGTAGATCTCTGCCATCAGCAGGGACTGTGCACCCCGCGCGTGGCCTGCATCACCCTCGGCGTTATCAACGCAGCCGGCTTCCCGGATGCCTACTCAAGACAGGTGGGCGGGGCGGGCGCGTTCCTCCGCTGAGCTGCCCGGAGCTCAGGGGCGGTGCCACCGGGGGAGGAGGGCGGGGAGCAGCGTGCGTCGCGTCCCGGGCCCGCCCCGCCTCGCCCCGCCTCGCCCCGCCCCACCCCGTGCGTGCCTGTGGGCCGAGGCTCACAGCAGAAACCGCGGGGGCCGAGCCCAGCCTGGAATGCAAACGTCCTGAAAACCCAGCTGAAGTCTCTGGGCCCGGGGGGGTCGGACGCAGAGTGAGTACTGATTTCGGCCGCTGGCCTCCAAGGCCGCGCGTCTGCTTCCCAGGCGAGCGCCCGGCCCTGCGCGACCCCACACTCGCACGCTGCCGCTGGCTCCCGTGGTTTGGACCCGCGCTCCTACCGTCTTTTGACCCTAAAGATGCGTTTCTTTCCACATGGGCTCTAAGTTAAATTGTGTTATTTGGTCACCCCTCCCTCCCTGTAGGTAACACCGTTGCTGTCTCTTCAGCCGGAATGTGTCTGGTGACCGGACGCGCGGTTGGGTTACAAAACCAGGGATTTGTGTGACCCGGGGGAAAAAAAATGCACACAAGAAAAGCAGCAGCTATGTTAATTTAGTTTGGCATTTTTATTTCTATGGTGAGGTCCCCCCTCCCCCCTCAGCCCTGCCCTCATTTACTGTGCTGACCTCCGTTTTAGAGAATGAGCTCACTCTGTATAACCTTTCCATGTACCTGATACATTCTGGGTGTGGTGTGGCATGTGTTGTAACATGTTTTAGTTCTCTATTTCCTTGAACACAACCTAAGACTGTGGTCAGATAACATCACTGAGGGGTACTTTGTGTCTGTCTTTCAAGAATGCAAGGTGTTTTCACAGAGATTTAACAATCTCTTATGTACTGTTAGGGTCCTAGTGTTCCTCAGTTAGAAATGGGGAGAGGCTAATTCTTTATTCCTATTTTACAGCTTGAGAAAACGAGGCAGAGGGTTTAGGAAACTTGCTTAAGGGGCAAGACCTTGGGTTCTCTGACTAGTCTTGTAGGAGCCCACCTATACAGCAGAAGAACCAGAATGCTCCATCAGCAGCTCTGGAAAGTTTCTGCTGAGATGTTTTGTGGAGCAAAAGCCTCTGCATTGCAGGGAAGGTCAATAAGGAGTGGCATCGGGTGTCCAAAGGAGGAAACTATTTTCTAGTAAATAAATATCAAGTGCCTCTTCCTGATGTTTGTGGGCACTGACTTCAACTTTTGCACACTGAGTTTTTAGTATTTAAAAGGATGATTGTTACTGGGAATGTGGTGGGGAGGGAGTGATAATTGGGGTTCCGGGAGACAGTATAGAATTAAAATGAAGTAGTGACATTTAGCAAAAATCATGCTGAAGTCGGAAAGGCTGTATCTGCTGACTGATGGAGCAAAGGGTAAGTGGCCAATAGCAATGAGGGTGGAGTGGGAATCCGTGTGTAGCAAGGACCCTTGATGTCTATTATAAACAAGTGAGTTTTGCAAACGACACTGGCAGTGTTTATGAAGCAGCACATCTAAGTATAAATGTTAGCTGTGGTTCAGTTCACATGCTTTAAAAAAAGATTCCTAGTGCACAAGAAGAGTTGATTATAGTATGAGTGGTTAATTTAGTTCCTTGATTGTTCTCTGAATTGGCCAAAGAAGGGTTCCTGTTGATCTTTTCTATTTGATAAAATCGATCTTATTTTTCAATTCAATAAATATTTATTGAGCACTTACTATGTAGAAGTAACCGTGGTAGATGCTATGGTGGTCCAGATAGGTGGATCCTGTCTTTAAGTGGCTCACAATATAGGAACGAGCTAGCATTCTAAGAACAAAAAAATATATACCTAAATGAGACAGTGTAACCAATTGAGACTTTACTGTGTGATAACTTTTCATGCCTGAAACTCATTTTTTGGAAAATATTTTATAGAGACCTGTTAAATATGTCCTGAGAAACTATAAAGCATGGTAGTTAAGAGGTCAGGCTCTTACTTTTTTTAATCTGTAAAATGGGCATAATAAATGAGGATCGACCTCATTGCTACATTATCATCACATTATGTGGTGCTCAGCTCATGTCTAGAACATAGTAATTTTCACTAAATGTAGCAGTAACTATTACTATTCTGTTCCTCTACAGATTTACTGATCTGTTCTTGTTCTGAAACCTATTATGGCCGCTTTCTAATAATTTATTATTGCCTAGTATAGGCAGGAGAGCACTAGTCCAACAACATCACCTTGTGAACAGTAGGATTGTACATGGCCTCTGTCCAGATCTCCAATGTCCATGTATATGGACTAGCTCAGAAGTCCGTATGTCCTACGAGATATTGCAAAGTACCATTAGAAATTGGAAATAATGGGACTGAGCAATTACAGCTTTCCATAAAAATAGGGTGTCTCATTTGTTCTTAACCAGGGGAGTTAGCAACCAATGAAAGGGTATTTTAAAATGTGTGAAAGTGCTTTTGGTGATGCTTTAGCATTCACTGGGAGCAAGACAGTCCTGCTCACTTAAGAATTGCCAGCCCCCCAAAATAGAATTGTCAGCCCAAATGCCAATAGTACCCTGTTGAGAAACATTGGGTAGCTGACATTTTTAAGTTAAAAGCTATTCACATAGGGGCACCTGGGTGGCTCAGTCAGTTAAGCATCCCACTTCGACTCAGGTTATGATCTCACGGTTCCGTGGGTTCGAGCCCTGTGTCGGGCTCAGTGCTGATGGCTCAGAGCCTGGGTTCTGCTTCAGATTCTGTGTCTCCCTCTCTCCGTGCCCCTCCCCCACTCACACACTATCTCTCAAAAATAAAAAGTTAAAAAAAAATTTAAAAAGTTATTCAAATAGAAAACATGCAATGCAGTTGTTGGTGACAAGCATTGTACTTTCCCAGTATGCAGATTATTAATTCAATATATCAGAAAAAACTATAGGATTTCTCTTACAAGGTCAGACACGTTGGTGCAAAAACACATATTCCAGGTTTATATAGTCTTCCAGATGAGAGTATTGCAAGTTATAATGTAAAAGAAGATACAAAGATATATATGTATACAGAAGAGCATAGATTGTGGGTTTTTTATTTAAACCAGACCAACCAATTAGTTCACATTTGGGAAAAAGTAAGTAGTTCCACTAATTAGTAATGATACCTTAAACATTTATTGCCGATGGATTCCTGAGGAATGAAGAATGTAACTGCCATCTAAGTAATTAGATGAAATCTAATTGCAGATATTTGTTAAAGCACTTTAAAGAAAAGGTTATTGGTCTTCAGACAGAGAATGCAGGGCAATAGGGTAATTCCAGACTAATCCATAGCAGTAGGGGTCTCCCAATCCTTGTCTGGGATGTGCTGCACCCCCTTTGAATTCTCTAAGACAGTGTTTCATGCTGTGTAGTCTGGAGAGCATTTGCATCAAAGTCACCTGGGATGCTTAGTTAAAAATGGAAATTTCCCAGGCTCTATCTCAGATGTACCTAGTCAGAATCAATGAGAAATCTATGGCTTAATGAGCTCTCTAGATAAATTTGTACACCTGTAAAGTTTGCTAACCACTATTCTAGGAAGTAAGTTGGACTATACAGAGCCTTTATATAAGTTGTCTTCTTCTGGCCTTAGCAGTACAGTAAAATCTCAGTGAATTTACTAAAAATTCTAGTTATCCATAGGAGCTCCAACTTCTGAATCATAGTGAGGCTCTGAACTGAACTGGTTAACATTTGTGATGCACAAGCAAGGGCCTAGACCAATTCCATTTCACTCAAAATTGCCCCAAGAGATGGAGGCCAGTTTAGTATGTGAGTGTACCCTTTGGACTCCATAAACTCTGGATTCTGTAATGGGTTGAGGTCCTCTGCACAAGTGACATAAGTATAAAGACCTAGGTTAGATCTTGGAGCCTCTGGAGTTGCTCTGAACAGAGTTGTTAGTAGAGGGGCAGAGAACTGTTCCCACAGAGAAACCAGGGGCTCAGTCTACTGTGTCGTGTTCCTTTATCATCTATACTAACAGGGTGGGCAGAAAAAGTAGAAAGTCAGACAATTTGTACACGTTTCAGTTATGTGCTTTTTATATGTCCTCCTTATGAAAATAGAAAATTGTCTTTATATCAACATGGTAAATCTTTTTATATAACTCCATTAGTATGGCTAGTCATCATGAGAATCCTGGAATATAAATATTTTCCTGCTAAAATATATACCTTGAGTGCTTTGACACATCCATCTTTTCATAATATTGTATTTACAGAGATGTATCAGAGAGCTTGGTCTACAGCAGCAAATTGAAATGAGAAGCCAGAATTTTAATCTTCCAGGGTTCTTCTCTTTTTATATTCACCGTCTATTTATCCCTGTCTTTATTTATGTTAAAATGTATCCATTATGTCTATCAATTTGGAATAGGAAGGGCTTCTTCCTTCAATATTCAGACTAATTTTTTTAGGCATGCACAATGTATTTTAAATGTTTGAAAGCCTTCACATGTTTGAAAGATGGGGAATGCATGCTCTACTTTGTCACAAAGCCCATTACCCTCTCTTCCTGCTGACCTGATAGACTTATTCACAACACCTGGCACATATTTTCCTTTGAATTTTAGACCCCAGTCTACAAAGTAAGACAAATATTATTTTCTGAAAATTCAATTAGTTATTTGAAAATTGCATCCTTGTATTATCTACATGTATACATATGTGTGTGTGTGTGCACACGCACATACTTAACAGCTGAGCTGTATACTGAATGTGTATTTCATTAGGAGTTTCTCTATAGGTCAAAAATATTTGCCTTTATTTTTTTTTTTATTTTTTTTTTTAAATTTTTTTTTTTTCAACGTTTATTTATTTTTGGGACAGAGAGAGACAGAGCATGAACGGGGGAGGGGCAGAGAGAGAGGGAGACACAGAATCGGAAACAGGCTCCAGGCTCTGAGCCATCAGCCCAGAGCCCGACGCGGGGCTCGAACTCACGGACCGCAAGATCGTGACCTGGCTGAAGTCGGACGCTTAACCAACTGCGCCACCCAGGCGCCCCAAAAATATTTGCCTTTAAAATGACAGCAGTATTGGGATTAGTGATGTCTATAGCATACTCTTGACTTAGAACATAAGAAAGGTGTTCCAGAGGTATAATCACAAGTATCGAGTGTCCCTGAGTTTTAAAACCATAGATTGGAGAGGACAGATATTCTTGAGGTATGGCAAGGCTGTCTTTTTAGGGAACATCTAGGCTCTTCATTAACCTGAGCTGGCAATATCAGCACCAAAAATCTTCCTTTAAAAACTGGCTGGAAAGTACTTTTGCAAAACAATTCTGTAAAACTATCCTGGTATCTTATGTAGTCTGATTCCTTCCTTTTAACCTAATGAAAGTATGAAAAGACTAAGTTTGTCACCAGGAAGAAAGTGCCAATAGATAATAGATGGTAGAAAACAGTGGTTATTTCATTAACCCACTATCAAGCCATCTTGTTTTAAGCTATCTAAAAAGCAGTGATTTTCAATGTCAAGGAGGTTCAGAATCACCTGAATCACAGCTTTTCAGTGTACAATCTCTACTCCCTCTTCTTCCTGCCCTTTCCCTTTCATAAGTTTCTGGGTGTTCATTGACTCCCTCTGTCCATACTGTCTTTGAGCGACCTTTCCTGGGCCAAGAACCAGTGACCTAAGGTGTTAAAGCTTGGCCAGTTAGGGGCGCCTGGGTGGCGCAGTCGGTTAAGCGTCCGACTTCAGCCAGGTCACGATCTCGCGGTCCGGGAGTTCGAGCCCCGCGTCGGGCTCTGGGCTGATGGCTCGGAGCCTGGAGCCTGTTTCCGATTCTGTGTCTCCCTCTCTCTCTGCCCCTCCCCCGTTCATGCTCTGTCTCTCTCTGTCCCAAAAATAAATAAAAAACGTTGAAAAAAAAAAATTAAAAAAAAAAAAAAAAAAAAGCTTGGCCAGTTATATTGCCCAGTGGTTTTACATAACATTGATTGTCAACAAACATGCACATTTCTGGTACAAAATGTTTAAATAATTATGACTTCTGGTATATTTTGCATAAAGTTTCAGTGGTTTGAATTACTGATCCTTTCTTCCCTGGCAGTATTATAAAACTAAATTATTTTCCATAGTCTAGTTTACTCTAACCTTGAGTTTTAAACAATCGAGTAATTAATCATTGTTTGGGATTTTAGCCAAAAAGTGTCTACATCACTAAGAAACGATGTACCCTCGTGCTCAATATTCATAGATCAAAAAGGAAAGATTACCTTCTTTTGGCCATTCAGTTTGAGCCTTCCCTTTCTCTCAAGAATCTTTTGATGATTGCAGTGATTGGTGCTGAATTATTCTCAAATAATGTTCTTGTGGTGAGACAGGATTCCAAGTCTTAGAAATTAAAATTGTTTCCTTCTCTAGTCCTTCTGACAATCATATTCTTACACCCCTTCAAATATTTCCAAACATTGAATGTGATGAACAGTGATGTACTTATTTGCAACTAAAATATTTGCATAATACCCCAGGTGATTTCCAATTGAACTGGTGGTAAAGCACATCTTCTCTGTGTATGTATAACTACATTCTCTACAGTTTTCTATGAGCCAGTGAACTGAAAGTTTGTTTGCCATTCAAAATGGAGAGACAGTCAATAGGAAATAAAAGCTTAACAAAGAACATTCAAGCTAGTGCTGATAACCTGAAAATAATTCTAGAATGCTCTGGGGGAGGGGTTAGGTCCGGTAGCATGTATGTAGTTTGGGGAAGCTTTCTAGGATCTAGATATTTAAAAATAAAGGGGAAGAGAAAGGAACCACCCATTGATTAATTTATTGAACAACTACTTTGCTAAGTGATTTACATAGGGTTTCATTTAATCATCTTAATTAAGAGTTGCATATTTTGTGGGGCACCTGGCTGGCTCAGTCGGAAGACCACGTGACTCTTGATTTCAGGGTTATGAGTTCAGGCCCCACATTGATTGCAGAGATTACTAAAAAACAGTTTAAATAACAGAGAGGAATGTGTATCTAAATACAAAGAAGCACTAGAAATCAATATTGTGTTCTTTATTATGCTCCATATCTTAATATAGTTGAAATTCTCTGATGGATGAGGTTTCCTGTTTGTGTGAAAGAGTATTGTACACTGACTGGAATTAGCAAATAATGGTTCTGTTGACAGAGTTTCTTGAGACTTTCTAATGGGCAGTAGAGAAGAGATAAATTAGCCATCTTCAAAAATGGTGAAAATTAAATTACAGGATTAAGTAGTACATAACTGAGAAGTCCCTTATGTAAGAAATATAGAACTTTTTACTTAGATAAGCTGCAGTGTTCATATTTTTACATCAGTTTCAAATGAAGCTTACTTTAAAATCTATTCTGCTATTCCGTTGATTTTTTTATGAACTTTTTTTTTAATTCAAGTTAGTTAATGTACAGTGTAGTCTTGTCTCCAGGAGTAGAACCCAGTGATTCATCTTTTACACATGACATCCAGTGCTCATCCCAAAAAGTGCCTTCCTTAACTCCCATCACCCACTTAACCTAACGCCCCCACCCCTCTCAGCAGCCCTTAGTTTGTTGTGTAAATTTAAAAGTCTCTAATGGTTTGCCCCCTCTCTGTTTTTATCTTATTTTTCTATCCCTTCCCCTATGTTAATCTGTTGAGTTTCTCAAATTCCACATATGAGTGAAATCATATGATATTTGTCTTCCTCTGACTTACTTTGCTTAGCATAATACTCTCTAGTTCCATCCACGTTGTCGCAAATAGCAAGATTTCATTATTTTTCATTTCTGAGTAATATCCCATTGTATATATATACACCACATCTTCTTTTTTTTTATTTTTATTTTTTTTTTTTCAACGTTTATTTATTTTTGGGACAGAGAGAGACAGAGCATGAACGGGGGAGGGGCAGAGAGAGAGGGAGACACAGAACCGGAAACAGGCTCCAGGCTCTGAGCCATCAGCCCAGAGCCTGACGCGGGGCTCGAACTCACAGACCGAGAGATCGTGACCTGGCTGAAGTCGGACGCTTAACCGACTGCGCCACCCCGGCGCCCCTACACCACATCTTCTTTATCTATTCATCAGTTGATGGACATTTGGGCTCTTTCCATAATTTGGCTACTGTTGAAAGTGCTGCTGTAAACATTGGGGTACATGTGCCCTCTTTGAATCAGCATTTTTGTATACTTTGGATAAATTTCTAGTAGTGCAATTGCTGGGTCATAGGGTAGTTCTATTTTTAACTTTTTGAGGAACCTCCACACTGTTTTCCAGCGCGGCTGCACCAGTTTGCATTCCCACCGACAGTACAAGAGGGTTCCCCTTTCTCCACATCCTTGCCAACATCTGAGTTGTTCATTTTAGCCACTCTGACAGGTGTGAAGTGGTGTCTCATTGTTGTTTTGATTTGTATTTCCCTGATGATGAGTGATGTTGAGCATTTTTTCATGTGTCTGGTAAGCCATCTGGATGTCTTCTTGGGAAAAGTGTTTATTCATGGCTTCTGTCCATTGATTTTTTTTTTTCTTCCTTAGGGGAAAGTGGGATGAAATGCAGTGAAATGCAGTTGTTATTTTTCCCATTTTACAGACAAGGAAACTGAGGTGAAGAGCAATTAAGGAATTTGCTCATTTCACACAACTGGTAGCAGAGCTAGAATTCATACTCAGGTGTCTGGCTACAGAGCCATTATCCTAACCACCAAACAACACTACCTCTTTAATATTTGAAAAGTTTAAAGTTGCTGTCAGACATTTGTGAAATTGTTTTGCTTGTATGGTTTCCAGAATGACATTTGATTTCATTTCACATTTTCATTTTGATTATTTGAAAATCAGCTTGGGCAAGGGAACCTTGTTATAATCCCTACTATTTAAGCCTTTTAATAAATGTTTATTTATTTTTGAGAGCGCGAGCATGAGTGCACCTGAGTGGGGAATGGCAGAGAGAGGTGGACAGACGATCGGGGCGGACTCTTCACTGACAGCAGAGAGCCGGAAGCAGGGTTTGAACTCAAGAACCATGAGATCATGACCTGAGCCGAAGTGCACACTTAACTGACTGAGCCTCTCAGATGCTCCTGTTATTTAAGCCTTCTAATTAAGAACATGCTTCACTGGGAAGCTGGATGGTCATGTGACAGGCCTGTATTTCAGTTCCCCCATGAGTGGTTTGGTCTCAGTATTTCTTCACAAACTTCCTCTCGTTTTCTGTTAGAGTCTATCATCCTTGTAGATACTGAGTTTTGTACTTGGTTTTGTAACACAGGGACTCACAAAAGTTCTCAAGTTCTCTCACTCTCCATTAGGTCCATGCCTAAGGAATGAATTTGAAAGCCCGATGGAAGCCAGGCTAAAAGGCCCTGAGACAGCTGTTCAGCAGAGCTCAGAATTGTTTTTTGTACAAATCATATCCTCACTAACCATATATGCATTAATGAGCTCATAATCTTTTAGGATTTGTACAAATCTGTGTTCCTGCTACCAAGATTCCTCTTCCTTGACTGATTGGAACTTAGATCTAAACAGGCTATACATTTGAATCCAAAGAAAATACAATAATGTAAAATAATATTACTCTTTTTATCCTAAGGCAAATAACATTTGTGTGTAACTTCTCCAAGCAGTGGTCACCACAGAACTGCTCTACCATTGTGAGAGTGAAGAAAGAGAAACTTTTGAGGCTGCTGGTGTTCATAAAATTTTTAAAAATCACTGATTTGAATTCCTTACTATGTGCCAGGCACTGAGCCAAGCACTTTATAAACATGCCATCATTTAATCCTCACTGTTTTTATACCCATTTAAACAAATTAAAAGTTGAGCAGCTTGCTTGAATTTACACAGCTGGAATTAGACCCCAGGTCTATGGGACTCCAGGGGCTAACCACCAGTATTTCCCATTTGCACATCTGTCATTGGGTATATTACTCAATAAGTTTCACATCATTGTAGCTAGAATATCAGAGTTGCTGAACTATAGAACATTCAAGCCTGACATTTTACTGATGAGGAAACTGTGTTCCAGGGAGGCTAAGGCTCAGGGTCACACGGCTTGTCAAGGGCAGTTAGTCTGAACCCAAATTCAGGAAAAAATGCTGCCTTTTCTACTCTTTGATGACTAAACTAGGCTGTGTGGCATGCCCATTTCCTTTGCCCACAAAATAATTATCACTCCAGAAAAAAAGAAAACAAAAAACAAGGGAAAGTTGGAGTTTGCAAAAACAGTGAAAGTTGCTTTGGACCAGGAGTTCAACTTCATACCTTTTGTGGATTATTTTTGAGTGTTTGGGGTGATCCAGTGTCAATGCTTATAGTCAGATGCTTCCGGGGTGTGGCCAAAACTTCTATAAACTCTGGTGTGGATTTAGCTCACAGATCAGCTGTGGCTATTGTCCTGGCTGCCAGGCAACGTTTGGCTGTTTATTTTGAGATCTACCCACATGTTGCATCAGAGGCCAAAACTTCATGAGGCTCTTCACTTCCCAGAGCAAGAAGTGCTCAGGCTTCTATTTTTATCTTAAATCTGTGTGTCCATTTTAATATATTTCGTGAATGTGCTGTGTACTCAGTTGAGATGGAATCATTTCATTTTCCCCAGATAGTGTTCACATTGCCTCGTTTCTCAGTACTCTACTTCATCTAGCCTATTACATTCTGGACTGAATAGCTCTTCCCACCTCTGAGTCTTGCTCAAGCTGTTTTACTCATTTGGAATGACTGTGCTGGCTCAGCCCCCATCTCCATTTTGTTGTTGTTGTTGTTGTTGTTGTTGTTGTTGTTGTTGTTGTTGTTGAAAATTTAAATACAGTATTTTAATTTTTGAAGAAAGAGTCCACTTATTATTGCAAAGTTGATTGGCATTACTATTATATTTGTGCTCAAATCCAAGCCCTGCCACTTAACTGTGTAATCTTAGGTAAGTTACCTAACTTCTCTGAGCCTTAGTTTTCTCATTTATAAAATGGGGATAATAATGGTTACTTCCTAGGATTTTATGAAAATATACTGAAATCAGATACACAAGCACCTGTCACAGTTCCTGGCACATTTCCTAACACATGGAAGATTCTGTGGTCCCCACCTGGCTGGTTGATCACACTACAATAAATAATAGTTTCAATCTCTTGTGTGAAGCCTTTCCTAACCGTCTTCCAAACGCACATCTCAGAAATAGTCTCCCTCTTCTGATCTCTTGTTACATCATGTTGTACTTAAGATCCTATCACAATGGATCTTATCTTGTATTGCATAAATGCTGGAGTATAAGTTAGTGTCATAAGGAGATCTGCATGTTCTTGCCCAAAGAGAAGTCTCTACTTCATTCATAGATAATCCATTGTTTGTGTTTCGTTGGATTCATGTTTTGTGTCCTGATTAAACACTATTGTTAGGTGACTGTTTTGAAGTCCTCCTTAAAAGCACCATTATTATGCTAAATAATTAAAGACTTTGCAAGAATGTGTGTCATGATATGACAGCACGGCAAACAATAGACTAATTTAAACCTCTGAATATTCATTTCCTGAAGTGAATAATGTGTCATTACAGAAAGAAAAATGTAAACCTGGGTCCATAAATGAGACTTCTGAAGAATATCAGTGCTTTCCTTAAAAAGCTCCTCTTCAGCTGCCTTTTGTTTGTTCCAGGTGTTTTACAGGAAGCAGCTCAGGGTTTTGTGTGTTTATGTGCTTTTTAAAGTCTTACAACTCCTGGTTGAAGACATTGGTGCTAGAAATGACTAGATATTTAAATTTTGTTTTCTCTAACCAGTTTTCTGACTTGTGCTTTGAATAAAATTTCTGATTGAGTAAAAACTTATGTAATATTGCATTTGAGCCATCAGATAATACTCTTGTGTCTGTTCATGCACAAATTCATAATTTAACAAATACTTGTTAGGCAACTATTGTTGCCAGGCTCTGGGGATGTGCAGCAACTGAGACAGGCATGGCCCCTGACCTTGTGGAGTTCAAGTTCAGGTCTGTCTTATAAGTTTTGTGAGGAAAGAACTTGTTTATAAGAAATCCATGATTTTCTTTCTTCCGTTATTTGAAATGTGTTATTAAATAATCTTATTGTGGTTCGGTAACAAATGATTTGGTTTTCTCTTGTGCATCTAACAGAACTAGTATTAAAAGTTAAAAATCGGTTACTTATTTAATTTAGAAAATGCTTAATATTTGTTTTGTGTTTTACCCAAATTGCCCTAATATTTGGTATCTAACTTGACCCTCACAATTACTCTGTAGGGTGCATGGTGTTCCAGTTGTGGGAAGCTAGATGCTTAGCAGGTTTAATGTGCTTGTTTGTGGAGTCATGGCCACTGAGAAGCCAACGGACTGAAACTTAATTTTTCTAATTTATTATGTTCTTGATTCAAGCTTAAAAACAAGAGGTATTAAAACTGTGTGTGTTAGAATGAAACTTTAATGGCTAATTAGAAGATGGAAACAAAGATTGGAATCAACAGTTATTTTTTATATTTTGTCTGATACCATATACTTAGCACTATGGTAGACACTGTGGGGAGCAGAAATGATCAATTTATAGCTTCATTGATAAGACGTGACATACACTTAGAAACGAGCTCAGTAACCCTCTAACACAGCATGTGATGGAGTGTCCAAGTGAGAAGTACAAACGGATATAGGGGTTGAGGAGATAGTATGAGCTAAAGCTGATTCAGGTGTTGTACCTTGGGCTAAATCTTCAAGGATAGGGGCCTGAGCAGGGAAAAGTCTTCCTAGGCATCTGGGAATCTCATCTTGCTCTTCCCGGAGGAGGAAAGGAGCATGATGGTGATGATGGTGATAATACTAACTAGCGTTTGCCCATTGCTTACCACTTGGCCAAAGCAATGTTGTAACTAGTTCATATACATTAACTCACTTATTACTAACCTGAATGGAGTGAATATTGGTACCGTTGCCATTTCACAGATGAGGACACTGAGGCACAGTAACTTGTTTGAGGTTGCACATGAAATCAATGCCAGCTGAAATTCCACCGGACATTCTTGAGCCCAGAGCCCCCTCTTACACTCTTAGTCACTGAATTATGCTGCCTGCTGAGGTGCCTGTGAGACAGGAAAGACACCATTCTTGATGGAGGGCAGATGTGGATGGAGTCATGGTGAGAGAAATAGTGGAATAAGTAGGTTAGGCCGAATGGAGAGTCTAAAGTTTAGGCAGAAGACATTAGACTTTATCTAGGACACAGTGGCAAACCATTGAGAGTTTATGATTTCATCACAATGAGAACACGGTACACTTTTTTTTTTTTTTCTTCCAGGTAAACTAGGGAGCCATAGACAAAGAATTGGGAGCTAGAGAATGGGGTAGAACAGAGGGTGGGAGAACAAGGTATGGAGCTATTAGAAGGGCCATGATGTAATCCAGGTGTGGGAGGTACATGATTAGACTGGGAGTGTGGGTGGAAATAGAAATGACAAGGACTGGAACCAGCACTGGGCCTGAACCCAGGTGATTCAGGGCCAAATGAGTTCCCTGTATTACATCATTTGGCACTTACAGCAACTCCACAGGCAGGTGGTATTACTACCATTTCTAAGGCTGTGGGAATGGGGATTACAGGAGGTTAATGTGGATTAGTAAGTGCTGGAACAGGGAGCTGAGCCTTCATCTGTCTCAGTGTCCTCATTTTAAGGTAAAATAAGATAGTTGGGTGATAAAGTAGGGTTGCTGAAAAGGTATAGAGAATTGTTCACGTAATAAATGGTAAAGTCAAGGGAGAAATCAGCATTCCAAGGGAGCAACAATGTAAGAGAGAAGGCAGAGGGCTTGTGACTGAAGATGAAAACAAAGAGAAGAGTGGAGCAAGTGGAAGAGGCTTCCAGAAGGAAACATTATAGTGGGGATGAGAGACTGTGGAATTGCTCTGGCAGAGCAGCCATGAAGGAGAGGATGGTCAGGGATTCAGACTGGATCTGCAGGTGTGTCAGCAGGTAGAAGAGGTGTGTGCATATGTATGGCATGTGTTCTAGTAACTCCACAGCAGAGGCAGGTAGATGTGGGAAGGGGGATTCTTGCCAGGGAGGGGTGGGGACAGGAAGATGGGTCAAGTTCAGGAGCACCTGTTGACTCATCTGCTGGCCTGCTGTCTGCCAGCCGGGCTGGGGAGAGAGTAAGGTGAGGCCAGATGACCTGAGGGGAACTGGGGAGGCCAGCTAGCAGCACCTGCCAAGAACTATAAGTCTTCAGGCACCCCCAAGCAAGGGAGGGGACTCTGTTTTGTAATAGAGAACTAAGGAGCTGAGGAAGTAATATTTTTCATCAGCCAGATTTAATGGCAGCAGAACAGATGAGCAAATCCTCTAGGACCTCACCTTCCTAAGGGAGCCCTTAACTTGCCCAGTACCAGCCATTCAGCAGGGTCTGGGTGAGCTCACAATGCTTGGCAGTCACTCAGGCGCCACACGATGGTTGAGGTTGGTACTTACCAGAAACCCTGCAGAATCCAGGAAAAGGTATGGCCAGAAACCTGCCATGATTAAGAGTGGGGTCAGCAGGTGCGTGCACCCAACAGACAGCTCTTACAAAGAGACCCCATCTAGTGGAGGAGACCATTCCTGAGGCAGTTATGTGGTTACCTGATTATATAAAGTTCTGGAAGTAGACAAGGAAGATGCCCATCAGGACTGCTCATGGTGGTTGTAATGCTGGAGGTTATAATGCTGGGGCTGAGAGCTAGTGAGATGCACCTGAAAGGAAGGGCCTGTAGGGTTTGGATATTTTAGGAAGAGAAGCATGCCAGCCAGTAGCATTTGTGTGAATAAAACATAAAGGGAGCATTGAGTGAGGTGTGCACTGAGGAAGGAAGGGATAGGCTGGCTGCCTGAAGCTGCTTTTCTGCTTTGGGAGATGGGGAGGGATTGGAGCATGGAGGTCTTTGAAGGCAAGAGAATGGATTTCAGTGTGAGGTAGTGGGCAACAGGAGTCACCACTGATTTACTTCGGATGGAAACTTAGAGGTGAGAATGCTATGTAGGAAGATTAATCTGTCCAGAGTGGGTAAGAGAGCTGAAAATCTGGACTCTGGGAGACCTTTGCAAAATATATGTGAAAAAGGAAAGTTTCTATTATCCAAGGGTCTTAAAAGCATACCATCTACCCTTCCTATCTGTAATTGTTTACTGCAGTAAACTTCCAAATTTATTACTGTAGCAAGTAACCGATGTGAAGAGATTTTGTTGAATAATGCTAGAAAACACCTGCCATATTGATTAAGTACAGAATTAATTTTTTTTTCCAGGTTGCATTTACTCTTAACCAGCGTTGGTTTGTTTTAATGCAACTTGATGATACAGCAAGATTATCTGAGGCGGGTCTGAAGCTGATGTAGAACTCAAACATTTGTTTTACCACATAGCATTCTTTTCCTGCCTCCGTTAGAGCACTTCAGTTGTAACAAAAACCTGCTGTCTGTCTTTCTGGACTCTAGACTCTGAAGGCTGAGATGGTGTCTTCCTCATTGTATGTACTCAGCCCCTAGCTCATTCCTTTTCAAATAGCAATTGTTGAATGGGTAGATGGAGAATGATTATAAAAAGATAGTTTTTCTCTGTTCTTTGTTACTCTGATTTATTCTTTAAGTTTATAAATGACCACTAATACTCTGGATGTAAAGAGATTTGTGTCAGTCATTTGGGATGGAGAGTATTGTAGTCGCTATACTTTACTCTGACTGACAGCACTGATCCCACAGTGATATTTTGGTATGTATGAGTGCTGATGATTGTGCTTTTTTTTAAGCTTATTTATTTATTTTGAAAGAGAGAGGGAGGGGGAGAGAGAGAGAGAATCCCAAGCAGGCTCTGCACTGAGCCTAGTGTGGGGCTGGAACCCACGAACTGTGAGATCATGACCTGAGCTGAAACTGAGAATTGAACACTTAACTGACTATGCCCCTAATGGTTGTGCTTTAAAATTGGCTGTCCCTAGATGTTAACAGAACTGTGCTGTGGTAGTCCTGCAGCAGAAAGTCACTGGCTTAGAAGTCAGGTGGCCTAGGTCCCAACCCTGGCACACACAGCTCAAAGGGCCCCTCTAGCCACCACCCCCCCAACAATCCCCACCTTTGCCTGGGTGATGCCCCTTATATTTTAATGACGATGTCACTTCCTTAGCATCACCTGTCCTGACCATCTTCTGAACTAATTCTGGTTGCCAAGTCTATGTTTTTATGGGAACCTGTGATTTTCCTTTATAGCACTTATCACAAGTAATTATTGCAGTGATTATTCTATTAATGTCCTGTCTGATGAGGCTGAAAGTTCTGCAGTGACAGGAACATGTCTAGCAATTGCACCACCGTGTTCCTCTCTCCTGACAGAGTACCTGGCACAAACTTACTCTGGGTAAATACACATGGAGCCAGTGAACTGGGGTAGATTTGACAAGGCACTTACCCTCTGTGAGATATCTTTTTCTTCACCTGTTTAAAACCACATATTAAGGTTTATCTTTAAAGTTCTTCAAGTCAGAGCTTTATGGATAAACTCTTCAATAACAATCAGTTATTCACATACATGATCAGAAATTTAAATGGTACAGAATTAAAATGAAACTGTATTCAATCCCTCACCAGAGATAACAAATATTAAAAGTTCATTGTTTTCACAAATAGAAGAAAATAAAACAAACCAGTTTTCACTGGAGTTGAATGGATTCACAGTGGGGTGGGATTATTTTCCTTATTTTCTGATCCCATGAAGTAGCTGTCCTATTTCACTTTCAAAATGTTTAGTGCCTTTGTGATGGGATAGAACTTTCATGGAGGGATCTGTGCTGAGAACAGGTGTGGCCAAGGCCTTCAGTTAAATTCCTGTGATAACCTGCTCCATGCATATTTATAGCTATCCATGTAGATTTTACTGTTCTGGGGGGGAGGGGGGTTGAAAGTCTTCTTTATAGGATTTGAGGATCACATCCAGCTATTGCTTAATAAAGGAGTAAGGCAGATTGGATATTCCAAGGTTGTGTGATTTCAGGAACGTTTTAATAAACATAGAGGTTTAGAAATAATGTTTACCTAAGGATTTGCAGCTTAAAAAGCACTTTCATGTAGAGTGTTTGGTCTTTGATTTTATATGATTGAGGGAAATCATTGAAGGAATGGGGTGTGGCAAATGGATACATTAATTCTCACAGATTAAAAAAATCTCAAGGAAAAATGAATATTTATGTATTTGTCCTTTAATTTGATGGGAAAATCTACCTTGGTACATTTTCTAGCTCTTTATCCCAAAGAGAATGTGAGAGACACTACTCCACGCCTGCTACAGTGACCAAGTGTGATATATTTTGGGGTGAGGGAGTGCCTTATTGGTGCCTAATAGTGCTCAGGAATAAAGTTCATATAGTTTGTTTGAAAAATCAGTACACTAAAACTTTGGGCTTTTATCTGAAAATTGTGGTAATTTACTATTAGCACCAACATACTCTACAGTAAGTGAGGTCTGTGGGGAAGGTGATTTTGTTCACGGTCCATGGGTTATAGTAGGTTCATACAGTCACCTTGAGTGGTAGTGTGTGGGGGTGGCGAGAGTGAAGAAACCAACAAGCATGGGCTCCTCCTGCCCTGGGACTTAGCCTCAGAAATGGCTCAGAGCCAGACATCAGAGACAGGCTCTGGGTATTCTTGGCAGGGCAGCAGCTGTTTACTGACAGCCTGTTACTTAAGAAGTAAGTTACTTAAGAAGTGCCAGATGGAATCCCTAAGCTTTAAAACCTAACAGACTCAAATGTTATGGAGGTTTAAATGAGCCTAGGTTGGAATTCCCAAATAAACTAGGGTTGATTTAATATTCACCGGGGTAATGCAAGTTAAGTACTATCATAATAGTACCATGCAAGTATCCATATGCACTCCCCGCTACTTGGGTGATTAGATTGCAGGGACTAATTCCACCATCCCCTTGCATCCCTAGGAATGGTGTATCTTGAAACTTCAATTATCATCATCACCTCTTGCCCTGCAGGGAGGAGCCTGGATGAGACAAATAATACAGCAGTATTACCTTTGCAATACCATTCCCACCTTCTCTTGCTTATGTGACACTGAAAGGACAATTCTGATCTTCCTGAGTCTTTTCTAGTGCTACATCCTGCTCTTTCTGTCTTTTATAATATCTTGGGACTAATGCATTAGTAATTTAATAAGCACCTACAATATGCCAGACATTTAGTTATCTCAAATACCTAAAACCCTGCAAAAGAGCCAACATTGACCTCATTTTATATACCTAGGAAACTAAGACTGCTAGTAATTGGCAGAGCTCACATTTGAACAAAATTCTGTCAAGTTTTAAAGTCTGTGTTCTTCCTAAAAATAAGGCAGACAATAATTAAAATATTTACTGAGCACTTATGCACCAGGTAGTAATAAACTTATAGTTATCTACTAAAGAAAAATTGAGAAAGAGGAAACTAAAAATCAGAAAATTGCCCAAGATTATTTAGTAAGTAGTACACCCCAAATTTGCACCCATTTGATCTGGTTGTAAAGGCTTTGCCCACTGAGCAAGACCACCTACTGGACTTTTGTGGGAGTTGTACTCTAGAAGAGGTAAAACCAAGGTAGAGTTAAGAACAAGTATGGTTAAGAGGAATTGAAAGACAAAGTGTTTGTAGGTTAACCAGAATCAGACTTTCTCTTTCTTTACTTTCTAGGTGTCAGCTTCTTCTGCTTCCACCAGCAAGTCTTCCAGTATGAATCCCACAGACACCAAGGTATGAATAGTCTTTAAGGGTGTACTTGGGTGAATGCCTTTAAGTGATTATTTTATAAAGCAAAACAAATGTAGACTGACAAACGTGTTATATGTCCTAACAAGCTTAAGTTATGGAAGTAAACATTTTCTTCCTAATTTATAGAGATCTTTGGAAACCCACCTTTCCTTTTAATATTTACCTCAAGTATCATCTGTGCTCTTCTACATTGTTTTAGAATATCTAGACAAGAGAGGTAATCCAGAGATTTTTTGTTGTTGTTCTAGGCTTGATGGAGTTTTTAAATGATAAAATGATCTAAGTACATTTTTCTGGATATAGTGAAGAATATGAATGCTTCTTATTAAAATAATAATATTCTTATTTTATAATATTCTAGCCATTTAAAACTCAATGTACAGGGGCGCCTGGGTGGCTCAGTTGGTTAAGCATCCAACTTCAGCTCAGGTCATGATCATGGTTAGGGAGCTCAAGCCCTACGTTGGGCTCTGTGCTGAGAGCTCAGAACCTGGAGCCTGCTTTGGATTCTGTGTCTCCATTTCTCTCTCTTCCTCCCCCACTCATACTCTGTCTCTCTCTCAAAAATAAATAAACATTGAAAAAATTAAAAATAAATAAATAAAACTTAGTGTACAAATGAGAAAATTTATACTAAGTGAACATGAAACAAGTGACATAATACTGGTTACTTTAGATACTTTCTTAAGTTTGTGAAATTTTAGTCCTATGGGACAACATCTTATTGATAAAACTTTGAGCTCTATTTGGGATTTATTCTAATAATTATTTCTGGGAATTTCAGTAGAAAAAGAATGCTGTACAGTGGAGTTATCACATAGAGTAAGCCTAGTTCTGAAGAGTTGGCTAAAGCTGCCTTAACCCTCTCCCTTAGTTACCATATCTCAAGCTGTGTTTCTTGGACAATTGGGGTGGAGAATTAAAGCGGGCACATTTTCAAGAAGATCTTAACTAATTTTTATGAGCCAGTATCCTTTAGTGCCCTTAAAAGCTAACCCAGCTCCATTATTATTAAGTTGCTCTTGTTTAAAATCACTGACATGTTTTTTGCTTTCTGTCTTCCATGTTACTTTGCTATCCCAGTAGGATCCTATACCAAAACTTAGTACTGGCACTGTAATTTAGTGCTGTTGGGAGATCCTGTAGTGTCTTGTTGAGCTGTTTGTTTGTTTGTTTTAAATATTTATTTTAGGGGCGCCTGGGTGGCGCAGTAGGTTAAGCGTCCGACTTCAGCCAGGTCACGATCTCGCGGTCCGTGAGTTCGAGCCCCGTGTCGGGCTCTGGGGTGATGGCTCAGAGCCTGGAGCCTGTTTCCGATTCTGTGTCTCCCTCTCTCTCTGCCCCTCGCCCGTTCATGCTCTGTCTCTCTCTGTCCCAAAAATAAGTAAACGTTGAAAAAAAAAAATTAAAAAAAAAAAAAAGTAAATATTTATTTTAAATATTTAGATTTTAAGTATTTAAAATGTTTAAATATTTAATTCAAATATTGTTGAGAGATAGCATGCAAGCAGGGGAGGGGCAGAGAGGAAGACGGAGAATCTAAGCAGGCTGCAGGATTCAAGCTGTCATTGTAGAGTCTTATGTGGGGCTCAAACTCATGAACCGTGAGATCATGACCTGAGTTGAAGTTTCATGCTTAACCAACTAAGCCTCCCAGGTGCTCCTCATGTTCAGCTATTTTTGAAGGACATTGTAAGTATCTTGAAGTATACTATTCAAATCTCTAATAAATGTCATCTAGCATTTCTTTTAACTTAAAAAATTTTAATCTAAAATTGTTTTTATTTAGTATTTTACATGAATTTTTAAATTGTTTTCAAAATATACATTACCTGATCTATTCATCTATTAGTTGTCACTATTTACGAAGACCAAGCTTAATCTTAGAATATTAAAAAAACTTACCTCAGACTACCGGAGAAGCATCAACCAATAACAAATTATCATTGAGTTCAGAGTCCATGAAAAGTTAAAGAAAGGAGAGCCACAAATCTAGGATTTCTTTTTTATTATTTTGGTTCTCATTTGACCCATTGCCTGACTCTAATCCATTGCCCCTGACTTTCGTTTCGAGGACCATTGCTTATTTCAAGTGTCCACAAACCCTTCAACCATTTGCTAAGGATTAATCACGAGAATTCCTGGAAGTCCTACAGAACTAGAGGAGGGGAGGAGAGAGAGGGGAAAGTAGGGAAAAAGTGGGAGAGACCAAAATAAGTGTCTTGGTGATGAAATATCACCAATGGCTGACTCAGGACCACTTTTGGCATCAACTCCCTTTCTTGGTGGATTTCAGTTACAATGTTTTTGTGATGTTTGTGTCATAACATTTATACTAGCCTTCTCTTGAAGATTTTTGTGAATGTGAACTTGAGTGTATTTTTTCAAATATTTTGAGCTTTTAGAAAAAAGATGTTAATTCAAGATAATACCTATACTGAATCCTGTGTTCCATACCTTTCAAATAAAAGTCCATATACCTCTGAAGAGGAAGGATATGTCTAGATCTAAGTTCTTTCTCTCTTGCCCCTGGTGCATTAGAATCAGTGGTCATACTGCTGTAGTTAAGATGGAAGGTCAGATTTCTAATCAGGATAAAATCCCTGAAAGACTATGTACCATGAACAATGGAACCAGATGGCCTGGTGTGGAATCTCATTTCATATCAGCCATGGTATTCAGAAACACATCTTTCTTTTGTTTCCTTATCTGTACAGTTTGGATAATAGTACATGTTTCACAAGCCTATGTAAGAAAATAAACATTAAGGGTATTAGTGCCTGTCCTACAGCAGATGCCCAGTAGGAGCTGTCTAACACTGGAGAGACAATGTTGTACAGTGTGGTGATTGAGAACACAAAACCCCAGCTCTACCATGGGTATCCTTGGGAAGTTATTTAACTTCTTTGTACCTAAATTTCTCATCCCTGAAGTGGAGATGATGATGATAGGATGATGATGATACCTCCCTCATAGAATTATTATGAGGACTGAATTGGCATATGTAAAGTTTGGAGCAGTCCTTGATACTAAGAGGTAATCAATAAGCATTAGTTATTATTGTTATCACTATTATGTTAAGCACCACCACCTTCACCAAAAATAAATTTGGGAAATGTATTAGCAACTACTAATAAAAATATTCCATTATAAACTACTTACATGTGTGAGCATAAATTCTTAATTGTTTTGTAGAGTTCTTCCTTGCAACATCTTGATTGACAAATTACAAAGTAGAAGCTGTTCATAGATCTAAACCACTACAATACCAGCTGCTTGTTTTCCTTAATAATCATTAATAAATTTCATTTGCATAAATTCAAAAAGCATAGTAGCAGATACAGAAACTAATTAACAAAGATCCTAATTGAAAGGATCCCAAATTAAAATTCCTTTAAAAAGATTTATGTGGTTATGAACTTGGTTTCCTTCTCAAACAATATGTATGTTGGTATAATGAGGGTCCATTCGTTATATGAGGAATGTTTGTATTTTCATGGCTGAAGGACAAGCCATGATACATCAAGAGGGTATTTGGTGTTGGCTTTTTCAGATAGAATAAAAAATAGGAGTTTATGTTAACACCACCAAATAGATAAAAAGGAAAGAAATGACAGGAAATATTAGGCCTAATTTTTCATCTTTTATTTTGAAAAGTTCAAAAATGTTTAATCCAGTTTTATTCCAGTTTTCACATCTTGCCTGTACCAAGAATGCATGTATGTGCTTAAGGGATTGTATTTTTCGACACAAATGACCTTTGGTTGGGTAAAACTGAGTAAAACACTCCAGTAAAGGGCTTAAGTCACAATGAGACCTTCTGAAGCATTCTTAGAACTTTAGATTATATTGTGCATAAAAAATCTATGTACTGTTTACAGGATTGTTATAAAATTTCAGAAAAAATTTGACAGTACTTATGACTATTGATTTGGTCATAACCAAGCATTAGAAATATAGGTGGAAGAAAATGGCCCAATCAGCCTGTACACAGAGAAATTGAAGGAAAGGGGTCAGAAGTTAGTTTTTCTAATGGCGATTTTATAGATTTTTATCACAGAAAAAAAAGTAAATCCAAATTGCAGTATTTGCTTGAGGCTTTAGAATTTTAGTGCCTACCACTTCTTGGAGTTACATACATATGCATGGAGTAGATGCAGTAGAGGAGTAGAACGAGTCTCGATATAAACATTTAGCCCAATGATACATGATACTTATTTGACTCTCAGATTAAATAAAATCACACTTGGGGCTGTGCTCTTGTATTAGGCTATTCCAATCAGCAAACAGATGGAAGGACAGCATTCCCCCAGCAAGAAAAGACCCAAAAAACAGGTGATGTGGTTCATTGTACTAGGGGACATTTCTGTTTGCTAATGGTCGCCTCACCTGCTCAGCATGCACTAATAATTACAGTTCTAGATCTTCAGTAACTCACTCATCACGGACTTTGTGGTAGGCTTGGTGACGCATCGCTCATATTCTGGCACTAAAACTAAATGTCACTGCTTTCTGTTCTCCTTGGCTCTGTCACCATCCCATTGTTTCACACTGACAGCCAAAACCTGTGGTATTTCACACAAAGATCAGTCATATCATTGGCTTTGAAGGATGAAGATTTTTTTTTTGTTTTGCTTATATATTAGCTACAATGTTTGTAGCAAAAAATTTTTACATATCTTTGGTACACATAACAAAAGTAAGATGTAAATTGCTATCTAAAAGTAAGAGCAGGGTGTTAGTGTACTTAACGTGTTTATTTAAACAGTTAAAATTCCAAGAAAAGTATAATAAACTTAACTCAGAAAGCTTATATTTAGATCAAAATCATCTCCTTTGGAAAGCTTTCTTAGTTGAAGAAAATCTATGTTAAACTTTATAAACTATGTCTTTTTTTTCCTTTCTTCTGTAATTCCTTCCCTCTTTTCTTTATTTTTCTGAGTTTAGGCTGCAAAAACAGAACCTGAAAACAAGTCACAATCAACTAAGGTAAGTAATTTAAGTCAACTAGTGAGTTGTTTGGATTCTTAGCAGTAATAATGAATGAACAATTTACTCCATTGGTGCTACTGAATGGTAAAAGGATTTTTTTGTCAGCTAATTTAATTAATTTTGGATTACCCTTTTAAACATTTTATAGAGCATAAGTAAATAATTATAACATTAAGTCCATACATTAAAATGAATTTATTTTGTAAATGAAAACAATATATTTCAGAAGGCATTTTGTTCAGGTCTAGATTTTTGTTATAGTTGAAGTCATTGTTAAAAAAAGCAGTAGATGGGGCGCCTGGGTGGTGCAGTCGTTTAAGCGTCCGACTTCAACCAGGTCACGATCTCGCGGTCCGTGAGTTCGAGCCCCGCGTCAGGCTCTGGGCTGATGGCTCAGAGCCTGGAGCCTGTTTCCGATTCTGTGTCTCCCTCTCTCTCTGCCCCTCCCCCGTTCATGCTCTGTCTCTCTCTGTCCCAAAAATAAATAAACTTTGAAAAAAAAAAAAAAAGCAGTAGGAACCAAGGAGAAAGGACAAAGGGTAATGAGTATCCAGTTACTTTAAAAATGGGACATCAAGAGTAAATATCTTTTGAACCCAGCACCTAGATGACTTACAGATGAGAGTCTTTGCTAAGAGGATCCTAGGTTTATCTTAACAGTTTTATCTCAGTTTGTGGAATGAGTTCCAGTTTCTCAGGAGACAACTCTGACTTTCCCTTGGGAGTGGCTTCCCTGACTCATGGCTGTCTAGACTGAAAGCCAATCTGTATCCATGTGGAGATGGACCCCAGGGTGTCTGCAGGCAAATGTTTATCCTACATATGATGGTGCACATTACTTCTTTCAAGCATGCTTAAGCAAATACTCAGATAAGACTGCAAGGCTTCCTGTGGGAAAGCACAGAGATGTCCTTTAAATGCAGGCAAGGGGAGGTCATCTGGGTGGAAGGTGAACTTATCTGATTGTATGTAGCTCCTTTGGGTTTACCGCTCAGAATGATAATCTTATAGTTCACTATAGAGGAAGAATTGAGCTGCAAGGTGGAAATCATCTGCTGTTCCATTTGGTTGTTTACACAATCTCAAGAGAATTGGGTTTCTGGTGATATCTCCTTCTCGACTTGTAACACAGAAAAGACTATGTAAATCATTAAATTGCAGAAATACCATGTTCATTCCCTACAAAGGGAGATTTTTTTTTTATTTTATTATTTTTTTTTAAATTTTTTTAATGTTTATTTATTTTTGAGACAGAGAAAGACAGAGCATGAACGGGGGAGGGTCAGAGAGAGAGGGAGACACAGTATCTGTAGCAGGCTCCAGGCTCTGAGCTGTCAGCACAGAGCCTGATGTGGGGCTCGAATTCATGGACCGCGAGATCATGACCTGAGCCGAAGTCAGATGCTTAACCGACTGAGCCACCCAGGCGCCCCCAAAGGGAGATTTTTAAAAGAAAGAATCTAGAGTAGGATTCCCAATCAACAAACTCAGAGGTCACAGTGATCATGTGACATCTCTGTGAATGGACTTGCGTTTACTAAATGATCTGTATGAATTGTGAAAAACAGCCAATAAGTTAGAGATACATACCTATTTGAAAAATCATTCTAAGTGAAATGCTAATTTTTTATTACTCTTATGATTGTCATTATCATGCTGTTGGTAGAATAACTATTGACAAGCAGCACATGTGTATTCCTCTAAGTGAGCCTTTCCCAAGTGAGGCAGAAGGGTCTAATTTGGAGTGCTGTTCTTAAGCCTGCTTGGAAGTAATAAAAGAAAGGACTCCAATGTAACTGAGATATTATCTTTTGAAATTAACAGCCATCTGTGCTTCCTGAGAAAAAAACCCAAGAAATAAAGCCAAAGGAACACAAAGAGGTAAGTGACCATCATTAAGACTTGTTATCAGGGGTGCCTGGGTGGCTTAGTCGGTTAAGCGGCCGACTTCGGCTCAGGTCATGATCTCTCGGTCCGTGAGTTCAAGCCCCGCGTCGGACTCTGTGCTGACAGCTCAGAGCCTGGAGCCTGTTTCAGATTCTGTGTCTCCCTCTCTCTGACCCTCCCCCATTCATGTTCAGTCTCTCTCTGTCTCAAAAATAAATAAACGTTAAAAAAAAATTAAAAAAAAAAAAAGACTTGTTATCAATGGGTAGGTGAAGCCTTTTTTGTGTGTGAGGGATAAAATTCTGAACTCTCATTTATTTGTTTTTCTGGCTAAAATGGCACCACCATGTGGCAGTAGCAGGATTTGCAATTTATTAATGTCCTATGAACGCTGGCACTTCATAGAGGAAAGCATCAATATTTGTTGTGTTGTTAACAGTGTGGTGTGTGTGTTTCAGCCAAAAAGCCTACCCAAGCATGCATCAGATACAGAAAGCAAGCATGTTCATAATGAAAAAGCAGTTTCCAGATCAAGTGAGCAGTTGACATCTGAGAAATCAACAAAACCAAAGGTATACCTCTCAGATTGATAGGAAAACACTACCATCAACTAGAGAATAAGATGCACGTCCTCTATCTATATGGACATGTATAGTTGAATCTGTGGAGCTGTGCTGAACATACCTTGTATTGTAAGGATTTGGTGCTATCATTTTACTGGTTTTGCAAATAACCTTGTGGAAACTTGGGCCTCTGGAAAGCTCAATACATCAGATTGGTTGAGGGGAAGTTCAGTCCAGCCTTCTTCCACTGCCCAGCAGTGCCCAGTCATGACTACAAGGCAGCAGACTCTGGTGTCTCATGGACGGGAAGCTTGGGGTACTGGTTGCTACCTGGGCCCCTCTTCTCAGAGTTAGGAGCACAGATGCTCTGCATGATCTGCTCTTTACATGGAACTCTGAAAGAGGTGTTTAGAATTTCGTTGTAGAAGAGATGAATTTATAGAGCCAAAAAATCAGAAATAGATTCCATGCACAGCTAATGGAGGTCAACTCTTTGAAGAATAAACACTTATGAGAAGAACTTTTCCATTGAGAGCTCTTAGAAGACATCTAGCAGACCTGCTTGACAAGGGACTTGATAGAAGGTAGTTATACAAATGTGGCTCATCACTTAAAGGCAGCCATTATGTGTTTTGTTCAATTCTATTTTGTTTGGCTTCCAGTATTACTAAAATTTTTTTAATGCGTTGCCAACAATTCAAGTCATAATGTTTCACATAAAATTCAAATTTCTAGCTTCTCTTGAAACATCAGATTATGTGGCAACAATTGGCTACAACTTTATAACAATTTATCACAGTCCCTACCTGGCCCCCTTCAAAATTTGTGCACCTGCGTGCACTCTGTAGCTCTTGAGTCCAGCCTTATGTGGTCCCCACTGTTGTACTATGTGTAGTAGAAGCTAGTAACCTTTTCCTCAGCACTGTGTCCATGATAGTTATAACTGGCTCAGTAGTGATACTTGAAATGCTTGATCTTGAAAACAGTCATTCAAAGATACTTAGTTCTGTTAATCTTTTTATCCCCTTTAGACTAAATCACAGGATGCAGTTTCTGCTGGCAGAGAAGGTGTTGCTGATACAGCTGCAGCATCTGCCAAACCAGATAACAAGGTAAGCACACCTAAGCAGACATGAAGTGTATGTGGGCCTCACTGTCTGTCGGGTCTCTCTTATGAAAAATGCGTGCTTGGTGAAGACCCATTACAACCTGGGTTTTCGTTTGGTTCTCAGTAAGCATTTAGGGATCTGGTGCTACCATGCTCAAATAACCTGTATTTGGTAAAACCGAGCACTGTTCTTTATGTGAAATTTAGTGAAGAAGAGGATGCATCTAAAAGATACAGAGTGAGCAAGATAACAAAACTGATTTGAGAATTCATGTATTCAGTAAATATTTACTGAGCACCTGCCATGTGTCAGGCCTGGTATGAGTACCAAGAAAATTAAAATGTGAGTTGACTCAGACCCTGCTTTCAACAATATTTATAGCTTTGAAATTAAGCAAATAAAATTGCCATATGTGAATAAGCATTTCTCTCAGCTTTCAACCTGGAGAGCATCTATCTTGATATGAGTAAATAACAAGCAGTCATAACATATACATGAGTTGATAGGGGAAGTTTTCAAAGGAGACATCCCAGCCCTCTCAGGAGAGAGTATATATGCCCCTCTGACTAATGATAGGCAAGTCTTCTTTAGATAATTTGAAGAGCTATTTCAAATACTAGCCTGGAAATGTAAGATGAGAAGTAGTCTACTGTTTCTACCCATAGCAAGGCAGAGTTACTAATCAGTTTACAGGCCATGTCTCCCTCGAAATGCTACTTACTTCTCTGGAAGCCCCAATTAACTAATTGCAGCAAAAGTAAGAAGATAGAAATGAATTTTTTAAAAAGTAGTATTGATTTATCTGTTTTCCTGATTTTCAAAATAGGAAAAGTATCCCCCTTCAGGCTAGATGGTAAGGAAGGTCATAGGATAAAAGTATGGCACATCTTGAAACACCAGTTTTTCTCAGATTTTGAAAAGGAAGAGACACATTAGTTTGTATGCAAACTAATGCAGATATTCTATGGAGTGATCGCAAAATTTACATAAACCTTTAAATGAAAATACTCATATTAAAAAAAAATGTGTTTTCTTGTATATTTTCTTGAGACTCCCACCCCCTCCCCACTCTAAGGATAAATGTTACTCTCTGTTGTTGATGAGGGGTACTTAGATGAAAATGTTTGAAAAATGGTTAGATTTAAGACAGAAGATTAGATTTGTTCAAAAAGATTTAAAAATGTCATCAATTTGAAATTTTATGCTAGATATAAAGTAGCCAGGGAAAAAGTGAAAGCTAACCAGTAACATGAGAGGCATATGTGGAAGTCTGGTGTGCTTGAACTTGTGGCAAAGCATTTCACTTTGTTGGTCTCTGATCCATCTCCTCTGAAGTGAGATTGATCAGATCTTCAATTGGGGCTGGGGTACTTAGCATGTTTAAAGCACTGTCGTGTGACTGCAGGACACCCTAGCAGCAGGCTAGCGCATCCAGGGGCGGGAAGAAGACAGAATCCCTGGGACCGCATTCCAAGGCAGATTAAGACAAACTCCCACTAGAAGCTCTTTGGTGGGGATTGGAGGGCTTCTGTCTGTTTGCAGGATTACACACACTTTGAGTAGATCCAGTTTGAGTTTGGCATGAAGGGTAGGTACCTAGGATTGCAGGCTTGCAGATGCATCAGAGTGGAAAAGTGTGAGATGTGTTCTGGGTACAAAGTGAATTCCATTGAGGGTGGGGCACACGGGGCATGAGCAGTGGGACTGTAAGACCAGAAAGACAGGTCCAGGCACTGCTGTGGATAGTGCTGAGATGAGTGGTAGCTATTTAACCAGTAGAGGATACACACTGGAGGTTAGAGAACACACAGAGTGGTGGCAGTGCACCGAGTTGTGGGATTGAGTGACCACAGTCCTAAGTGAGCCTAAATTAGAGCTGGGGTAGAATGAGATAGTGGGGAGAAATGCCAGAGGCACTGCAGAAGTGAAATCTTCAGGTTTTAGAAAAGAATTGGCTGCAGTGGACAAAAGTATCATAAACTCTGAGATAACCTTGGGCTTCAGATCTGAACGAGCTAGGTTGGTAACCCTAAAGTGAGTCCAGGGGGGCACTGTCTGATTCCTGCAAGTGCAGGGCCAGCTCTGATGAGAGAGAGTGCCTCCCTAAATTGTGACCTAGTCCCTGGTTACGACTGATGGGTGGACAGGTCAGAAGGAGAACTGGTTGAGGTCAAAAGTGGCCTGATTTTCGATAGGCTGAATTGAAATGTTGGAGAGAGATGTGTAGCAAGGCAATTGGAATGTTGTTCTGAAGGACAGGGGAATGAAGAGAGGGGGCAGAGAGGAGGGGGAAGGAAGGAGGGGATAACAAATATGAATGCATACCTGCATAAGGTTGTGCTTGAATCCTCAGAGTGGATTTGGTTGCCCAGATACACGCTCTCACCCTGGTGACCCCCGCGGTGTTTTTAACAATAGCGGTGGTCACTTATTTAGCACTTAATCATCCAACGAGTACCTACATAGTGTTTAGTATGTACCAAATGCACTTTGATAGACCAAACACACTTTGATAGATGAATTTATCTAATTCTCATAACCCCCTGAGGGAGGTGCAGTTACTGTCCCCGTGTCACACATGACGTTACTGAGCTACAGAAGAGGTAGCCTGCCTGAAGACTCATGTGGGCAGTGCATAGGAGCTGGTGTGCTCTCCACCCCCCATGCTCTGCCACCCACATTTCAGAGACCTCCACATGGGATGCTTTTCTGTTGTCTTAAACCTGGCATCTTCACCTGTCTACTTCCTTTCAGTCCCTGCAAGTGTTTGGCCCTGGCTCTAGAGAATGGTTTTGCTTCAGGCCACCAGTGCAAGGCAGAAACGTGGAATGTGTAGGGCTGGGGGCAATGCAGCAGGAGTGACAGAGAATGATGGCACAAATGCCAGAGGAGCCCTAGGGTGGTGCTCAGTCATGGCTGCTGTGAGAGATGTGTTGGGTTAGGGGTGCTTACTGAGATCACACTTCAGAAACGATTATGTGTGGGTCAAGCATGGAGATTGCAGATTGGAGAGTTATCGGCAGTGTTTGAAAGAGCAACTGAAACATTTTAGGGAGATTAAGAAAGGAGTGGATGGTGAAATGCTAAGTCAGGGAGTGAGAGGTCTTAATGTGTGCAGGCAAAGGTTGAAAGAGCAACAGTGAGAAGTGGCCACTTAGAGAAAAAATTCTTGGGTGCTGTGGGCTGACTGTGGGCCCTTGGAGAGGCAACCAAGAGCAAAGAAGAAAGAGATGGTAGTTCTGGATTCAATTCTTGGTTTTTCCTTTACTGTGTTACCTAGGAAAAATTACATCACATCTCTGAGTCTTGCTCTCCACATCACTAAATGAAATAAATTATGCTGTTCTGGAAAAGGATATGACATATACAACATGTTGTCTGGCACAGAGGCAGATGTTCAATATATGATCTATGCTGTTAATATTAGACTCATTTTTAAATATGTAATATCATTGAACTTGTTGAATTACTTAGTAATTTGAATTTTTTAGATTATTGAAGAAAAATATGTGAAAAAGTTTTTATTTCTTTCTAAAATCCACCAGAAAAAAGAAAAGAAATCATTAACGTCTGCTGTACCAGTTGAATCCAAACCGGGTAAACCATCTGGAAAGGTATGAAGATAGCAGTGCATTTCTACATGAGATATTTATTTATTCATAGCCTCTAAATTTATTCGGATCTGATTTTTTAAGGGCAAACTATATGAGGTAGGATAACTTAAAGACCCTTCTCATGAATTATTGCTATAAGCTAAAATTGTGAAATTTTTTCAGGTATGTTGTAACATTCAAAATATTTTTTTTAAGTTTATGTATTTGTTTTGGGAGATAGAGACAGCATGAGCAGGGGAGGGGTATGATAGACTGAGAGAGAGAGAATCCCAAGCAGACTGTACTGTCAGCTCAGAGCCCGACACAGGGCTGGAACTCACGAAACCACAAGACCATGACCAGACCCAAAACCAAGAGTCAGACGCTTAACCAGCTGAGCCATCCAGGCACCTCTGTAACATTTTATATTCAAACCTTCTGTTCTGAAAACTCTAGTTATATCTGGTGGAGTTTACATTACAGTTTCTCTCTTGCAAATATACCTTCTTTAACCAGAGGTATGACTAAAGAATTTAAGACACTTCTTCATTCTGAAATTCCCAAATGATTTGGTCTAAAGCTAACAGGTCCCAAGTTGTATTACATGATCAGGTGAGTTCCTAAAATTGTAGTGGGAATACAGTTGTTGAAAAAAAAAAAAAAAAGTTAAATAATCGTTTTTAACTTGAGTTAAGTAAATAAAGGGTCTTTTCCCAAATTCTTGTTTTCCCTTTTAAATTCAGCATATTCTTCACCATGAGTCTTTTTAAACCTAAGAGATAGGATGGAGGCCCTCCTTCATTATACTAATTAAAGTCCATATTGACAGAATAGATTGTCACGTCTTATAAGCTTAACATCCCTTTCAAGTAATTTGTTTTGTAGACTTCTTTAGGCAAGTAAGTAAACAAAAAACCACAAATGAATGAAGGAACACAGGCAATCCATCTTTGAAATAGATTCTATTTGGGAGAGGTACTATATAGACATTTTGTTGGAGTTCTTTGTAAATATGTAACTCTGGGAAACTATTGGTAAGGAATGAATACAAAGAATTTCTCCTGTTGCATACAATTATATGATCATTATTCTTTGTTTTTGTTTTTTCAACTGAGGACATTGGAATGGGAACTTTAATGAGCCATTCGTTTGTTCTGTAGTTACTGCCATTAGACTTACTGAAGTTGTTGTGATTCTTATCTGAACATGGCTTTCTGTTTTTGTAACCTGAAATGTGTACTCTGGGGCCTTACATAATAAAGTTTATTAGAGACTAGATTTTAACTATTTTAATGTTTGAAGAACTTTTGATGTTTCGTGTTTTTCTGCACAGAATTTTTGGTTTTTTTGTAGTTAAAAAATCAGAAGTGAAATATGTATTACAAATAGCATTTAAATACCTGCTCTCTTTCTTTTCTAGTCAGACCTGGATGCCGCTTTGGATGACTTAGTAGACACTTTAGGAGGACCTGAAGAAACTGAAGAAGATAACACAACATATACTGGACCTGAAGTTTCAGTATGTGATCTTGGTATCTGTAAAGATTTATACTTAATGGGTAGGAAAGGAAATAAGGTCATGGTCATGAGGCACAAAAGAATACCTAGTGTTCTGTTGCTTGGAGAGAAGCAGAATGGTGTCGCCATCAATAATGGCAACTAAACATTAGTGTTATAAATGGAAATGGTTTGTCCTATGGTAGCTATCCTATTACAGTGATTCAGCAAACATTTATTGATTGTCTGTGTTGTGACTGGTGCTGGAATACAGCCTGTTGGGTCACAAACATTATTCTGTCCTTGAGATTTAAGTCCACTAGGCTTGAACTTATTATGATTTCTAGAAATTTACCACCCTCAGCTCATCCCTATTCCTTACCCAGAAAAAGCAAGAAAATTATATGTTCCTTGATATTAAAAAAATAAATAGAAAGACATGCAAAAGACTGGAAGAAAATACTTGAAGCAGACATGACAAAGGATCTGTTTCTAGGATTTATGAAGAATTTTTAAGACAGCCCAATAGAAAAATAGGAGAAAACTTGTTTGGCTAATAAATAAATAAAAATGAAAGTCTTTCTAGTATTTATAGAAATGATACTAAAATATGGAGAGAACACACTCCTCAGAGTGGCAAAAGTGTAAAAGTCTGACAATTGACATGGAGCTTGTGGATGTTGAAGATGTACTTGTCCTTCAACTATCAATTCCACCTGTAGAGAGATTCCCTGGAGGAAGCCTTACCCATGTGCACCAGGAGTTATAAGCACAGGTGAAACATTTGGACATGATTTTGGTCAACAGCAGACAAGCTAATATAAGGGAACACTTTATTGTGGTTAAAATGAATTATTCATGTACCAACAGGGATACATTATAAAAACATAATTTTGAATAAGAATAATACAGTTTGATACCTAGAATATGATACCATTGATACAACATTTGAAAATATGTAAAAGTAGTGCTCAGTTTGGCAGCACATATGCTAACATTGGAAGGATACAGAGAAGATCAGTGTGGCCCCTGCAGGGATGACACACCAATTCGTAACGCGTTCTGTACCTTTTCAATAAAAAAAAAAGAAAAAATATACAAAGTAATGCTGCATGTTGTTTGTGGATACCTACATATGGAATAATTGTTTTAAAATTTGCTCGATTTTAAGTGGGTAGATACAATAAAGTTCAGGATGGTGGCTCTTGCTGGCTAACAAGGAAAAGGAATGGGATAGTAGAGGGTTAAACAGGAGATGTGACTCTAGCTGATCTTTTTTTCTTAGAAATTAGGTCTGGAAGACTTGGGTGTTAGCTTATAGAGAAATTTATTATTAACTGTACTTTTATATGTATTGGAAAGAGACCGTGAAAAATGTTTTAAAATGTGCTTTAGTATAAGAATAAAAAATATAGCAGGTTGAATATTTTCTAGTATTACATATGAATTAAGCTAATTAAATAAGGGCAAGTATTGTATAAACTTACAATTTCAGAGTTGTATAAAGTATTGGCTTTTTAAGTGCATTTCATTTCAGTAGCTCCATAAATTACTAATGGCAACAGTACTTTGGTTGCGTAATAGCATATAACATTGTCAGCTAATTAATTATATAATATCCCTCTGTGTGATCTTTATTCCAGGATCCAATGACTTCCATCTACATAGAGGAATTAGGTAAAAGAGAAGTCACCATTCCTCCAAAATACAGGGAACTTTTGGCAGTAAGTTAAATAATCATTTACTTTTATTTTACTTTTTGGAACATAATCTTATCCCATTAATATATTCACATTTTTTAAAATTAGAAAATATAATGAGGCATGTGAAGTTGTCGTTATGAAGACTCTCACTGTATCAATTTGCGAGGGCTGCCATAATGAAGTACCATAGACTGAGTGGCTTGAACAACAGAAATATTTTGTATCATAGGTCTAGAGGTCAGAAAACGAATCTGGGTGTGGGTAGCGTGGGTTCCTTCTGAGGGTTGTGAAGCATGGATCTGAGGCCTCTCTACTTGGTTTGTACGTGGCCATCTTCCCTGTGTGTACATCTTTTGGTCTACATTCCCCACTTCTCTAAGAGCAACAGTCTTGGGGTGCCTGGGTGGCTCAGTTGGTCAAGCGCCCAACTTCAGCTCAGATCATGATCTTGTGGTTCACGAGGTTGAGCCCCACGTTGGGCTCTGTGCTGGCAGCTCAGAGCCTGGAGCCTGCTTCAGATTCTATATCTCCCTCTGTCTCTCCCTCTCTCTGCCCCTCCACCACTTGCTATCTGTCTCTCTCTCAAAAATAATAAACATAGGGGCGCCTGGGTGGCGCAGTCGGTTGAGCGTCCGACTTCAGCCAGGTCACGATCTCGCGGTCCGTGAGTTCGAGCCCCGCGTCGGGCTCTGGGCTGATGGCTCGGAGCCTGGAGCCTGTTTCCGATTCTGTGTCTCCCTCTCTCTCTGCCCCTCCCCCGTTCATGCTCTGTCTCTCTCTGTCCCAAAAATAAATAAAAACATTGAGGAAAAAAAAATAATAATAATAAACATAAAAAAATTAAAAAAAAAAAAAGAACAGCAGTCTTATGGGGTTAGGACACATCCTAATATCATCACTTAACCTTAATTACCTCTTGAAAGGCCCTACCTCCAAATATAGTCACACACTGGAGTACTAGGAACTCTTGAAAGGTTGTGGGAAGGCACAATTTAACCCATAACACTCACTGAACAGTACATTTTGCCAACTGTAAAAGTTAATTTTGGACTTTCAACATGATCAAATTAATATTTTTTTCAGAAAAAAGAAGGTATCACAGGGCCTCCTCCAGACTCTTCGGTGAGTTTACATAAATGTCTTCTAAGATACAAGTTAACCATTTTTTAAATCTTTAGTTGGGGGATAGGGCATCAATTCTCTATATTGTGTCTATGAATAATCGCTAAATCAGATCAAGTTTCCATCTATTCAGAGGAAGGAGATGGGTATGGGGTTGCTTCAGTGCTCATGGCTTTATATATATATATATATATATAGGTATATATACACATACGTATACATATGTGTATATATACCTATATATATATATATATATATATATATATATACACATACACATATACGTATATATATAGGTATATATATATATTTTTTTTTTTTCTTTTTTTTGAGGGGAAGCAGAATGGAGCCAAGAAGGTATTAGGGCAAAATAAATATTAATAAAAATAGAATGAGAATATCTTAATATGTAATCCATTTAAAGGAGGGAAACAGGAAAATAGTATTAGTGAGCACTCATTTCCTTCCAAACAAAGAATTTATATGAGTTATGTGATAACATACTTGATTTGGTAGTAAAGGAATGTCAAATCACTCTTCATTTGCTGAGTTTGTATTGTGATCTGTAACTTGAATGACTCTCACATGTTACCCATCGTGGTGCCTGTTTCTTTAGAAACCCATGGGGCCAAGTGATGCCATAGATGCTTTGTCATCTGACTTCACCTGCAGTTCTCCTACCGCTGGTGGAAAGAAACCTAAGGAAGAGGTACTGTTTTCCAAATAATTAGGGGGAGCTTGTTAGAAACTATATAAAACTTGAAAACAATTTCTTTTTAGTTCTGATTATTAAAGTTACATTTATTCTAACTATAAGTCTAATCTTTTGCATTTTGTCTTTCAGAAATCTACAGAAGAGGTTCTTAAAGCTCAGCCAGCCAGGGTAGTCAAAAGTGCTGCTTCACCCCAAGAGAAAAAAAGAAAGGTGGAGGAGGTATAAATAATTACTTCTTTGGAAATAAACATGGTCCACCCGATAGCACTTGCTTTCCTGAGCCTGATCTAGTTGATTCAGGATAATCCCAGTACAGCATGATGAGGGGCATCTTTTTTCCCTCGGGGGTCTGTATGGACTAGTAAATCCAATCAGGGTTCTATCCGTTATCTCCAGACAGGCCTTCTATGTTTCTGCAAATACTAATCATGATTTGAACACAGCCTTCTTGGTTGTGAAACAAGAGTATCTCATCATTACAACACACAGAAAGACAAGACACCAAAACAGTTGCACTCTTAGAACATAAATCTTCACCTTGATTATTTTTTTTTTTTAAGTTTATTTATTTATTTTTGAGAGAGACCGAGACAGTGCGAGTCAGGGAGGGATACAGAGAGGGAAAGAGAATCCCAAGCAGGCTCCACGTTGCCAGCACAGAGCCCGATGTAACCTGCAAAGCTGAGAGATCATAAACTGGGCCAAAACCTGAAACGCCCAGAGTCTAAGAGACCCCCAAAAACGAACCACCAGAGTCCAGAGTCAAAGCTAAGCAGGAAGGGTCATTTATTGCAGGTTCGAACCTGGACCTCTGTGCCCCCGTTGCCGGTGACGCCAAGAGGCCCTGAGAGAGGTTTTTACACCCCTTTTATAGACAGGTACAAACAAGTCATGGGGAAATCAGGAATTTTCCACAGTTACAGAGCTGCGATTGGTTGGTGTTTAAAGTTGGACACTTAACAGTATTCGATTGGTTCCTGCCTTTAGGTCAGACCACAACCGGGGGTACGGGTATCACAATGATTGATCAGGAATACACGGATGTGCCAAGCAACAATGATTGATCAGGAGTACACGGATGTGCCAAGTAACAATGGTTGATCAAGAATATACGGATGTGCCAGGCAATAATGATTGATCAGGAATACATGGGCGCGCCAAGCAATTGTACAGAAGCGGAGCAAGCTGGTTAAGCTTGGTTAGGTTTCAGTTTCCCGTAACTTAAGCTTTTAAGTTTCAATTTTCTCAGGCCTTTCAAACCAACATTCAGACACTTAACCAACTGAGCCATCCAGGTGCCCCATTCACCATGATTTTCTAATGGAGTTTGACCTGTAAATCACTAGTGGGATGTGGTTGTAGCTGCTTCTGTACCTTCTATTAACCATAATCAATTGTCCCCAATCCTGAACGGTGGTCCTGCAGCTCATCTTCTGGTTGAGAAGACATTCTCCATCTGCAGATAGTTCAGATAATGCAAGGAGCGGTTTGTGTCGGGTCTGCTCTGCCTCTCCCTTCCTGGAGGGGACAGTTTATTTTTATCTGGCTGGCTGGGGAACAGTGAGAGCCACACCCTGAGAGTGGGAGTCCCCACAGCCATCAGCCATCAGCCGTTGTACATTCAGACATGAAGCCTGTGGGGCCACTTCAAGCTCCCCAGCTTCTTGGACTTTGCTAGTTTGCTAAGACCAGGGTTGTCAGAAATTATTTCTAAAGACACATTAAAAAAAAAACAACAACAACAGAAAAGTGAAAGTTTACTTCTTCAAGCTTTTATTTTGATACGAGTGTTGTGTAATAATTATAGCTTGAGAAATAAGGGGTGAAGTGTGCCCCCGAGGGTATAAACAGCATAAGACACTGTGGAAGTGTCTTAGCCCCAATTTTCATTCACTGGTAAGTTCTTTTTTTTTTTTTCCTTTCTCTTTTCTGCTAGGTTTCCAATAAAATTGCCTTCCTAAAGTCCTTCTCTAATCTGCAACTCATTTTAGAATTTTAAAATTGGGATTTCACAAAGAAGTGGATAGGTTGTTCAGGCTGAAGAGATGTTCCCTTTTTTAATGTACAGATTTTTTCCTTTTTTAGCAGGACACAATGAGTGATCAAGCACTGGAGGCTCTTTCTGCTTCGCTGGGCACTCGGAAGCCAGAACCTGAGCTCGACCTCAGCTCCATTAAAGAAGTTGATGAGGTACTGACCTTGGATTCATATACAAAGCATGTTGTTCGGCGGGTTATGAAACTAAATGTTCTTACACAACTTTTCTTTTTTGGAGATTAAAAATTAACTACTCTTCATTCTGCCTTACTTTCAGAGTCTAGTTAACTTAGATTTTCATTCTTGCATAGTTAGCAACCAAGAAGGATAGTTGAGTATTGTCTTTTAAACCATCTAGAGTTTTAATATGTAAAGTGAATGCTAATCTCTTCTGCCAATGCTTAAATGACACCTGACTAACAAGATAACCTGGAGGCAATGGCTTGGCGAGAGGTTTGTCTGCTCTTGTGGACATTGGAAATTTGTGTTTTCAAAAGGATTCCAGGTGCTTCTTTTTATAAGCAGAGAGGGGGAATGTGGTAGATGGGGTGGGAATATCCTTCTTTTTATAACTATGGAGAAAAATGTTGAAAATCTTGTCTCAAATTAGAATAATATCAAGCAAGGATTAACTCTGTAACTGCAGTTCCTGCATGCCTACTACACTTCAACATCTTAGCAAGCCTTCTGAGCCATAACAAGCTTATATTTGGTGGAGGAGAGTTTTACCATGACATTACAGTTTTTAAAGAATTTTTCAGCTGAGTTATCTGGGATAAAAGAGGGAGTTGGCCTGTGGGCATTGTTGACAAGGCAGTGTAGTTGGGGGACATGGAAATACAGCCTGGGCACCCTCAGAAGCATCAGCCTATCAGCTCAGGGAGGGGAGCTGGCATGTGCCTGTCACTGTCATAATGCCGCTGCCTCCGCTGTCACTTCCTGTTCTGAATCACTGAGGAAAGTGAGTCTCACAGGCTCCTGGCCTGAGTCTGGGATTGCTGTGGTCCAAAATGGGCCAGTTTCTATCTTCAGCTTTCTTTGAGGGCTTACCAGGCGCAGTGTGGCATGACAAGCTTTGTGAAGGCAAACACAGGGGAGTGGGGGAAGCAGTCCTCGTCCTCCAAGACCAAGTAATGTATTGAGAAGAAAGGAAATTGTCATAAAGACAGTGTGAGGCACACGTTATTTAAAGCAGCCACATAGACAAATGTCTGAGGGAGAGGATGGTCCTGGCAAGACCCTGCAGGTGTGTGTGTCTTGGTGGGGGAGCAGACCAAGTTGAGTTACAGTCCCACCACCAGACAGCTGCAGGGCAGGGGACCAACTGCACTTTATTTCAGACTTTTTACAGAGAATGGTGTGATTTAATAAGACAGTAATTCGGGGAGGAAACGTATAAACATAAATCTCAGGGCAAAGTGTCTTAGGGTGACTAAAATCAGGTCAGTAGTTGTAAAAAGTGTTGCATAAAAATAAGTTCGTAAGCAGTTGGGGTAACTAGTTTTGGGATACATGTATAAATGTATTTATGTTTCCTCTAGAAAACCTCCACAGCAGTGAACTTCTAAAATTCTAACTAAAACTAAAAGGACTGTTCTTTCTATTCTTTCTATTAGTTTCTACTTTATCTTCCGCTATTTTCCACTAGTTTTCCTTTTATTTATTTATTTACTTACTTACATCCAAGTAGTTTTCTTTTTAATTATATTCAAAGTATAAATATTTCCTAAGATTTTCCAATCCTCTGGATTCTTAAGCTGAATTTTAGTGCCTAATGGTGAATTTATTACTTTCTGGATACTCTGATGTTTTGATAAGCCTTATGAAGGTTAATATTCTATAGGAGTCCCAAACCACTTCAGTTTATTCCATACTAGAGAGCTCTCTATGGAGAAATTGCATCATTCTTCAGAGAAGACATCCATGCCTACTTATTCTTATAATGTATCATGACATAAGTATTCTACAATGATACCTCATTAATCCTCCCCATTTCTGTGTGTAGTGACCTGGTCTGGTGCTATTTCAGTTGAGTAGACATTTGTCTTCAGTGCCTACAGTGCAGGCATTTAAAGAATATAAAGATCAGGGGTGCCTGGGTGGCTCAGCCAGTTAAACAACTGACTCTTGATTTCAGCTCAGGTCATGATCTCACGGTTTGTGGGGTGAAGCCCTCCATTGGGCTCCACACTGTCACTGCTTGGGATTCTTTCTCTCTGCACCTTTCCTGCTCAAACTCTCAAACTCCCTCTCTTTCTCTCAAAATAAGTAAATAAACTAAAAAAAAATAAAAAGAATGTAAAGATCAAACAGGAATAGAAAAGATTTAACGGTGCACATGATTCTCACTGTCCATAAGCCTGGAGAGGACAGTCTTCTACAGGTGACTTCTGACTTTCACGAAGGCTGTTTTATAGGTAGAAACCTCACGAATTTCTGAATGGGGGAGTGCCACTACGTAATAGGACTTCCTCCACGTGTTGCAGTAGAATATAACTGGAAATATTTTTAAAAAAAAAACCACAACTTTAATCCCTTAATGATAATTGTTAATTTACAGGACAATAAAACTGTAATTCTAAAGCCTAGAAGAGTGCTTGGCTCATTAAAAGTGCTTAATATTTTTAAAATCAATCATTCATTCAATGGAGAACTACTATTTTAGGTTGAAATACAGATGGAGCAGTAGGTTGAGCTGGAATTTGCTAAGTGATATTCCTCTTTGTGCCCAGGAGCTCCTTGTTTTGTGATCTAAATCCATGCGTTGGTACAGGTGCCAATTATTACATATCATGGAACTTCCCATAAGTCACCAGTAGTTTAAAATGCAAATGCTATATCCTAGAAGCCAGTGATCTCCTATAGAACTGCACTTTTATCTCGAATGCAGTTGGTTATTCATGGTTCAGTAATCCAATAAAGTCCTAGTTCTTAGTGAAGGGAGTACCTTTTTTATTGCAGCAATCTACAATAGCCAAATTATGGAAGCATCCCAAGTGTTCATCAGTAGATGAATGGATAAGGATGTGGTATATACATACAATGAAATACTATTCAGCCATAAAAAAGAATGAAATCTTGTCAGTTGCAATAACATAGATGGAGCTAGAAAATATAAACCTAAACGATAGAAGTCCAGTCAGAGAAAGACAAACACCATATGATTTCACTCATATGTGGACTATAACAAAACAAACAAGCAAACAAACAAAAAAAGAGGTAGAAAGAGACACAAACCAAGAAACAGACTTTTAACTCTAGAGAAGAAACTGATGGTTACCAGAGAGGAGGTGGATGGGGTGTTGGATGAGATAGGTAAAGGGGATTAAGAGTACATTTACCATGATGAGCACTGAGTAACATACAGAATTGTTAAATCACTATAGTGTATGCCTGAAACTTACGTAACCTGGTATGTTAACGATACTGAAATTAAAAAAAAAAAAATTAAAAAAGAGTCCTTTTAAAAGAGGTAAAACCAATTATCCATGGATCAGCCAAGATTTGTGATGAGCTGCTTCTCCCATTTCTGAACTGTATTTAACCATGGGAACTGGTTGGTTTTTTCCCCCCTAGATAACTGAGTAAGAGATGAAGGCTATTGAAATAATTACAACTAACTTATGCACTGTGCTTAATGGTCTCGATATTTTATTTCCTTTTCTCTAGTGATCCTTACAAGTCAGTGGACTAGGTAAAAATTATTGGTAGCCCCATTTTACTGCTTAAGAAAGACTAAGTGGCTCCCCAAGGTGATAGAGCAGCTGAGAGCAGGGCGGGGACACCTCTCCAGGATTCCTCGCCCTGTTGTTTTTTTTCTGTCTTCCTCACAGCCAACCAGTTACCATGGTCTTGTGCTCTGTAGTTTACAAAGCACAGACACACACTTGAATCTGATATGGTTTTCTCTACAACACTTATGAAGTACATAAAGTGATATCCTCTTGTTTTACCTACATTACCCACATGTTTTGTGTTTTATTTCCCTCTCCACTTTAATCAGGCAAAAGCTAAAGAAGAGAAACTAAAAAAGTGTGGTGAAGATGATGAAACTGTGCCTTCGGAGTATAGATTAAAGCCAACCACGGTATGCTGTTAGCCATGACACCTAACAGAATATGCTCTTCTTCATATCATGTTCTGTTGGGACTGTTCCCATGATGCTCAAGAACATGACTATCCCAGTTCTTATACTAACTGAACCCCCTGAACCCTTTCTTTCCTGTTCTTTAAAGGTAGTTGATTGTTTCCTAAGTAGTAACCGTGTGGTCATTAAAATTCCCACAAATCCAAGTGTTCCAGATATTAACAATGCGTGATATAGATCCTTAACCTTGAAGCATAAGAAACAATTTGGGAATAAATTTTTCTGTAACCGTTGTATGGATAAAAGCACCATAGATCTTTGAAGGGGTAGACATAAATGTGTAGCTATTTGCCAGTATCCTTAGGGTGGTTTGTTGGTGGTGGTTTGGGTTTAATGTGAGGATGGTGGACTTCTGTAATTATATCTGTAATTTATCTTTCAAAAATTAAACGTAAACACATGATAGAAAATGTTTTGATTCTTCTATGTGCTTCTATATGGAAACTGTCCTTATAGGTGCTAATACAGAAAGTTCCTCAGTTTAGAAATATTCTAAATTGTGAAACGTCATCTCCAAAAAACAAAAAAAGGATTACAGGAATGAAATCTACCTCTTCACCCTGGATTGGAGAACAGAGACTTTTTAAGTTTATTTTAGAGCTTAGCTGTTTATTCTGATACTTGATTTAAAAAATACTGAAAATTTATTCACTCAAATATAAGAAATTCACTCAAAAACAGATCATTAAAATATAAGGGGGAAAAAAATCTCCTCCTTTCCTGGAATTCCCTAGAAGAAACTTAACGAGCCATGAAAAGAAAATGTTCTATTTAACTTTCAATGAATTTTCAATTTTGTTTACAGGATAAAGATGGAAAACCACTTTTGCCAGAGCCTGAAGAAAAATCCAAGGTTAGGAAATGATCTTTCTGATAAAGAGCAAAAGAACTGTAAAGTATAAATTGAAGATCATTTTGACAGGATTTCTCTGTGGAGACTTTGAATGCCAACCTAGTTGTAAAGAGAGGGGAACTTGTGGTAGCAACACTTGGCTCATACCTCTGACTCCTTTTCATATCTTTTATGATTATTTTCTTCATGAATTATTACTAGAATATTGGGAGTTTGTAGGTGGCATTCATTGCACATTAGGAGCTGATGTCAAGAATGCCTCAAATTATATTGTTGGCACTTCAGAATTTGATTATAATCATGACATCAGATATTTTAATGATTCTACACTGCCTTAACTTGGTCTAAAGCAGTCAGGTCTTCACTGAATGAAGGTGGTGCTGTGATTTTTCCCATTTTACATGCGATGAAACAGAGGCAGAGACATGTAAATAGCCCAAGATCTTACAGCTAAAAACTAGCAAGACCAGGACTCAAAACTCAGACTACCAACAGAGGCACAGCTTCTAGATGACATGCCGTTCTGTTGTAGATGACTGGTATTGCTCAAAATTTCCACATGCTCCAAATGAATAATACCATTTCATCTGAAGGAACTAGGGATGGGAGAACTTTGTTGCCAAAATCCCTCAGAGTCTTAGGGAAGGAGTATATGATCTGTGTTTCCTGAGCTATTCAGAAGGCACTCATTAGGAAATAGTGAAAAACAGTCACATACGAAAAAACTATACAGATCTTCATTAGAAAGAAAAGGTGGTTTTATGTGAACAGAATTCTTCTGAAACTGAATTAACAGGAAAGTTTTGGACTAAATCATGAACATTTTTGTGGTACCCCGGTGTTTAGTATTCCTTACTTGTTGCATGACATTTATCTTACATTGATAAATTTTAAAAATACCCCAAACATTAAATGTTGGATTTAGATCCTAAAATATGGCTTAATACCTGTTAACAGGAAATTCTCTATGTAAAACTTTCTTGTAACCAAAAAGAGTCACTTTGTAATATAGTGTTTTTCTTATATTCCAGGCCCTGAGTGAATCAGAACTCATTGATGAACTTTCAGAAGATTTTGACCCGCCCAAAAGTAAAGGAAAACGATCTAAGACAACCAAAAAAACAGAAGTATGTTTCTAAAAATAGAAGTCTCTATTTTGTGGGCTTTTAAAGATATTTTTCTATAATCTTAAAAATCTGAGGCCCAACTATTTTAGCATGATGTAGTTGATGGAGACCCATTATGCCATCTTTTTTTACATGCAGTTTTGATCTTGACTTTTTCTAGATGGGCTTTCTTTTCCCACACTGGCCCAGATGTTATTGTAATTTAAGTCCTATAATCATTCCTTCACATCCATGCTTTCCTTTCTGTTCCTCCTACTGTAACCTAAAGTTGTCATCACCACTCACCTTATGGTGGCAGTGGCCTCTGTCTTCAGTCTTACTGCCGTCCTTCCCACATGTCCGCCAGAGTTACTGTTTCTCAAGCGTGGTAGTAGTCACATCATTCCCGTGCTCCAACCCTCAGGAGCTCCCTGTTCCCCACAAAATAAAGTCCCTGCTAACGTGTTCTGGCCCTGGCTTCCTTCCCTACCAAGGTGTGTCCTCCCATTACTAAACCATGACAATAAGGGCTTGAGTGTATGTGTCCTTGGCTTTTCCCATGTGGTCCTGCCATGTAGAATAAACTTCCTTCCTAATTCGACATCATCTAAAATGTTAGCCAGGCCTTTAAAGTTTTGCTAAAGTATGGCCTTTGTCTCCTGCTTTTCCCTCCCCAAATCTTACCACCCTTCCAAACCTACCTAAGCAGAATACAATATGTCAGGGGCTCTATTGTTCTTTGTATATCTATTAAGATCTTTATTGCAAGGAAGCTTTTAGCTGTCTTCATCTCCACCTCTGATGTGTGTACATAGTTTTCAGTAAATAGTAAGTTCCTTGAAGGAAGAGATAGTGCCCTGCTAATGACCATCTACTGAGCACCTTACATGTAGGATAACTTTTCGTAAATGTCTGGATTAAAACCAGTTTGTTTGAAATTTTACTCTTGTGATAAGATAGCACAGTGATCCTCAGATTTTAGTACCAGGATTGCCTGAGGGTTTGTTAAAACAGATTGCTGGGCTCCACCTCCAGAATTTCTATAGTATTTGGGGTGGAGCCCTAAGAATTTGCATTTGTAACAAATGGTAAGGCTGGTAAGGCTGATGCTGCTGGTCCAGGGACCATACTTTGGGAACCTCTGGGATAGTATTACTACCTTGCATTTGTAAACATACCCATTTACAATTGATACGATAATATTAAATATATAAAAATGATGGATTTATATTAAAACATTACATTCTATAATTGGTGTATCATTGTTATATATTTTCTGAAAATAATATAAATAATAATAGTTGCTGATATTATTGAGCTGTGTTCCTAGGTAGTATGCAGAGCACTGGACATGTTTTATTTTACTGAAAGCCTCATGTTGACCCTTGAGATGTAGGTACTGTCATTGTTCTCATTTTCCAGATGTGAAACTGAGTCTCAGAGTTTAAGTAACCTACCTAAGGTAAGAGGTAAAACCAAGTTGAAATCATGGTAGAAGAGTTTGAACCTGCGATTTATTCACTATTTAGCAATCCTTAGGCATTTGAGAAAGTCATGCTCACAGCATATAATATAGCAGAGTGTGTCGTTGGTCCCTTATTGTTCAGTCTTACCAACTAGATATTTCTAAAAACTCTTCCTTGTACTTGCCTCTCTCCGCAGGCATCTCAGGCTGCTGCCTTGACTCCTGTGAGTGAGGCTGTGCCTCGAGCTTCCATGTGTACTATACTGTCCACACCGACCAAGCCAGCTCCTTTGGTGAGTGTTAGTGTTCCCTTGGACATTGAGCAGTGTCCTGGGAAGGTAGTTCTTTTTCCTGTGCACTTGCCACTGTGTGTTGCCAACGCATCACTTTATTCTGATAAGATAAAAAGAAAATCTTTTAGAGCTATGGGGTCTACTGTTCTTTTGGCTTCAGGGTATCCTCCAAATTTAAGCTAGATTTAAGTTTTTCATTAAACTTCTACAGGCTGTGTTGTTGTTTTTTTTTTTTTTTTTTTTTCACCTTCTGAAATTCTTACTGGTTCTTCAGCTGTAGTGGATAATCTTGCTCTTTCACTTTCCCATATCTTTTGAGCCTATTGGGAGTTCCACAGATAGCCTGATGGTACCTTTTGTTGGCTGTCCTAAAGGAATAATCTACACCAATATCATCATGACTTCCCCCCACTCCCAACTGAAGGAAGGTTAACTCAGTTCGTTTCCCTTTTCTTCTTAGCTCTCTCTCTCTAACTTTTGTATGAAGTATGGTAATTAAGTAGTTGAATCTTTTTGAGTTCAGTGGGCTTTGTTTCTGTTAGCAGGTAGAATCTGACTCAGAGTAACAGCTGATGGGACTGTGCTTTATTACTACAGACCTAGTGAATAGCTAAGTTGTTCTGGATGCTTTGCAATATCTTATTAAAGTTTCACAAGGACATTATGAACCCTGTTCTGATCATCTCTCTATTATAGATGAGGGAAATGAAGCTTTGAGTTGACCTTGAGCAATCCATTTAACTTTTCAGAGCCTGGGTGAGATAAGTGATAAGGCTTCTGCTCTTAGCCACTTTAGCATCTAGCATGGATAGATGGCCAGATCTCAAGCTTTACAGTAGAATTTGATCATTCTCATATGGAAAAAGGGCAGGGGGAACATGGGCGAAGGGACCCGCCCCCAGGAGGAATTAGGAAATACTCACAGAGGGAAGGCAAGATCACACCGGGAAGTGGGAACAGCACTGTTTTCCTGGGGAGAACAGTGAACCAAGGACAGGCCAGCCCAGAGGACTTGGTGTGCTTGGGTTTAGTGCATTTAGTTGTTTGAAAAAAGAGGGTGGAGAAGTTGTAGGACGTGTGTCCTGGGTGCCCTGATATGGCTGCTTCCTGCCAGGGACATTTTTGGTGCCAAGTGAAAATCCCCTCAAAGTCCAGGGTCTCCCTCCTGCCTTACACAGGACTCAACCTCTTTTTGAGGTCTCTGGGTACACTCTAGAACTTTCACATTGTGGGAATTAAGCCATAGGCACGGTGATAAAGAATTGGAGAAGAGGAGAGTATGTGGGGCAAGACAGTGAAGGAAGGAAGAACAGAGGCAGTGAGTGGAATCAAAAAGACAATAGCCAACATTCCAGAGAAGAACTCTGTGACCTAAACATGTATGTATCCTCTGCCTCTTGTGCTCCAGGTGATTGCCAGGGCCTTTGAGGGTTCGTTCCTTTCCAACTTTACCCTGACTATAGCGAGTCGAGCACTGGATGTTTAGTGCACAGAAAAGGGCTCTGTGTTTCCCATTCTCTGATGATCTTTTCTGCGCTTCTGTTCTGTCAGCTCCGCTGACCATGGTTGCTGAGATTACCATCACTGAAGTTAGTTGGCATTTCTGTAATTGGGATACCCGTGAGAGCCACAAGAATAGCTGTGGAGTGTGACAAAGGTCAGAGGGCCCAAGAAGGGCTTGAAGATTAGTGAGCAAAAGAAAACCAAGCAGAAAAAGGAGCCTAATATGTGCCCTGCACAGTTCTTGTTCATATAAAGCTTGTTAAGGACATCCAGAAACCTGAATACTAGTTGTGAATTTGACAACATAAAACACTACAGAAATAGAAGTTGCAGGCCCTAGTCCTATTTCCTGATTCCTTTGCTCTTAAAAATGCTGTGTATCCTAGCTTTGCTCTGTTTGGTTTAATTCTTAAACCAAGGGAAACAGGCTTAACAGGAAGTAGTAGTTTCCATAGATTCTACAGCAGAGAGTAGGAGAAAACAAAAGTGAAGTATGAGGACATGTCTTAGATCAGCTAGCAATTCTGATTGCTTGGTTAAGACTTTGGTCACTGCAACTCTTGCACTTTAGATAGAATCCCAAACAAATTAGATATACATCAGGGGGTTTTGCAGCTCCTGGGAATAAAATCTATGCAGTGTCCAACCACCAGATGGTGATAAATCACCTTCCACTCAGGTTCCATTTCCTCATTGATATTTTTGCAGTGCAACTTAGCAGAAAAACTTTTCTTACTTACATTGTTGGTTAAGCCATATAAAACAGAAAGACATTTTTACTCTAATATTCAGATATGTATTCTATGTGAGGTCATAGAATTTTATAAGAATAAACTTTGAGACTTTTTAATTCAGAAGCTTTCACACTTTAACCAAGAACAGCAATAAGAAATTCATTCATATTTCAACCCAGTATCTATATAATAGAAAAAAACAGCTTAATTAGAAGTAATTATTCTTGTTATGTATGATGCATTCTATTTTCTATTCTTTCATTAAAAAAAAAGTCCTGGGGCACCTGGGTTGTTTAGTTGTTAAGCATCTGACTCTTGATTTCAGCTAAGGTCATGATCTCACGGTTTCGTGGGTTCAAGACCCATGTCGGGCTCCTTTACACTGATGGTATAGATGCTGCTTGGGATTCTCTGTCTCCTTCTCTCTCTGCCTCTCCCCCGCCCACACTGTCTCTGTCTCTTTCAATATAAATAAACTTTAAAAATTAAGAAAAAAAAAAGTCCTGCCCCTGAACTGTTGATTTTATGAACCACTAATGTGTGGATCTTGACCTGTGATTTGGAAAAAGTCAAATCGAGTCCTATCTTTTAGCCCAAACATAGTTTCTCCTTTATTTTCCCTTTATATCATTCATGTTTTCTTCACTCAGTTTCATTTTAATAACCAGCATGGCTAGAGCTCACTGTATCACAAGGGAGCACATTTCCTTTTGAACACTGGGACCCCAGGTAGACAGTTCCCATCGTGCCACTCAGGTTAGCCAGCCACAGTCACCTGAATCAGCATGAATCCACTTTGGCCAGTAGAAGCCTGGTAAAGAACACAAACTTCTGTATCTTGGCCGAGGCTCTGCCCGAGCCACCACCTCTGGGATGGGCCAGGCTTATATCACAGAGCTTTGAGAGGAATGTCCTCTGATAGGCCTGAAAATCTTTCCTGCACCATCTCTAGAATGATTACCGTACAGGTCACTTCTTTGCTGGCTTTCCACTTGTTTGAGGTATATTCATCCCATTGTCTTCCTTATTTCCAAACCAAGAACTGGGTTAGATTATGTGAGTTTCTCCGTGTCAATATATGTTGTACCCACTTAATATAAGAAATTTGGTCTAGTTTTTAACATTTTAGGTTTTTCAAACATATATTCTAAAGATGTTTTTTAAGTGTACTTAATTTGAGAGAGAGCAAGCACGGGGGAGGGGCAGAAAGAAAGGAGGAGAGAGAGAATCCCAAGCAGGTTCCTCGCCGTCAGCGCAAAGCCTGACGAGGGGCTCGAGCTCACAAACTGTGAGATCATGACCTGAGCTGAAATCACCAGTTGGAGCTTAACCGACGGAGCTACCCAGGCGTCCCTAAACATAGATTCCAATTCAGTTGGTAATTCAAATTACTAAAAGATGACTGTGCTTCTTATCCAAGCCTGAAATAAGGATATGCCCTTCTGAATTGTTTGTTGTAGTCTTTTTTAAAAGGAGTGATTAACTGCCTTCTTAGTATATCCACAAATATGCTTTTAGAAAGGCATGGTGCCAGATGATGCTGTAGAAGCCTTGGCTGGTAGCCTGGGGAAAAAGGAAGCAGATCCAGAAGATGGAAAGCCTGTGGAAGATAAAGTCAAGGTAATAGCAGCTCAGTCACTTCCTGAAAGTAGCTGTGATTGATGTTCCTCACTCCCCAAGCAAGTTAGTCATCTTTTTTTTTTTTTTTTTAATTTCCTACAACACATGACGAGCTGGCTTTATCTATTTATGGAGCATATCCTGTTTGACAATCTAAACCTGAGTAAAGCATCAGTGTTTTGCTACAGCAGTGGATGGAGAACATGCACATAATCTCTGAATCTCACCTTGGCCATGTGCATTTCCACTGCCGAGGAGTCCTGAGAGAAGAGGCAGCTGTCCACCCTCCTTTTCGTTGCTTTTTAGCCCAGCCGGCATAGTGGTGCTGTCTGAGCCGGCTCAAGTAGGGGAGGGTGTGAAAGATGTGTAGAGTTGCTGTAGGAACTCTACACATAAGGCCATACATATGTTCTAATCTAACACTGGAGTTATTTCCCTCAAATGTAGGCACTTAGACATCCACTTTGTGGGGATATATTAATAATGAGAATGGTATAATTTTTATTCAGGAGAAAGCCAAAGAAGAGGATCGTGAAAAACTTGGTGAAAAAGAAGAAACAATTCCTCCTGATTACAGATTAGAAGACATCAAGGTGAACAGTGTTTTTCTGTTTTATTTTAGTTACTACTGAATTTTATAAACATAAAGAAGGGACATGGAAACAGGCCCAGAATATAAAGATTTTGTTTTTAAGTGATAGTTTTTCCCTTAAAACTTAAGTGAAAAAAATCTAATGCCTAAGCTACCTAATTTTTTGCCATGTAATACCTGCTTTGTTACAATACCAGAAGCAAAGAAAAACTTAGAAAGCCTTTATATAACTAGGAAAAACCAAAATGAGGAATAACTATTTCCTGTGAAGAAAAATTTCCAACTCTTAGATACACATTGAAAAAGAAAGCCTGTTTAACATTGAGTAGAAGGATAGTTGTTCTGTTTCCTTTATTTTGAAAGTAGAGATTGTACACAGCTAGTGACACGGAGGGGAGTCATTGAAGTACAACCATTTGAACAGGGGCACACGTGGACAGTAGAACCAATGTCAGTCATCTTCATGAAATACCACTGCTCAAGAGAATATTCACCTAAATGTATATACATTTATATGCATTTTATACAGCTACATACATATGTAGCCTTGCGCCTATTTTTGTATATGTGGATTAATGGGATTTACCGTTCATTTATAAATTTTTCTTTACTAAAAGATGCTTTAATGATTCTGTCCTGTTTCTCAGAAGTGGCACTTAGAGTCATCTGAAACTTGGCATCGTCTGAGCCATAAGGATGAGCTTCCCGGGGCAGGAATTTTGTCTGTCCTACTTTCTGTGCTATTCCTAAGTGCTTACTGCAGGGTGTGGCACCGAATCAACGGATAATGTTTTGTTTGTTTGTCTTGTTTTTTTTTTTTATATAATTTATTGTCAAATTGGTTTCCATACAACACCTAGTGTTCATCCCAACAGGTGCCCTCATCAAATGCCCATCACCCACTTTCCCTCCCTCCCACCTCCCATCAACCCTCA